>NC_034012.1:8540293-9198257 GCF_000346465.2 Prunus persica | reverse complement strand
ACTTCGATGGTATCATTGACATCAGCATAAAGGGCACGAAAGGTGAAGGTCTCTGCTGAGGTGCCGTAAGGGCGAAAAACGAAGTTCTCAATATTGTCCATCAGTGATAAGAAGTCTTGACCTTTCCGCTGCATCCTTTGAACCATCTGCAAACCAAAGGCAGATTGTCTGGCATAAATGAACCATTGCACCAGTCAGCCAATTTCAGGGCATGTGAGTGCGGGAGTGAATATACGTCCAGTCCTTGAGACGCTCCCATAGAAACACCTGCAGAAAGCCAGAATTCAAAAGGGTCTCCACACCCATGGTTCCGGACGCGTTCTTCTCTAAGAGCTGAGTCCGATCAAGCAGTCGGTATAGATGACCCAAGAACATGGGGGCTAAAGGGATTGTATCACCCCGAGCTATAGCCAGAGCCAAGGGAAACACACGCTCATGCAGGCAATCTTGGGAGAAATCACAGAGCACGAACCGCCCAAGCCATAATGCTATGAATGCAGCCAATCGATGAGAGCCTTGTCTGTTTGCATCACCAAAGTATTGTATCCAATTATTGAACCGTAATGAGGTGCTGGGAGAAGTGGGGGCACCTCTCTATAAAACTGCAAGCTTGTCTACTTCTTCCGGAGTAAGGGCAATGTTGAAGGGGTTTCGGTCGCCACAAACCGGAAGGCGGGAAATATTCGCTACATCTTCTAAGGTAGGAGTAAATTCTCCCCATGGACATATGAAGGTATGGGTTGCAGCACTCCACCTCCGGACCACGTGGCGAAGCATCTTTGCTTCGATGTGAATGTCCCACAGTTTGGAGAGAAAGATAGCATCTAAGACCTGTGCTCTGCGCGAAATATTGCATGTGGAGGGATCCCGCAGCTCGCGGTCAACCCATTCAGACCAACTTTTGCTGGTGCTACAAGGAAATTGGAAAAATAGGGGAACTGCTGGAAACAGGCCCTTCTCGATGCAGCACCTAGAAATGGAGGCAGGTTCGATCACAGGGGCAGAGTCAGGTGCTGGTTCATTACTAACAACAGCAGTCTCACGGGCGTCTTTGAGCAGCAGAAGGGGGCCTCCTGGTTTGAGACCATCATCCACAGAATAGTGGTGGTCCAGCATAATTGGTGGGAGGATGGCTGCCATGGCAAGGCTAATAAGGTCACAGATACCTGCAAAAAAGAGGGGAGAAAGGAATAAGTCATCATAATATATAGGTTCCAGCACCTTCACGATTGTTGGGCATACATACATCTACAGGATTTCATGCCAAGAATACGCTAACAGCGGAACTAATGCAATATCATCATGCGGAGGGGCTATTCGATGCAAGATTAAGAGGAAACCAAGTCACAAGAGAATAATTACTTGGAAGGAGACTGCGGGGTCGATATAAGCGCTTATGGCTTCTCCACTTTGGTCAGATACAGCTTAAGGGTTCTGAATTTGCACAAGGATGGTCGTTAAAACCCCCAATCGGTGGCCCGATTTTGAAATATAAGAAAAGGGACGAATGCGCAGCAAAAGGGGGGCTATGAAGGGGGTACTGTTCTCCAGAAGAAAAAGAGAGAAAACGAAAAAACGAAAAAAACAAAAGGAAGGGATTTTCACTCCCTGATGTCCGTATATGGGAGATGTGCGAAAGTGTATGCAGCAACAGAACAGAGAAACACGAAAAGAAAAGAGGAGGAGTAGTACTTACCACTGTCCTTGGTAATTTTTTCCAGCGGCTAGCCGAAATCGAAACGAAGAGGGGCTGTCTGGCGATTCTTGCTCTCGGAGTGGCTCCGCGTCTTGCAAAGTGATTCTGCCAAACCTGTTTTTCTTTTCTATCAGATTGAAGAAGAAATTAGAGAAGAATGAGGGATTTTAAAGAGAATCGGTGACTTCTCCCGGTGGGTGCGAGCGGTTTCTCCAGGCGTAACCGATCGTAGTTATGGATGGCACCCCTCCGCAATTTTCTTTCGAAACCCTCTAGGCCTGTGCGTGAATGAAGGCCAGCGATAATGAAAAGAAGAAGACAAGGGATGCAGGTGTCACACCTGCAAAAGAAGGAAGTCGAAGGGAAAAGAGAAGAGAGAAATAAAATAAAATAAATTAAAACAGATGTGATGGAAGCGTACCTGGGGAATAGGCGAGACTGCTGGAAAACAATCATGGCAGCACGTACGCGGGAAACGAGAAGGGCACGTCAGTGGCAGAGGTTTGATTTTTTTGGGCCAGGTTTGATTATTTGGCCCATCTCACCATTTGCTCATGGCCCCAATAATCAAGGGGGCTAATGTTGAGGCCCAAAAATCCAAGGGGCTAAGCCCAAGTTGACTATTGGCCCAATAGGGACAAGTAAACGCAAGAGAATTTAGGGAACGAATTAATACGAGCTACGGGCCACATGCCACGCCAAACAAGCACGTGCGGGAAGACCAAAAAACATGCTAAAAACATGCTCATTCCTATCGAACTCGGCTATAGCCTATGATGATAGGATAAAAATCCAAGCACAAGCATAGGTGTCGGAACCGCCATGCCAACACCAAGATGTGTTACAAGCTTAGGTGGGCCCAAGCCACCAAAATTACCCGGGGCTTGCTTGAACGGGTTGTGGTATGGATGGCAACGGGCTTTCATAGGACCCATTGACGAGCCAAGGAAATGGTAGTTTCGGGTCACTTGGGGGGCCCAAAACTCAAGCCTATTTCTTCGGCCCGAAATACATGGGTTAGCATAAGAGAAGAGAGAGCATGACCCAATACCTTAGAAGAAAAGTGCAAAGCCTGTTAGAGAAGGCTAGGACAATTAGAAGGCCTAAATGTGCTGTTAAAGTGCAATAGGCAAGCTGTTTCCGGCAGCTTGACGAAAAGCCCAGCAGACTGACCCAGAATGACATATCACCAATTCAAAGCCTAGGAAAGAAAAGCCCAGCCCAAACTCTCTGTAAAATATCTGGCCAAGCACGTTTTGTCCTTATCCAAGAAAGTCAACAGCAACCATCTCAAAAACCAGAGGAAATCCACACAAGCAAGAGGTTTACCCGTTGGGTAAAACGTAGCTCATTTCCCTCCCATTGTTCTGGCAGCTTGCATAGGAAAGATCGAGAGAAAAGCAAGCGGCTCTTCACCTCTATGATGAAGGGCCAGCAAAACCGAGACCTTGGAACCACAAATGGGTTCCTTACCCATGTGTCTTGGGCGGACGGGATTCATCAAAGAAGACGAAGTGGGGGAAAACAATGGAAAGAGGGAGGGAAGTATGACGGAATTAGAACCCTTAGCGGCTATAAAAAGGAGGACTTCTGCTACCCAGAAAACCAACCCATTTTCCAGAGCTCGACCAAGCATTGTCAAGCAGCTGGAAAATCTACTCAAGCCACCCCATCTCCTCCTCCATTCGTTTTCTTCCTCCATTGGGAAGGAAATCAGCCAAATCTCCCTTTGCCTGCTCTAAACCCCCATCCTCCATAGGAAAATTCATCTCTCTCTCTCAAAATTGCTAAACCTGTGAAAGCCTAGCTCCCATGCCACATGCTCTCCAAGCCAAGCTCTTCTGTAAAATTGGTCAAGTTTGTTTAGGCTATTAGTGAAGGAAGCCTGAGAGTGTTTTCGTAACAGTTTCATCAGACTCTGCGAAAAACACTCTTCCAGGCGCTTGGTGTCGAACCCAGGCATTTGGGGAATTTTGCTCACTTCTCTTCTTACGGCAGCCCAAGCCCATTCGTCAGGCTGCTGGAACAAAAAAGCCCCAACAGTAGGTATATTTCATTCTTATTATATAAAATTTTAAAAAAAATCATTTTTACATGTTTCTAGATATATATTATGTGCTTGTCCTATCTTGTATTACCATTTTTGGATAATTATTCATCTTTCTTTTCCCCTTTATTTTATTTCTTCTTCATTTGTACTTGGTAAGGAATAATTAGATACTTCTATCGAATTTTTTTTTTTTTGGGTCATAATCAATCAATGTTCATTTCAAACTCTATAAAAGGAAAAGAAATATAATACAAGAGTCGAAAATGCCAAATACATGTGTTTGAGCCTGAATTATGCACGTCCAGCCTAAAAAACTATTGGCCCACAAAAATAAACAAATTCAGGCTCCATGTTTTGAGGAAATTAAATTATCAGCCCAAAATCGAAGAGACCCATGCCATTCTAAACAGCCACCAAAGTTTACCTTGCGTTTGGGGCGAAACTCTGCACGCCAACCCATCTTTGTTAAAAAGACCCATGAACAAAACATTTGGGCTTTCTCTATGGGGATCAGAAGTCAAAAATAAAGATGTTGAAATAAGCCCAGACCCTTTTAGCAGATTGTGAATTTAGCCCTATTTTAAATAAATATCATTAAACCATTTTGTTAGAAAACTCACTCTACCCAAGGAGAAAGCCAATCAGCAAAAAAGAAAGAAACTTTCTAAAAAGGTTTCTCTCAAGAAATCCCCATGTGACTTTCTGACCTTTGAAAAAGTCAAAACTTTCAACCAACGCAGAGGAGGTGATGGGAGTTAAATGAAAACAGGTCTTATAGGAAGACTTCTCCATTTTTCGCACTCAAAAGAAGATCAAAATCCCTTTCTATATGCAGAGAAATTCTGCACCAAAGCAGGTGTCATTTCCAAGAGATAAGCAAGCTACATTTTTTGAGAGATAAGTAAGGAGCAAGGGAGTTGTTCATCAAGAAAAGCAAATTGGCCATCATGGCAGATTGCATTCTTACAAAGGGCAGTTAGAGAGTAAGAAGGGATTAGTTTTTCTTTCATAAAAAAAGCAGGGAAAAGACCACCATGGAAACCGACTGTTGATGGTTTTTTTTCTGCCAAAATAGATAACCTCCCTTTTTTTTGTGGCATTTAAAAAGAAAGATCTTTTGAAGAGATTTGCAGCCCATTATTCAAAAATTAGAAAACCCCACTCCAGCATTTCCTATAAAATAAGAGAGAGGGTGAACAGATGAAGGACAACCAAAATCAATCAAGACAAAAATTATCAAAGTCATAACTGACAAACTCAAAATGATCAATTGATCTCAAAAGCCTTCAAACACTGAAGTGACCAAAGCTCATCGAGCCACAAGAAACAAATCGGTTAGAATTCAAATCTCTGGTTTCAGTTCAGTTTCGAGAAACAGTTTTACAAAGCGAGATTTTTCTCGTTACAAATTTGGTTCAGCACAAAGCCAAGTCAAGCAGGGTCGGGGTTTTTCACAAATATGAAAACCTCAACAAATTTACAGAAGGCCTTGGTCAAGCAGAACATGCACCATATAGCAGTTCCAGCTCAGTGACCATCAATCTAGCCACTTCTGTCCCTTTCAGACTGGAGAGGCCTCAATTATGCCCCTTCAGCAAGCCTTCAATGGCTTGAAATAAATTGAAGCTCTGCCAAACTCAAATGTTGGTATCAATTTCCAGCTGAAACTCATCAGTTGAAGGTGTTGACGATTCAATCCAGCACACACATCCAATCCAGTCCCGATCAGAAACAGCTACTCAAGTAGAAATCAAAGTCCAACGCTCTATTGTCTTTTCTAGAGTTGGCTTTTCCTCTTTTTGAGTCTTGTAATAGGCAATTCTGCCTAAACAGTTTACTTTCTTTTCATATATTCTGGCAAGAACTACCAATTTTGTACTGTGAAAAATTGTGAAGTTCTCACTAGTCTAAGGCAAGAAAAGAACTTACTTAGGAGATATTCCTCACCCAAATTCACAATTGCTTGTTTAAAAGTCAGTAACTTGGGGCACAATTTATCTATTTTTTAGAAGTTTAATAGGGTTTTGAACTGCTAGCAGTGGCATGCTCACGCACAAAAGAAAGTTGACTTGTTGACCACCAATGGTTGTCAAACCAATGAGGAACTTTACCCTACCATCACAGGATTAAAATCAAAACGGATGAACAACATGAACAAATTATCACAAACACATGAAAAATTAGAGTAAAATCAGTACAATCTAGTATAATAATCTTCCCCGTCATGTCGAAGTAGAACATTGTATTGTAGTGACCTAGTAAATTATATAGAAAATTAGTTAAATACCCATTCCTAGACGTAGTTTTATAAAGAAACCCTACATCATTCAATGTATATAAACACGATCAAAAAACACCCAAAACTCACAACTGTTAAATTTTTTAGTTTAATTAGTTAAATGAAATACTTTTATTATCCTTTTAGTATTAAATTAGTTTTTTTGAAAAATTCTAGGGCTCTCTCTCTTGTCTCTTTCCCTTCGCGGAAACCAGGTTGGTCGGCGATCTTGGTGCTCCAGCCACGGCCAACCGTGAGACTGATCGGAAAAGGACCGGCCAGGGCCGACGATCACATCTGGGCTAAATCACAGCCACCTCAACCACTCACGACGTCGCTGCGAGCTCGGAAAGGTCTGTAGATTTTGAGTTTTCCGACACCGTTTCAGGTGACTTCGGCATTTGTCTCCAGTTTGGGAGGGAGGATAAGGAGGTAGTGGACTTTGCCTCAGTTTCTCTTCTCTTCTATCCATCTGTGTTTGCTTCACAATTCATTCACATACCACACCTTTCAGGTTAACATGTTCACTACATACTTCTGATGATATGGAAAAGAAGAATAAGAAGATTTTGATATTTGGGTTAAATATGGCTTTTGTTCTTTTGATCACTCTGTGGTTCCTTTTCATTTTGCTGGTTTTGCTTTTGGTAATTTTGGTTAGGCTTTCTTTTTGATGAATTTCTTATTTTCTATGATCTACAATGGTAATTTGATTATGAGCAAGACTGGTAATTTGGATTTTGTCACAGGTTAACTCGAGGCTTTGGCTTTGGAGACAGAGGAACCAACCAACCAAGCTATGGCTACATATTTCCAAAATTTAAGCAACCAAAACTTGTTGAACCCCTTCTATGCAGGGGATGAGAAACTTGCTTCTTATTCTGAACCCCCCGCCAAAATGATGATGTATCTGAATCAAGCTTCATATGTTGCTGGATCCTACTCTAAAGTCTTGTCCGGCAGCTCTTTCCTTCCTCACAAATATGCTGATTCTGATGGTGGCAGGAATGAAATGATGTTGTTAGCTTCCAGTAACAACTATTCATACCCTACAACTGAGTTGATTTCTATGACATAGTATTAACAGTATACTTCTACGACATAGTATTAACATATTTTCAGTAACAAAGCATGCTATATATTTTGCTCTCTATATAGCTGTGCACTTGAAGTTTATGATATGCATAATGTGATTTTTACTAGGAAAATAGTTTTATGACATAGTATTAACAGTGTACCTTTTTCTTTTTGGTAGAGGTATTTCCTTTTGCCTTTGCGATTGTTTCTGGTGAAACTGTGGACAATTTGAGGTGGTTTTTTCAGAAGATATCGGATGTCTTGCTTGAGTTTTTTGTATAAAATGGTATTAACTATGTTTTTTCTCTGAAATGATATTAACATTGTACTTCTATGACATGATATTAACAATGTATTTTTATGACATGGTATTAATAATGTACTTCTATGACATGGTATTAACAATGTACTTCGGGTTTGCTAATTTTTTTTTTTTTTTTTTTTGGTGGTCAAATCTAAGTTGGACTTGTTGGGCTTATTTTGAGTTTTTTGTATTGAGCTTGTTTTAAGTTAATCAATGGCAAATATGTAATTTATAGGAACTTCAATACTCATTTTTTAGATAATAAATAGTTTTTGGGTGTGTTTCTAAAGTGAATTCTAAATAAGGTTTTTTTTATAATTTCAGGTCTGATTTTGGGTATATTACTAAAGCTCCCTAAATTATATTGGTTATATTGTCCTTAATTAATATGGACGCGTTTTGAGTTGTTTGAACTATTTTTAAAACAATAGTTGTGTTTGATTTCTATTTGCTACTCTCTTTTTTTTTCCCCAAACATTTCTATTTGCTACTCTAATTCGTTGGTTTGTCTAATCAATATTAATTTGATGTGTAGTCGATTAGCCATGTGATTTTAAATTTAATTATTCATTTTAATAACTTTATTTACGCTTTGTTTTGTACTGCTAGTTAGGCATTTGATACTATGACACATGGGTTGAGATAAAATAATCTTTCTATAATTGGATTGGGAAAAAATTGTTGATAAAATAGTTGGGATGAAAGCAAAAGCAACTTCCTTTAAATAAGATAAAATAAAATAAAAGTAAGATGGTGGAATTTCATTAACAAGTAAAACAGCCACGTTTATTTTGTTTTGAGTTGGACGTTGTTTAGCAAACCAGATTTTGGTTAAACACCAAAGAAATCAAATAAAAACAATTAAATTTGGGTTTTAGGTGATGAGTCGAAATCACAGTAAGTCCACCCCCTAGATTGAATGGCTGGTTGGAACATGCATTGGAGCAAAATTAATGATTGTGAAATGTGATTCCTATAAAATCTCAGACAATTTCAATTTGGCCAAGCGAAGACCACAAATCTGGCTGGTGGTTCTACTAGTCTTTGAATAGGAATTTAGCAGTCTTTTTCTCTCACATCATGATTCATGCAACTAGGGTCCCAGAAAATTAAGCCAGACATACTCAATTAATATAATAATTATATTTATTTATTTATTAATAAAATTTTCATCGTTCCGTCGAGGTTCTCTTAAAATAAAATAATGATATTACCTTATTTATTCTGATTTTTTAAAAAATTAATTAATTGGCCATTTATTCTAAACTCAGAGAGAAACTTTTGTTTGGAAAATCGTTTTGAAGATGACTGATTAGTGAAGCAAGGAAATCGAGAGGATCTATCAGCTTTTGTTTTTAGTGTCATTTTAATTCTTCCATTGGTTTATTTATTTTAATGGAATTTGTCATGCCTCACTATGTCTGTGAGTGACTGTTTGCAAGTATGATGATGATTGCAATGCCTAAGGTTTTGAACATGATTGAATTGGACGACTTGTTTGGAGGCAATGAAAGTCTAAATATTATTCTTAAATCATTGCAGCTAGCAGCTTGTAATTTTATGTTTGGTGTCCGCAGAAGTGCATGATGATGAGTGGAGAACATGATTGAAAATAATAACTATGCCCTACAATCTATCTTATATTACAAACATAATTATCATAATTTTCTTCTTGTTTTTAAATATGATAAACAAAATGTCAACCATATTCTATAATGCATTTGTAACTCGAGCGACCAATAGCATGAGTAACGCATTGGTAACTCAAGTGATCAATAGCATTTATTCAAGTACTCGATATCTTGTAGAATATTTTTTTTAGAGTGTCAATAATAGCTCCAAAAAATATTACACAGTATGCGTAATTCATCTATTATATCGTTAACATATTTTTATTGCTAATCTATTGCAACTCATCAAGACAACATAATTTAAAGATTTCCCTTGTTAAAAGAAGGAAAAACAAAAATCATAACTAGAAGTCTTCAACATAACAAAATGATGTATTTCCCTTTATGTTGAAGACATATCAAGACAACACAATGACTGGCTTTTAACAAGTTGAAGGTCAATCAATTTATATGTACCACTAATATGGTTTGCATTGCATAAACTTTTTCCATGGTGGAACCAGAGCACATGATTCAATTCCATCCATATCAAAATGTCGTGAAAATGCATGAATGCGATATGTGATTTTTTTTCTATATATTATAAAATACAATGATGATTATCTATCTATACGTTTTACTTCTCATTTATCTTAATCAAAAGATTAAATATATGTTAGCGTGCGTGTGTGCGTGCATGCAGCAACATAATAAGTAGAAATTTGTAACTACAATTATTATTACTATTCTTTTTTTTCTTTTTCTTTTTTTGAGAAACTCGATGGTACGAAGAAAATTTTATCAATCATCAAAATGAAAATAAGGAGAACTTCAAGTTTTACCCCTATTACTATTCCGTTTTTAAAAAGGAATCTTTGGGGAGAGTAACCACCGAGCCTATAATTGTTGTGTGATTAAACAAATATATTACTTAGTTTATGGTTTAGTCATACTTTTATTTCCAATATTGGATGAGATCCTAAATTAGAATCATTCCTCTCTGTTTATAAAGAATTAGAGCATCTTCAATAGCAGTAGCTTTCATGATAATTAATTAACCTATGTATAAACCTAATAGCTAGCTTTCATGATAACTAATTAGCCTATATATAAACCTAACTACCTAAATGTGTGCTAATTAATTACATTCGCCTACAAGGTTGGTGGTTAAAAGGAAGAATTGCTAGTGTGTGCACCATGCCAGGAAAATGATGTCGTTGTTGTTCCCTCTTAGAGCATCTACAATCATGCTTTCTATTTTTTAGTTAAAATTTAGCTAAAAACACACAAATTATTAAGCTCTTTATAAAATTTGAACTCCAATCATACTCCCTAGTTTAAGGGGTCATAAATACTATAGTTATTTTATAATTCAATAAGATTGGTCCATCTCTATAAAAATTAATATAAAAATATATTTAGTATCAATTAAGAATTTAAACTATGCATAAAACAAAGAGGTTTCTCTCTCTCCTCAGATTTAGGAGCTCCTAAAGGTTTTCCTATTTTAGGAGGTGGATATGGAGTATGGTTGGAGTTGTATGTTTCCAATTTCTCCCTAAAATTTATTTAAGGAGGTGATTTAAGGAACTCATTGTGGATGCTCTTAATTAATATAAATATATAACGACATGAAGAAGTCGCATGACTTAAAATAGTATAAGATTTAGAAGCCTCAGCTAATAGTTTGCTTGTATTGTACTTTTATTAAACATTAATATTTTACTTAGAATATATCTTACAAGATGAACACTACGCTACAACAATATGCAACTGAAAATTCGATATTTGCTAGGTTTTTGTCGTGGCTAGGCAACTTAAGTTACCATAATATTGCAAAGGACCCACTGGTAGTGGTTTGGAGTAAATACTTCTCCAAAAAAGATTTTGTATTCGAATTCTAACATCCGTATAATTTGTATGAGTTTAATATAATACCGTCCATTTCAATAGAAAATGTCTTCAAAAAACAAAGTTATAAGAATATTAGCTGGGGAAGGCCCAATTGGGCAGCCCAGTGGGCAAACTTATAATTATTCACTTCACAAATGTGCAAATTCTATGGAGAGACCCACGAATTTGCTACCCAGATCCAACATGCCCAACATGAAGTTTGACATGAGGGAAAAGAAACTCGGTGCATTTGGGCATGGCAGTTTGAGTTGCTCGAAGTGCTGTAAGGTACATTATAGATTGGTTGTTTAATTTGTATTGGCTTTGTCTACTTCAGACCATAAAGGAAATAAACTTACTTGAATCGGGAATGCCACTGTATCTGCATTTTAACTTTCTTATATGACAATGTGTGATTAATAATGCGTGATTGGCTGGGAATGGGATTGCACCTGCATTTTAACTTTCTTATATGACAAACTTTCTTATATGACAATATTGCTAAAATATGAAAATTATGAGAGAATATTTGTTTGTGGGAATTTTCTGTGTATTCTTCTCCTTGTAGGAGGTCATATTTATAATACAACGAAACCTGAATAGGCAAGTAAATAATAAATTCCTAAATCTATTTGCAGTAGGAAATCAGGAATTAAAGTAAATCAATTACAATTATAATAGGAATTCTTGGTGTGTAAGGAAAGTAAGTCAATATCCACAAGTCACGCCAACACTCCCCCTCACGTTGGTGCATAGATGTCGCCAATGCCCAACTGATCTAGTGAATTGTGGAATGCTTTACTGGAAATCGCCTTTGTCAAAATATCCGCCAATTGATCCTCGGATTTCACAAAATGCGCAATCTGGTCCATATGTCGGGGTCGTTAGTCGAGAAGTCATAATCTGTGCAGCGGAAGATGCATAGGATACAGGTTGAGTAGGAATTAGGATCGGAATCTGAGCCTGAGTCGAGGCCGGAGTCGGAGTCGAAATCGGGATCAGGGTCTGAATCAGAGACAAATTCGGGGTTGGGGTCATCATCGGAGTGGGGGTCGGGGTCGTCTTCGGAGTCGGGGTCGGGGTCTGGGTGGTCGTCATCATAGTCGGGGTCGGGGTCGGGGTCGGGGTCGGGGTCGTCAAAAGAGGATCCTGATTCTGGATCGGGTTTGGGGTAAAAGTCTGCATCTGTAGGAGCGGAGCCATCTGGGCACTCAACTCAACAACTCAACGATGGTTGGTGGAGAATGAGAGAATGAGTCAGTGGTGCTACCTCTATGAGGGTTGAAAAAATCATCAACCCCCATAACACTAAATAAAATAATCTCTATTACAATAGGACAAAATATAATTGGTAAGTAACCAAAATTCTAATGAAATAAGGATTCGCCAACACTCCCCCTCAAGTTGGGCAAAGATATTTCGTAGGCCCAACTTGACAAGCGAGTCACAGGACACCATACTTGAGAAACACCAATTGTAGAGAAGATCTTTTAGTCAACCACGAGTGAAACAAGTGACAAACTAAAACAAAGTTCACAGCGGAAACACAAGAGCAAACCCTAAAAAATAGGGCACATAGCAAAACACAGAAAACCTGTGAGCACGGCTGTAGATAAGGCAGAACACAGAAACCCTGTGAGCACGGCAGTAGGTAAGGCAGAACACAGAAACTGTGTGTGCACGGCAATAGGTAAGGCAGAACATCGAAACCCCATGAGCACGGCAGTAGAGACAATGGCAACAATAAATTCTTCCATATAAACTTTAGCTAATTCACTCATACACAACTTCTCTTCAATCTTCCTCTCCCCTTGAAGAGAAGGGGTCGTCGGAGTCAAGAAATAAGCAACATCTTCATGGAAATATGTCAAGGTAATTGGGATAGGTCAATAAACATATCCCTTTCACTCCCCCTCCCCCCCCTCTCAAGGGGGGAGAAGAGCACTTAAATTTCAAGAAGAACACAAGCACAGGTCCCTAGATCGAACTAGGCTCTGATACCATGCTAAAATATGAAAATTATGAGAGAATATTTGTTTGTGGGAATTTTCTGTGTATTCTTCTCCTTGTAGGAGGTCATATTTATAATACAACGAAACCTGAATAGGCAAGTAAATAATAAATTCCTAAATCTATTTGCAGTAGGAAATCAGGAATTAAAGTAAATCAATTACAATTATAATAGGAATTCTTGGTGTGTAAGGAAAGTAAGTCAATATCCACAAGTCACGCCAACAAATATGTGATTGGCTTCGAATAACACTTTTGTTAAAGACAGTTCGAATAACACTTTTGCTAAAGATGGAGCAAACGGTTCGAATAACACGTTTGTTAAAGACGGTTCGAATAACACTTTTGCTAAAGACGGACCAAAATAGACGGTTCGAATAACACTTTTGCTAAAGACGGATCGAAATAGACGCGTATTGTATACGCATACAAAACCATCACTGCTGGCTAGTCAATGAAATTTTTTGTATAAACACAAACGAAATGTATTGCAATTTCTTTTGGCAAATCCAAAAAGAAAAAGAGACTGCATTTCAATCATAGCTGTAGCCTCTCCATTTGGCATGTGCTTACTTAAGGTAGCTAAACATAAATATTTCAAGGTTGCAGTCACACACATCAGAGTCACATCTCAATCAACCAATTTGTAAACGAACCCCGTGACAAAATCAACAGTAAGTTCTTGTGATGTTAGTAAAAACTGTAAAAGGTAGAACACCACACTTTAGATGGGACATAAAAGATTAGAACTGCATAGCCAAGCAGGTATTCTGTAAACAATGATATTAGTTTTTAGGCGAAGGCGAAGTCAATTGTGCAACAGAATTACAAAAACATAATTAACAAGGGAATTTCTTGGGCATGGGGAAAATCCTGCCAGCCACTTCTCAAAGGTGTCCTTAAAGATTTCAGACAAGTAAATTATAAAGATCCAGAGGTCCTGATAGTGTTACATAGATCCAACGATACTTGACAATGAAACACGGGAGTGGCGGAAACGCAAAAGGGAAAAGAAACCATATAACACTATGTTTAGAGGATTGCATTGCTTTTGTATTTTCTTCAAAGGAGTGATAAGAGACTAGCCTAATATCTTGAACTTCGCTGTTAAAACCTACTTACATCTCTCAGCACACCAAAATTGTCAGGGAGACCCACCATTACTGGCAACAAATTGCCTAGAAACCAAAGAAACCAAGCTCACTGGCTCTTTCTTTCTCGAATGTCTCAAAGTACTGATAGATGATTGTCACTGCAAGCAGAATTCCTGTTCCTGAACCAATTGCACCCATGAAATCGGCCAACACTGTCAGTGCACCGATGCACATGCCTCCAAAAGCAGCAGCTGTGGGAATGTAGCGGTTCAACTCCTTCTGCAAGTTTGATTCACGATGACCAGGCATCACCATTTGTTGTTCCTGCAAATTATAAAGGGATATTGTTAGCATGATGCTTAGCTCTGTGTATAATCCATAAAGTTCTGATTTAAGAATTGTTCAAATGCATCTTTATTATATAAATAGCGCTTCCGGTATGAATATAATTTGAGGATGATCTGGTCATTAAACTCGAAAGCATAAAGTGAAACAAATCATAAGAAATATATTAGAAAATACATATAAAGGGTAGGTATCTAGCCACACAAACCCCCTCATTTGCAAGAAAGAGATCTCAACAAAAATATAAAAACTTTCTTTGGTCTATTAGAGAATACATAACTAAACTATTCAGATTTAATACCTTGAGCTGCTTGGCAACATCCTTGGCAGAGGATCCAGAAACTTCAATCCATGTTTTTGAGAAAAGCGCACAGGCTGATAACATGAACACAAGATAGAAAAGTGCATGGAAAGGATTGGCTGCCATATCAGCTAAGCTGCAAAACATTATAGCAACAGATCAATTGAAGCACAGATAATCATCAGGTTTACTAACAAAATTGCAACCTTTATCAGGCAGAGCAAATAAAGGAAAACATTCTGAGTTACCTTGAAGGTGCAGTGATATAATATGCAAGACCACCAACAGGAATGAATTGTCCACCTGAATATTCAGACTCCTTCCACTTACCCAAAAGATTCACAAGGAAATTTCCACTGTACCTCCTGTACAGCAACTGCACATAAACATTTAAAAAAGCATTGTTACAATTTACATTAGAAGAAAGTCCCCAAACTGCCCATACAAACATTTAAATCTCCAGTACCTGGGAGATGAAGTAAAGGTTGGAGACAAGTGCAGACTGCAAAATGATGGGCATGTTGGAGGTGTAGAACAGCTTGATAGGATAGGAACCCTGCTGTCCACGAGCATTCTTTGATCTCACAGGTAGAACCACACGGAACCCTTGGAAGTAGATTACTATTAGGAAGATCAACACTGTCGCAAGCAGATTTGTCACATTTGGAAGATTCTGCCGGTAAAAGGCCTCACGAAGAGCTCGAACCTTATCTGTTCGAGTTATCAGCAGATGGAACAGGGCAATAACAGCACCTTCAAATTCAGCTCCTCGCCCACTGTTGATAGTGGTGGGACTAAACGCTTTCCAGATAATGTTTTCACTGAAAAAGAATTATATAACTTTTTAAGTACTCAAATTTGGAGTAGTATATCAGAAAACTTCCACAAAAGAATGAACAGACTGTAAGTTGTTATGCAAAAGATCCCATTGCTGGACATAACTAGGCAAGAAAGGATTACAAACTCACCAGATATTGGTGGCAATGAAAAGGGAAATTCCAGAGCCTAGACCATATCCCTTCTGAAGTAGTTCATCCAAACATATCACAATGATACCAGCAAAGCAGAGCTGAATGATAATGAGAATGGCATTTCCAACTCCAAGTTGGCCAACACTACCATACATCCCTGAGAGAACATAGGCAACTGCCTCACCAATAGCTATCAGGATGCCCAATAACTTCTGTGCTCCATTCCTGGGAAGAAAAATGGAAATCATCACATGGAATACAAATAGCAATATGCATATGCAGGTTGAAAATGAAAGAGAATGCTAAATATTAAAGCCACCCATAATGATCACAATTAACATACGCCATTTTTCTTAGGCTTAGTTTCCAAAAAAATTCCAAATACAGTTTTTAGAAAGCAGTACAACAATGGCACTACAATATCTCAACCCAAAACTGAAAACATATTCTAAAAACAATAACTTTTCCAGCCAGTTACGAACACCCTTTGGGCTGCATTGATTCCAAATAGTATGCAAACGAACAAATCAATACAGATTAACCCAAATAAAATTCGAAGGCCTCAAGATTTATACTTACAAAAGAGCACGATCTTCGCGTACATTGTTGTCCACTTCAATAATCTTAGACCCAGCAAGGAGTTGCATGACCAGCCCAGATGTGACAATTGGGGTGATCCCAAGCTCCATGACAGTCCCTCGATTGGAAGCGAGAATAACACGCATCCAATAGAAGGGATCTGCACCAGTGGTGGAGTGTATGCCATACAGAGGAAGCTGGCTGCATACTAAGAAAATGAAGAGCGAGATCACGGTGTATATCACCTTCTCTCTGAATGGGACTTTCCTGTCAGCGCTCTGAACTTCTGGCAAAAACGAAAGAAAGGGCCTGACCAAATGAAGAACTCGAAATCCACCTCCCATGTTGCTTCGTCAAGGCTAATCACCTAATCCAAAACACCATTTGAGACCAAGTCAAAAAATTTTGCATCCAAAAACAAAATTGGTATGGAAAATCTGGGCTTTATGCTTGTGGTGATTTAGATCCAGTTGATTCTTATGAAATTCAGAAATACAAACACAACCACACATGCAAATCACCTACACTCACACAATTACATCGGATCCAAACAAAGACAAACAAAGATCAATTTCAGGTTCAGAGACTGACCGTGCAAACCCCAGTTTGGGAGCTCGAAACCCTAGAAATGGGTTTTCTTCTCTGGTGGGAAAATCCGATCTGAGGGAGCTATTATCGGATTTTGGATCTCGACCCGAAGCTGCAAACGATAAATGGACCTCAAAGGCATGGGCGTTACAAATAAAGGTTGCCTGCTTGTGAAAGTGGGACTTGGTCGCCACGAGGTCAAAGCCAATCAATGATGGACACGTGACTGTATAAACGACGTGGAAAAAGACACCCAAAACAGAATTTGGAATTGTATTTTAAAGATGGATCATTCCCCAAAAAAAAAAAAAAAAAGAGGATCATATTCTCTTTTTACACATAAGTCCATAATGCTGATATATTGAATTACTGATTTATCATAATATAAAATGATAAAAAAAAATATATGGAATTGTGAAATAAATATAATTTTAATAAGTACACCTTACTAATCATATTCAACCATAATCAAGAGATAGCTTGTCCTATTGTGTTTTTAACGAAAGAAGTGGTAATTGCAAGAACTTGGAATTGCCAAAAAAATGCCAACAATTTTAATAGAAGCATAAATCCGTATGAAAAGTCAAAGATTTATAAACACTATTAAAAAAATTAAGCTGAAAATCAACGAAAAAATAATGCTACAAGTATTAGGCTGTATCAGGGGTATTTTTGGTAGTTATATAGGGTGTACTTAATTAATTTTACATTTTAATTAAAATATTAGGGTGTACTTAGATCATAGGGTGTACTCAGTTAATTTTAGGATTCATTTAGCAGCACTCTTTTTTTATTATTATTTATCATCGTGAGTATTTTTCAATGCGAATTATCATAGAACAACTGGTATTATCATCAATCTACCGATATTATTAACACGTGTTTTTATATATTAGTACTCGATTTAGATCCATGACATATTAAATTTGTCATTCAATTAATTTATAAGATATTATTAATATGTGTTTTTATATATTAGTACTCGACTTTAGGTTCATGACATACCGACTTTGTCATTCAATCAATTTATTTATCATAAATTGATAATTCTATATGACAGGGTAACAATAATACCTTAGAATTTCTCCTCCTCAAGACAGGAGATCAAACAAATAAGGCTCATTATGGCAAAATTTAACAATACCCTGCAAGTTATAGATCTTGTTCTACTTTGCCCCTAAATTTTCAATTTAGTTATGAGCTCCCTTAAATTTTCAATTCATATCGAATGTCCTCATGTGATTAATTATATCAATATTTCTGTCAAATTGAGGGTAATTTTAGCTCATTCAAATTCATGCTTACTTTGACATACTTTCAACATACCCTAAATGTACTAGATATTAAAATTCCTAACAACGATTTTACCAAACATGAGAATCTCTTACCTATTTATTCCCATGACCCTAATCCCCGAATCAACGAGACTTAAAATTTTCCTCCCACTTTTGCTGCTCAATTAGATTCCTAAACGTTGGACCAAAAATTATTTATAAAACCCAATGGGTAAATGCTTGGTTACATCGTGAGTTAACTTGTATACATATGATGAAATCAAACACAAAACTGTGACATAATTGACGGTTAGGTGAATATTGGCATAAAGTGAAAGTTCTGGGCTCAAATCAAATTAAAAGTTCGAAAAGTTAAACAAAGTTCAAAGTTTCATGGTGCATTGGTAAAAAAAACTATATATATTCTCAATTAAAGTAGAAGATAATTATCCCAGTAATTATTTTTTCCTCCTGGAAAAAACTCACTTTCCGAAAAAGTGAAAAAGGAAAAAAAGAAAAACGAGAAAGTGTAGAGATTAAAAAAGATCCAAGGAGAGAGAGAGCTTGAAAAACACTACAAAGCAAAGAGGTGTGTACCGGCTGTCAGTCACCATAATCAAGCTCCCCAAGTACTGAGCAAAAACACGGAGCCCCAGTTGGTACTTTGCTTCCAAAACCCAAAATTTACAAAACGCAGCTGCTCTGCAATTCAAATCAAAGTCATGATTTCGTAAACCTACTTATACTTGAAAATTCAAACCAACTTGCTCATCTCTCTTCCCAGTGCAATGAGAAATTCACTTTTCTTTCTCACTCTCCTAACACTCACTGTCGCTTACTCCCTCCAATTCCAAGCTCACGCTGCTCCTGCAGGTAACTATCACTCACCAACTTCTCTAACTCTCTCTCATGTTTTGGGTTGTGTGTTTGATCTGTTGGGTTACTGGGTATGCTTTGTATCCTCACTTGCTTCTCTTATGAATGTATAGCTTTATTATATAGATAATTAGATACCTAGTTCTTAGTTTTCTTGATTCTACTAAATTTGTTCTCTTTATTCTGATATTCCCAAATAGCTTTCTCTCACTCATACACTTGGTAATGATAATATGTTGTCTTCCTGTGATCTGCATATATACATCATGGGTTTTTTAGTTTCTTAATATTACTTCACTTATGATATGGTTTTGAATGAACTGTTTGCTCAGGACCATTAATAAAACACTTGTCTTCTCTTCTCAAGTGGACCAGGGAAATATCCTCCAAAACACCGCAATCAGGTAATTTGAAGTGACTTATTAGAATATTTGGTTCTTTTTCATGAACTTTATGCTTAATTGGCATAATTTCTGTACAGGTCTTATATGGTTTATCACTTTGTTGTATTGCAGATGGGAATGTTCTTCAATTTGAGAATGGGTACTTTAGTTGAGACTGTTTTGGAAGGTAATGACATTGGAGTAATTCCTTACCAAAATCCGCATCTCAGAGGATGGCGAACTCTTTGCCGTGACTCCGTTAACAGCAACATTATGCGGATTAGTGTTATGCAACAATACTTATGTTGTTTTACCGTATTGAGATTGTTCCTTCTTTTCCCTAACTTGATATTTAAATTTCCATTTTTACTTTTTTGA
Source organism: Prunus persica (assembly GCF_000346465.2). Lineage (NCBI taxonomy): Eukaryota > Viridiplantae > Streptophyta > Magnoliopsida > Rosales > Rosaceae > Prunus > Prunus persica. The sequence continues at coordinate 9,178,550 of NC_034012.1, read as the reverse complement.
CATTTTTCTATTTCAATTTTTTTTCTTTTGGTCAGATGAAAGTTTTCTGTATCAATTATTGATGCTCATATTTTCTTACTTTTGCCTTTTATGTTGTTGTAGAGGGTCGTTTGACTGTGGAATTCAATATTGTTGAGTTTTAGAGTAATATGAACATTTCATTACTGCAGATAGTAGGGGAAGATTGGTTGCTGGGTCATTTCAGGGTTACACAGGACATGTTGATGGAAAGCCAAGTGATGCTCGTTTCAATCATCCCAAAGGTGTAACTATGGATGATCAAGGGAATGTATATGTTGCTGATACCGTGAATCATGCCATAAGAAAGATTGGAGATGCTGGTACATCAGTACATGTAGTTCTTGTTACTTTCATAGTTAGTTAGAAGCTTCTACAGATGTATGCTGGCAACAAGTGAACTAAGGAAAAATATCAAATTTCTTTATGTATGTATGGCATGTATTTATGTTGAATTAGCAAAACTAATGTATGGAAATATAACTTGTACACGGGAATGTAAACTGTAAAAATTCCGAAGTTTTCTAGATTCTTTTTATTGAAAACCTTATTTACAAATTCCGATAAAAAGATTGAGTGGATTTTGTATAAATTATATTGTTCACATTCTTATACAAACTTTTTGCAGGTGTGACAACCATTGCGGGCGGGAAATCAAATGTTGCAGGCTACAGGGATGGGCCCAGTGAAGATGCGATGTTCTCAAATGATTTTGATGTGGTATATATTCAATCTACTTGTTCCTTGCTAGTTGTTGATAGAGGAAATGCTGCTCTCCGGCAGATCTCTCTCAACCAGGAGGATTGTGATTATCAGTACAGTTCAATTTCTGCCACAGGTTTGATCCGCTGTTGCTTATGTTTACTTTTCATTCATTAATGATGACATAAAAGCTCTATAACTCATGTTTTGGCTGTTATGGAAATGGAAATAGCTACACCATGCAATGTGTCTAGGCAGGCATACTCACTGATCTTCATGTGCATATGTACTATCTCTAGAATTTGCATAGGTTGTGTATAGCTGTTTTTTCCTTTTAGTTTATGCAAGTGTGATTTCACATTTTCTACTTTATGATGAACATGCACAATGATTTGATCAGTTCGCTTTGCTGACAAATGCTTATCGTTGTGTAATATTTAATTTGATACTGTAAATGAGAGGGATGTCAAATAGAAGGTCTATGTCTCGGAGGATCCAAAGAAAAACCATGGTGTTATGGTCAAACTTTAAAGTTCTTATTATTAAGAAGCAGAATGTGTGGAAGGTGATGGCCCATAAGTTGCCCTATCAGCTCAAATGTAGTATATGGCCATTAACTGATCAATGGGGACATAAAATAGCAGAGATATAGCAGCCATTTGCCACTTGTTGACATAAAATTAAAAGTTCAATTTGATGAATTTTTGTGTCGGCTGGATGTAATCTGGATCGAGGAATACTCTTTATGAAGATCAGGTGTTCACTTCATTGTAGTTCTTGATGTATAGGATGTCTCTATGTGTTTGTTAAAATTGTTTCCTTTGCAGACAGTTATATGGATATTAAGGAAGTAAATTCATTTCTAAGCTAGGAATAAGCATCACTGTGCTAGTAGAAGCCAAATGAAATAGGGCATGAGCTTAGAGAAGTAGTTTACTGGTGTCTAGACCTTTGCTCATATAACATTATACTACATCATCTTCATCAATGTCATACACTCAGCTTTTATTGTACTGTTGGTAGGGGGCTGTTGGAAATCAGACACTTCCTCGGCCCAGCATCGTATCAAGTTTTAATTTCAATCATATTTCTTGGTGCATATTTAGATCCCATGGCACTTGTGACCTGTGAATATGTAAGTATGGGTGGAAAGGAAGGGTTATGGTTGGTTTGAAGTTTTGAACAGATTAAAATGGACTGACATAGAGCTACAGTTCAGCAAATGCTATCATTAAACATTATCAAATTCAAAATTATGTCCATATTGTGTAACTTAACCGCAAATAGACATCAAGTTTTTACCTTTTGTGAAACAAATATAGACGTTATATGTATATGTAAGAAGGAAGCACTAATCGGAAAACCTATTTGAGACCACTGTATTGTGCATCCAGTGTAGAGGATATGATTCTGTTTGACATTCTCCTTTTTGCACAAGATATATGTAGTGTGTTCAGTTTCTTTAAACGACACAGATTTTGTTAATGATTTGCTTCTCTTTGAGTGTTTCTAATAAGCTTGTTATAATCCTGCATTATATGCGGCATTAAAATATCTGATATTTATGATGTTTCAAATTCTACTTCAGATTGTGCTGCCTCTTTCTGACTGACATTTGTGGGTCTTTTTGGCAGATGTGCTTATGGTTGTTGGTGCTGTCTTGGTAGGGTATGCTACATGCATGCTTCAGCAGGGATACGGACCTTCTTTCTTCTCGAGAACGGTATACCTCTTATGATCTACTAATGCATAAACATTATATTTCAAAGCTTGTCCTTGGTCTAGTCATGAATTTTACCAAAATTTGATTCATTTTCCACCCATCTCAGCTAATAAATGCATTACAAGCAAAACATGTTATTTAGTCAAATATTTCTGCCCTTATTTTTTTTTCATTACTGCTCGTGCATGCTTCAGTTTTCACAATTATCTCTTTCTTTTTCCTTTTTCTTTTTTCTTTCAAAGCATTCACTAATCTCTGAAGTCACCTTTTCTCGTGGAAAGGAAAAGTATGCTTCTGTGGTTTTACCATTTGTACAAGTTTTTCCTTGGTCTTGCCAAGTCAATCCATCTTTTTCTTTATTGCAATGTAATAGAGCTGTGCATGCTTCCCATTGTGGTAAATTCTGTTTGGTGCAAGTTGTGTTACTCGCTTAATGTAATGCATAACTTGTTTAGCAGCCACCTTTAAAGAGTGAAATTAAAGAGCATCCAAGCAATGGGAAATCTTCTCCAATGGTGGAGAGCATGAAAGAGGAACCAGGATGGCCATCTTTTGGACAGCTCATCATTGATCTATCCAAGCTTGGGCTTGAAGCATTGGCTGGCATATTTGTTCACTTCATCCCCTCCCGTTTTATGCCTGGTGGCTCCCAGAAAGGCCTCACACCATTAAAAGATGCTCTTAGGATGCCTGAAGATGAAGCTGAGACCCCATTAGTTCAGAGACAGAGTGCTCCTGCTCCTCTATCTGAGACTCGACAGGCCCATACACCCAATGCAAGTGAGAAATATTCAGAAATGAAGCCACCAAAGATGAAGTCAGCTAGTTTTAAAGATCCCTCTTTGTCAAGCAAGCACCGGTCTTCAAAGCGACAGGATTCTGCAGAATTCTATGGATCTGGTGAGGTTGCTTCTTATAGCAGGTCTAAGAGCCAGAAAGAAAGACCAAGGCACCGCCAACGAGATAAGAGTGGTGAGGTAGTTTTTGGAGCTGGGACAGAACCAAAACCCATGGATATGAAGGCAGCAGGTTATGACAATCCAAAGTTTGAAAATTACAATATCAGGAGCAGGTATGGACCTGATAGCTCGTATCGCTTTTGATCAAACTGTGACCTAGTGATTGCTGCCCTTCAAATTTCAGCTAGTTTTTGCCCTATCTTGAATGTGCATCCTGTATTTCATTTTGAACTAGTCTGTAACCGAAGATGTGTTTTAAAAAGAAAATTACAGATGGCTTAGCTGAGACTCAACAATGGTGTAACAAGCACTATCTTACATATGACTGTTTAGTTTAGGGACCATAACACGGCTGTCATTTTGTTAAGAAGTTAATGAGAAACTCGACATGCAGAATGGTTTGCATATTTTCGAATTTCTTCTTTTGTTTTGCATAATATGGTCACTGGTTGGAAACTCATACGCTAATCAGGTTGATATCGTTAAAAATTAATAAATTTGCAAGTATTTCGAAAAATAGTAAATGTATTAGTGAAATTGTCTTCTAGGCATAGGGTGTCATAATCATATATTTATAATAGGTGGGTGGATATTGGTAAAAACGGTGATGGATAGATGGGTGTCATAATCATAAATTTATAATAGGTGGGTGGATATTGGTAAAACGGTGATGGATAGATGCATTCAACCTAAAAGGGTGTCGACCTAAAAAAAAACCTGAAATGGTGTCTTTCGAAGGAGGTCATTTGGAAAGAGATATGGACATAAATTTTTGGTTTGTTTGAGAGTGATTCTGGATATGCCAAAATCACTTATGAGGAGAAGATGTGTTTCCCCATATAATCACTTTAAGTGATTTTGGGGAGAACCATCTCCCATGTGCTTCTCCATAAAATCACTAAGTGAATACATAGAGAAGTGATTCTCTATAAAAGTGCTTGTCGGCCTATTCAAAATCACTCTCAAATGAGCCCTTAAAAAAAGCTGATGTTAGATGGGTTGTATTGAAAGGAAACTAGGAAACAACCAAACCAAAGTAAATTATTGCTCACTGAACCAATTACCAGTAGGATGAGTATGTAGGTAGACCTAAAAATTACTTTTACAAGATCAGAAAAACAGAAAGAATTAAGGTTACAAGGATTGATTTGGCTCTAGAAAGGTATAAAGGTCTCTTTAGAATGACAAAAGGCCACTGTTGAAGGATTTAAAGATGAAAACGAAAAGTCTTGAACAACAAAGAGTCCCCACTGCCCGCTGGTTTGGTTTCTAAACATTCCTGTCAACCTCACAAGTCACATTGAGATAGAAAGATGGATAAATAGATAGACAGATTAGAAGCATTGAGAGTTTAGTCAAGCAGCAAATAGAAGAGGGAGATTAGATGGTGGCATAGTGCCAAGTTTATTTAAATATTGAATTATCGTACAAAATACTTCCGGCCGAACTCATCATTAGTTTCTTTGAATATTTCGTCTAAATAGACTGTGATGCCTCCCTCTTAAAAATGAAAATAAAATGTTGAATGTCACCAGAAATACATGCACAATACATTACATTCACATGCTTCATTATAGTTTACCAATACACAACTAAAAAATAGCGCATATAACTATTAATATGTATACCACATATATAATATATTTATTTTTGGGACTCACCTAATATAAATACTAAATGAAAAAAGTTTGTGAACACGATTGACAAAGTGAGAGATGAAATAAGCAGAAAGATAAATACATGAGAATTCATTGGGTCGATAATAATTACTAATTGAAATTTTTTTTATACAGAGCATCTCTACGAGGAAGATGCCAAAAACTAGGTAAATTTCATTTGTCTTGTTATATCAGTATTTTCATGTTTTAAGAGAAGAGACAAATGGGTAGGCAAAGTATACATACTCTCTCCAATAAGGTAATATTGCATACTTCAAAATGAAGAGGTATACCGAGCTCTACTTGCTTTTTATAATAAAATATTATCTCTACTCTCTCACTTATTTTCTATAAAATATAATAGTAAATGTAAAAAAATAAAAAAAGGTTTGTAGACTTGCATTGCCTAGTCTTTTGGAGTGACCAACTTTTTTCATAAAACAAATGGGTATGCAATGAAAATAACACTATTTTACCATCACCGATCAATAATACTACGCAAAATGAAAGTGTTATCACTCGTGTCATAATGTTATTGGCATGAGATATCAAAATAGTGATACTTGTATTTCATGAAAGTATTTCTCTGAATCCACACTACACCAAAAATTGAGACCAATCCAACTAACACTCTATTTGTAGAAAAATATTAAAATATTTAAAAAAGTAAAATAAAGAAAAAGTAGAAGATGTTTCCTGTCATTCGTATATAATTGAGCAATGATTAATTAAATCATAAATACATAAAAAAAAATCTAAAAAAAATCTAATAAAGCGTCCGACTTTTACTATTACAACTCTCGATCTGTCACCGGAAAAACCGCAGGTTCTCTGGCCGGAAGTCAGGTCGGGTCGGGTCTATCCACTTTTGACTTTGCGTCTTCACGAAGCTGAAGCTCGAAGCTCAAAGCTGCTTGCTTGCTTCTTCTTCTGCTTCTTTCGGAGCTCTCAATTTCTCTCGTTTTCGTTTATCTCTCTCTGTAGAATGGGTTGTGCTGGATCGTCACAGACCAAAGGAGACGGTGAGGTCACTTTATCATTCTTTGCCTCAGTTCGTTTTTCTTTTGGGTTTGATGCTTTGGCTTCCGTTTGGCTGCTTGGAAAACGCAGGAAACGAAAGTTGAAATCTTTGAAGTGATTGTAAAATACTGATATGATTTACAGAGAAAGGTTGAGCTTAGCTGAGCTGAGCTGAGTCAAGCTGTTGAATTCTTTGTTTTCCCTGAAATTTTGTTCATGCAATTGGGGTTTATGAATTATTGTTATTTTAACTTCAACAATCAGTTTCTAATATGGTTTGCAAGATTCATATGCTTTGTTGTTTGACAATGCTCAAAAGGATGAAGCAGTGGAATTCTTTTGAGAAAAAGAACAGGGAACCTTCATTGCATTTTGGTAGATAGAGTTAGAAAGAGGATTAAGCACTGGCATTCCGTTTAGCTGAAGAATCAAACACCTGAAATTTGCGGTTATAGAGATCGATGTAGGCCTTTAAATGTGCTTTCAACTATCAAGCTGTGCATTGAAAAGCCAGACTTAGAATTTATGCTGAAGATGGTATTGGGCATTCTTTGATTCAGACAATTTTGTTACTGTTATTATCTTTCTGATCTTAACATCGATGTGTGCGTGTTGACATTAGTTTCCAGCCTGTATGTTGGACGTTTATGTGATCATAAATGAAAAACATTAGGTGGTTTTATTAGTTTAGCCCCAAATTCAGAAAGTCTTGTATGTATCTTCCTCTTCTCTCTTACCCTTGTGTTCATGCCCATGTCTGCGTGTGCCTGAATGTATGTGTGATCTGCGCTTTTTTATAGATCGCAAGCTGAAAGTTGTGCAATGATATGCGTTAGATAAAATTTTAGTTTATTATGCCATCTGTTATATTGTGAAGTACTACTGGAAAGAGAATTTAGGTCTTATTGAACTTATGAATGTCATAGTTGGAAGGCATACATAATCCAGAAAAAATCATGAGTTTTCCTTTTCTAGACTAGTTTATTGAACTACTTCAGGTTATTATTGGATGGGGATTTGTGGTTGTACTGCTTAAGTATTTCTTTTTAGTTCACAGAAGAAAATAAGGGAAAGGAAAGAAGTAGGCTCATCTGTTGGGGGCTTCAGTTGATGGAATAAAGTTGTCACTGTTTTGTTGTTCTTTCTATTAATAAATCCTTGATTATATTTGGATCATTTTCAATGCGCTGAAAAAGTGGTTGATTGTTGGAATTTAAAAGCACTCGTAATTTCAGAGGCAATAATTAGAACTTGTATATCAAACAGGGGCTTTGAAAAAGGTTCGGAAGCCAAAACCTTGGAAGCATCCTCAGCCATTAACAAAGTCTCAGCTCTTGCAGTTGCGTGAAGAGTTTTGGGACACTGCTCCTCACTATGGAGGCAGGAAAGGTAATATTTCCTCTGAATGTATGTATAATGACAATGAATAATTACAGAAAATCTTTGGGGTTCTTTTTGTTTTCTTTGGATTGAATTTTGGGCTCTACCTAAGGTTAGCTTACCTGGTATGAAATTACTTAGTCAGTGTTTTTTATTTTTTACATTTTGTTCCTACTGAGATAATATTTTTCTATAACACAAACAGATCTTTCACATTTGTGAAAATCATAAGAAAACCAAGGGGTGGCAACTAAACAAAGGAACAATAGAATGTGTTCATATATGGAAAACCAGGGAAGATATCTGGAAATCTTTGCAATTTAGAATTATATCTTTCATCATAATCCGCCATATTTAATTCATCAGGACAGCCATTTTCTTAAACCTATCAGTAATGATTAGTGAGCTTGATTGTATACACACACAGTAAGAAGGGTAATAGAAGCTCTTATCATGTGAACATTGACTTGAGAAAACAGGATGAAAACTATACTTTATTGCTTTTCTAGTCACCTTTAGATATTCAACAGTTGGTTTGAGACGGGTTTCCTTTCAGTTGTTTGAGTTCAATCCACAAAATAAATTGTAGAACTCTTAGTTTTTATTATAATTGTCTGTTGATGTATCAATTCAACCATTATATGCACTCATTTGAGATTGAATGACCATTAAGGTGCATAAATGTTCTAGAGAACTTGAGTACGAGATTTTAAACTATAAAATTTTGGTAAGTTTATGATCATCCTGAATAATTCATGAGTTCTGTATAGAAATGAATAGTAAAGATACCCGAATCTTGGTATTGACCCTGAGCATTCTTAATAGTATAGGGGAATCTGATTTTCATATACTGTTGTGTGTTCTGGAGCAGCGCTCCAAGCATGTTTGTATTATTATCTGTATAACTAAGCAGGCTTTGGTCTTGTGCTGGTTGTGTTTCCCTTTTCAGTTTGAAAGAGGGGTGGGTGGAGTTTATCCCTTTAAAGTGTTGTTCTTATGACAGTTTGGAGTTTCTCTCACCATTCTAAAGATTAAACTTCTAGTTCAGTTTGGGTATCCTATGACGGCTCTATCTGTTTTATTCAGAACTAGCATTTGCCTAAGAAATGTCTTAATTGGATAGAAGGTGTTTGTTTTGGGGGGTAATTTTAGTGTAAGGTATACTGAGTAACCCAGGAACTTTTCTGTAGAAGGTCTTGTAGCTTAAATGAGGGTTTGTTAGTGTATAAGGTCAAGACGAGTGAGGATAAACTGTTAAATGAATGCAAACCAGGGTAGGAATAAGGGGGAACCAATATTGGAGATGATCACATCATGCGAATGCAATGGTAGCTAATGGCTGCATCAATATGGATTCTGACATTGAACAAACTACAACGTCATGGGAAGGTTAAAAGAGTGTGGGTTGTCATGGGAAGGACATGATGGCTTATTATTAAATAAAATACAACCTATATGGGGTACTATGGTTGAAAAGGATTGTGCTTCATCTTACCCAGATGAAAAAAGGATTAGCGTCTTGTCCAAATATCTAAGGGTGGGATTTGTATTTAGTTGAATAAGTTCTTCACTAGTGGGCACCTCTGACCTTCTGATATTACCAATGTAATATCAGAATGTTGCAAATATTACCAATGATCACATGCCATGATGCCACCCAGCGATGGTTCACACAAGTCTTCTCAATATTTTTTTCCCTATATTTTGATGTGTTTGTTTTTGTAATAGGAAGTGGTGTTGTAGGCTCATGCTTCTGATAGAAAAATTAAAAAGGATTTTTTCAAAAGAAAAGTGATTATCGTGATCAAGTTCTTATTTGACTTTCCATTGCAACTGCGGTTTTTTTTCCCCCTCTTTTTGAAGTCACATTATTCACACATGTTATATCTGAACCATAAATTTCACTTATACTGGACTTTAGAGATTTGGGATGCACTTCGAGCTGCTGCTGAAGCAGATCTAAGCCTTGCACAAGCGATTGTGGACAGTGCTGGGGTCATTGTTCAAAGTGCTGATTTGACAATTTGCTATGATGAAAGAGGTACTTATCCAATTTGCATTTGTCTTCACAACTATTTGCTGCCTCGAAAACACTCCTATCTATGCAGGTTTTATTTTTTATTTTTAAAAATTACCAAAACTGTATCTTTTTCAAGGTTGTTAGGATTCAGTGGTGCTAAATTATCAAATTTACCTTCATAAGTTCTCTTTATTTTCAAATCCTCTTGGCTTGCCCCCTTACATGACTTCTCGCAGGTGCAAAATATGAACTACCCAAGTATGTTTTGAGTGAGCCAACCAACTTGATTCGAGAGAGTTGACTCAAGGAGAGGATATGACAAACTTTGTTCACAAGATTGAATGTAAATCATGTATATTTTTCTCTCATTCTCTTCCATATCTTTAATAGAGTTGGTCACTTTTTATGCTTTTCCATTTGCATTCACTTGGATTCTTCCTAGTTTGCTGTAATCTTCAGTTGGACAGGAATGCTTGGACTTATTTTATCTCACTTGTTCCTTCTCCCTCCCTCTCTCTCTCCCCCCCTCCCCCCGAAAGAAAACCCCCAGGTTGTACCAAATCTTTGGAACCAACAAGATGCAGATAAACGTATTTTGTGATATTCAAAATTTCATTTTCTGTAAGTAGTTAAGACTCTATGGACTCTTGTTGGAGCTCTACGCTGTCATAAGCCAAAGGTTATTAGGCTTTAGCGCCATCCTTTGTATTCGAAGTTTGCTTTTGTTTACTGCTTCAAATTGTGTCATTATGAGTTCCTTTTACATGAATTCAATTCAATGAATAGTGTGAGTGAACCCCATGAGTAGAGATCATTGCTACTTTTATAAGTACCTAATAATGACCAAAATATAATTAAGCCCAAAAAACAGATAATCATGATGTTACTTGAGTGCACCCGTCTATTTACACTTCTGTAACTTTGTTGTTGATGCTTCAGTATTAACTCTGCTCAAAATCTTTTTTTATTTTTTATTTAAAAAAAAATTATAACAACATTGCCCAAATTGTTACAAATAACAAAGCCTGTAGACCAATGAACCTGCAAAATACTCGGCCACGTTGTCAGTCCAATTCTACATATTTGGCTAAGTCATCATTACTTTTATCCCCAAAACTAGCCGTTATTAGAGCTATTGGGACAAGAAAAGTATGTCCTTTGACATCATGTAAAGAAATTTTGAAACCGAAAACATTGAAAAGCCAAGGCTAACTTAAAAAGGTGGCCAAAAAAAAAAAAAAAAAAAAACTTAAAAGGTGGCCACCCTAGTAGGCTGGACGACACACCTTTCTAACTTCAAGATAAATTCTTGAATTCGAGGGGTGGATCATATCACTCATCTATTCACACACACAAATAAGAGGGAGCACACTGGTCCCACTCAATGCAAAGATCCCCTTTTTTGTGTGTGGCTAGATGAGTTACGTGACTGTGTCAAAGAATCCCTGCTTGTAGTTAAGGTACGCAGAAAATCCCAATTTTGGGTTTTGGTCATAAAGAAACGAGGCAAATACTATTTGTTCTAGCTTCTGTTGGAGTCTAGCTGCCCAAAGAAAAAAAAAAAAAAAAAAATCCCTTCAGTTGGAGTCGAAACAGTTTATTCAATGTGATGAAGTTAAATGCTTCACTGCAACAAATCTTTCAAATGGTGGTCAAATTCTTAATAAATAAAATTTTCATTTATGTCGATGGTAAACTTGAATGGCCGGTGAACCACAATGTGGAATATGCCATCCCTACCTGCATTCATGATCCAAGGTAGAATATGAACACAGGCACATTTAAATTTGAAGTAATCAGACTATCCAAATGGCCCCATGTGTGCACTCTGCTAGTACAAAAATAAACCATGACGGTTTAATGCTGAAATTAAGAGTATAAATCCGAAAGAAGAGAATATACACATTCGAGCCCTCGATTAGCAGCAGAGAAGAAAAGCAAACACTCTTCTCTCTGTCATCTTTGAAAATATAACAAGATGTAAGAACCGTTATAATCAAACACTGCTGCAGGGATCCTTGGGGTTTGAAAAAGGGCTTAGACCTTCTTGAAGAACGAAAGAATATTGCCTTGCTTAGGGTCCTTGTTTCCACCCTTTTTGCTTCCTGCTTTACCATTTGTTGGAGCAGTGTTTACCACTGACTTCTTAGCTGCAGGAGGCCTGGATTAACAAATCCAACATTAGAGTTCAGGCACCAGGCACAAGCTAAAACTTCAGCAAAAAAAAGTCAATGAAATGAAATATTTTGGCACAAATGAAGCATAACAAGACTGACTTATCCAAGCTAGGAAGTAAAAGAAACCACATGAATGCCTCGATTACTAGTACAAGTATACAAGGCCAACTGTGATGATCAGAATTCAAAACAATTGAGATATACAGCATCGGATCTACATGTTTTTCTAACATCTCACTATTTGATGCAGTATATCCAGAACATGATTATTCAATATTCTAGCTGTTCAAGCCTGCACTACCTGGTTGCAACATCAGATACAATTACCCGTCTCTAACACAAGGCAATGACATTTGCCACATTGTTTCAACCCACAAATTTACAGGGAGTTGGAATCAGCACAGTTGAATAAGATGTGAACTTTTTTGGTATGTTTGTAATCCCACTGATCAAGAATTCACATGATGTGAAAAAGAATAGAGCGTGAAAAACAAAGAAGATGTTGTTCCTTTACAAGCATCCTAGACAAGTAAAATGGAAACTTGCAAGTTAAGCAGACTGGTCCTTATCAATAACACAAGTAACATGGATAAAACGGAAATAATAATACCACGAATAAAAAATATAATAATAGTAATAGTAATTGTAACGAATTAAACTAACCTGTTAACAGCACTGGCAACTGTATTATCAACTTTCTTCGTTATACTAGTGTCGGCTTTCTTTGCTTCTGTCTCCTCACCCTCCCAGATTACCTCAGTCACTGTATAAATTAGATTAAAAGTAAATTAGTAATAGATAAAAAATAGACATATATGTCTTGTTCAAAGTGATACAGGAGAAGATTACCTCACACAGTGAGAAAATATTTATTTTTGATTGATTTCAACTATATATAACCTAAAAGGAAACTAATATTAAACAGTTACAATAAGTTGCAAAAGAAAAACTTACTTATAAACAGTTACTATGAAGTCCATCGTAATTTACTATATTTGGTTGAATAAGAGCAAAGGTTAAATTTTACAGCAGAAACAGCCATGCTAACTTGCCAAGTAACATACTGCAAATGGGACTCTTTGAAAATCGAGGCATCTAAACCAAAGCGTACCTTCTCTTCCACGTTCATCAATCACTGTCTTCAAAACTTTTCTTCTTTTAGGTGAACTTGAAGCAGCGGTGTTCAGTTTATCCTTTTTGTTAAGATCTTTTTCGGGAATACAGCTATGTGTCTTCTCTTTCAGGATAATCCCAGCATTTCTCCCTTTGCTGATGCCTGAAACTGAAGAATCTTCTCTGAAAGATTGGTTAGATTTTCGATCAACAGAAACCTCTTCCTTAACCATGGGTTTATCTTCTACCTTGGGCTTATCTTCTACCTTGGGTTTATCTTCTACCTGCTCGTCAAAGTTCAAACTGGTTCCCTCTGGAACGAAAACTTTGCTACTTTCTTTCAGATCTTGGCATGATTGCTCTTTTTGATTATCTGGTGATGCTAAATTAACTGCATCTTCATCTTCGTCATCATCTGAGAAATCAAAGACAACCCTCCTTTTTCTAGTGCCTTCCCCGTTGGAAGCTCTCTTGAAATTGACTTCGTGACCATCATCGTCGCTGCTGACACTGGCTACTGCTTCTTGGGCACAAACTTGAGCGTCTGCACTAGCTCCTGAAGTGGGAGGAAGGACACAAAGATACATTTCAGCCAGCAATACAATTTTTTAGCAAAACAAAACCACCCGTATTGCATCTAAAATGTTTCTCAGAGAATTTTAAATTCCCAACTTATCCATCATGGCAAGAGGTAAAAAGATAAAGCAAAATGAAACCAACCAGTATGATTAAGAATAGAATTATTATTTTCTGACAGAGTATTTGACTTTGGCTTGACAGATGCACGACCCCACAAATTTGCCAATGAACCTCCAGAAGCAGAAGAGCTTTTATCATTTTGGACTTTCTTTTTGTTAGCAGGCACAGGAGGAACTTTATCTTTGACTGCTGGTGGTTTGTTAGCCTGATCAAAAGCTCCTGTTCCATTGCTTTCACTTTTGACATCTTTTACCACATTGGGAGCCTGTAAACCAACTTTTGGGCTAGATTGTTGTCCTTTATTCTGGACATGTTTTGGAAATGCAATATTTTGATGAGTTAAATTGCTTTCAGATGGCCCTACAACTGCTTTGGTTTTAAGTTGTGGAGCTTCAATGCTCAATGGCATTCCCTCCATATTACGCTTAACAAAGGAATTGGAAATCCCACAAAACCTGAAGAAGAGGAGCATCGAAAATCAAGGAAGCCAAATATCACATATGTAGTTGTATAAATATGTCTTATATCTCTCAAATAGATTAAAGTCCTGTGAAAATAATACATTAAATTCTAGCAAAGAAAACAAAAATATGAATGGAACAATTCCCTCTCAGCTGAGTACACTACCATGCATGAGTGCTGAAAACATAAACTCTAGTATTTTGCAAAGTATAAAAGCCAAATGTCCTCTCCTAGAATTTTCAGAATTTTAGGAATATCTGATGCAAAACAAAGAATGAGGTTTTTTAATTTCCAATCAGAGACAAAAAGAACAAAATTTGATTAAGTTCTTTAACCTTGAGATGAACAATTTCATCTTTAAAAATCTAAGAGCAATTTTTTTTTTTTGGGTCTGAATCTAAGAGCATATAGTGATAGATCATTTTGAACTACTAATCTGAGCCTTTTCTTTATGATAACTAAAATGAAATACTGTTAATAAGCAGAAAATAAGTCAAATAAAATTAAAAACTCAGAGTGATAGATCTTTTTCATTCACTTTTCTTCATCTTTCTGTGCTTTCTATAAAGGGTTCCAATGAATAAACGGTCAAACTATCAAGTAATCATCACTGAGCCGAAGAATAAATAAAAAAATCTGTTCAGATTCACCAGACTCAGCACCGGAACTTCCTAAATTTTAAAGAAAAAGCATACATTTTATATACAGATGTACAATGAAATGAAATATACCTGTTATCCCTCAAGCAATTTTCAACCGATGGAGCCTGCTTGAAGAGCTCCTCTGCTTGTACAAATTCAGCATTCCACAATGCAGCTGGATCCTTTGGGATGCAAGCTTGCACACTATAAACCTCGACTGAACAGTTGCCTTCAAATTCTTCTTTTGCTTCTGCATAAAAGCTGAGAGACATGAGTTCCATAATATTTTCACTTACCTGATGTTTAATAACAAGACGGACCAAGTCTTATTAAAAAGATGATGATACACAGACGGAACAGTTATATTAGATTCAACAATTACATATATTTTTTAAAAAGTGAAACCAATGTTGGTATATTGCTCATGAAAGTATGAATAAGTTCAAAAGATATAATAGCATCTATTCCAAACTGCGGAACCATAACTCAAGTACTATGTGTGTACTAGTTATATAATTCTATGCTGCGGAACCATATGCTGTGTATATAATCCTATGTGTGTACTAGTTATAAGGTTTGCGGAAAAAGTACAAAACATCCTATTGGAAATCTCTCTTTCTCTCTCTCTCTCTCTCTCCCATGTTGCATTGAATAAAACCAGGATGAACGCCAGTGATATCAGCATAAGTATATGTGCACACTATTCTATAATTAAATGTTACCTGCAAGTTTAGGCCCAGAAACAAGCCTTATATGGTAGCTCGAAGGATTGCTCTTCAACCAGCCAGCCAAAACATATACCACTTCCAACCCATTTCCATGTTTTTCAACAAACTCATGGAGTAACCTATATATACAAACTGTCAATCACATGTAAACCAAAAAAAAAAAAAAAAAAAAAAGCAAGCCAGAAGCTTTTAAGACAGTTCCCTACCTCTTCGCAGCATTGGAAGACACCAAGTAATTCCGACTCAGCCATTTGTAGGAAACCTGCCCATCAGCATTGAAAGTAGCTTTCTTTAGACAATATTATGAATTCCTATGAGGTTCCTCAAATCTCAACTCAAGTTCTAGTGAAAATTTTCTTTGTTCATCTTTAACAAACTTCAGGATTATCTATATTCAACTAAACATGCAAGTCACATTTCAATCTCCAAATCAAAATGAGAGGGTTTCCTAGCTTATTTCATTTCTGCAACAACCCATTATCATATCCTTAAAAAAAATTACTTTAAAAAGTAAACTTTTTCAGCTTGCTGATGCCAGTACAAGATTCGTATAGCAGCAGACATCAATATAGGCACTATATCGCAAGATAACAGTAAACTAGTTGAAACAAAGCGAAATTCAGCAAAACCCTTGTCAGAGCTCCATAATAACAGAGTATTCAGCGGCAAAAAATTCTAAATAAAAGAAACTCGAAGCGAAATTCATATTGCAAAAACGATGGGCCGTATCAATATCACAGTGAATTAAGATAATAGTTACAAAATTGTGAAATACAAGAAGAAAAACGAGAGATTGAGAAAGGGTGGATTGTTACCACTTGAAGTTGATCGGAGACGAGGGTTTCGATGTCTTGGATGATTCCTAGGGTTTCGATTTGGGCCATTTTTTCAAAAAAGGAAAAACTTGGGTCGTTAATTTTCTCTACGAATAACAATAAGAGCCCGTGAAAAATAGATCTTCAATGATTTTCCCTCCCAAAGCTCACCTCTTTTTCCCGCCATTCTCTGAGTGGTTACAACTTACAACTTACAACTTACAAGCTATAAATTATGTTATGTAGTTCGCATAGGCACGTGCTCTGTGGATTGGCACGTGCTTATTTGGGAAGCCATAGTCAGGGTTTGCTCTCCTTTTTTTTTTTTTTTTTTCCCCTTCCCTACTTTGCTTCGATTGATGCAATCATGCAAATTCCATTTTTAGGTCATGAAAATTCCAATTTACTTATACTTTAAAAAAAAAATTTGATCGACGGTGCGTGTCAAGAAATATCCCATGTAATTTTACCGTTTTTGTTAAGCCAAAACTTGTAAGCTTCAAAGGTAAAACATTTACCTTCACATTTATGGGCAAGAATTTAGCTCTTGCCTCATCTCCATTGAATAGAATAATAACAGGTCTTCCAATAATATGACGCTAAACAGATGCTTATTTTCTTCATTCCAAGTATTGTATGTTTACAAAGCTGAAATATAATGGGGAAGATAGCACAAGTAAAGGTGCCAATTCTAAATGAAAGCTGTGCAAGAGCCTTGCAGACACGCCGGACAACACACTGGTGGCGTGGCATAGAAAAGCAGAGACATTTTTAGACTCATAAGAGCACCACTGTCTTATAAATACAATATGTTTACATTTCAAACAGTCTTTACCCAATCTCCATAAACAATCTTCCATGTACATGTTTGATTTACAGATGAGCGAGTGACGGTTGAGTAAAGATGTAAACTTCATCGAATCCGTTCCTACAGTCAGAAAGCATGTCACAATTAAGCTAATAAGTTCATGCACAAATCCAAAATAATAATGTAGTCTCAAGGGCACTTCAGGCTTACCCAGCCTTCCCACAGAAAGTTGGACTGTAATTGTAGATGAGATTGTCAAGGACTTTACGAACAGGCGGCCTGTTTAATGACTTTCTTGCCTCACTGCACCACAAATTCAATTTGGAGTAAGTTTAGGCTTCGCTATCATTCTGGTTGAATAAACTTTGTGGGGTAAGTTCTAGAGGTATATTCTAAAGGGAGCTGATTTTCCCACTCCTCTTGTCCACTTACACTCCCTTGGTTAGAAATTGTGTGTTCCCACTCCTTTTTTGTCCACGTACACTCCCTTTTTTGTTATAGTAAAAACTACTAAAAAACAAAAGGGAGTGTAAGTGGACAAAAGGGGAGTGGGAAAATCATCACCCTATTCTAAAATATGACACCTTTGAAAGTTGTTAGGCATAATATCCGCATGTTGTTAGACATAATATCCGCATGTTGAATAAAGGAATAATGTGATTCTCTGAGCCTAACTTTGCAACATCTTCGCGCTCCCAAAGAGTTTTTCTTAGTGCTCCTCAACATTTCAGCCAAAGTTCAATTAAAAAACCATAGTGGTTCACTTGGAGCTAAAAGAAACAGATACAGAAGGATAAAGCATCAGCGCTAACCTGACCAAAAAGTTTGCGACATGCTGGGTCACTTGAATGGCATCTTCTGAGTGCGGAATCATTGGTGAGCCCCATTCAAAAGCATTTTTCTGCATTGCATTTGGTTAGTCTTCACAATTAGAAACAGATCCATTGGAATTGGCAATAGGTACAATACACCCAGTCCTAGATGACCTTTTTTCTATGCAAACTCTAGTCTTTTTGCTTTTCAATTTTTCTTAATTTACCATTCTTCACTTAATCTGTAGAATGTGCCTAAATATTTTTGTGCAATGCAAATCCTTTTACAAGTTTATGGAAATAATTATCAAAAAAATTTCTTAGACCCCAAATATATTAACATTACAAATGTCTTAAGTGGAAATAGTTATTGTGGTCTTTGTCTTAAATCTTTCATATAAAGATGGATAATAAAGCAAAATCCATTTGTTCATGATTCCACAACAACAGCTTATCCTTCACAAGGTTGTGAGTTATACAGTTATACTCTTATAGCAGAGATCCTTGATGACACCTATTCAAATAAGAGCCTCAAGATGTTTCCATTTTCAAGCATTGTTTTACTGTGCTGTTTGCTTGTATTGCTAAATTTGAAATTAATAGTAACAGTTTAAGACAAGACTGAACGATATTACAGTAATACCTCAGGATGCCATTGGAAGGCAGTCACAGGATAGCTGTATGCATGAACTGTGGAGACATAGACCTGGTATTAGAGTTACTGCAACAATTAGAATCTTCGGGGGAAGAAAAAAGAGATTGAAACTTGATACAAGAGAAATGTGTAATGAATTGATGAAACACATAATGAAGTGAGATAGTTACATTCAGTACCTTATTATCTTTATCAGTACTAGTCGTCAAGATCTTAAAGAAACTTGACAGATTGGGATTCTCCTGCAGCCTCTCTGGTGAGATACCATACTGTTGCATTGAATTGTTAAAAAAACTCAGGTTAAATTAGAAAGCCTATTCTTCTCTTTGTACGCTAAGGATTATAACCACATAAATTAAAGCATAACTGACTAAACCCAAAATTTCTTAGTTTAAGAAGCATAATATAAGACATTCTCAAAATGGAGCCATTTGTCTCATCAATTTTGTCAGATGATTGGCCAAACCTCAGAATCACAATGAAACAATCTAGACTTTCTCAAACGAAGCTAATGATGTATGTTTTGAAGTGGTTTGCCTTTGGAAAAAGAAATGAACAATGGTAAGATTTAACCAAATAAATAATTTTGAATTGATTGTTCAGGATCAGGCCATGCCTGATTACAATTTACAAGCATGAAGGATAAATTTGATAACTATGTTTAATACTTGAATGAAAGAGCCTTTAGATTAGAACTTACATGATGGTTTTGCATTACAATACAATCTGTACTCAACTTTTTAAGCAAGTCTGGAGGAAATCTGCAAAAGAATGTGCTTACGTTAGTGGCTGCAGAATTAAATCACCCTTTGATAAACAGTAACATGACATGACACAAACTTCCCTACCAAAATCAATTTTATAAGTAACAACTATAGATACAGAAGGCAAACTTACACAACTCAGAGAATATCAACCATCCTCCCTTTTAGTACAGATGTCCAAAATATCAAACAGTGATGACAAATATAAATACATTTCCATCATATTTATTAAATTTGATAAATGTGCCATTTCAGTGAACAATTTTCTTATAAAAATATTACATACATCTCTAGCAATAAAACAGAAATGTAGGACTCTCTTCAAAAGAAAATTGTTTTACACAAGAGAACTAAAGTCCTCATCAATTACATACAAATTGAATTGGAAAACCATATTACAAGTTATATGTACCTTTGAAACACAGTTCCTTCAATAATCGTGTTCTCAGTAAACAGTAAAGTTGATGCCATATTTTCTGCACTGAAAGACTCGAGAATTTTCTTGTTCTAGAAGAAAGAAAGAAAGTTGCGTCAATCATAAAATCGAGACAACTATATTAGCAGGAATTGTTGAAACATCTATAAGGATAAGAGATTGAAGAGTTAAAAAAAAAATACTACCTCTAACTGACAGGAAAGGTGATTCAAATTGAAAGGGTGACTATGACAAGCAATCAACTAAGAAAAGAGAATGAATTATCATTCCATAATTCAATGTTCAAGGCAAAGTTGTAAATTCATCTCCATGCTAATTAACAGAGTGTTTATATAATAGTCTCAAGTTGTATGCCAACCTAAAAAAACCAAGAAAGGCCATTCAAAAAAGCAGGAATAGCATACATGCAATAAAATAGTTAGAATATCTGATTGGGCATGTGTGCAAATAACATGGCATCCCGGTTTACTTCTTTTAACAATTGAATCATTTAAACCACCTTTGGGAAGAACAAAATTGACTATATTCATTGTTGAAAGTGACAATTTAGACATTCAAGTATTGAAAAAGGGAGAAAAAATATGCACTTTGAATGACAAGAGACTGAATGCTGTTGGAAAAGCAATGAATTGTGGGAGGTGGTAGTTTACCTTGCTGATGATCATTGTTAGAAGTTCAAAACCTAAGCAGGTGGCATATAAAGGAAAATGGTCCCCTGCATCATTCTTCTCTATAATTTTCTGCACAAAAGTAGGAACAGAATAGCTCATAAACATGGAAGTATTCTTCAGAAAGCAATGAAACTATCCTGAGTAAAAGTCAATTTACTGGATATCTCTATGATGCAAAACAGCCTTGAAACCTTTGATGTTAGCCAACAATGACAACTATGCCATGGTTGCAATACACAGTCCTGGACTTTGACCTCTAAAATCCCATTTAACTTTTAGGGTTACCACTCTCTCTAACCTGTACCTGTCAAATTTCTTTGGCTCAGTGTTGGCTAGAGTACATGGAGAATGATACTTGATGCTGATGATCTTGGACAGTTACACGATACTAAGCTCAGTATCATGTCAATGCCTTATAAGCATCATGACACTTATCCCTATAACAATCTAGATCGATCCATTTTGCGAATGGTATCTTAACCATTCACCCCATGATATTGCATGAAAGGGCAGCAAGTAGTAGTATTGCATAATGCTGGGCCCAGATGAGCAACTACAAGTGCATCAAGGAGTACAGTCTTCTGTTTGTTGGGCAGAACACTAGCCCCAGAAAATATAAAAGTTTGACTTAACTGGGCTGCCTGGAAAGCCAGGACTATATGCGCATGAAAACTTACTTAGCACAAGTCACCCTGTATATCATGGACTAAAATGATTATATTGCAAAGATTGTATCATTACCTGAAATATTCTCTCCACAATGTCATAGTACAAACCACTTTTAGCCCAGCCTCCAGTGAAAAGCACGCCATTGACCAGATTGAGCTTCTGCAATGCAGCTGTATATAGTAAGCAACATAACAAAATCACTGGGAGAGGGCAGATTGCTTTAGTGATGAAATAAGAAACTCAGCCTCACATTACTAAAGCAAATGATAGCTAGTAAAACATATCTATTTATTGAAAGTTGAAACAAAGCGTATATAAAATATTCACAGCCTTTACTTGAGAAAAAGAAAAAAACCCAATATCACAAAGACCAACTTTAACTTTTGATGACAATGCCAACATAAAAGCACAGCCTTTACTTTGTATTTTTTCTCCAGCTTATGAAGAAAAAAAGCCAATTTTTAGCACTTGCTTTGGCTTTTGAAAAGTTATGATCTTTTCCAAGATAAGAGTAAAATTAACTCAACACATAAGGTAACGTACATCTCTTGTTCCGTTCATTCTCAAAAAAGCTAACGTAAAGAACACAGAAGCAACTTCTCCAAACAGCTCAAATTCTTGTCAAGAAAAAAAAAATCATTGTAAAATAAAGTTTCCAAATTTAAAATTTTGGGTGATCACCTGGAACAGAACATCAGGAGGCTCGTTGTAGATGAGAGGAATAACACGAGCCCCAGCAGATTCAACAAACTTGACATAAGAAGCAGCGATATACGACGCCGTCGAGGCGTTGCTGAGCCGACCAGAGGCGCCGTCGCCGGGATGACTGAGGATGCCGATCACCGGCCGGTAATTGAGCTTGGGGTCTAGAGCCGTACACCTGGTGGAGGGAGAGTCGGAGGGGCCGACTCCGAGTTGACTCGGCAAGAGAATCGGGGACTGGGCCTTGGCCAAGCTGAGCTCCTTGGACAAGGAAATCAGGAAAGGAATCCAGAGGTAGTTCCACATCTCTGACGGTGTCGTTTTGGGTGATCGGGCGGCGTTCGGGTTGTCGGAGGAGGAGGTTGGGTCGTCGAAGTTGGGTGTTGGGGTAGAAGTGGGATTAGTTGGGAAATGGGAGGGCATATTGGGAAAGAGGAAATGGGGAGGTTGGGGTTGACATGGAGGAGGAGGAGGAGGAGGGGAAAGTTAAGTTGAAGAAGTGTTTGTTGAATTGAAACGTGCGGGAGGAGCAGCGAGGGAGCTCAGCTCAGTGCTTTATAGTACGGCAATTTGGAAGACTGAAGAGGAGGAAGAAAGAGGGTGGATTGTGAAGTTACGTGAAAAGGAACCCAACAGAAAAATGCGGAGGCAAATCGTCAGTGGTCACGTTATGAATTATGTTTCACAGGGGGGAAATATTTCTGACCGCACGATCACGATAAGAACTTTCCGTCGAACGATAGATATAGACAAGTCTTTCTCCATAATCCCATGTATGTACATTAGATTATGCTTTTTTCAAGACCCTTCGTTGACAAAATTGACGCGAGATTCATAAGTGGTTGTCGTCTTGATATTTGATTACCATTGGGTTAATGTGATTAACATTAAGTTTTACCAACTCATTGTGCTTTTACGAAGGGTATTACTATTCTTATGCTATGCCGAGTAAGGGGCTTCTCGAGGGAGTTCAATTCATTAATCCAATAAAAACTATGTACTTGATCAAATGACTACTAAGGAACCCTTCAATATAACCTCTCATTGTAGCATCTATGATGCTAAACTCGAACAAGTTAGATGGGCCAAAGTTGCAAAAAGAAATAGTGAAAACGCAATGCTATTTGCCCAAAGATTATTTATCACCTTAGCCCATGAGCCCAAAGAGACACCAATTTGAGGAGAAGCCCTAATTACCCTCAAATTCCACTACCGCTTGCCCATTTGCTTCTTCAAGGCTTGTTTCATGCTGGAGAGGCAGAGAAATGGGACAAATCCGACCAGGAGGTGGTATGTGCACGACTAAAGGCTTCTGATCATTAAAAACAGAAGAACAATACATCTTCTAAGTTTGAAAGAATGTTACGATCGGTTGGACATAAAAAAAAATGTTACGATCGGACGCCCATAACGCACACAAGGGAGCAACTTGCCTTAGCACTGCTCATTAGGACATGGATGGACCTCAACAAATTATGTCACAGCCCCGGTTTGTCCACTCCAACCTGGCCCTTTTTGGGTAGATGGGATAACATGGATTAGAAGAAAAGGATCGGACCCATTTAACATAACGAAACTCAATTATGACATTCTTTTTCGATGAATATCTTAAGTAATTGGATTTGGCACCGGCCAATTATAAACTATAGATTTCTACTGCATATTATAATACTAGGCGACACATCATAAATTTTATTCAAATACAAATGGGTTAAGTAGCTTTTTTCAATCTATGTGTTTTGTTCGAATTTTTAATTTGGTCTATGCATTTTAATTTAATAACCACGTTCGTCAATTTACTCTAATTTTGTAATTAATGAGATTTTAATTTGTAACACCATGTCAATATGTTATGTAGTGTTATTTTCAGTCATAATATATATATATATATATATATATATTTTTATAGTACAAGAGATAGTTTAAACTATAGGGAAGTAAGATTTCTCACACACACACAAATAATGCCATAGAAATTCGAACTTAAGACCTCTTATCTGCAAATCGAGACCTATACAAGACATCTTGTGTCAAGGTCAAAGTTTGCAATGCACTTAAAGTGAAAGGTCTTACATCTACGGCTCATCTTTTCCTCAACTATAAAATTGAAACCACGTGAACAACAACTCCATTAGTTCCCCAAGTCCCAAGGTTCAAACCTAAAGTCCATGGAAAAGCCAGAAGGGAATATATGCCAACTTTTAATTTATCACAAATGTCCACAACACTATGATACTCGTTTGAGCATTAAAATTACCAAAAAGGAAGAAGTCATATTTTTTAAGATTTTCCGGGGTGTTGGTTTCCTAGCTGTCTAAGTTTGACCAGCTCGAAGAAAAAGTCACCCGCCACACGTATGCACACTGAGCTTATAAATTGAACCATGGCGCCCTATTTTAGAACTCACAAGCTACTAGCTATCAGGCTTAATTTGATTTACTTAGCAAATTAAGCTGTAAACCATACATATATTTCTTCATTAAATTTGCTAGCCATGGCTCTGGTTAACAGCTTCATCATGCCAAAGACCATGCTCCAAATGCCCATTAATTCCAAGCCCTGCAGCCTGCACAATAAGATTGTGATTATGTGAGTGATATATGAATATATATATATATATATATATATCTCCCTCTAGACTCTCTCTCTCTCTTCTTTCAAGCTAGGTTTGATTTCTAACAAATATGAATCTTTGATTATCAGAAGATGCGCGGCGGCGAGAAGGAAAATCACTGAAGGGCCTCCTTCGCAAATTAACCAGGTACTTAGCGTTACTAGCAGGAGTTTGGGAACTGAGAAGGTGAGCCTCAGGAGCAGCAGCTTGACTGGAGAAGATGGAAAAACAAAGGAAGGAAATGCCATTGTTGATGAGGTTAACAATACAACCAAGACTGCTGATGATGCCACTGATTAATAATATATGCATGGGTTGTTAATAGGTTAATTAATCTGCAGGGAAGGTTTGTAGTTATAATATTATGGTGGCTAAACATGTCTTTGTGGCTGAGTGTGTGACTTGTTAGCACATTATGTACTTGATCATATATATAAGTTCTTCTTCATAATAATTTGTTATGTGTTAGTTTTCTATACGTAATATGCTATGAATCTATACGTGCAGACGATTTGGTTTTCATGTAAGCAAAATGTGGGCCAAATTAATTAGCCAAAGGAGCCACTCTAGTTTAAAGATTCGTAATTTTAAGGTTGTTTTTGCCAATTTCTAAACGATAAAAACTAAAATATAACTGATGCCATATCAGAGAAGTTGCAAAACGATTAAACATGTGTTAGGCAAGTTGGTCAATCCTTGCCCCTAAACACCCAATTCACTATAATGAGCACAACAACATCTTACCGTGAATGTCATAATCAGTTAATTTTTTTTAATGATAAAAAAGTAGTACTGAAGCAATGTTTGATAGTAGTTCAATCGATATGTACAGATCAGATTGGGACAGGTCTCCACCATTAGCAAATTAAACAAAGAAAATGTGTTCATTATTACCCAACGTGAATCATGTGAATGAACCACCTACATCCTTTTTCCTATATATATTTGTTTACTATCCTATTTGCCTCATTTTCTTTTTTGCCTCTGGCTTGAGTACAGAGTAACTCATGAACATTGATCACCACATAATGATTAATGGTCAGCTTATTTATGAACTAGACCAATATATATATATACACACACACTTAACGAAATTTTTTATGTTAAGTAATTTTTTGGTGTGATTTTACATGCAATCAGTTCATCCATATTATAACACACATCTTATATGTAACATTATGTGACGGTGTTTCAATCACCATTTGTTGCAATTTTGCCTATAAAAATTAGCCTCTTATGAATACTTTTGAGAAAATAATTGATGCACTAGATCTTTTGTTCTTTATTATCTACAAGTTTGTTGCTTCTGCAAAAGAAGGTAACATAAATGTATCATATACCATGCATTGCATTCTATATTGATAAATTTCCAAAAGAAAAGAAAAACCAACAAAAGGGAGTTCATCATTGCAGGGGCAATGATGAAGTTAAGATAATCCTGAAATAATTAAGAAGGAAGCCCCCTAATTGTTGTTAATTAATTAACAGAGGTGGCCCATGAACAACCCTAGAAAATTAAGCACTATGAGTCATGGATTAAATCAACGGTCAAAGTCATTCTTTGTTTGTTTGTGCTAGCAGTGAGATGACTAATGATTCAATCCAAGTTTGACTGCCATGGAGCAAGTGGCAGACATTCAACGTGTATAAACCAACCAAAAGGGTTGAGGACAGGACCTTATCTTTCTGTGTCCAATAGGGGAAAAAAGGGAAAGGAAAAGAAAGTAGAACGAATGGTCCAGTTCAAGTTGCATTATTGCAGCACCTAGACTAGAAGCCATGCATATTCACTTTGGCCCTCTCTATAAATCCGAGACTTTCTCTAACTTAGAATATCCACATGCAATTAGTAAGCTGATCACTCTAAATTACTGAGAAGATCAGCAGAGATAGGGAGTTAATTTCTTCAAACATCGATTGATCCGCGGATCATGGCTCTAAGTATGCCTGGCTTAATCGTCATGCCAAAGATGAACATGGTCCAATCAATTCCCAGTTGCAAGTCCTACCAACATCAACCCATGATTATGTAAGTGATCATCTTTAATTTGTTTTCTAATTTGTGCGTTTACCTTCATATATATATATATCTCTGAAAGATTAAATATAAATAATTTTAGTGTTTGTTGCTAATTATGATTGTATTGGTTTATATATGTGCAGGCTGCATCCTCACCACGACCGTATGCATGCCAGGAATATTAGTCACTCCATAATGTACGGTGGTTTCCTTAATTTGCATGCATATATGAGTTATTTAGTTTTATTTTTCCTGGTTACCGTCGCACTAATAAATTACTGCACTTAGACCCTTTTATCTATAAACTAAATATTATGATGATGATTTGTGAAAATATGTGTTATATTAGAGAGAAATAAACATCGTAATTTGTTGGTTAATTATTGTATTTGACTGATCACTGATCTTGGATTGTATATTGTTGGTCCATAAGATGTGGAGCTAAAAGGCCAGGGGGGATCAGCACAGGGAGTGGTGGACAAATTAATGGGACGAAGGGGTTGAGGGAGCAGAATGTTTCTGATCTCACCAGCTCAAAGACTGATCAGAACGATGGCAAGAAAAGCAAAGAAGATGTCACCGCTACTCCAAAAAAGACTGGTTCTACCAATTGAAAACATATTATCGACAATGATATCGACACTTTATGATAATCCGTCTTCTAATAAATAACGGACTTGCTATGCAAAGAAGAACTGGGATATATATAACATTCTAAAATAGCTATGCTTTTTAATAGAGAGAGTAGCTTGTGAGTAAGATGCATAAGTCTTCCTTCGATCCGGTCTCAACGCGAAGCTCAAAGATGTCTGAGAAGGATATGGCAATTAAAGTAGATGTCATATTAATGGTAGAAAGCATATTGTATGCATAAATAATAATCATATTAATGGTAGATGTCATGTTTAATGGTTCCTATAAATAATAATCAAATGATTAGTGAAGTGTTTTAGCCTGAGTACAATGAATTAAGTTAAGTCGGCCCACCTTCCTCTCTCCCAATGATATATAATTTTTCGATAAAGGAGTTTCTGAAATAAATTTATTTGAAGAACACCTTGTAGGATCGAAATGACAAAGTCGGAATTTTCATACTTGAAGAGGGCCTCACAGAATATAAAAACTTTTTTGGACTCGACTGAATCGTCCACGCACAAAGATACGATCCAGATCTAATTATCTTTTAACAGTCAAGTCAATGTTATGGGGCTTTTGAAAAGCTTGGGAAAGACTAATCAAAACAAACCACACAAAAGTCACCCACATAGGTGATCATGAATTCGCACATTAAAATTTCACACATATACAACGATAATATGCAACCTTGGAATGCAAGTATGTCATAATCATAAATAAAAACAAATAGGATTACCACTGAATTTCTGTTAATCAGTTCCCCAGTCCATGCATGGTTTAAAAAACTTTGGTAGTCAATGGGAAAACAAAGAGGACCGTAGGATATGCCAACTTAATTATGTTGACTTGGATCGATCTGTATTTCAGTAGTTTACATTGAATATGAAAGTTCTGAAAAGTTTTCCACTAACTGAAAAGTTTTCCACTAACCCCGAAAGAAAAACAAAAGGCAAAAATTATTGGATTAAAGAGGGTCATCCTCATCCACACGTTGACTTGGTTTAACATTATTAGTATTACTATCAATTATGAAAAGTTACGTGCCAATTTCTACATATTTAACTTTGAAGAATGAAAATGAAAAATTAGTAGTTTAATTAGTAAAATACGGAATAGGAGAAGTAAGAATAAAATACACACGTGTTTTATTTGGCAAAAATTTTGACGAGATACAACTAAAAACTTCGAGCAATGTATAATATTTTAATATATATACATATATTTTAATAATATATGAAAAATACGTGTATAATATGTGAGTTTAATCTGTATTTTGTATATAAAAAAAGTGTATTAAATGTGAAAAATATGTATGTACGTGTTTAATACGTGTATTGTATGTTTGCTTTTAAAAAAAGTGTATTTTATCGGATCTTTAAGACGCGTATGGAAAACTAAAATATTATTAAAAATACGTATGTACGTATATAATACAAGTATTAAACCGAAAAAAAAAAAACTAAAACAATCTTTTACATATATGTAATTTAATTTGTTGCTCTTGACTTCTCCAAAGGATTGCAAACCAAATTTGAGAAGTCAGACCTACTCCTCAAGTGACTTTTCTTTTTACATAGATATAAATAATAGCTTTCTAGAAATATCATATAAATAATATGAATGACATATATAGCATAAATATAGTAATAAGTTCTCGATGCATGTAGCTATCAAGCTAGCTAGACACAAACATATATTACATATAAGCATGTAATCTAACACAAGTAGGAAAGTTTCAAAGTCGTTCTTGGCGTAGGACCTCAGTTGACGGGAAAACAAAAGAGGAAATTAATGGATTAGGATATGTTTAAGCTCTTTAATTACCGTAAACTTTAATCGTCAATATGGGACATTTCTCAACATAATTTTTAAGAAATAGTATAATTTTTAACAAATAAGATACCGACATATGTAACGATGAAGGTCATTTGATAAACCAAGTCATGAGACTCCAAGATTACTGTAGTTGTAATTGGCAAGGCAACATATAAAAGAGGCTGATCAGCAGATTAGTTGTGATACTTATATTAATTTCGAGCAGTGTGGCCTTGTGACTTGACTTAGTCGTCCATGCAAAAAAATTAGTTGCTAACATGGCTGTTGTTAGAGGCTTCATGTCAAAGGCCACGCTCCAAATGCCCATGTTGAAAACCATACAATGGAAATTTATGACTGTGTAAGTTGACTGGTCTTCCTATACGTAGTCATTTTTCCCACATCTTTTATTTTATCTTTTGGTGATGAATTTTCCCCTCTTCTTTAGAGTTTGGAAAACCATAATTTTTTTACACAGTTATTTATAATTAAAGGTTATATGAGTAAGGAGGTCGGCATTTCTTACTCCGTTTGGACTGGATTGGAGTTGAGTCCAAACCAATCCTTATTACAAGGCACAATATGTTGAATTGTTGTCCAATTTAATAAGTTCGAGTTTCAATATTTATAAGTTCACTAAATAATGACCATTACGCACTAATACAGTCCAATTCGAACCACAAAACATGTAATTCTCATTTCTTTAAGTTCCATTTTACATATAATTATTTACACTAATATTCCTTTTTCTATTTCTTTTTCTTTTGTTTAGAAGATGTGCTTCTGGACCTACAAGGCGAGATATTACTGAAGGCCCCCCTCCACAAATCAATGGAACACCTAAAACGGAAGCTGTGACGGATGAGGACAGGCCAGTTATTACCACAGGCCCCCCTCCACAAATCAATCAAGTACCTCAAAAGAATGGTGTGACGACGGATGAGGAGGAGCAGAACGGTGCCAATGGCTCAAATCGAAAACGGATTCCAGCACAAGTTCTGAAGAACCTCTGATTAATGAATAAGCTTATAGTTCTCTTGCTATGCTTGTGATATTGGTCAACTTTTAAAGTCTTGTGTTACAAATTCAATGGTAATCTTATATATCCTTGAGTTTTTAAACTCTCAACCGTATAAGAGAACATTTGGATATGGAATATGCTGACTCAAATTGAAAATCAAGTCATGCAAGACAAGCAGAAATCTCAGAGTAACGGAATCCTCTTGTAATAGCTGTGACTAGCTAAGAATAATAGTCTTTCTTTCTTGTTTTATTTTCTCTTTGCATCCTTTTGTAATTCCCCCAGTTCATTTTTATGTTTTTTTTTTTTCCATTTTGTTTGCCAATAAACTTTGTACTTCTTGATTCCGTTAATTTATGATGATTTGAAATAAAGATTGTGTATGCTGGATGATCGGAGCAAAAACTTTCCATTATTTAACTTTAAGACTTTTAAAATTTATTTTATTTGCAAAGTCTTCCTAAAATTTTACTCGAAACAAAAGATTGTGGAATTAAATAGTGAAAAGCCAAAATTATCGGACGCTCTTTTTCTTGTCTGGCTACCCTAACTCTCTTCACACGCTACGCTACCACTAAATCAAACAGGAAACCGCAGCCTGGGATCAATTGTCGCCATACGCTTGTCGCCACAGCTCAGGCCGCCAAAAAGCTGATTTCGTCGCCTCATATTCTGGTATTTGACGCGACAAAAACTCTTTGTCGCGAGAACCTTTTGGTGGCGAAACTTCGTCGCCTGAAAGTCGTCGGGACACCATCGTTGTGTTTGTTCATGCTATTTAGGCGACAAAAGATTCGTCGCTTGAATGATGTTGCCTGACGAAGTTGTTCGTCGCCGCTGCATGCCTTCGTCTGCCGAGAACTAGCCGACGAATTCCTTCATCACCTCTTTGATCTCTGCTGACAAAATGTTCGCCTACTACCACACTATTCTTTTTCTTTTTTTTTTTTGCTTAATATTTATTAATACTTTATATTCCCCTTCATTTGTTTATATCATGTACTTATTATTACTTCATATTTACCTGTATACATATATCTAACATGAACTTTTGATAAATATGATAATAAAAAACACCACAAATTCTGAATATCCCAACTTTGTATATAAGTAAAATATATGTTGCAAAAGAACCTATTTCTCTTTTCTTTCATTCTTGTTCAAATCTTGATGCACTTGAAAAACCATCCTTGAATTCCCCTTTCAATTCTATTGTGTTTAGGGTTCTTTCTTGAAAATTCTTTCTCGAATTTTCCTCTCTATAATTTAACCTAGCCCTAAAAATCCTATTTATAATGTATAGGACTTTTGCTACAAGTTAATTAGGAACAGGAAACTGAAACCTTGAGCGCCAGAACCCAGAGCACTGGTTTGAAATTCATTTTTCTATCATTTCTTCTTCCTCCTTTGGCATCTATATGGCGAGCCAACTTTAACAATCCTATCCCAAAAAAAAATTCACAGCACAAGCAAACAAAAGAGATTCACAAACTTTCAAGGGCAATGAACCAAGAACAATATACCCATTTTTTTTCAGAACAAGATACAATGAACCAACAACAATATACCCATTTTCAGAACAAATGCAGAAAAATTCATCAGGAAACATATTTAAAGAAAAAACAAATTGGCGTCTAGGAATTGATAGAAACCAAGAGCGAGAGGGTTACTGGAACGAAGAGGGAGAGAGAGGAGACAAACCAACCCAGATTCTGCAAAAATAAAAATAAAACTTAGAACCCAAATACGAAATAAGGGATTGAATTCTTGAAATGGATACTTACAAAGCAATCATACTTCTTTTTGGAGACCATGTAGCCACAGAGAGAGAGAGAGAGAGAGAGAGAGAGAGAGAGAGTTTTAGTGTTTGGGTCTAGAAGAAAGATTCTAGAAAAAAGATAAGGAGAGAGGAGGAGGAAAGTAGTTTCAATTACCGTAAACTTTAATTATCAAAAATAACATAATTTTTAAGAGTGTTGTTAAACGAATCTTAAAATTAACTGAATATACCATATGATCTAAATATACCCTAATATTAAAATTAAATTATAAAATTAACTAAATTCACCCTATTTAAACCCTTCTTAGCACACCCCAAATACACTTTATCAGAAGTCATATAATAACCATCAAGCTGGGAAACTGAACAAAGAATATAAATATAATAAAGAAAATAGTAGAATTGACTTTATCCTAAAATTTCAAGTCTCGTTCATTGTGGGTGTGGCCCTTAAACTTTGTATACCGTCACTTATCATGAACTTGATCAAGGAAAAAGTGGAGGTGTTTCACCCAAATCTGGGGCAAATCCTCTGTCACACCAAATTTGGAAGAAGTAACATGATTATCTCAGCTATCATCTTGTCCATCACATTGTAGTGTTATATGGCCTCAAATAAACTTGGGATTTCCAGGACATGAAGAACCAGCAAAAGAGAAAAGTCATATTGGATCTATAGACGTTTGTCAATGGTGGAATCATGGCGGATCTAGTACTGCAGCGATGACAGTGGTGCGGCTAGGATGATGTTAGGGTTTGGTTGTTAAACTAATTAATCAAATAAATTTAAAAACATAAAAAAGCTGATGAAATTAAAATAGATGATCGATGTCATGTGACACATCAATTGGCAATAAAAAGTTGGTGTTTAAGTTGGTGCCCGTAGGATTACTGCTATTAAAATTATATTTGTTTCACAATTCAATATATTTTTTTTGGTCATTTTATATTAGGGTAAATTAGTAATTCAATAAATAGTTTGGTGGTAAGGTGTACTCAGTTAATTTTAGAGTTCGTTTAATAACACTCAATTTTTAATAAATAAGACAGTAACATATGTAATGACGACAAATGTCAGTTGATAAACCAAGTCATGAGACTCCAAGATATTTGTAGTTGTAATTGGCAAGAAAATATATAAAAGAGGCTCAGCAGATTAGTAGTGATACGTATAGCAGTGTGGACTTGTGGCATGACTGAATCTTACGTCCATGCAAGAGAGAATCGGTCTAACGATCAGATAAAATAATTAATCTCCTTAACAATCAAGTCACTATATGTGGGATTTAAAAAGCTTGGGAAAGACTAATCAAATTCACAAACACATGCCATCGTCCAGGAACAGGAATTCACATTAGTTTCACCATTTGAATTTAAATTAATCAGTTCCCAAGTCCATGGGTTTAGAACATCTCCGTGGTCAATGGGAAATCGATTTAAATCGATTTATATTCATGTACTCTTGTCAGATTATAAAAATGCATATTTGAGATGGTATTCTAATTACTGATGAGTTGGTTTTTGTATTTGGGATAGCAATGTTTTTACCACAAGATCTCTGATGCCTATAAATCATCCCTTGGGCTCAACTAATAGATGCCACAAAAAGATATAGCAAACTTCGTGCTATCCAGAAAACTTTGTGCTACAAAATCATTCAAAGTATATCTCTAATTAGTTGCTAATATGGCTTCTGGATCCAGAAGGCCAGGTATTACTACAGGTGCTCCTCCACAAATCAATAAAACCTCTCAAACGGAAGCTGTGACGGATGAGGACAGGCCAGTAATTACCACAGGCCCCCCTCCACAAATCAATCAAGTACCTCAAAAGAATGGTGTGACGACGGATGAGGAGGAGCAGAATGGTGCCAATGGCTCAAATCGAAAACCGATTCCAGAACAAGTTCTGAAGAACCTCTGATTAATGAATAAGCTTCGAGTTCTCTTGCTGGTTGTGATATTGGTTAACTTTTAAAGTCTTGTGTTACAAATTCAATTGTAATCTTATATCTTTGAGTTTTTAAACTCTTAACCGTATAAGATAACATTTGGATTTTGTAATATGCTGACTCAAATTGAAAATCAAGTAATGCCAAGACAAAGCAGAAATCCCAAAGTAACTGAATCCTCTTGTAATAGCTGCGACTAGCTAAGAACAATAGCCTTGTTTTTGCATCCTTTTTGTAATTCCCCCAGTATCATTTTTATGTTTTTCTTCTTCTTGCGTTTGCTTTTTTTATTTTGTGTGCCAATAAACCTTGTAATTCTTGATCCAAGTATGATGATTTCGACTAAAGTTTGTATGATTGATTGGATGATAGGTGTCACGTTTGATAACACAATTAATCACAATTAAGGACCGTGGCAAAACTTGTTGATGATTGGCTCAAAAAATTAGTCAAAAGAAAAACTGCTTTCGGCTGGCAGACATCTTGCGGTGCTTTCGGCTAGCAGACAAATTGGAGACAAATTAATGGCTAGCATTGATGGCTTACTTTTACCTTTTGACTTGTGTGTTTTGCTTTTGCCGTTGGGTGGTTGAAGAGCAAATGTTTGGCTTATAAAAGGGAACATGCATTTGGGAAAAATGTAGAGCGGAAAGCATCGAGAGTTGATGAGAGAAGAGAGAAGTTGGGAGAGAGAAAAATAATAGTTTGGGCAACTAAGCTTTTGTTGCTATTGTTGGTTATTTTTCCCTCTCTAAATTGTACTCAATTTGTATCCCCTTTATATTCTTGAGTGTGTGAGCTTGGGTATATTTGGGGCTTGGGTTTTCTGAGTGGTTAAACACTATTGTATTCTCTCATTGATTATAGTGGAATACTCCGTCGTCTCCAAACTGGATGTAGGCAATTGCCGAACCAGTATAAATCTTGGTGTTGTTCTTGTTGATTATTTTGTTCTATTTTTCTCCTGCCTGTTGTTATTTTTCACTCGCAGTTGGTTGACGCTTCTGCACAACAAGTGGTATCAGAGCTCCAGTTTTTCGACTGGGGTTTCGTGGGAGTGAAAAATCTGTCGGTGCTACAGTGACGGGTGAATAGTGCACGTGAATAGTGTCGGTGCTACAGTGCCCCCCCGTGAATAGTGCTGTTCTACAGTAGCAGTGAATAGTGCCGGGCAGATTTGATGGCTGGAGAAAAAGTTGAAATTTTGAAGGAAAAGGAATCGACATCGTCTTCGTCGGCACCTACATCCAATAGACATCCAATTGCCAGTACAAGGTTAGAGGTTGATAAATTTAATGGCTCCAATAATTTTGGTATGTGGCAATGTGAAGTTATGGATGTGTTGTATCAACAAGAGTTGGATATGGTTCTGGAGGATAAACCAGAAGATATTGATGACAAGCAGTGGACTCGAATTAATCTCCATGCTTGTGCCACTATTCGATCGTTCCTTGATAAGGAGTTGAAATACCCGTATATGAAGGAAACTTCTGCTAAGAAGTTATGGATGAAATTGGAGGAGAAGTATATGACCAAGAGCACAGAAAATCGGCTCTTCTTGAAGAAACGACTCTTCCGATTTCAATATCGCTCAGGTATTTCTATGCATGAACACCTCAATGATTATAATAAAATACTTGCTGATTTAGCAAATCTTGATGTGATAATTCCTGACGAGGATAAGGCACTATGTTTGTTAAATTCATTGCCTGATGATTATGATCATTTGACAACTACTTTGTTGTATGGAAAATCCGAGGTGAAACTGGATGAGGTGTCTGCGGCATTGGTGAATCATGAGTGTCGAAAGAAGGAACAAAAGACTCAAAATTCACAAACCGAGGCACTTGTTGCAAGGGGTCGAACAGAGGAAAGAAAATCTGGGAAGCGGGGAAAATCTCGTTCAAAGTCACGAGGGAAGTTTCTTGCTAAAGATGAATGTGCCTTTTGTCGCCAAAAGGGTCATTGGAAGAAAGACTGTCCCAAATTGAAGAACAAGGAGAAGGAGAAAGCGGGTTCTGAAGCAAATGTTGCAAAATCTGGAGATGAAGATTTCGAGTTTGCTTTGGCTAGTTCATCTGCTGATGGTCACTCAACTGAGTGGATTTTGGATTCAGGTTGCACCTATCATATGTGTCCTATTCGGGAATGGTTTTCTAGCTTCGAGGAGCTGGATGGTGGAGTTGTTTTGATGGGCAATAATAATGCCTGCAAAACACAAGGGATAGGCAAAATCTGTTTGAAGATGCATGATGGAACAGTCAGAGAATTGAGTGATGTTCGGTATGTTCCGGATATGAAGAAGAATCTCATCTCATTGGGCGCTTTGGAATCCAAGGGTCTCAAGATCACCATGGAGGGTGGAGTTCTTAAAGCTGTGCATGGGGCACTGGTGGTGATGAAAGGTACAAGACGAAATAACTTGTATTTCTTGCAGGGTAGTACAGTTATTGGTGGAGCAGCTGTCACCGAAGCTGCTGACGCAGATAGCACAGACACCACAAGGTTATGACATATGCGTCTCGGGCATGCTGGTGAAAAAGCGTTGCAAGGATTGGTGAAGCAAGGCTTATTGAAAGGTGCAAAGGCATGCAAATTGGAATTCTGTGAACACTGTGTGCTGGGTAAGCAAACTAGAGTGAAATTTGGCACTGCTATTCACCACACTAAAGGCATTCTAGATTATGTTCACACTGATGTTTGGGGACCCTCCAATAATGCATCTTGGGGAGGTAGCCATTATTTTGTCTCCTTTGTTGATGACTTCTCTAGAAGAATATGGGTGTACACCATGAAGCGTAAAGATGAAGTCTTGAGGATATTCCTGAAGTGGAAAAAGATGATTGAAACGCAAAGCGGTCGAAAGATCAAGACTCTCAGATCAGACAATGGTGGTGAATATAAGTCTGATCCCTTCTTGAAAGTTTGTCAAGATGAGGGTATTGTGAGGCACTTCACGGTTAGGGAGACACCGCAACAGAATGGGGTGGCAGAACGCATGAACCGTACTTTGCTTGAGAAAGTTCGGTGTATGTTGTCTAATGCTGGTTTAGGCAAGGCGTTTTGGGCTGAGGCGATTACTTATGCAAGCTATCTCATTAATCGGTTGCCTGCTGCTGCGAATGAGGGCAAAACGCCCATGGAGGTATGGTCTGGTAAACCTTGTACTGATTACAAGTATTTACACATATTTGGTTGTCCTGCTTACTATCATGTCAGGGAGAGCAAGTTAGATCCAAGAGCAAAGAAAGCTCTATTTATGGGATTTAGCACTGGCGTGAAGGGATACCGACTTTGGTGTCCAGATGAGAAGAAATTTGTTGTAAGCAGAGATGTGACTTTTGATGAGGCTGCTATGGTAAATCAGAACAAGCATGAAGGTGAAATTGAAGCAACTAAGACCATGAGTAGTTCAAAGCAGGTGGAGTTACTGAAAACTCCAGTTGTTCCAGTAAGGTCTGATACTACAGACACTAGTCCTACAGTTGATTCTGATGAAGAGGACGAGGATGATGAAGAGGAGGCACCTACCCAAGAGCCTCCACAGCAACAAGATTCTATTGCAATCAGAAGATCGAGAAGGGAGATTCGAAAGCCTGTTCGATTTACTGATATTGTGGCATATGCACTTCCCGTTATTGAAGATGATATTCCATCCGCCTACAAAGAAGCTGTCAGAAGTTCAGAGAGCGTGGAGTGGAAGAAATCTATGGATGAGGAGATGAAGTCTCTTCATAAAAATGAGACTTGGGAGCTGGTTCAGTTACCAAAGGGGAAGAAAGCAATTGGTTGCAAATGAGTTTATGCCAAGAAGATGGAATCTTTGGGAAAAGACAATGTGAGATTCAAAGCCAGATTAGTAGCTAAAGGATATGCTCAGAAGGAAGGCATTGACTACAATGAGGTATTTTCTCCTGTAGTAAAACATTCCTCTATTCGTATTTTGTTGGCTTTGGTTGCGCAGTTTGACCTTGAGTTGGCTCAACTTGATGTCAAGACTGCATTCTTACATGGTGATTTGGAGGAAGAAATTTATATGTCTCAGCCAGAAGGTTTTAAGGTTGCTGGAAAAGAAAATTGGGTTTGCAAATTGCAAAAATCATTGTACGGCTTGAAGCAGTCTCCAAGACAATGGTATAAGCGATTTGATCGGTTTATGATCGGGCAGAAGTACACAAGAAATCATTATGACCATTGTGTATACTTTCGCAAGCTACAAGATGGAACCTTCATCTATCTGCTTTTATATGTTGATGATATGCTTATAGCATGTAAAAGCAAAGTGGAGATTGAAAGGTTGAAGACTCAACTGAGTAATGAATTTGAGATGAAGGACTTAGGAGAAGCTCGGAAGATACTGGGTATGGAAATTGAAAGAGATAGAGCGAAGGGCAAGATTAGTCTGTGTCAAAAGCAGTATTTAAAGAAGGTACTACAGCGTTTCGGGATGAATGAAAATTCAAAACCGGTTAGTACACCTCTTGCCCCTCATTTCAAACTTAGTGCTTCTATGTCTCCTAAAACTGGTGAAGAGAGTCATTACATGGCTCAAATTCCATATGCAAGTGCTGTTGGTAGTTTGATGTATGCTATGGTGTGTACGAGGCCTGATATTTCACAAGCTGTTAGTATTGTCAGTAGATATATGCATAATCCAGGAAAAGAGCATTGGCAAGCTGTGAAATGGATTCTACGGTATATTCTGGGTACTGTGGATGTTGGTTTATTGTTTCAGCATGATAAAGTTACTGGTCAATGTGTTGTTGGATATGTGGATTCTGATTACGCAGGTGATTTGGACAAGCGTAGGTCCACTACAGGTTTTGTATTCACTATTGCTGGAGGTCCAGTGAGTTGGAGGTCGATTCTGCAATCTACAGTTGCTCTGTCGACTACGGAGGCTGAATACATGGCGGTAACAGAAGCTATAAAGGAAGCCATCTGGCTTCAAGGATTGCTTGATGACTTGGGGATTGAACAGGACCATGTGGATGTTCATTGTGACAGTCAGAGTGCTATTTATTTAGCAAAGAATCAAGTTCATCATGCACGTACAAAACACATTGACGTGAGGTTCCATTTTGTTCGTGAGATTATTGACGAGGGAAATATTCTTCTTCAGAAGATTGGGACCGCTGAGAATCCTGCGGATATGTTGACAAAGCCAGTTTCGTTGCTCAAGTTTAAGCATTGCTTAGACTTAATTGGCATTTGTAAAGTTTGTTGATTGCCCCATGGGGGATTGGGAGACGACCATTGAGAGTGTTGCTTCAAGGTTTTGAGCCAAGGTGGAGATTGTTGATGATTGGCTCAAAAAATTAGTCAAAAGAAAAACTGCTTTCGGCTGGCAGACATCTTGCGGTGCTTTCGGCTAGCAGACAAATTGGAGACAAATTAATGGCTAGCATTGATGGCTTACTTTTACCTTTTGACTTGTGTGTTTTGCTTTTGCTGTTGGGTGGTTGAAGAGCAAATGTTTGGCTTATAAAAGGGAACATGCATTTGGAAAAAATGTAGAGCGGAAAGCATCGAGAGTTGATGAGAGAAGAGAGAAGTTGGGAGAGAGAAAAATAATAGTTTGGGCAACTAAGCTTTTGTTGCTATTGTTGGTTATTTTTCCCTCTCTAAATTGTACTCAATTTGTATCCCCTTTATATTCTTGAGTGTGTGAGCTTGGGTATATTTGGGGCTTGAGTTTTCTGAGTGGTTAAACACTATTGTATTCTGTCATTGATTATAGTGGAATACTCCGTCGTCTCCAAACTGGATGTAGGCAATTGCCGAACCAGTATAAATCTTGGTGTTGTTCTTGTTGATTATTTTGTTCTATTTTTCTCCTACCTGTTGTTATTTTTCACTCGCAGTTGGTTGACGCTTCCGCACAACAAAACTGACCTTATCCCACCAGATATGATCCCCGCATCAGCGATTTGTTGATCATCGGTAATAAGTTGGTCGTCAATAAGGACCGTGGTGGAAAGGTCCTTTGCCCGCTAGAGATGGTTCCCCTTGGCCGCAATACGATTACGTCTTCACTTTTGAAACTCGGCTGCCCAGTTGGTATCCTTTTTCATTTTTCGTTCAATTTAAGGGTTTGTGACAAAGATTATTTGCAATTTAATTACTTGGACTTTATTTTATGTCTTAGCTTTTGTGTATGCTTTTCATTTTTCCTTTTTGGCGTCATCTACAATATCCTAGTTTCTATTTGATGGGACGACGAGGGATCAGCAGAGGGAGTGGCAGACAAATTAAGGGGACGACGAGGTTGAGGGAGCAGAATGTTTCTGATCTCACCAGCTCAAAGACTGATCAGAAAGATGGCAAGAAAAGTAAAGGAGATGTCACTGCTAGCTACTCCAAAAAAGACTGCTTCTACCAATTGATAAAATGTCGGTATATTTGTCATAATCATAAATAATAAAAAATAAGAAAACCTCTGAATTTTTTAGAAAAACTTTGGTCGTCAATGGGAAAACAAAGAGGACCGTAGGATATGCCAACCTAATTACGTTGACTTGGATCGATCTGTAATTTAATTTGCTGCTGTTCACTTCTCCAAAGGATTGCAAACCAAATTTGAGAAGTCAGACCTACTCCTCAAGTGACTTTTTCCTTTTGTTTTTTTGGACATCTATATATAAATAATAGTTTTCTAGAAACATCATATATATAATATGAATGATATATATCCTAAATATAATAATAAGTTCTCGATGCATGTAGCTTTCTAGCTCGCTAGACACGGAATGTGTACACACAAAATATTTCAGTAACTTTCAGCAAAATAAGAATGGGAGATTCTACAATAAGTATATGTTAAGGATTAGTTACATATTTTTAATTTTAATTGTTGGATTGCATTTATTAAAGGTATTAATAGTTTCTTAGACACAAATCAACTAGCGATATTAAAAATATGTAACTAATCATTAACTTAAATTCTTATTGGAGAATCTCCCAAATAAAAAAATATTGAAAAGAAATAGTTGTCTTATATATGTTGACTAAGCAAAAGGGAATTGAAGAATCTCCCAATTCACGAGACTCCAAGATTATTGTAGTTGTAATTGGCAAGACAACATATAAAAGAGGCTGATCAGCAGACTAGTTGTGATACTTATATTAACTTTGATGACTTAATCGTTCATGCAAGAGAATTATTAAGACGGTCTAACGATCAGTACGTAGATCAAATAATTAATCTCTTCAACAACCAAGTCACTATTCCTGGTCATATAATTTATCACGTATTGTCTTATTAGTCGACTTGGCTAGTTGCCACCCCAACATCTGCTACAAATCATTCCAAATAGCAGCCTATTAATCGGTCTAACTGAAGATATAGCAAACTTTGTATATCTCTAATTAGTTGTTAACATGGCTGTTGTTAGAGGCTTCATGTCAAAGGCCATGCTCCAAATTCCCATGTTGAAGACCACACAATGGAAATTTTATGACTCTATGGGTAGATTGGTCTTCCTATACATAGTCATTTTTCCCACATCTATCTGAAATTTTTATTGAAACAACCTCCTTCTATTTTAATCTCACAATTTACAATCTCAACTCTATGCGAAGCCTGAACCCTAATAAATCCAAAGCTCTGCAGGCAGGCATTCCTCTCTTTCCAACAGACTCATCCATGGACCTTGTCTCATCCTTAGATTGCCAGAAATCGGATGCCCAGTTGGTGGGGCTCAACGAGGACCACGGTGGAAAGGACCTTTTCGCGCCAGATATCCCCCGTATCAGCGATTTGTCAATCTGTGGCAATTCGATTGTCGTCAATAAGAAAGGTGGCGGAAAGGTCCTTTGCCCACCAGAGATGGTACCTCTTGACTGCGATACGTCTCCACTTTTGAAAATTGACTGGCCTATCGGTATGATTTTCTTTTTTCCTTTAAATTAAGGGTTTGTAACGAAGAATTTTTGCAATTTAATTACTTGGGCTTTTATGTGTCAGCTTTTGTGTATGACAATTTCTCTTTTTATATCGAAAATATTTACTTTTTGGTGCATGTATAGAATTTCGTCTTGTACTGTATTGTAGTTCTATTTGATTTGAAAATACTTTTAGAGGGAGATTAGTTTTGAGTTCGTTGCGCATTTGGTTATTTGGGTGTATTTTTGTGTTGCACGTTTCTCTTTTAATTTTGGGAAGTAATTGAAGAATATGGTGCCATGCCTTTGCTAACTGATTTTGGATCGTTGGTAGACAAATGGTTAATTACTTGAACTGAGTGTTTTTAGACCAGTTTTCTAAAAACGCTTTTTTATGTTTGCAGCATTTGAATGAGAAAATAGAATAGTAAAAGGGCCTTATTTAAATGTTTCATCATGCCATACTAGCCCTTTATTTAGAGCCAAAGGCTGCTGCTGCTCACACTTATTCTCCTCTCTTATGTCCTTGTGCTCCTGGTATGCTCTTGACTTTTGTTTTTAGGGTTTGAGAGGAAGATTATCTGGAATTTGCTTGGACTCTGTATTTTGGAAAAAAAGAAAGTATTTTTTCTTTTAGTTTGGTTGATGCATTCAATTCTGTTTTTGAAGACAATTTATGCATTCAAGTTATTTTGGTGTGTGCATATTTGATAACCGACATTTAATATTATAGTTATTTTTTAATGGATCATAGATCTCATTCTTTCTAACTTCTTTGACATCATCACCTTCTTCTTCTTTTTTTTTTTTTTGTATTTAAGAATATAATTGCAAATAGGTAGCAAAGCTGAAGAAACAAAGGCTGGTCCTGATGGCACCTACATTCCTTTCTTCCAGCTTCCTCGTCCTGATATTGGTATGCCTTTGATTTTAGAGAGAGAGAAAAAAAAAATATATAGCTCCTCCTCCCACCTCCTAACAACCCCTTGCCTCCCCTTGCGTCTGTAGCTTCTCTATTTACAAGTTTACATATATTTCGTCAAAGATTCTTGTTATTCAATATCATGTGCTCTCAAGACTGATATTTGGGTTTTTTTTCATCCTCATTCATTCATTTATTTTTTCTATAAATAATTATTTTTAATTTTTTTGTTGTATCTAATAATAGATTTACAAACTGCAAACAGGTGAATGTGAGTATTGTTTAAAGGTGGGTGAGCACATTCCGCAACGATGCCCTTACAAGGATCGTGTCCCAAAGAATGCAATTCTTGGCAATGGTTGTGATGTAGTTTGTAGGGTATGTGGTTGGTTCTTTAGAGGGTCCTGTTGTGGCCAAGATGAAGGACGTGCGATTCTCAAGAATTGTGGTATCTGTTTGACCACAGGTAAACACTGGTCTGCATCATGCCCGACCCTTCCACCCGCCAGCAGGAAAGATA
The DNA here is from genome assembly GCF_000346465.2 of Prunus persica. Taxonomy (NCBI): domain Eukaryota; kingdom Viridiplantae; phylum Streptophyta; class Magnoliopsida; order Rosales; family Rosaceae; genus Prunus; species Prunus persica. The sequence goes on along the minus strand of NC_034012.1, from coordinate 9,135,755 downwards.
TTCCTTCTGAACCATGTTTTTCTATCAACTTTGTCTGAAACTGAAATAATAGAGAATAAAGAGTTACTGTTTCTCTAACGTTAATTGCAATTTAACAAATATAATTAGACATTTTATATTTCTTAATGTTTTTAATTAACTGTAATCTTCGCAACTCGTGTTACATTTTATACTTATTCCGCCGGAGAGAATATTACTCTCATGTATGCTTCTGAAACAAAAGAGACAAATGTGGCAAAATAATAATAGTTAAGGGACATAAGGCCACATGGAATTTACATTGATCATATGCCTAACATTGAGAATTGACAAGAATCAGAAGCCAAAGCCAAGGAAATCTCACAGAGGCTCCCTCTAAATTCTAACATGGAGCAAAGGAAGGGTTTGAAATTGATACTGTTTCCAATGCCCCTTCAAGGCCATTTAAACCCCATGCTAGAACTGGCCAACCTTCTTCACCACCAAGGATTCTCCATAACCATCATCCACACCCAATTCAACCCTCTCAACCCTTCAACCTATCCACACTTCACCTTCCACTCAATCCCTGTTGCCTTATCTCAAGCTGAGGCCTCCACAAGCGATATTTTGGCGTTTATTTCTCTTCTCAATGTTAAGTGTTCTGAACCCTTCAGAGAATGCTTGGCTAGGTTGCTATCAGATAATCAGGAGCCTGTTGCTTGCTTGATCTCTGACCTTCTGTTTCACTTCACTCAACCTGTTGCTGAGAGCCTTAAGCTCCCAAGGATTCTATTAAGGACTTCAGCTGCCTTTTCCTTTGTTGCTTATGCTGCATTTCCACTTCTGCTGGAAAAGGGTTACCTTCCCATACAAGGTGTGGTTTTTTATTAAGCTTCTTTCTTTACATGTTTCGTCGCGGATCCAGATCCTCTGCTTATCTTTGTTCAAAGTACATAAATCTCATACCAAGAATACGTAAGATGTTAGGCATAACCGCTCATTATCGATAGGTTTTGAGTTTTATGCTTTAATTTTATCGATCTTAGTTTTAAATCTAATTCGCTTATTAGAAGTCTAAGAATTATATAATGTATTTTTATTTGACTATATCAAACCTATTTAACTAAGATGGAAAAAGTCCTTTGATTTTTAATAAACAATTAGTTAAAGACAAAGATATCCAGACAAAGAGAGAGTCCAAATTCCCTGGCTGTTTTATACAAAATCTACATGCATTGTTATATGCTATTACACTTGACAATTACTTAAATTTTTGGGTGAAAACAATTACCTATACTTTCAATTACTTCATATTTTCATTAGTATATTTTTATCTTGGTATCATTAGATTCTCAACTAGAAGAACCAGTTATAGAGCTTCCACCTCTCAAAGTCAAAGACCTTCCGGTGCTCAAAACTATGGACCCAGAAAAATACGATGAACTAGTGTCAGGCCTGAAGAAGGAAACTGAGGCCTCATATGGGATCATTTTCAATACTTTTGAAGACCTTGAAGGAAGTTCACTGGCCACAATTCGCCAAGAATTCAACATCCCAATTTTCCCAATAGGCCCATTTCACAAGTGCTTCCCTGCAGCCTCTTCTTCTTCTTCAAGTAGCAGCTTATTATCACAAGACCAAAGCTGCATTCCATGGCTAAACTGCGAAGCACCAAAATCTGTCATCTATGTCAGCTTTGGAAGCATTGCTGCAATAAGGGAAGCCCAATTTTTGGAGATGGCTTGGGGACTAGCCAACAGCAACCAACCCTTTACATTTGAAAAATATAATGTTGCAGAGAGAGAGCATATGAGAAAAGTGGATAAAGGAATAAGAGAGGTATCAAAAGGGAGAGATCAGAAAAACTTGTCTGGGAGCAGTCAATGTTGAACGAAGGAGTGGCAGAGTCGTGAACACAAACGAGAGAGAGAGGCGGAGTTGCGTGTTCTCAGTTTAGCGAAGGGCTTGTTTTGCGAACCAAATTTTAGGCTCTCTGGATAAGGAGAGCGAGTGAGGAGGTTTTTCTACTGTTGGACTCCACAATCCCATTTAACTTAGTCCTCTATCTTACCAAACACGGGCTTAGTCCTATTTAGCATAATCCAAGGGAGTGAGGCCTACCAAAAATGCCCTAAATGTAGAGATAGAGAATTTTTCTTACCAAAAAAGAACTATTTCACTTCACTATGTATTGAGGTCATAAGACTCCTTAAAAGGGCAACAAGGGCAAAACGTAAATGTAATTCCCCTTAATACATTGACCTTATGATTGAATTTTTCCGAAAAAAAATTCAAAACACATTCATCAAACCCAAAAGCAAAATTAGTCTTTTACGCCATGTTTGGCGGGCTGAATTGGACTGAATATGTCAATTAAAATGAACATGGGTCCAGTATGTTGTTTGGTGAGTTTAAAATACATAATCATGGATTGGATATGTTTATTGGACACAAGTCCAAAATAACAGGGTCTTTAGAACCCATCGATAGATATGGATTTAGAACGAAGCCTTCTCTTCTCTCACCGATCATGAACGACGGGCCTTGTCGACTTAGTTGAGGTACTGCACGTCGACGGGCCTTCTCTCATTGCAAGCTTTTCAGATCTGGAACTCATTCACATCTTGGTTTCGTTTGTATTTTTCTTCTTTTGAAAATGTTCAGTCAAACCTCTGTGATTCCTTGCGGAAAATGGTTCTCTTTACAAGGGCTGGCGATCAGAACCAGAAATTTGATCTTGTTCTTGCTTTAGTTGTTGGATGGGTTTTGCTTTTGAAGTAATGTTTTTGTTTTTTGCTTTCTTGGTTTTCTTCATAGCTTCATACTATCGATTTTTTTTTTCATTTTAACCTTTTTTTTTTTTTTTTCTCTTCTGTTTTGCCAGGCTAGAATTTTGTTTTGTGAAATTTAATAAATAAATATAAATTTTCCAAATTACTATGTTTTCCAGTCCAGTTCAAAATTAAGTATAACACCAAACAACATACACAAAGTCTAGTCCAGTACCATCCAGTCCAATTCAAAATATAAAGTCCAATCCAATTTTGTCTAATCCGGCCTGCACAAACGGGGCCTAGGATATCCTTAAATAGGAGCATTATTCTGCTTCCAGATCCAAGTATATTTGAAGTGGGCCCTACATGATTTGCACCTACGACAAATCAAGTATCAATATTGACATTTCTCTTTTTGTTGTATGATTTCTTGAATTGCAAGCATGGAAAGTCTTGGTCCAGTGGGAAAGAGTTTTAACTTTCCTAATTAACAAAACAACGCTAGCTGCTTTTATAAAAGGGTGGCATGGTACTTGTTCGTAACCCAACTACACATTCAAAGGCTCGTGCTCGCAGCAGACAACATCAAGCTTTCTTTCTTTCTTTGGTACATCTTGGCCTATACGTAAGAAATTGCACCTATTTGCTATGCTCTCACTTGTTTTTTTCTCTTCTTTTTACAGGTATAGACTAACACTTTTTTTTTCCTCTGCAGTAAAGGTGCCACACACCGCACTTCCTTGCACACATAGTCGGACTACTCTGGCTTATGAGCCAAAAGACATAGCAACTGAAGTAGTACTTTTTTTTTCCCAGCGAACTACAGCAGGCTTTTTTTGTTCTTTGCTTTCTGCATCTCATCCATTGCGAAACTGACTGACTTTTTTAATTTGCCTGCAGCCAAACTCTCTCTCTCTCTCTCTCTCTCTCTCTCTCTCTCTCCTGCTGCGTCGAAGTAACCACGCCAGTAACAAGAGGTAGCAACATGTTCTGCTTTCTCTTGTTAATGTATTTGATGTATGTTTATGTTATTATATCAAAGTCCTCTATTTTCTTTGCTCTTTTAGTTTGTTCTTAGTTCCTTGATAGTATATATGACCTAAAAGTTTGACATCTCATCTAGTTGTTTTTGGACAATTGTTGGTTGTATTTTATTTTGGACTCACAAAAAGCTTACCTTTATTTTTCAACAAGAAATTGGTGATTATAGTCGAGTTGCACTTGTGTTTTCCAGTATTCTATTTGTTGCACTAATGTAGGTACACTTGTTGACATATACAGTGGAACATGGGAACGACGGAGGCATATTCTATGATCAATCAAAAATTGCCGAACTTAGTTTCGGAACATGCATATTTGGAGAAAGCCAAGCAAGAATTGAAGGTTTATGATATTACCACCACTTTACAAAAATATAGTTTTTTTTTTTTTCCTTTCGTGAGGAGGAATGCTTGCATATAGTTTACTGATTCTTTAATTTGGTGTATCTTCCTAATGTTGTATAATATTTTGCCATCTTATTTTCCTGTATTTCTTTTCTGAACAACCTCATGCAAATGCATCTTCCTCTCTGTTGTTTTTGTTTTGTTTGTGTAACGTCTTTAATGTCTTTTGAATTACTTCATTCTAACTGCCTAAATATTTTTAATTTTCAGACCCAAAAAAATTATTTTTTAATTTAGAAAAGACAAGAATATTCAATAAAATTCAAATTTTACACAGGTAGAGGGATGGGGCACAACAAACATCGCTATTATATGTGGTCAAGAAATCTTTGTTGGTGTCCATACGAGGGCTACAAATGGAAATGGTGACAAGGAAGGATTTATAGAGAATGAGAAAGCAATTAAATTATGTCTAACCGATGATTGCCACATACTTGCAGCAATTGCGGGAGATTCTGAGAAATGTGCAGAAGTGTTAATGGATGTGAATAAAATGATAAGAGATGCAATGCAAACAAATGGGGCAGTAGATGACGCCATCCATCTTGCAGCATACAAAGCCCATGAGTATATTGGCACATGGGAATCACAGTTTGGGAAGGAATTTCAGGGGTCCGTTATTTTAGTTGGATTCGAGAAAAAGGAAGGAAGCTTTTATCCTCATACATATCTTGTTAATGGTTCTGAATGCGAACACACATCTGATGATTATGACGCAATTTTGAATGGATCTGGTGCTCCACATATTTGGGATTATTTTTTGTATTGGAGGCAAAAATATTTCGAAGACGTATTAGAAATCATGAGAAGGACTTTATTATATGCAGCCCTTTTTGATGAAATGAGCGGTGGATTTTTGTGCGTGGCTAAGATGACACAATCCAGCTATAATTTGGAATATTGCAAATCAGTTCTACACGCGCTTTTTGATCATTACGATGAGTTCACCGAGTGTCTTTCGCATTCATTGGTCTTTCTGTGGTACAGGCGGGATCAAGACTATACACATGAGCTTAATGTGGGTGTGCATGAAGTGTTCAAAGAAACGTTTCAAGGATATAGCTACAATGTTGTTGTAGGGCTAAAAGAAACATTCGTTGTACGACTCGTACATTTTGATTGCACAATTTGTGGTGAACCATATGAGGAAGTGAGAAGAAAACATGAAGTATTTGCTCAAAATTGTCGCGTGCGACCGCAACATCTTGATGACTGTAATGTGCCTTGTCAAGTTCAAGCTCTACCGTGGATTATAATTGATGAGCTTGGTATGTCTCCTATTTTGTTTGGTGAGCTAACAAAGGAGTTGGTGGGAGCTTTACTGCACTTGTAACATCTTCACCTTGGGCATGCACTCCTTTAAATAACTGCAAGAATGCTAATTAATTTTTATTTTTTTTAGACTAGTTGGTGAGATAATTATGGGACGTAATTATTGGTTCCCTTGCAAAACTCCCCAAAAATTTGAAATACTCAACCTGTTAAAATTAACCAAACATCTAACCCCTTTCATTTATTTACCTTCTGTAATTTATATTTTGTTCATTAACCACTGGACCTGCACCTCATTTCCTTGAGATATATCCTTGAGCTGTTCAATATAGAGGTGCATGTAACTTCATACTCAAGTAAAAAGCTTATTTTAATTGTTCTTTTGGATCAACCAGAGTGACTTTATATATGTCGGGTTTTACAAATTAATGTTTAGCTTTGTCTGTGACACTAATTTTATCAACCCAATCTAGTTTTATCTTCTTTCTAAGTTTTCCTCTCGCTTTGAATGCGTGAGTGAGGTCCATAATGGTACTTTTTCTTTGTTTACCTACTGCATGCCTATAATGAAGTGTGTAATTCCCTTTACATTTTGGAAATAAAATAAATAAATAAAAAATGGGTGATTGTAATCAAATTTTAAAACCACCATACATATATAGGATCCACAATGGCAAAGAAGTTTCTCCAATTTTGAAACCAACCATAATACACATAGGATGTAAATTTAATATTGGGTAAAATCATAAGACCCAATCCATGATCCAAGATGTTGAACTTCATGATTTTCACAATAGCATTAGGCTGAAATTCAATTAGACTTAATTACATACATACCTTGAATGATTAGTCTTCTACCATATCAAGATATTTGTCTTGAGCGATCCGTAGGCGAGCCGTCAGTGTAGAGGAAATAAATTTCTCTCTATAGCCTTTTGCACGTTAGAAAAATCCTAATACGTGTTTTCATTAGCGTACACATAAGATGGGTACGTATGTGCACTATTATAGGCAAAAAGATGACCGTTTCCTAGTAATGCCCATAATCAATTACCACCCATCACAATAACAACATAGGAAACTGCTTCTCTATATTTGACCAATATAATTATTCTGAATAATATTTATTAAACCAATTAAACAATTTATTTACCACATAGTTCACTTCATGTGGGCCACATATAATATTTATAAAATATTCTTACATAGGATCCACAACAGTAATATTACGTAACATTTCAAAGGAAAGACTCAAATATAATGGTATGTTGTGGCATGTTGTAGAATTTGGTTCTGCCATGATGAGCAATTTCTTGGTTATCCACTCCCACTATTTTCACCATTTAAAATGAAACTGACGTTATTGATTTCAATAATCTCATACCCTGGTTAGGATAATAAAATCTATACCATTTGGACTTTTCTAGGTAACCAATAAGGTAAGCAGAAAACATTCTGAAGATCCAATTCCTTCTCATGTAAACAGTAAATTCTTACTCCCACTAAGCAATCCAAAACATAATGGTGCCTCAAATTGGATTTCCTTACTATAAAATGTTCATACCCTTGGAGCGAATTTTGAAACCAAGAATGGTGTTCAAGTAAAGGGAATGATCCCTTTGTTGTTGGCTCTCCCTTTGATGTTGATTCTCCACCTTGTAGCTCTCCAAATAGGTACAAAGATATGCACCTCCCCAAAGCTCTTCACCAATGACTGAATGGGATAAGAGGATGAGTAGACAACAAGTGAAGAGTGGTGCTAGTACCGTCACTTGACGTGACAGATTCAAGGCGTTAGGGAGAGAAAGCGTGATGTTTTCTCTTTTCCAATTTCTCCCATTTGAAAACCCTAGAATGATAGAATACTATAGCTACACACTTAAAGGATAAAACATTTCACAAAAGTGACAAAAATATCCCCAAGCCCTAGTATCCACACCCCCCCTTCCCTTGTGTGTCATCTTTTTGCTATCTTGGTTCAACACATTGATCCTATAATGTCTCACATATGTGCCTAAGTCTATATTGTCAACTCCCTTTTGAATTTCCAAGTCATATGGGACATTTAATTAAAGTTTCATAACTTTAATTGAATAATTAAATTATTCTAATCAATTTAATTACTCTAGTGATTTAACTAATTTAATCACTCACTTGTATAACGAGTGTTAGTCTCAATCATCCTTAGTTGACCGCGTCAAGTGTCGGTTCAACTGTTTGACCTTTGACCTCTGACCTTTGACTTTTGACTTTCATATTGACTTTGACCAAGTCATAAAATCATTTATTCTCTTCTTAATTTCTCAATCGATTCTTTTTCGGTGTGCGATCTTATAAGTTCTAATTAGCGAGGCAGTGGATATGAATGATTCACTCTGAATCAAGTGTGAATTGTATCCTCCATACAATTCTCCCTATTGGTGAAAGGCTAATTATAATTAGTTTTTACACGGCTTCTACAAGCTATGAGTGACACCTAGTAGTATGTCATGGCTACAAAAGCTAAAAAGAATTCATTTAGAGAACCTAGTCAATTTGTGATTACAATGCAATTTGATCCTTCTTTAATTCAATACTCTATGTCATATTCTCGAGATATGGTAAACTTGTGTCAAAATCCGTAATATAACATCTCTAAATTTATATGATTCAATTTGATGAAATTGCAAACGTTCTTGTTTCAATATCCATCCAATACTTTGGCCAAAGATTCATAAATCATATCTTTAGAGTATTCTCTCTTTTTACTACGAGTAGAGATTACTTGTTGTACATTCACTTGTCTCTATACACATGCTGAGAATCTTGAGGAACACATTTAAGCCACATTATTTCGATACGATCATATAGTGCTCTCAAAGAGAAACAACAGATACATAAGACAACTGTGATGTCTCAGATCTAAGGATTAATTTGTAATATCACAACTTAGAATTCTTTGTTTGACACCTGTGAATAAGACTTCCATACAAGAATTCTAGAGTTGATCGCGTTCAGTGGACTCCATCTTCTATAGAGCACCTGCACATCTGTCTCAGTGTCTCTACGCGAATGACTTGAGACTAGTCATCCTCCCAATTGATCAGACATAATGTGTACCAGTCTTTGCGGGTCACCATTGTCCAATTAGTGATCCTATGACTAGGAACGTTTTAGGATATGATATCCATATGTATAGAAAAGTCTCGTGCATTTAACTTCTTTAGACCACTTTCCATTTATGTCATAATCCATGGACTTGTTACTTTGTGCACGTTATATATCTAAAGCAACGTTCTTGCCCCTTTGATTATTATATATTATTTTCTTAGAAGTTTCCATTTTTATATTGGTTTCTAGGGCATACGTCTAACAGTCTCCCAGTTGCACGTAAGCCAATTAGCCACATAATGTGTTTGACCTTAAGTCACTTATAAAGCCATAGCCGGTGTGTTCTAGACTTTTGTGATCTTTGCTATATCAACTTTATTTTGGCACTTAGAGACGATCAACGTCATGAGTAACCAACTCATTTATATAACGTTTTCTCTGAATTTTGGATGCCTGATGAGACTTGAGTTCCTCAACTTGAGCTATTGCCCCATGAGAATTTCTCTTACTATAATAGCATTGATCTTTCATGGTAGGAAGTGCTCCTATAAAGGAGATTTTTCTTTTCATCCAAAAGGTGTTGACGTATCAATTTCTCTTGCATAGATATGTACTGCCTTTGGTCATGAACTATGTTACAATGTCCAAGATTATCTAGAACAGCTTTCTAGAGTTTGTTTCCTATAATATAGGAATTAGGATCCGACCAAATTTACTCAGGTGTACGCTTCCACTCTGATGCTCTAATACTATTCTCTTCGCATACTTCGCATTTTGTCTTATAAAAGACATACTTATCAGTTGTCCAAGTTCTGATCCTAGGTTGTCATTTTGTTGTTCTTAATATACTTTTGCATTAAGTGCAACTTGCTGTAGTATCTGGGTCATATCACATAGTTCCTGTATGACTGGTCATCCTGCCTATCATTTCTAGACTCAGATTCTCCCTCATTAACTACATGAACTCTAGCAAGGATAGAGTTATGAACAGAAACAGTAAGGGCAAAATGATTTGCCTTTTCATTAGATGAAGTGATAAACTTGTTGGAATCATCACAATCACTATCACTCCATTGTACACTAATTGACTATTCTATCCCTTTAGTTTCTGTCATGTGGTTATTTGCACATTCCACACCAGCACCACCATGTATGTAGCATTTTACAAGACCCTTGAAACTTTTGTTCTCCGTAAAGCCATAAGAATCCAAAAAATTCCTCTACTCAAGAACGTTGTCTTGAGACACACATGCAAAGGAACTAGGAGGATTTTGACAATTCCTAGTGACTTTGGTTTTATTTTTTACAACCCTTCTATATTTTTTAACAAACAAACCAAGCTCATCATGAATGCAAGGAGCAATTTGATCCATTTTTATGTTTACAGACCTAATACTAATTAGCACCCAAAGGATCTCTCTATTTATATTAAGAGCTAGTGCTCTGATACAAATTGAAATTGGTACTTAGGTGACGAGGGGTAATTTAAATGCTATTCAAGCATAAACAATGATCTTCACACACTTTAAACCTTGACTAAATATACTTATGACTAGTTAACTACTAGTCATGAGAAACCATAATGAAGAACACACACACATAGAGAATAACAATCTTTACATGCTAGCCTAGCAGATTACTAGTGACAACCTAGGCACTCAGAAGGACCCGTCAATCTAGGCATACCATGTGAAAGCAACAACTATGGTGAAAGTGTGTGAAAAACATCATAATCAAGTAAATAGCAAACAACATATAATGATGACTAGTCAACCGCATGAACACAAACCCAGAAATGCATGAATATCATGCGATGACTAGTCAACTATCAAGAACACAAACCTATAAAATAACGAAGCTGCAAACCAGAAATTGTTCACCTAAAAACCCACCACTGGGAAAAACTACGGTCATCAACCGACCAGGCAATCCACTAAGCAAAGAAGATTCTTACAAAGAAACACAAGCAAGCTCAAGAGATCCTAGATCTATTTAGGAAGATAAGCTATACCTCCTTTGTACAATCTTCTTATCCAACTTAGCAAAACTAGCAGCTTAGTTCTTTTGGCAATGAGAGCTCATTCTTCAGCTCTTTCATCCTGTGGCACTAGCTAGCCAGCTCAAACTCGAATAGAAACCAACAATTTGGATTTAAGGAGAAAAGATCAATTTCTTCAAGAAACCATACTCTTGAAGAAACCAAACTTGAATCTGACCTAGATATATATATATGAGAATGTGTTTGTTCTAGCTAGATGCAGATTTCATATTTCAAAAGCAGTTTTCGAAAATTAAATTAGAAAACTCATAGATGAAAATGGTGGTTAAAAGAATGGAAGAAATCTTTCAAAACCTCACCTCAAAATTCACGACTGCCAAATGAGGAATCATTTGGCTTTTACCCAAAAATTCCTAGGTCAGAATAGTACACATGACAGCTGAGAAAATTCGTAGAATAAGACAAAAAGTTTGGTAGGATCCAGCTGGAAACCAATGAGCTAGAAAACTTACTGATGCAAAAGATGACTAGTCATACGAAAACAAGATGACTAGTCATAATCTTAAGAAATCTAATGAATGCATTGATGCAATGCACAAATTGCCTTTGTCAATATGATTTTTTTTTTTTAACGAAGCCTTTGTCAATATGATTGATCTTCCATAAGATAGCAGCCAAATAAGAACACTTAGAGAAACTATTCTTGAACTAAACTTGGGCTCGGATGTTTACAATGTATGTCCTATTACAATATTGTCATGGGAAGCCAATAGAAAATTGTTAAAAGCATAGACTTAACAGATCTGGAAACAAGAAGAACGAGTTGTAGATAATTTTGGACGTTTTGTTGTTTTAAAAAAAAGAAAAAAAAGCTGAGAGAGTGTTTCTTTCTTGTTTTTTTTGCTTGTAAAATTACAATGCAAATTACGTTGATTTAAATAAAAGTTTATGTTTAGTTTTCATGTTTCTTGTTATTTGAATATTTAGTCTCAATTTTTCTTTTACCTCACACTTCCATAAAAGGAAAAAATTTGGGGTGTGATAGTAACCTTCTTACATGGAGGAGTAAGAAGCAGAATGTGGTTGCTCGATCAAGTGCAGAAGCTGAATATAGAGCTATGGCATTGGGAATTTGTGAGATCCTATAGCTTAAACTATTACTACAAGATTTCAGTTTTGCACTACAATAAGACAAAATGTTGCTTTAGCGAGGATTTTTTCAGCGGGGAATTATATTTTCTAGTAAAAGTAGTCTTTCAGCAAGGAAAATGTTAAATTCCCGCAGAATGTGACATGAATTTCGTTTCCAAATTGGACCAAGTATAGCGACGATATGTTGGATGCAACGACAAACAATGTGGGCGTTGTAGATTTTCACAGCGAATAAATTATTTTGTGATAATCAAGCTGCTCGTGAGAAAAGGGGTTGCGGTTGGCGAGATGGGATGGGTAACCAATTTGGTTGGGCGGGTGGGTGATTATTGGTGCTCAAAAGAGAAGGGATGGGGGTGGGCAGGTGAGGATTGGTATGGCTGAGGATGGGGGAGGTGGGTGGGCGTGGGTGGGTGGGAGGATTGGGGCGGCTGGGGGAGTGGGTGGGGGCTTGTAAGGTTTTTTCTGATTATTTTTAATTTTTAATTTTTAGAATATTTAATTATGTTTTTATCTATGTGGAGGGTCTAGTTTGGCATTGCTTATTTGGGGTGATAAGTGATTTTTAAAAATTTTTGGAAAGCCCAGCCAGTTTGGTAAATTATGAGAAAATCACTTATTGTTTAAAATTGCTGTGAGAGAAAGCTATAAGAGAAAACAGCTAATGAGGTGCTTTCATTTTCTAATTATGCATGAATCAGTTTTGAAGAGGCGCTGAGTTTAATGATTATGTGGCAATCATTTTCTGATTATGCGGGAATCAGTATCAACAACACTTTAAAAAAAAAGTTTACCAAATGCCAAACTGCTTTATCTCCCAGCTGATTTTTCTCACAACAAATTTGACAGCGATTATTTTCACAACACAGCAATGCCAAACTAGCCCTTAGGGTTATCGTTCTCTTGCTTGTTGGTTGACTTTTAGTCTAAGTCTTGTGCTACAAATTCAATGGTCATCTTATATATCTTTGAGTTTTTAAACTCTCGACCGTATAAGAGAACATTTGGAAATGTAATATGCTGACTCAAATTGAAAATCAAGTAACGTAATCCTCTTGTAATAGCTGTGACTAGCTAAGAATAATAGTCTTTCTTTTTTGTTCATTTGTATGTTTTTTTTTTTAAATTTATTTAAATTTTGTTTGCCAATAAACTTTGTATTTCTTGATTCCGTCAATTTATGATGATTTGAAATAAAGATTTATGTCACTGATTGGATGATCGGAGCAAAAACTTTCCACTATTTAACTTTTTTAGAGTTTTAAAATTTATTTTACATTTGCAAAGTCTTCCTAAAAGGAAACAAAAGATTGTGGAATTAAATAGTGAAAAGCCAAAATTAACTCTCTTCACAAGCTGCGCTATCACCAAAACAAACAGGAAACCCTAAGTCTTCTATTTATTCTTCTGGTTATTGACATACAGAGTCTTCTTCTTCAGGATTTCTTACTATTTTCTTATTTTGGTTATTTACTGAGCGTTCTTCGTTTACTGATTGAGGGTGTACTTGAGGCGCTGATTTATTCTCAGGTATCAATTCTCTTTTTTGGCTTCAAAAACATATTTTGGTTTTTCTGTGAATTTTAATTTTACTACCAGATATCTGCAATTCGGCTGTGAATTAGCATATTTTGGTTTTGCTGTCAGAAGAGCGAGAACCCATCTTTCCAGTTATAAAAACAATGATTCTTATTGATCTGCACGTATGTCTAGGTTACTAATAGAAAAAATTAAGAAAGAATCGACATTGGATGCGTGTTAAAATAATAAAGATTAGGAAATAATTTATAAGGGCTAAGTTCTATCGCGCACTTAATTTTAATTGAAAGAACCTCCTTTTTTAATCTCACAATTTACAGTCTCATCTCTATATGAAGCCTGAACCCTAATAAATCCAAAGCTCTGTAGGCAGGCATTCCTCTCTTTCCAACAAACGCAGCCATGGACCTTGTCTCATCCTTGAAGTGCCAGAAATCGGATGCCCAGTCGGTGGAGATGGATAAGGACCGCATCCAAAAGGACTTTTTCTGGCCAGATATCCCCCGCATAAGCGATTTATCAATCCGTGGCAATTCGATTGTCATCATTAAGAAAGGTGGCGGAAAGGTCCCTTGCCCGCCAGAGATGGTCCCCCTTGATCGCGATAAGTCTCCACTTTTGAAACCCGGCTGCCCAGTCGGTATGCTTTTTCTTTTTCATTTAATTGTTTGTGATGAAGATTATTTGCAATTTAATTACTTTAAACATTCTCTTTTCATATTGAAAATATATACTTTTTGGTGCATATATTGAATTTCGCCTTGTACAATATCCTAGTTCTATTTGATATGGAAATACTTTTAGAAAAAAAATTAGTTCTAAAATTAGTTTTGAGTTTGTTGAGCATTTGGGTGTATTTTTCAAAAAAAAATTTGTGTTGCACGTTTTTATTTTTGGGACGTAATTGAAGAAGATGGTGTAGCATGCCTTTGCTAATTGATCAAATTAAGCTATAACTGAATTTGGATTGCTGGTAGACGAATGGTTAATACTTGAAGATGTTGTGCTTTTTATGTTTGAATGAGAGAATAGAACCAAAGGCCGCTGCTGCTCACACTTATTTTCCTCTCTTATGCCTTAGTGCTCCTGTTGTGGCATTGATTTTCCTTTTCAGGGGTTTGAGAGGAAGATTATCTGGAATTTGCTTGCTCTCTGAATTTTGGAAAAAGAAAGTGTTTTTATTTTAGTTTTGTTGGTGTAATTAGACGATATGTAGTATGTCAAAAATTTGAATCCAGTCAAGTTAATTTGGTGTGTGCATATATTAGATAACCGATATTTGATATTATAGTTATTTGTTTATGGATCATAGATCTCATTTCTTCTAACTTCATTGACATCATCATCCTTTTTTTGTTTTGTTTTTTGTTGTTGTTGTTGTTGTTGTTGTTGTATTTAACAATGTAATTGCAAACAGGGAACAAAGGTGAAGAACCTGTTGAAGAAAAATTTGAACCTCCAAAGTCAAACTTCAGGGTGCCTACGTATCCTTTACGAAAATCAGAACCAAAGGCTGATCTTGATAGCACCTACATTCCTTTCATCCAGCACTCTCGTCCTATTGGTATGCCTTTCATTTTAGAGAGAAAAAAAAATACAGATTTATATAGCTCCTCCTCCTACCTCCTTCCCCAAAACCCTTGCCTCCCCTTCCACACCCGGACAATTTCATTCAACCCTTGTGTCTGCAACTTCTTTATTACCAATTTTACTCAAAGATTCATTTTATAATCTTCTTCCGACATAATATCTATAGATTTGTTGTTATTCAAAATCTTGTGCTCACAAGACTATTATTTGGGTTTGTCATCCTCATTCTTCTTTTTTTTTAAATTTACAAATAATTATTTTTATTATATTTAATAATGAATTTACAAACTGCACACAGGTGAATGCAAATATTGTTTAAAGGTGGGTGAGCACATGACGCAACTATGCCCTTACCAGGACCGTGTCCCAAAGAATGCAATTCTCGGCAGTGGTTGTGATGTAGTTTGTAGAGTATGTGGTTGGTTCTTTAGAGGGTCCTGTTGTGGCCAAGATGAAGGACGTGCGGTTCTCAAGAATTGTATTTCTGTCAAGCGTTGTCTGAAATCGTAGAGAATGGAGAGCTACTGTTTCTCTGAAGTTAATTATGATTTAAAGCATAATTAAACATTTTATTTTCTAATGTTTATTAACTGTAATCTTCTCCAACTCCAACTCTTTGTGTTACAAATTCAATAGCTGTTGTTTGTTATTCTATATATCATAACTTTTCTGTGTTACAAATTCAATGGTTATTTTGTATATGTTTAAGTTTCTAAAGTCTCAACCGTGTAAGAGAACATTTTTGGAATTGTAATATATGCTGACTCAAATTAAAAATCAAGTGATGCCTAGAGAAGCAGAAATTCCAAAGTAAGTGAATCTTTTTGTAAAAGCTGTGGCTCGCTAAAGATTATTTATTGTTGAAGAATATAAGTTCCACATCAGAAACTTGATTAAAAATCCTACATGGTATTAGAACGTGTTGATTGAGTGAGCCTAGATTACTGGGCATTTACCTTTACCTGTCACATGCTCCACACATACTAGACTTTGTAGGTGATTAAGTTTGGGGCAATATCAGTGTTGCGTGAGTCATTGACCCGTCTATCTGAAATCTTGACATTTATACACAAATAAACCTAATTAAATCTTAATTTTCCAAAAGCAAAAAGACAATCCAACGAAATGAAATCTGCCAGTGCTCACCGATGCCCATCGCAGACATGGGAGTTTCTCAAGTCACTTGCCCATCTCTCGAGTTATAGAAACAATGATTCTTATTGATATGCATGTATATTTAGGTTACTATTACTAATAGAAAAAATCAAGAAAGAATCGACATTGGGTGCGTGTTAAGATAATGAAGATTAAGAAAGAATTTATATCGGCTAAGTTGTATGTCGGACTTAATTTTTATTGAAACAACCTCCTTCTATTTTAATCTCACAATTTACAATCTCAACTTTATGTGAAGCCTGAACCCTAATAAATCCAAAGCTCTGCTGGCAGGCATTCCTCTCTTTCCAACAGACTCATCCATGGACCTTGTCTCATCCTTAGATTGCCAGAAATCGGATGCCCAGTCGGTGGGGCTCAACGAGGACCGCTAGGGAAAGGACCTTTTCACGCCAGATATCCCCCGCATCTGCGATTTGTCAATCTGTGGCAATTCAATTGTCGTCAATAAGAAAGGTGGCGGAAAGGTCCTTTGCCCGCCAGAGATGGTCCCTCTTGACTGCGATACGTCTCCACTTTTGAAAATCGACTGGCCTATCGGTATGATTTTCTTTTTTCCTTTAATTTAAGGGTTTCAAACGAAGAATTTTTGCAATTTAATTACTTGGGCTTTAAATTTTATGTCTCAGCTTTTGTGTATGACAATTTCTCTTTTTACATTGAAAATATTTACTTTTTGTTGCATGTATAGAATTTCGTCTCGTACAGTATTTTAGTTCTATTTGATTTGAAAATACTTTTAGATTAGTTTTGAGTTCGTTGCGCATTTGGTTATTTGGGTGTTTTTTTTTGACAAAATTTTTGTGTTGCACGTTTCTCTTTTAATTTTGGGAAGTAATTGAAGAATATGGTGCCATGCCTTGCTAATTGATCAAATTAAGCTATAACTGATTTTGGTTCGTTGGTAGACAAATGGTTAATTACTTGAACTCAGTGTTCTTAGACCAGTTTTCTAAAAACGCTTTTTTATGTTTGCAGTATTTGAATGAGAGAATAGAATAGTAAAAGGGCCTTATTTAAATGTTTCATCATGCCATACTAGCCCTTTATTTAGAACCAAAGGCTGCTGCTGCTCACACTTATTCTCCTCTCTTATGTCCTTGTGCTCCTGGTATGCTCTTGACTTTTGTTTTTAGGGTTTGAGAGGAAGATTATCTGGAATTTGCTTGGACTCTGTGTATTTTGGTAAAAAAAAGAAAGTCTTTTTTCTTTTAGTTTGATTGATGCATAAATATTTATGCATCCAAGTTATTTTGGTGTGTGCATATTGAATAACCGACATTTAATATTATAGTTATTTTTTTTATGGATCATCGATCTCATTCCTTTTAACTTCTTTGACATCATCACCTCTTTTTTGTATTTAACAATGTAATTGCAAGTAGGTAGCAAAGCTGAAGAAACAAAGGCTGGTCCTGATGGCACCTACATTCCTTTCTTTCCAGCTCCCTTGTCCTGATATTGGTATGCCTTTGATTTTAGAGAGAGAAAAAAAAAATTATATAGCTCCTCCTCCCACCTTCTTCCAACAAACCCTTGCGTCTGTAGCTTCTGTATTTACAATTTTACATATATTTCATCAAAGATTCTTGTTATTCAATATCATGTGCTCACAAGACTGATATTTGGGTTTTTTCATCCTCATTCATTCATTTATTTTTTCTATAAATAATTATTTTTATTGTTTTTGTTTTTGTTGTATCTAATAATAGATTTACAAACTGCAAATAGGTGAATGGAAGTATTGTTTAAAGGTGGGTGAGCACATTCCACAATGATGCCCTTACAAGGATCGTGTCCCAAAGAATGCAATTCCTGGCAGTGGTTGTGATGTAGTTTGTAGGGTATGTGGTTGGTTCTTTAGAGGGTCCTGTTGTGGCCAAGATGAAGGACGTGCGATTCTCAAGAATTGTGGTATCTGTTTGACCACAGGTAAACACTGGTCTGCATCATGCCCGACCCTTCCACCCGCCAGCAGGAAAGATATTCCTTCTGAACCATGTTTTTCTATCAACTTTGTCTGAAACTGAAATAATAGAGAATAAAGAGTTACTGTTTCTCTAACGTTAATTGCAATTTAACAAATATAATTAGACATTTTATATTTCTTAATGTTTTAATTACTTGTAATCTTCGCAACTCTTGTGTTACATTTTATACTTATTCCGCCGGAGAGAATATTACTCTCATGTATGCTGCTGAAACAAAAGAGACAAATGTGGCAAAATAATAATAGTTAAGGGACATAAGGCCACATGGAATTTACATTGATCATATGCCTAACATTGAGAATTGACAAGAATCAGAAGCCAAAGCCAAGGAAATCTCACAGAGGCTCCCTCTAAATTCTAACATGGAGCAATGGAAGGGTTTGAGATTGATACTGTTTCCAATGCCCCTTCAAGGCCATTTAAACCCCATGCTAGAACTGGCCAACCTTCTTCACCACCAAGGATTCTCCATAACCATCATCCACACCCAATTCAACCCTCTCAACCCTTCAACCTATCCACACTTCACCTTCCACTCAATCCCTGTTGCCTTATCTCAAGCTGAGGCCTCCACAAGCGATATTTTGGCGTTTATTTCTCTTCTCAATGTTAAGTGTTCTGAACCCTTCAGAGAATGCTTGGCTAGGTTGCTATCAGATAATCAGGTGCCTGTTGCTTGCTTGATCTCTGACCTTCTGTTTCACTTCACTCAACCTGTTGCTGAGAGCCTTAAGCTCCCAAGGATTCTATTAAGGACTTCAGCTGCCTTTTCCTTTGTTGCTTATGCTGCATTTCCACTTCTGCTGGAAAAGGGTTACCTCCCCATACAAGGTGTGGTTTTTTATTAAGCTTCTTTCTTTACATGTTTCATCATGGATCCAGATCCTCTGCTTATCTTTGTTCAAAGTACATAAATCTCATACCAAAAATACGTAAGATGTTAGGCATATCCGCTCAGTATCGATAGGTTTTGAGTTACATGCTTTAATTTTATCAATCATTGTTTTAAATCTAATTCGCTTATTAGAATTCTAATAATTATATTGTATTTTTATTTAGATGGAAAAAGTCCTTTGATTTTTAATAAACAATTCAGTTAAAAACAAAAATATCCAGACAAAGAGAAAGTCCAAATTCCCTGGGTGTTTGCTACAAAATCTACATGCATTGTTATATGCTGTTACACTTGACAATTACTTAAATTTTTGGGTGACAACAATTACCTATACTTTCAATTACTTCATATTTTCATTACTATAATTTTTTCTTGGCATCGTTAGATTCTCGACTAGAAGAACCAGTTATAGAGCTTCCACCTCTCAAAATCAAAGACCTTCCGGTGCTCAAAACTATGGACCCAGAAAAATACTATGAACTAGTGTCAGGCCTGAAGAAGGAAACTGAGGCCTCACATGGGATCATTTTCAATACTTTTGAAGACCTTGAAGGAAGTTCACTGGCCACAATTCGCCAAGAATTCAACATCCCAATTTTCCCAATAGGCCCATTTCACAAGTGCTTCCCTGCAGCCTCTTCTTCTTCTTCAAGTAGCAGCTTATTATCACAAGACCAAAGCTGCATTCGATGGCTAAACTCCCAAGCACTAAAATCTGTCATCTATGTCAGCTTTGGAAGCATTGCTGCAATAAGTGAAGCCCAATTTTTGGAGATGGCTTGGGGGCTAGCCAACAGCAACCAACCCTTTTTGTGGGTGATCCGACCCGGATTAGTACATGGGTCGGAGTGGCTTGAACCACTGCCAAGTGGGTTCTTAGAGGCCCTGAATGGGAGGGCCCACATTGTGAAATGGGCTCCACAAAAGGAGGTGCTGGCCCACCCAGCTGTTGGAGTGTTTTGGACTCACAATGGTTGGAATTCTACGTTGGAGAGTATTTGTGAGGGGGTCCCTATGATTTGCATGCCATGTCTCAGTGATCAAATGGCGAATGCAAGATGTGTAAGTGATGTTTGGAAAGTAGGGTTGCAGTTGGAGCATGGGATAAAAAGAGGTGAGATTGAAAGAACAGTTAGGAAAATAATGGTGGAGAAAGAAGGGGAAGAGATTAGAGAGAGAATCTTCCAGCTAATGGAGAAGGCAAATGTTTGCATCAAACAAGGTGGCTCTTCATACCAATCCTTGGAGGGCTTGGTTAAGCACATTTTGTCATTAGAAAAATGATAATTTGCTTTCCAAACTCGGAGTCAATGACTCTCCAACTTGGTGTTTTGAGGGCATTGGGAGACCTTGTGTTGTTGTGTGTAGTCTAAAATTTTTACTACTTGTAATTTAAACCTAGAGATTTTAACAACTTTGTGCCTTTATTGGAGGGGGATTGTGTATCACCTCAATAATCGATTCTATGAAGTTTTTTTTTTGTTTTTTTATAAATACATTTTTTTACAAGCGATTTGGGGAGGGGAAATATTCATTGGGTGCCTAAGAGTTTCAAACCTCTGTCCAAAAGGATATAGGTGGAAGAACTCAACTAACTGAGCTATACCCCACTTGCTCGACACCATGTAGTTAAAGGTTATTTAGATAGAAGAGTTTCAAATTGGTTTTTTTGGGCTGATTTTTTAATGTTGATTTGAAAGCTCAAACGGTAGAGCCCAATAAGGGAGCCGAAAACCGAAATAACACAAAGGCAAAGCCAGGCCCACAATAAAGACAAAAGTAGAGGTGAATAAGGATTTATAGGCCCCACCAAATCTATTATGACATGTTTACGAATTCGTAATTGGATTAAGATGAATTGAATTGAGGATGAGTTGGATCAAGGAGAATTAGATTCCGGATTCCTATTAAAGTTGTTTATTAAACTATATGGATTGAGGAGAGTTATATTCGGAATTCCTATTGAAGTTGTTTCCTAAACTATATATGGAATTGGGGTAGAAGTGGTGCTAATTATTAAAATGTCCTCGTCGTTAGGTTAAAATATATGGCAAATTTGAAATTTTTAAAATTGTGTGAGGATATAATGGGTAAAAAAGATGAATTTCTAATGCCCTAGTTCTCCAGGAATTAGAATACCATCTCCCACCCAAGAATTGAATTCCTCCGAAATTAGGAATTCAATTCCTAATTTTGTATGGACCCCACTTACTTTTTAATTCCTTGATGTGAAGTAAACACATGAATCCTGCATAGATGGAATTCAATTCCTAATAAGAATTCTAATTCCTGATTAGTAAACATACCATTAATAGAAATTAAGGAGGCAACCAATCAAATCAAGTTTTCCACAAAAAATGTCTTTTTGCCAACCAGCAAGAAACTAGGAAAATAATAGCTTTGGTTTTTATATGACCCAAATTGATAATAACTCAAAACGAAGTTGGAGTATCAAGCCGTACTTGTCTCAGGTTTGCAAAGAAAAATTTATATTTGTGGTGTTTGCTCAGCTGTTATTTTCCTACAACTTGCTTCAAGATTTTTATTTCTTTACAAGTAAGATTTTCTAATGTTATAATTTTTCCCTTCTTATTACTTATGATTCAGTATAACTTTTTTATGCATATATAATTGCTTTGTGCCCTGTTAATGTTGAAAGATTGTAAATTTTTTTATATGCATTTGGTGCACATGAAATCCTATCTCGGCTAACAACATTCATGATTTCTTTTTCTTAGATTTTCTCACTGTTTCTCAGCAACCAATCACAGTTTTTTTTTGCTATTCGTTTCAACTACTTTTTCTTCATAACCCTATGACTTTGTAAAGTCTTGCCCCTTGCGTTGTTTATCTGTGAACAACTTATAATCTTTCTTTCAGTTGTTAATCTAGAAGATAGCTGTGAAGGCATGGTTTAAAGTTTCTAACTAGAAAAAATGTACAGGGACATAAAAATGGGTTCGAAATCAAAGCCTGTCAGACTAAAAAAGAAGCCAAAGCGTCAAGACAGTGTTAAAGATAGGATCAGTGAGTTACCAGATGCAATTCTTTGTCACATACTTTCCTTCATTCCAACAAAATATGCTGTGAGAACTAGCATTCTGTCTACAAGATGGAAGAGGATATGGGCTTCTGTTCCCGTTCTAGACTTCGAATATAAAGCTTTGTCTGTTTTGTTTCCGTGGACAGAGGGATATAAGTCTGAGTCCTATGCTCTCTTTTTGACTTTTGTTGATCGTGTTCTTTCCTCCCGTGACCCGTTAGATATTCAAAAATTTCGTCTTCATTGTTACTGCAGCGATGAGGATTTCTCTCGCATTGATGGTTGGATTCGAACCGTCATTAGGCATAATGTTGTTGAACTTGATCTTCATGTCGAAATAAATAATGATGAAGGTGGCCAGATTGTGGAGTTGCCTCAATGCGTTTTCATGTGCAAAACACTGGAGGTTTTGAAGGTGAAGTCAAATTGTATTGCATATGCTCCTCCTACATCAGGGTGTTTTCCAAGTCTCAAGTTCCTACACGTCAGTGTTGATTATCCTGATAATGACTCAATGGAAAAGATTTTTTCTTGCTGCCCTGTTCTTGAATGTTTGACTATAGATGGACTTCTTGGATTCAATGATGTTTTGAATTTCAACATCTCTGTGCCTTAACTAACGACGTTGAGACTGGAACTAAACCAAAGCTGTTTTGGTCAAGATAGTAAGCACAATTTTTTTTATAAATTGCCCAAAGCTTGAAAGCCTTGATATCAAGCAGGATATTTTGTCAAAGTATTCATTCGAGAATGTAAAATCTTTGGTCAAAGCAAATGTCAATCTCTGGTGCCATTATGTGAATCACCAGCATGCCTTTTCTAACAGAGCAACTGCGCTTCTGGGTGGATTTTCCAATGTGAAGTACCTGTCTCTTTCAGCTCATTTTTTGGCGGTAAGTATGCCCTAACTCACTCCTTTTACTCAATGTTTAGTAGAGAGGAGTATAGGAAGGAGAGGAGGGTAGCATGCAAGCCCATATTTTGAATCCCTCTAAGTTGGACAGATTAAAGACATAAATGGTTATTTAGTTTTGGTTTAGGAAGGAAATAATTAAGAAATAGAAAGCAACTGAAAAATCTGTAGACATTTCCTTCCATAATATTCTAAACTTCATGATGAAAAAACATATCCCTAGCAGGCATGTCCCCCTCCCCTTGTAGTTTAGACTATCGCTTGTTTTTTTATATAAAAAAAAGGAGTGTGTGTACTGAAAGTAGTGTCTTCCATTTTGGTGTTTTATGATTTGCAATAGCATGCTGCTATGCATAAGTAAATGTTTAATTCATGCATGAGTTTATGTTTGATTAGTATTTTATCTTTCACGAAGGGTGGCTGTCTGCCTGCATTTGATAATTTGAGTGAATTGAAGCTGGTTCTTCATGATTGCTATCACTGGGATTTGCTAACAGAGCTGCTCAAGAGATCACCTAATCTGGAATATCTTGTCGTGGAGCATAAAGAAGTAAGATGCACTTTCACTCATGCTAAGTCCTACCAACATGCATCTCTTTACTATTCTCATTTCATTCATACTTTGCAGAACATATCATGTTCCGGGGATTACAAAAAGCACGAAAACTACTCGAAACATGTCTTATACTCAGAGCATCGATGGAGAAAGCCAGAATCTGTGCCTGTTTGTCTGATATCACACCTCAAGACTATCACCATAAGGGGATACAAGGGATACCCGCATGAGAAGAAAGTGGCTAAGTATTTGTTGAAGAAGGGTCAAGTTTTGAGTGAGATGACTATTTGTAATGACTTATCCAAAGATTTTGCAATGTCTCGAAGGGCTTCAAGGGCTTGTCAACTTGAATTTATCTGAAGTTTTTATTTTGTTAGTCCAATATTGGGTTTTAGATGGATTCTGTTATCAAAGTTGTAAATCAGAGAAACCCCCTTTGTTGATCAAAAGATGGATCGATTTGCCGATGTTTCTTTTGTATTTTGTAAATTTCTTATCCACTTTTTATTTCTATTTAACTTTCAATGGAAGGGCCCGGGGTTAATTCATCTTCATTGAACCATATTTTGCATTTTTTGTTTAGAGGGGGATATACAGGGAATTGAAGGTTTGCAATGTAGGAGCATTAAGCTGCTTCTAATTAATTGTCGTTTAATTTTTTACACAAGTCTTTCTAGTCAGAATAAGAGTGTCAAATGCTATTCATTTTATTCACTATCCCAAAACGTAATTAAGTTGGTTTTGGTTTGAAGCGTAAACAAGGAAATCAACAGAGATGGTCAAATTGGTCAATATGTTTTACAAAGTTTACAATTTATAGACATTTTGTTATTTTTTATTAAGTTGAAATCAACAAGTTGCCAATAAAAAAGCCAAACCAAACTAATTTAAAATCAATAACTTGCCAATATATTTTAGTGTTTAATCACCTTGATTACGACTCTTTGCCATCAATACTAAACTTGCTTCTTTAAAAAAGTAAAAATAAAAACTGCACTTAAAAGAAAGATAACATAGTTATAAATTGTAAATTGTGGGAAATACAGCGATCAATTTGGCTAAATTTCCTTAGTGATTAAGATGAATTTTTGTGCAAAACCCATTAACTATTTAACCCTTGAATTTAATGGTATTCATTTCTTATTCCAATGTTACAAAATTCTCTGTTTAAATGAGAAAAATTGGGGGTGCAAAAACCGAAACAAATGCTCAAAGCCAGACCCAAGCAGCTGTTATCGAGAGAAAAGTGCATAAAAGGCTCGAGATTTCTCAAAGAAGCCTTCACACACTAACACAGATGGTCAAAGCGTCGTCGTACCTGTGGTTATCATTTTATTAGCCTTTCCCGCCGTTTCTCGATAACCAAGCAGAGCTTTTACTATTCCCTCTCACTAGGGCTTTAATCAGCTATCTCAGAACGTTTCAGGTACTTTTTCTTCATAACCCTTTGGCTTCTTCCGTACCATCTGTATGGTTACAGAGAAACTGAGAAATGATTCATGGAAATTTCAAGTCTTTCCCTTTTGCGTTGTTTATCTGTGAAGAACATAATATTTCTTTCGGTTGTTAATTCTAGATTGAATATGGGTTCTGGAAAAATGTTGTCTTTTCTGGTTCTGTTTGTTTCCATTGAAAAACCTTCTATGGAAAGTAGAATTTCATGCGTAGATAGCTGTGAAAGTAAATGAATGGTTTAAAGCTTCTATGTAACTAGACGGGGTGTGCTGCGTGAATTAAGATTATTAGTATTTAATTTTTTTGAAAACATGTACAGGGACATAAACATGGGTTCGAAATCAAAGCCTCTCAGACTAAAAAAGAAGTCAAAGCGTGAAGAAATTGTTAAAGATAAGATTAGTGAGTTACCAGATTCAATTCTTTGTCACATGCTTTCCTTCATTCCAACAGAATATGCTGTGAGGACCAGCATTCTGTCTACAAGATGGAAGAGAATATGGGCTTCTGTTCCAAATCTAGACTTCGAATATAGAGATGACTCTGTTTTGTTGGCAGATGAATATGATTCTGAGTCCTATGCTGGCTTTTTCACTTTTGTTGATCGTGTACTTTCCTGCCGTGACCCTTTAGATATTAAAAAATGTCGTCTTCATTGTGACTGCCGCAAAGAGGATTTCTCTCGCATTGATGGTTGGATTCGAACTGTCATTAGGCATAATGTTGTTGAACTTGATCTTAATGTTAAAATAGGACTTGATGAAGATATTGACCAGCCTTTGGAGTTGCCTCAATGCGTTTTCATGTGCAAAACACTGGTGGTTTTGAAGGTGAATTCAAATTGTATTACATACACTCCTCCTACATCAGGGTGTTTTCCAAGTCTCAAGTTCCTACATGTCAGTGTTGAGTATCCTGATAATGACTCAATGGAAAAGATTTTTTCTTGCTGCCCTGTTCTTGAATGTTTGACTATAAATGGAATGCTTGGATTAGATGATGTTTTGAATTTCAACATCTCTGTGCCTGAACTAAGGAGGTTGAGACTGGAATTGAAACTGGACTGTGTTTATAATGTAGATATTAAGCACACTTTTTTTGTAAATTGCCCAAAGCTTGAAAGCCTTGATATCAAGCAGGATATTTTGTCAAATTATTTATTCGAGAATGTGAAATCCTTGGTCAAAGCAAATGTCGATATCTGGTACCATTTTGAGCATGACCAGCATGCCTGTGCAACTGCGCTTCTGGCCGGATTTTCGAATGTTAAGTACCTGTCTCTTTCAGCTCGTTTTTTGGAGGTACGTATGTCCTGACTCACTCCTTTTACTCAATGTTTAGTAGAGAGGAGTATGGGAAAGAGAGCAGGGTAGCTTGAAAGAGAAGAAAGAGAGATATGTGATCCCTTCATCTGTAGGAAGACTGGAGGGTTGAGGCATGCATGCAAGCCCATTTTCGAATCCCTCTAAGTTGGACAGATTAAAGAAATAAATGGTAATTCGGTTTTGGGTTAGGAAGGAATTATTAAAGAAATAAAATCACATACAAAACAACTTACGAAAAGTTTGTCGACATTTCCTTTCATGATATTCTAAACTGCAGAGGGAAAACCACATCCCTAGCATGCCACCTTTTCCATTCCCTTTACTTTATGTAGGATGCATGTATGTTTTCTATGTACCGAAAGTAGTGTTTGTACTGCCTGTGTTCCAATTTGACAATATATGATTTGGAATGTTATGCCATGCATAAGTAAATGTTTCATTCATGCATGAGTTTATGTTTGATCAGTATTTTTTCTTTCACGAAGGGTGGTTGTCTGCCTGCATTTGATAATTTGAGCGAATTGAAGCTGGTTCTTTATGATTGCTATAACTGGGATTTGCTAACAGAGTTGCTCAAGAGATCACCTAATCTGGAGTATCTTGTTGTGGAACATAAAGAAGTAAGATACACTTCCACTCATGCTATGTCGTACCAACATGCATCTCTTTACTATTCTCATTTCATGCATACTTTGCAGTACCGGGGATGTGATGAGGATTACGAGGAGCACGAAACGTACTCGAAACATGTCTTATACTCAAAGCAGCGATGGAGAAAACCAGAATCTGTGCCTGTTTGTCTGATATCACACCTGAAGACTATCACCATAAGGGGATTCAAGGGATACCCGCATGAGGAGAAATTGGCTAAGTATTTGTTAAAGGAGGGTCAAGTTTTGAGTAAGATGACTATTTATAATGACTTAGCGAAAGAATTTTCAATGTCTCAAAGGGCTTCAAAGGCTTGTCGAGTTGAATTTATCTGAATGTTTTATTTTGTGAGACCAGTATTGGGGTTTAGATGGATTCTGTTATCAAAGTTGTAAATAAGAGAAACACCTTTGTTGATCTTAAGATACATTGGCCTATGTTTGTTTTGTATTTTGTAAATTTCTTATCCACTTTTTATTTCTATTTAACTTTCAATGGAAGGGCCCGGGGTTAATTCATCTTCATTGAACCATATTTTGCATTTCCTCTTATTTAAAAGGAGATATACAGGGAATTGAAGGTTTGCAATGTAGGAGCATTAAGCTGCTTCTAGTTAATTGTCGTTTAATTTTTTATACAAGTCTTTCTAGTCATAATAAGAGTATCGAATGCGATTCATTTTATTCACTATCCCAAAACGTTTAGGCCCCGTTTGGTTCATGGAAAAGGAGGCTTGGGAATGAGAATTCAATTGTTTTCCCATGTTTGGTAAGTCCAGTCATGAGAAATGGTTGCCTGGCACGTGGAAAATTAAGATGGAAAGTGAAGCCTTCCTCTTAACTTGAGTTTTGTTTTCCCTTCTGATGAGAAAATTTGGAAAAATGAACCAACATTCGATGCACAATTTTCATGACTATTTTGTCCTTATGAACAATTTATAATTACAATGTATCATTAAATGCATTCTTTTTTTATTTGATTTAATATGGGTATAATTGGAAAATTATACAAACTTTGTTTTCCATTCCTACTCAAAACAAACATGAGAAATGAAACAAAGTGATATCTCCCGGTTACTTTTTCGACATTACCAAACGTGGGAAATGAATCTTTCATTCCCATTCCTTAGGAAATGACATGGGAAGTTATTTCTCCTCAAATCCATTCCGTAAACCAAACGGGGCCTTAACATGCAAGCATTAAAAACGTAATTAAGTTGGGTTTGGTTTGGTTTGAATCCCAAACGTTTAATATGCAAGCATTAAATGAAAGAGACGGTGCATATAAAGCTCGAGTTTTCCTGGAGAAGTTTCACATTTTTCATTTCGTAGTCGCAAGTCGCAACTCGCAACAGAGATGGTCAAAGCGGCGTCGTACCTGTGGTTACAATTTTCTTAGCCTTTCCCGCCGTTTCTCGACAACCGAGCAGTGCTTTTACTATTCGCTCCCACTAGGGCTTTACTCGGCCATCTCAGAACGTTTCAGGTACTTTTTCTTCATAACCCTTTGGCTTCTTCCGTACCATCTGTTTGGTTACCGAGAAACTGAGAAATGATTCATGGAAAGTTCCAAATCTTTTCCTTTGCATTGTTTATTTGTGAAGAAAATGTAATCTTTCTTTTCAGTTGCTAATTCTAGATCGAATATGGTTTCCAGAAAAAATTTCGTTGATGATCGTTTTTCTTGGGTCTGTCTGTTTTCATCGAAAAGCTTTTCCCTAGAAAGTAGAATGTCATATTTCTTCATACATGAATAGTTTAATGTTTCTAAGTAACTGAACAGAGACATAAAAATTAGGAGTTTTTAGTTTTAATTATTAATTTTTTAATCTAAATGCACAGAGACATAAAGATGGGTTCGAGGGTAAAGGGTCTCTTACTAATGGGTGGGAAGATACCAAATAAGAAGTCAAATCCTCCAGCAAGAGTTGAAGACAAGATCAGTAAATTACCAAATGAAGTACTTTGTCACATCCTTTCGTTCCTTCCAACAAAATATGCTGTGAGGACCAGCATTCTCTCTACAAGATGGAAGAACGTATGGGCTTTTGTTCCCAACCTAGACTTCAAATATGTAGAAGCCAAGTCTTATTTTTTCAACAAAAAGAAAGACAAGTCTACCTCTGCTGGTTTCTTCACGTTTGTTGATCGTGTGATTTGCCTTCGTGGTTCAGCTGATATTAAAAAATTCTGTCTTCATTGTTCCTGTGGTAGTAAGGATTTCGCTGGTATTGATGGTTGGATTCGAACTGCCATCCAGCATAATGTTGTTGAACTTGATCTTTGTTTTGAAACAACAGATAAAGACCTGGCTTTTGAGTTGCCCCAATTCATTTTCATGTGTAAAACACTGGTGGTTTTGAAGTTGAGGTCAAACTGTATTACCAATGCTCCTCCTGCGTCAGGGTGTTTCCCAAGTCTCAAGATTCTCCATGTCAGAGTTGAATATCCTGTTAATGATTCGATGGAAAAGATTTTTTCTTGCTGTCCTGTACTTGAAGATTTGACTATAGATGGACTTTTGACTATAGATGGACTTCTTGGCTCAGATGATGTTTTGAATTTCAAGATATCTGCTCCTGAACTAAAGACGTTAAGATTGATCTTGCCTCATAGAAAATGGGTTGGCGATCATGATCATCAGTACTGTTTTCTTATTAATTGTCCAAAGGTTGAAAACATTGATCTCAAGCAGGATATTTTATCAAAATATTTATTCAAGAATGCAAAATCCCTGGTCAAAGCCAGTCTTAATCTCTTTAGCCATGCTGTGGCGGATCTACAGCCCGACTTTTCTAACCGTGCAAATGCACTTCTGGCTGGAATTTCCAATGTTAAATATCTTTCTCTATCAGCTCATGTTTGGGAAGTAAGTATGCCCTAACTTGTTCCTTTTAAACTTTGTTTGTAGAGAAGATTATAGGATGGGACGAAGGGATGGTTGGAAGAGAGGAAGGATATGTGCTCCTTTTGCAAAGAGGAAGACTGGAGGGGTGAGGAATGCATAGGGGTCAATATTTTCAATCACTTCGAAGTTGGACATATTGAAAGAATGAAACAAACTAAATAGTAATTTGCTTTTGGTTTGTATAGGAAGTGGAAAAGATGTTGATCTGTAGTTACATGAGGAGATTCTCATTTTATCTCTTATTTTCTTATCTTCCTTTTGGGAATCATCTTATTCCCTTTTAGGTACCAGAGAAATGAAGAAAATCTTAGCCGAGGGAAAAACACTTCACTTGCATGCCCTCTATTCTATTTCTTTTAAAATTTTCCTTACTTATCGATCTTTTTTTCTCTTTGTACCAAACATAGTGTTCGTAACTGAAATCCTGTTTCCATTTTGGCAACTTATGTTTGATCAATACTTCATCTGTTATGAAGGCTTGTTGTGTCCCTGCTTTTGATAATTTGAACGAATTGAAGCTGGTTCTTCATGATTGCTACAACTGGGATTTGCTAACAGAGTTGCTCAAGAGATCACCTAATCTGGAACATCTATTCTTAGAACATGAAAACGTAAGATGTATTTCTACTCATGTTATGTGATATCAACAGCAGATCTATAAGGTTCCCATTTCATTCATTCTTTTAAATGATTGTCAGGATGAAGAATGTATATGCTCGGACGAAGAATACTCAGAGGATGGATCCTCAAAGGAAGAATACTCGGAGGATGGATGCTCAAATGCTGAAAAATGGAATACCCCAGACTTTGTGCCTATATGTTTGGTGTCACACCTCAAGACTGTCTCCATAAGGGGATTCCAAGGGCACCTGCATGAGAGGGAAGCGGCAAAGTATTTGTTAGAGAATGGTGAAGTTCTGCGTAAGATGACTATTTATACAGGTGATTTTCTGCCTGCAAAAGAGAAGATATACAAGGAATTTTCAATGTTTCAAAGGGGTTCAAGGACTTGCCAGGTAGAATTTATCGAAGAAGCAGGTTCTAGCTTTGACAACGATTATGTTTACTAATTCCAATTCTGGGTTTTAGAAGGAATCGAATTTATACAAGTGCAATTTTTAGCGTTTGTAACGATTTTATTTTGGAAGTCCAATTCTGTCTTAGAAGGATTCTGCTATGAAATGAAAGTTGCAAATTCAAGAAACTTGTTTGTTGATCTTAAGATGAATCTATGTGCAGTTTTTTTTTTCCACTGAATTTCTTATCCACTTGTTTAGCTTCTTTGAAGATGGTTAATCTGCAATGGAGGAGTAGATGGTTAATTTCCATTAGGAGCCAAGTATAGACAAGCAGAATCAACAAACCAAATCTACAAAATAGCTATTGGTCTAGCGATATATTTATTTCCATTTTGTTGAGAGAGGTTACAAATTAAAATCATCCTCCGACGAGTAAAATAACACAAAAATTCAAACTCCTATTAATAAAATAAGATTCAGTTGGGGCTAGCAATTGCAAACATAAACAGTTTCAAAAATAAAAAGTTTTTTTGGCAGAGTCAAATTTATTTATTTTAATACAAGTGACTGTCTAAACTATAAGGAGAATAGTAATTTCTCATACAGTAGCACTACTCTGGTGTAGTAAATTTTAAACCTAAAACCAACAGTCCGCAATCTACTGAGCTAGACTCTGTTTACACAGTCAAATTTATATTTTGTCCAGAAAAATTTCTCAAAGAAAAAGCAGGTTCCGACAACAACAACAACCAAAAAAAAACAAAAAAACAAAAAAAAAGCCCAAGAGGCTAGGCCCCTCCGTCTGGATCCCACATCAACCAAAGAAACCAAAAGGTAATTT
Organism: Prunus persica; assembly: GCF_000346465.2. Lineage (NCBI taxonomy): Eukaryota > Viridiplantae > Streptophyta > Magnoliopsida > Rosales > Rosaceae > Prunus > Prunus persica. The sequence goes on along the minus strand of NC_034012.1, from coordinate 9,104,161 downwards.
AAAAAAAAATTAATAATAAATTAAACCAAAAAATTAAAAAAAGAGAGAGAATGAGCAATAGGGTGAGTTTTCTGAAAGAAGCCTGGAACGTTCGCACTTCATGGTTGCGGCAGAGACTGCTAAAACGCTGTCGTTTCGATGCTCCTCTTGTTCTCATTAGCTTTTCCCGTGGTTTCTCAACGACCAATCACTGCTTTTATTCTTCGCTTCCAGTAGTGTACTACTGGACCATCTCACAACGTTTCAGGTACTTTTCTTCGTAACCCTTTGACTTCGTTACCATCTGTTTGGTTACCGAGAAAACAGAGACATGATTAATAGAAAAGGATTCAAGTCTTTCCCTTTTTGCGTTGTTTATCTGTGAAGAAAATATAATCTTTCTTTTCAATTGCTAATTCTAGGTAGAATATAGTTTCCCAAAAATGGTTCCATTGATTATTTTCTTCTTTGGGCTGTTTGGATCCCTTGAAAAAATTCTCTCTAGAAAGTAGAATTTCATGATATTTGCGAAGATCAATTAACAGAATTGCATGCCTACATTACGAGTTTTTGTTTTTTGTTTATAATTTTTCATCAAAATGTACAGTGACAAAAATGGGTTCGCAGTCAAAGCCTCTCATACTGGCAAAGAAGCCAAAGCCGCAAGCAGTAGTTACAGATAGGATCAGTGAATTACCTGATGCAGTTCTTTGTCACATACTTTCCTTCCTTCCAACGAAACTTGCTGTGAGAACCAGCATTCTGTCTACAAGATGGAAGAACATATGGGCTTCTGTTCACAATCTAGACTTCGACGACGAATACGATCCCTGGATAGAGAGGGATGACTCTTTCTCAATGTTTGTCGACCGTGTACTTTCCTTTCGTGGCTCAGCCGACATTCATAAGTTTCGTCTTCATTGTTCCGGTGTTGAGGATTTCTCTCGTATTGATGGTTGGATTCGCACTGCTATTGACCGTAATGCTGTTGAATTTGATCTTCGTGTTTACTCCTATTCCGATTTCCAGATTTTTGAGTTGCCTCAAAGCTTATTCATGTCCAAAACACTGGTGGTTTTGAAGCTAAATTCAGATTGTCTTAGATATGTTCCTCCTAAGTCAGGGTGTTTCCCAAGTCTCAAGTTCCTCCATGTTACAGGCGATTATCCTGATGATGAATCAATAGAAAAGTTATTTTATTGCTGCCCTGTACTTGAAGATTTGACTATAGATGGAGTTGTTAGACATGATGCAGATGTTTACATCTCTGCGCCTGAATTGAAGACGTTAAGAATAAGTTTAAGTGGTGAAGATTTTTCTACTCAGAACAGTTTTTCTATAAATGCTCCAAAGCTTGAAAAACTTGATGTCATGGAGAATAGTTTGTCAAATTACATTGTGAAGAATCCGAAGTCCCTGGTCAAAGCCATTGTTAATCTCTATTCACATTATTCATGTTTACAATGTGACTTCTCTAAGTTTTCAAGTGCGCTTCTGGCAGGAATTTCCTGACTTGTTCCTTTCATATTATTTGGTAGAGAGGACTGTAGGAAAGAAAGTAGGGATGGTCGGAAGAGTGGAAGGAAAGGTATGTATTCCCTTTGTTTGTAAAGTGGAAAATTGGAGGGGTGAGGCATGCATACAGGCCCATCTTTTAAATCCCTTCAAAGTTGGATAAAAGAAATAAATTTAGTAATTTGGTTTAGGTTTGGAACGAAAAATGAAGAAATAGAACAGTAATTATATATAGAAACCTTTTACCTACAAAACAAATGAGAAAAAGTTGTGCACCTTTCCTTCCATGATATAAACTATACCAGGGATGAACCATCCTTGCATCTTGCATTTTTCCTTTCCTTTTACCCTATCCATCGATCTTATTAATCTTTATTTGTACCAGACATAGTTTGTAACTGAAAGCCTGTTTTTCAGTTTGGCAATTTATGATTTGAAATAGTATGTTGTGCACCAGCAATGTTTATTTTCTGCGAGAGTTTATGTTTGATCAATACTTTATCTTTCACAAAGGCTTGTAGTGTGCCTGCTTTTGATAATTTGAGCGAATTGAAGCTGGTTCTTCATAATTGCGACAATTGGGAATTGCTAACAGAGCTGCTCAAGAGATCACCTAATTTGGAGTATCTTGTCTTAGAACATAATGAAGTAAGATTTATTTCCCCTTGTGCTGCGTGATACTAACATGCAGCTCTTTACTGTGCTCATTTCATTCATTCTTTTACTGTCAGGTTGCGTGTACTATATACTCGGACGATGAAGAATACTTTGCGGAATACTTCGACCATGAATGGAATACACCAGAGACCGTGCCTGTTTGTTTGTCCGCCCACCTCAAGAGTATCACCATAAGGGGATTCAAGGGAGACTCTGATGAGATGGAAGCAGCGAAGTATTTGTTAGAGAAGGGTAAAGTTCTGAATAAGGTGACTATTTATGCTGGTGATTTGCTATGTAGTAGAGAGGAGTTAGACGAGGAACTTGAGTTGATTCGAAGGGGTTCGAGGACTTGTCGAGTTGAATTTTTCTGAGATGCAATTTCTAGCTTTTGCAACAATTGTATTGTTGAAAAGTCCAATTCTGGGTTTTAGAAGGATTCTGTTGTCTTTTATTTCTTTTGGACGACTAAAAGGATTATGTTATCAACAAAGTTGTAATATTTAGCAACCCTTTTTTTTTTGGTTGATATTAAGATGAGCCTATTCGCAGTTGTTTGTTTTCCGTTGCATAAGTTTCCTATCCACTTTATTGAATTGAGAGATAGACAAAAGGCTGGCTTCCTCAAGCTAGAAGTCCAAACCCATATAAGTTTCCTATCCAGTGAGACATATAAGTTTTAGCACTTTTATTATTATTTTTTTAAAAGGTATATTTTAGTACTTTTCAAATCTTAATTCTTCAACCAGGGGTATGTCGGATTAATTTGCAGTCAAGAGGCCCTTGCTTTATGTTATATGCCCCAACGAAACCCTCCAAGACCTAAACCCCAAAAACCTTTCAAATCCATCACCCATGTCTCCCTTCAGAACCCTCCTTTCCCACCACCACTCCTACTCTCTCCTTAAACCCCAAAACCCTCTTTCCATTTCCCAAATAACCCGCAAACCTTTCTCATTCTCCTCCATCTTCCAGAGATTCTATAGCTCACACCAGACTGAAAACCAAACCAAACCCAGAAAGCCTTTAGACCTTCTCTTCAAAGAGGCCGTAGAACTATCACCAAAACCCGAAAACTCCGAAAGCGAAGGTGAAACCGAAGACAGCCCATTGAAGAAGGGCTCGAGGGAGTTGGAGAAAGAAGTAAAGAGCTTGAAATCGAATTCGAATGGCGAAAACAAAGCGAAGAAGAGTGAAGTCGAACCTAAGAATTCTAAGGGTGAAACCGAAGACAGCCCATTGAAGAAGGGCTTGAGGGAGTTGGAGAAAGAGGTAAAGAGCTTGAAATCGAATTCGAATGGCGAAAACAAAGCGAAGAAGAGTGCAATCGAACCCAAGAATTCTAAGGCTATGGTCAGCTTGTACGAAGTGTTCACAAACAAGGCGGCGGCGGGGGATGAAAGGAAGTGGAAAGAGTTGACAAGAGAGAGATCAAATGTGTTTAAGGCTTTGTCGCAGGATATGGAAGTGGTTGTGAGCCATTTGTACAAAGAAGGGTACTTTAAAGATGCCAATTTCTTGTCTGTGAATGATGGTAGGTTGGATTTTAGTTGCTTTAACAATAGCTATGGCCGCGGTTTTGTGAAGTTTGCGGTGGAGAGGTTTGCCAAAGACAACCAAGTGATTGCAAAGTAAGTATTTTTATATGATTCTGTTTTTAATTCCATTCTTTTTTAGATTTATTTCTTAGCTCTATTTTCTTCTGTGTTTTCATGTTGGAGGAAAAAGAAGTGATTATGAAGGTCTACATTTTATAGTTATTGTCCAATGTTCTTTCAATTCCTGGTAAATTGGTTTTCTTTTCCCCGTTTTCTGGTAATGTAAAATTCATCTCATATGATGCAAATGCAATCAATTGTCCCAGTTGTCTCTATGAGTGAAAGGCTTGTGTTTCTGAATCTTTCCGGTTGAAGCTTCAAACATTTTAATATGTAAATTATAAAGAGAGTAGAGAATGACACAATTTATAGCGGGATATTTTTAGCCACGGAGCTGAGCTTATGGGGATTACCATCATTTCTCATTATTACACTTCTTAGTTTTCAATTTTCCAAAGGATATGTAACTTATACACTGTTATTAGTTGGATGGGCAATGCTGGGACTTATTTTGCTGGCCACTGCTTCACTAGCAGAGGTGCTGTGTTTTCTTTTTCCTTTGAGGGGGAAACTTGCATGAATGAAACATGGAGCTGGCAGAAATGCTATTCGTTGTTTCGATCTGCATATGTTTGAAAAGGCTTATGTCAATGTTCTACTTTTTTGCCAAGGAAGCTATGCTAATTCTTTAGAAGTCCACGGGTTCATGATTGGCATTCAGTTGGCTGTACTATGAGTATGAAAGTGTATTCCATGATGTAAGTATGTTGGGATCAATATGGAGCTATATCTTCTAGCACATTGACTGGGAGAAACCACAAATTATGTGTACCAATTTAGGACTACACTTTACATACAATGTCTAATCTTCACCAGATTGTCTTTAGTGAGACTAATTTGGTACTGCTTGATGATTGAGTTGAGAAATCGTACAGTGGAGGCCTAGGAAGAAAGAATATAAAAGATGATTTCAAAAAATCTTTTCGTTTGCCTACATGCACCATTCCAGCAGCCCTAAGAAGTACAGGAACCATGTAGACAATCTGACATCCTGCTTTAAACTTCAAGATTTACATTTGAGTTTTGTGGATTCAAGTTTATGAGTTCATGGTTTCATGGTTTCATCAAGTTGATTTATTTTTTGAATGTGTAATTTTTTTTCATTTTTTTGTTGGTATTTCTCTTAATTTGATAGTCTCTTAATCAGTAATCTCCATCTGCTCTTGAAATTTTGTTTTTCAGATGGTTGTCAGGCTCTGACTTGAAAAAGGTGGCCCTTGTTGGTTGTCCTTCCCTTGCAAGAAAGAGTGTTTTCGGTGCTAAAAGATTGCGTAAATTTTTTGATATTCAAGAACATACTGTGAGTCAATTGTCCTATTAGTTTTTCTCTCTCACACTGACTTCATTTCACTCAATAAATTTAAATATTGTATAAATTTATTGTTTTGTGTTTTTGGTCACCTTCAGGTTTGTAGCAAATGTGTCTTAAAACAATCATGCAACTTTGTGAATCAGAATGTGTGGAATAGAGGCGCCAAGAATTTGGATCTGGCTGATGTTATGAATACTGTCACTTTATATGCTCTGGATGCTGCGCCTCCACAGCTGGTTGTGTCTGATGAAGTAAAGTCTTCTGTTAGTCGATTGCTCAAGGAGGTGTTGAGGCTAAGTAAAACCACTTCATGAGGCAAATTTACTATTTGCACGACATTGTTCAAGGTAGGTTGAGGCTTATTATTTTCGGTCATTGCGTCTTTTGGTTCCAATTTAGACTCCTTTTCTTCTGAACCTTGGGTGCACATGTGGGGGATCTGAAATAATCCAACCCAATTTGGGTAAAGTTTTCACCCTCCGTAGCGGGTTTGCACAGGTCCTGGAATTCGATTAAAGAGACTATGTGGTGCTTCATATTCTATATCCTTGTCTTGATCAATGCTCAACCTGATGCCAAGAATAATGCATATCTCCAAGGTGACTTTCCCCATATTAATGTGAAACTGTTATCATGGATGAACCATAAATCCTTAACACATTCTTAAATCCCTCAACAGATTTTGTATACCACCTTTAGTCTTACATTTGGGTTTGCTTGCACACAGTTACATTGCATGCATTTTTACTGGTTTTATGAATTTAGTTTCATCTAAGTTCTTGCTTGCTTCCTCTGGTCACCAGTGCGTCCTGGAATCTCATATCTCACCGACCATATATTCTGTTCAGAAACAGCAGTTGAGTTCTCTTGAGCGCTAGACTGTCTTTGGTATTATATTTTAAAAAGGGTAAATTATTCAAATGGTCCTCAAATTTGTACCCGGTTTACATTTGGGTCCTTAAACTAAATTATTCGTTCAAATAGTCCATCAACTCTTTATTAATTGGCACTTTGGTCCTACCATTATATTTTCTGTTAAATTTAGTTATCTGAGCAGCGCATGCTAGGGGTGGGCACGATTCGGTTTGGACCGGTTTTTGCCTCAAATTAGAACCGATTCGGTACTATTCATCTGGTTTGGTTCGGTTCGGTTTTAATAAAAAAAATTCAAAAACTGTCCAGTTCAGTTTGAACCAGTTCTAGTTTCGGTTCGATTTTGAATCGGATTATTTAAATTATTTTTTAATACAATTCTCAACTAAAATATTATTTTTTTACTTGAAAATTAACAAATTATTCAATTTCATATAAAAATAAATATTAAAGTTAGAAAAGAGAGATATTTCGAAATTGAACTTAGATAAATATTAGTTTTTTTTTGTGAAATTAAAAATATAACATTAAATATAAATATATATTGAAATTATATTTTTTTTAATTTGACCAGTTTGGTTTGGCCCGGTATAGTTTTTGAACACATGGAACTGGATTCGAAATCGGTCCAAACCGGTCTGGTTTGATTTTTGACCAGTTGTTGACTTTATGGTCAACTCGATTTTTTTCCGGTTTGGTTCGGCTTGGATTTTCGATTCGCCAGTTTGAGTGCCCACCCCTAACGCATGCTACATTTGTGAGGGTAAATAAGACTTTTGACTTATGTATCATCCATTTATCACCGAGGTATCACCACTTTATCACCTATGTGTGTATCACCACTTTATCACTTATGTATATATCACCACTTTATCACCTATTTGGAGAACATAGGACGGTTATAGACGGTTTTATCCTTGCATTTGACGGCAACATTAACATAATGTAACGGTAGAATCAATGGAGCGATTAATATAGAGTTAATGGACCATTTGAATGAATAATTTAATTGAGAAACCAAAATGTAAATCATGTATAAATTTGAAGATCATTTGAATAATTTACCCTTTAAAAATGTTTAGAGACCAAATCCCAGGATCAGTGCTTCCCCTCTGAGATGCATGAATGAATGATGAGTATATTAATTTAGGCCGTTTGACAAATTTCTCTGATGTCATAATGTATTTCAATAAGATTGTTTCAAACTTTGTGTCCAAATGTTGATTTGATTAAGCATTACATATTGGGGGGTGGTTGACTTTGTCCCTTAACTACTCTTTTGCAAGTCAAAATGCTGGATTTAATAAGTGGGGTAGTAGAGTAGTCAGCAAGTTTTATCATTATCAAATGTAATCTCTGAATGAATGATTTGGACTTGTGGAGGGCTTCGTATGTCGTAGTTATGCAAGTAAATGATCATGTTAGTGCAACAATCATGTTTTGAGGCCTAATTTGGTGATTTTGATGAGATTGGATTAGATTGAATAACTCGCTATATTCCAAGCATATTAAATGAAGAAATGGATTAGTGACGTAAGTAGTTTATCGTTTCCAATTTCAACAAAACATTATAATTTATCTATTTCGTACCACATCATACTTTGAATTTTATGAGTTAGACAATCTAATCCAATCTTAAGTATCAAACACGTTTTCGGTGAATTGAATTTGAAGTCAGCTGTCAAGCCTCCTTATTTTGGAGAGTAGAATTGCTGGTTATTTTTCCTTAATTTAGCAACCAAAAAAGCTGAAATTCAATACAACTAAACGAAATTGTTATTTGACATAGTAATGTTTGTCAACAAAGACTTACAAAATTAATTAATTAATACAAATTAATTTAAGAAAAAGAACACTAGGAAGGTAGAGCGCTGACTGGTCTTAGCTTGATTTTTACACGTGCTCCGTTACAGAGTGGGGCCCTCAGGGTGGTGTTGTTGGCGTGGGGCCACGTGAAAGTGCTGTCCTGTCATGACGCATACTCAGAGGCTGGTCCCAGATCCTGACACGTGAGCCGGACTCTGACACGTGCAAGATTATATGCTCATTTGAAAACGAAAAATAATGAATACAAAAACGACGAATGGGTTTACTGTCGTAGACAGAGACGGTTAAGGGACCCGAGCGCAGAGCCTGGACACGTGTCGAGCGATGCAGCGTTTGTCACAGAGACGGTTGTAACGCGTAATCGGTTTTTTTTTTTTCTTTCTCGGAAGGTAACGCTCCCATAACGTCATCGTTTTGGGGTCGACGTAATTGTCATGTATGAGAAGTGCCATGTGCATGCAGGTGCCAGGTGTTAACCTCCGATCTGATGCTGAGTAAATTTGTTTTGTACCCTAATCACATTGACGCTCATTTTTTTTTAACCTCTTTAGCTTCTTCTGTGAGTACATAAAAGAATTTTAAAATATTCAATTTGGAGTGTACGTAAGTAAAACAATAGTATCGGTATCGTTATCCTAGAAACACTCGACACTATATTTCAATAATTCAAATTGTCTCTTATCGAATTTGAACTTTGACAACACTATTGCTGTTGTACTATAACGTTCTATCTCTGTCAATTTTGTACACAACCTAAACAAAATTAAAGAAAATGAGCCAATAAATTATTAAAGGGCCCCATTTTTTTTCCTTCTCAGATAAATGGGGTCCCATTGTAAAAAATTACCTTCAAATTTCAGAATATTTGGGCAATGAAAAAATGTGTACATTTCCATATTTCCTTTTTGCGTTTCTTTTTCTTTTTCAACTAATGCATGGACCAAAAAGCCAAATACCCTAGTCCTTCCCTCCCTTTCTCTCCGTCTCAGAGCAATAATGGCAGAGTCGTAAAATAACGATTAAATAGGACCAAATACAAGTCCTCCCCAAAATTCTCTCATTTATACAAACCCCACACATATTCATGCTGCTTTCACTTCTTATTTTCCCGGGGTTTCATCAAAAGTAAGAAACACACAGCTTCTCCCCTTCCGATTTCGACACCGCTTTCCCGTCAGCCTCCTAACCCGACCCGATCGCACAAATATCCGATCCGATTCAGTGATCCTCCACGAAATTCAAGTCTCCGGCGGAGTCGAATTCACTCCAATTCTTCCCCCAAACGTATCGTCCGCGCCGGAGCTTATCTCAGGTTCCGAAGGCTCCGAATTCACATACTTTCATCTCAGCTCTCAGCTTACATTCTCCGCGTAACGGCGTCGTTGGGGGTGCGGGCGGCGTTGGAGAGACGAGAGACTGATCGGAGATGACGTACGGGACTCGTATGCCGACGTGGAAGGAGAGAGAGAACAACAAGAGAAGAGAAAGAAGGCGAAGAGCTATAGCGGCGAAGATCTTCGCCGGTCTGAGAATGTACGGGAACTACAAGCTCCCCAAGCACTGCGACAATAATGAGGTCCTCAAAGCTCTCTGCGACGAGGCCGGTTGGACCGTTGAACCGGACGGCACCACTTACCGCAAGGTAAAAAAGGAGAAAAAAACTCGATTTCTTATTTTACCGTTGGTAAATTGTTCATTAGCAGTATACACCATCAATATCTTTTCTTCTGATAAATTTTTACCGCGGTTGATTGATTCTTGGACAAACTTAAACAAACGGCTGAATTCGAACAGTAGTTATCGTTAGGCTTTTAGCTCCGGCGGACGGCGCAGTTAGTGGGAGTGCTAACATGAGCTGGGCGAGCGGTGCACGATAACAGGGGTTGGTTAGGAATTTTGATCATGCTGCCTTAGTGGCGCATTTTAGCAGAAGTATCTAACGTAAGCCGGATGCGGCTGCCCACGCTGGCCGGGGCGCTGTCTGGAGTCGAAGCAAAACGTCCTGTTTTGCTAAGATGCGCTGGTGTTACCCGCCCACATTAGCCGGGGTAAACAATCAGTGGGGTTAGATTCGGTCACCGGTGTACGTTAGATCTAGTCAGCTCTGTTATTTTGTTTGTTGGCTTTAAGCCTTTAGCTCTTCTTTCTTTCTTTTACTTTTGCTTTCTTTGTATGATCGCTTTTCCGCGTGAAGCACTAGAGAAGCACTAGATTCTCTCTATGATTTCTTTGGCTCCCGATGACTCTGTTAATCTGCAACCCCTGTACCTACGTAGATCTCGAGGCGACGAAGATACCCTTTTTAATTCTTCTTTTTCAAAATTTGCGGCCCAAAATACCCACTTGGGTGTGGAAATTCGAGGCTTTTGAGGGGTACTTGTGTGCCATTTTAGTGAACTCTGATCTCTTTTTCTGTGTTGATAGATTTGGTTAGTAACCTTTTACTTTGTTGAGGAGAACACAGGCAGAGCCTTTTCTGGGTTGTGCTCAGTTTTCCATTTTGGAGATTTCGTTTCTTATCACAAGTTCATAACTCACGGTTATTAAAAGTTAATAACTTCCTCTTTTTAGAGTCATAGTCACATTGTTTGTTTTTATATGGTACATTACAACTATACATCCTTTGTTAATTCCTCTACATTTAATAAAAGCTTTCTATTATCTTAAACAAAATTGCTTATAAATCCAGCTACTATTTTTCGTTTGGTGTTACGGTAATAGCAAGAGTTCCAACGGAAAGGAAAAGAAATGCCTATACAGAGTACTTTGGTGTGTGCATATAATTGCACCTTACATGTGTAATTGAGTTCAGTCACGAAACCATCGAAAATGTTGGTTAATTGAAATGGTCCCCTAGAGGCAATACTGGTTAGGTGTTGAAAATTTCCCACTATGGTTTGGATTCAAGTCACGGTAGTGGTGTTAAGTCAGCAACTGGGGGTCAATTTTTCCCCTTGATTAATTCAATTTTAGATTCATGTCTCCACATCTGCCTTTCCTGCATCATAGGATGTTGCTGGTACATGGTTTCTAGAAGGTATCATGGTTGCTTTGGATTTTACATCGCTTGGGAAGTAAAGTAAATATGGCTGGCAACTCGGAGTGATCTGATAATGGTATAGTGACTGTTATACCTGAAATTTTTAGGACACCACTTTGCTTAGGTGTCCTCACGGTATTGCAAGAGAAATGAAGGTTGCCACCAACTGGGAATGTGTCTTATGACTCTTATCCCTGCATATGATATGATTACTTGATTCAGTGATATATTCCTTTTCTCCCTAAAAGAAAGCTGTAGCCTGTAGGTGCTAGCGCCCAAGCTGGCACCTTGATATGACCCTGAAGAATGGGAAAATAACTACGTGACAGAGCAATTTATTGTTATATTAGGTGAAACACAAGCAACAGATATATATGTATATGCATTTTCTTATGAATATGGACATACATTTAAGGCTGAAACAGATGAGGGTTCTTCTGTATTTGCTTTGTTATCAGCCTAATTTGTTCTTAATGAGCCTCTGACTATGGCTTTATGCAATTACTCTTGAACCTCATTATCTATTTTTGTTTTTTGTTATGTGCAACTTATCATCTTCAAATGTGTGCAGGGATGCAAGCCTGCTGAACGCATGGACGTGGTGGGTGGATCGACACTAGCTAGCCCATGCTCGTCTTACCACCCAAGTACTTGTGCTTCCTACAATCCAAGCCCAGGCTCTTCTTCCTTCCCAAGCCCGGCATCATCTTCCTATGCTGCTAATCAGAATGCCGATGGCAGGTCCCTTATCCCATGGCTCAAAAACCTCTCATCTGGATCCTCTTCAGCCTCCTCTTCTAAACTACCGAATCTCTACATCCATGGTGGCTCTATCAGTGCTCCTGTTACCCCTCCATTAAGCTCCCCAACTGCCAGAACACCCCGAATGAAAACTGACTGGGATGACCAGTCTGCTCGCCCAGGGTGGGGCGGGCAGCAATACTCCTTCCTGCCATCTTCTACTCCTCCAAGCCCTGGACGGCAGATTGTTCCTGATCCAGAATGGTTTGCTGGGCTTCGGATCCCCCATGGACCAACTTCCCCAACATTTAGCCTTGTTGCTTTGAACCCATTTGGGTTTAAGGATGAGGCTTTAGCTGGTGGTGGATCTCGCATGTGGACTCCGGGGCAAAGCGGGACATGCTCTCCTGCCATTGCAGCCGGCTCTGATCACACTGCAGACATTCCAATGTCAGAGGTGATTTCTGATGAGTTTGCATTTGGATGCAACACAGCAGGGCTGGTTAAGCCATGGGAAGGAGAGAGGATTCACGAAGAGTGTGGATCAGATGATCTGGAGCTCACTCTTGGGAGCTCAAGAACCAGGTCTGTTGGTCTGTGCATTTTATTTGCTAGATCAAATGGATTATTTGTTTGCTCACTTGAACCATATTATTTACAGGTAGAGGATTGCGCAAAGTGACCGATCACTTGTCATCGACCTAACTCTGATTCCTTGTTTCTGCAATGCCAGATAAAGGAAAAGGAATCAAGGTGAGCACAACTAGTAGCTCCCTTTCATTTATTTTTTAGATTGTTTCTTTCTAGTTTTTAGTCATATTTAGTTAGTTATTTCAAGGAGTGGGATAGTTTTTTTACAACCTTTTCATCATTGTCTCTCATTACCTAAATTTCACTGGAAAGGAGTGGTATGGCTCAATGATCAAAGGGGATTGAATTGGGCTTAATAGCTGCTCAAAATGGTCAAACCTTTTCCAACGAGTGAATAGATTATAGAGTGTCTCTTCTCTTTACCATTGGCTTTTGTACATTCTTTGACATTATTGGTATGTGTTTGGCATGTTTTCTGTATGACAATTTGTTATTATAAAAAAAGAAAAAAAAAAGAAAAAAGAAGTGCCTCTTACAATTTTATTAATATGAGAATTTGTCTGTTTGCCACTGAGAATCAAAGATATTGGACTGACCACACAGAGATATGTCGCTTTGAATATCTTCATTTTGTTATCTTTTGACCAAAGGGGTTTTGGGAAAGTTCACCATGACATCTATATGTGGTAGAAAAAAGCTTTTGTTGGGAAAAAAAAAACAGACACACAAATTGAGACCCCATCCAAAGTTCATGGTCTGGCATATTCTCATGTACAAACCTTTATACTCACTCATCAACCACATCACATTTGGCGACAAATGTAAATCACGACTTGAAAATATCAAGGCAATGTCATTTTTATTTTTACTTTTTAAAACTTGGTCTCAAATCCCCAAGGCACTATTAACTTGCCAAAGAATGCACTGGCCATATTAAGCGACGCAGTGAAACTGTCTGCATGCATAAAATCTACGGCAACATAACAATATTAATATTTCTACCGATAACCCTCACGAATAGAAGAAAACATCTGAGTAACATGTTTCATACACTTCTCAAGCGTTCCATTTGAAAGGAAATCATTACACTTTTTAAATGAAAAATATTTAAAAAATTATGTTTATATACCACTTCTTTAATATAAATAAAATTCATAATATGATACACAATAAGTAAATGTGATACCCATAACATTTTCGGAACAAAACTTTTTCCCAAACAAATGTTCAACCTTAAACAAAGGGTCGACATATATTTTAAATTTTAAAACTTCAAATCTTTATTAAATTTGTCATTGGTCAGTGACGGCCTCTACATCCACCAACGTGGGGACCAACATTCCCTCCTCTATCCTCAACTCCACACATCCCCACAACACAAATGACACATCCTTTTGCCGCTTGCGTGGCATCAACGAAAGCTATGTGCACACTACGCACCCTGCGCATTTTCCAGGCCACCAATCCCCTTTTCATTTCCTACTACTCCACTCTTATTTGGTAACTTGCGATTCCCAAATCAAAAACCCTAGTGGTCCTGACCTTTCATTTTATATTTAGTTGATTCTTTAGAGCTTATAGAAGATTCAAGTTCTAATTTCCCCCTTCACAAACATCGTTTTCTCTTTTCAAAATCAGGATTTTTTTGACTGAAAACCCTAAAAGCTCAAAAGCTCTGATTTTCAAGCTCGGAATTGTAATTTCACGGTTTTGGGTCTGATTGATATTACCAGAAGCTCGGGAAGAATTTTTTTTTTTTTTTTCCCATTACAAACCTCAAACAGGTTGGGATTTTTATTTTACGATTTTAGATTGAAAACTATAAGCTCGAAAGCTCAAATTTCAAGCTTGAAATTGTTATCAAAACTCAAGATAGCTCTGGTTTTCCATTATTAGAAGCTCAAATCAAAATCCTAATCTCACTGTTTCTGGGCCATGAAGAAGTTGTGACTGTTTCAGAGGAACAACACAAAAAGCTTTCAACTTTTGCTGAAATGTCTGTGGAGAGGTCCTTCGAAGCTTGGGAGGAGGTTCAGCGCCATGGCCAGGACTTAGCGGACCGCCTCGCGCAGGGCTTCACGGGTTTGATACAATCCCACATCAGTACGCCGTCGTTCGCTTGGCCTAACCCTAACACGTCGAAGCTCTTCGATCTCGAGTTCCCGAACCAGAGTTTCGGCAAGAGAGACTTTGTTGGGTTGGTGGCCGAGAACTCCGGGATTAATGGGGTTTCCGCGATTCTCAATATCGGTAACAGGATCGGGCAAGTCGGGGCGGATTTCGGGGCGTGCTTGAATGGGATGGTTCAACAGTTCTTTAGGACCTTACCTGTACCGTTTAGGCATGATGAAAATGCTGCTATAGTGGCCGTTCGAATTGATTCGGATAAGGTTAGGCAGAGAGCAGATGCGAGTTTGAGTGGTAAGGAGGATTTGGGGCCATTGATGGAACGCTCTAAGGATTTCAGGGTTGTGGAGAGTGATGGTGTCTCTGATGGTTTGGTGGATGAAGAACTTGCTGGCTTGAATCTAAGGTCCGCTGGTCTTCTGGGTAGACCACTGGTAAGTATTTCATCTTAGCATTTTCATTTTGTTATTATTGTTGTTATCATATGTATGATTATGATCATCATCTTCGTTGTTATCACTTACTCCTCAAACAATTAGCTGCATTTTCTGGAATTTTTTATGCTTGTCTCGTTATTCTCTCGTCAAATTTCAAGCAGAGATAAAAAGGAGTGCCTGAAATTTGTTTATGTTTGTCAATTTTGTTATTGCTGCAATAACAGGCTGCATTTTTGTTTTTTGGGTTGGGTGATGCTTGTCAAACTTTTATCATAGGCAAGGTCTAAAGAGCACCTGAAACTTCTACATGTGCATTTTTTAATTTTTCATTCTTATGGAGTGCAGGGGAGCATAAATACCTCAACAACTTATGATAGTAGAACACGTCAGCTAGAAAGTTCTTTCCTTGCAAGGGGAGATCTATGGAGAGTAGAGGCTTCCAGTGGCAGTTCCACATCTAGAAATGACAATTCATCACTCTTCCTTGTCCAGCTTGGGCCTGTACTCTTTGTTCGTGATGCGACACTTCTTCTTCCGGTGCATTTGTCAAAGCAACACTTGCTTTGGTATGGCTATGATAGGAAGGTATGATTAAATTCATTTGACTAATGGTTTTCTGTTACGTGACAACCAGCTCTTTATCAAACATAATCATAGACATGAATATGAATACTATCTGTCTAGAATTAGCATTAAAGTTTGTTTTATGTTTGAGTTGTGCTCTACTCATCTCTTTTTTTTCCCCAAAATCATATGATCCGCAAACTTGACTGTTTGGAATAGCTTTTCTACCTTGCATTTATACTTGATTGTTTCCATGCATCATTTTTTTCAATGCATCAGTAACAGCATAAGAAAGGAATAGTCTTTTACGTAACTGTTTCTTTTATAAGTGAAAGTCTCATTAGAAGGGACCAGAGGGACAGCATCCAAATGCACCAGAAGTACTGTAGAAGAGAAAAACCATGTAAGTCAATAAAAAAGTCTACAAGAGAGAGAAACAAATTGCGTGGACTATGTGGTGGGACTAAT
Organism: Prunus persica; assembly: GCF_000346465.2. Classification (NCBI taxonomy): domain Eukaryota; kingdom Viridiplantae; phylum Streptophyta; class Magnoliopsida; order Rosales; family Rosaceae; genus Prunus; species Prunus persica. The sequence goes on along the minus strand of NC_034012.1, from coordinate 9,088,372 downwards.
CAAACTGGTTCTCAACAATTGCCAATCAAAACCTTAAGAGAACTTTTAGTTCCTTCAAAAGCTCAGCCATTACCCTCCAACCTGCCAGATTGGTTCTACAATAGAGAGGATTGAATCTGGTAGTCTCTTGAAAGAGCACACGAAGTGACTTCTTAATCGTTTGCTCCTCAATATTAAGGAATGTTTAGTTTCTTAGAAAGCCGGACGCTTATACTCGAACCAAGGGAACTACAAAAGATATAAAAATGCAACATCCAATGCCTTGTGCTTATTTTCCCCAACAAAATGACAATGCACCCTAATGAAACAGCTGCATCAATTCTTGGCAGCACTCAATATTTCCAAAAATTTAAGACAATTAGGTCTTTCAAATAGTACATTAAAGTCGATCATACTTAGCTACTAGTTCCATTCTGTTGATGATTTCTTATCCTTCGGCCTTCGGATGCTTTTTATGATTTATTTTGGTGATTTTTTCACTTTTTTTTTTATCCTTAGTGTTGTTGTCATGGTTGGTCTATATCATGTATAGCAGCTTGATTCTTCCTTGCTGTGTTCTCATATGCACATTTGTTTTAATTTTTAGAATGGGATGCATTCCCTTTGTCCGGCCGTGTGGTCAAAACACAGAAGGTGGCTCTTAATGTCAATGGTCTGCCTGAATCCATTAGCCTGTGTAAGTTGATTTCTGTGTCTTCGTATATTTGTTTTTCAGTGTCAGCACTATTATTCGGTTTTTGGGGTTGATTCTCATATGCTCTCTCTCTCTCTCTGCACAGTCATTTGTTGATTTACAGTTTCCAAACGGGCAATTTACATTTGTATCTGGTGAAGGGCTTTCTACGAGTGCTTTCTTACCACTGTGTGGAGGCCTTCTACAAGCTCAAGGTCAATATCCTGGAGAAATGAGATTCAGTTTCTCTCGCAAGGTTAGATTGCAAACTAGTAATCTTCTTTAACAAATCATTGTAGTAGTGTTCTCATTTTATACCAGAATGGTCTTATACACGCTAGTATTCTCACTAGTTAGTCTTCTTGCTTTAAAAGAATTAAGATAGTTTAAATGTTTCTCAGAATAAGTGGGGAACACGCATTACCCCAATGATACAATGGCCAGACAAGTCTTTTACACTGGGTCTTTCACAAGCCTTGGCTTGGCAGAGATCTGGTCTCATGGTGAGGCCTACAATTCAGTTCAGGTTAGGTTTTTTTGCCGTCTCTCTATTAGTAAACCTGTACATTATTGTCTTTCCATTATTGGTTGTTAATACTTGTCTCTAAAATGTTGCAGTGAAATGAATGTAACTGTTAATGTTCTGAATCTCATTTTAATATAATGTTAACATGGGACTACTATATGCTTCTGGTCTCTGCACACTTTGTCTCACAAATAAAAAGCTGCGCCGAAAAAAAAGAAAGGGAGAAAACAAAAAAGAAAAACACAAACGTAATATTTTTTCCTAAGAGGGCTAGGAGGTCTGGAGGAGTCAGTCTTTGAGGCCACTGATTGGTCCTAGGAGATATTTTCCTTTTGTTCTATGATTTTATGGGTGGGTTGGTTGGGCCAAAGCATATTCTCAAGTTGAATTAGGGCTAACTAGAGTAATTTAGTGATATTTAATAGATTACACAGGTGATATATGCATATGTTGCATGTCTACATACTGTAGGAAATGGATTGAAATTTTGGGATTTTTGACATGGGCATGTTCAGCATTGGTGGAATATATGAGGTTAAATTGGTATTCAGCAGTCTCTCCAAAGTCAAATTGTTTAGTGAGCACAGTTCTTTTACCCCATAATATTTTAAGGTCCCTGTTGCACCTTTAATGCAATGTGTGAATATTTTAAATCAGCATGTTATAAATTACTTTCTTACATCCCTGTTGAGCTTGTGCACATCAATTGTAGTGGCATCTTGTAACTGGGTCTAGTAGTACATGCACATCCTTCCTGCGTCTTCACTTGTGCTTCAACAGTCATCATACTTGGTGTTGACATGTTTCATGAAATTTTACAATGGTCAGTTTATGCCCCACTTTTGGTGGAAGCAATCCTGGTTTGCGGGCAGAACTCATTCACTCAGTGAAGGAGGAGCTCAACCTGATATGTGGTTGTGCATTCACACCACATCCTTCTGTGTTTGCTTCAATATCTGTAAGTTATTACCTGCACCAGTGTATATTTTATAATTTTCAGCCTTTACCTATAGGTCTCTGGGCTTATTTGTCACAATATCTGGAACAAGCTTTGTGGCCTTTGCTATACTCTCAAAGAAATTTTTTTCATGATTTTCAAGTAAAAAACAAAAGTTATAGGAGGTTCTAGGATTTTTTTGTTTCTTACTGTCTTCTTCTTCTTCTTTATGTGGTCTGGCATGTCCAGGTTGGCAGATCCAAGTGGAATGGAAATGTTGGGAACTCGGGACTAGTTTTTAGAGTGGATACCCCGCTTACCAATGTTGATCGACCTTCCTTCTCTGTTCAGTTAAACAATGTCCTTGAGTTTTGATTGTTTTGGCTCCGTAGTCTGCAAATGCAAGTGTATATAGTCTCAAGCTCTGAAATACAATACCACATGTGAATATGTGAATGTTCTGCTAATTATACAAATGTTCCCTGTTTTTCCTGTACTTGGGAGCGCTTATTTTTTTTCTTTCTTTTCTGACCAGCTGCTTATCTTCTTTTGTAATTTTTGCTGTATAATTTTTTTCTTTGCATGTAATTTTTACAAATTTAAAATTCTGGCCTTCTAAAGAAAATATTGTTTTCATTATGGGTGTCTTCAAATATGCCTTCGTACCAGAAAGATGAATTGAAGTATTCAGTAAAGTAATGAACTGAAGTATTTACTCACTGCATTTGAACTCTTGAGTTCGAGTTTTCCGTTTCCTAATAATCTTTGGAGTTTCGCATTTTTTTAATGTTATTTTCTTTTTCGCAAGGTAATTCCCAAGTCAGTATCTTAGGTTGGGCAATGATTAATTTCATTCAAAAAGTTTGAGAAAATAAAAAATCAGACAGAATTTAGAGGACGCTTATTCATGCTTGCATTTCCATTGTAATCCTCATAATCTTCCATGGAAACGCTTAGCTGTTTTTGTGCCAGAAGATGATGTTTGGGTGATAAACTTTTTAAACCAATTTTGGGTCTTCCCCTTGGGACAGTTATGGGTCTAAAAAAGGCTAGGATAAACACCAACTCTGTCAAGAATGAAATAATGCTTGTCCACACAAATATTGTTCTCCTCCAATACCAGACAAACCTTCTCAGCTGAGGAATCTCAGATTGAAGCACTAATGATCCAGCATATATTTGAGGTATGCCTGCAACAGATTGGAACTCTGCTCTTTGTTCTAGTATCACCTTCAAGCAGGCAGTTGGCTCAAGTCCTTCAATGTGATCACTCATTTTTATGTCCAGAACTTGGGTTTCTGATTGTAAACCAGCAATAAGAGGAGCACTTCTAAGAAAGGTTTCGATGACACGAATTGGCCCTCTTTTGAATCGCAGCATGCAGGGATAGCTTGAACTAGCAGTGAATACCACTTGCTGACAAGAACTGTACCCTTACCTTGATGCACAAGAAATGGTAAAGTCATAATAATGCATTTGCAATTAGGTTAAAAATGAGACATAAGCATTGCAATATTGGCTATACAGATTTAACGGAAGCTCAAGGTTGATCAAATATCATACCTGCAAGACACATAGTTTGTGATTGTATTCGGATTCAGGCATGGTCAATGAAACAGCAAGCTGCAGTTTGCGATTATAAGGTATAACACGGTCACCCGAAAACGACATGAGGGGAACAAAAGCTACAGGACTTGATTTGGTGTAATCAGAGTTCAGGGTCTCCGTGGTCTGAATTGAGTTCTGAACTAGGTGTTTCATAACAAATCCACTCAGTACAAACCCAGATGCCAGAATTCCAAAAAGCATGGAACAAACATAGACCTACTTTCACTGCAAGTGACTTTTGGGCTTGCAAGCGCTCAGATACAGCTAAAGTGACATTTGTAGATGTGACACTCCACATTCTCAGCAGTTTTTTCATCAAATACCCTCTAATGAGCCTCAAGAGTTTGAAATGGAAACAACAAGAGCATGAAGGAAAAATAGAATAACCGAATTGGAAAAGTGAAGAGGCTGACCATTAGACTAAGTTGAAATCCTATGATTTTCATCAGAAACACCACAATGAAGGCCAAAAATGTTCAAAGGAAATGGATTATAGCTTCCTAATAGAGAGTTAGCAAAATCCTTGCATACCCTGTCATCTATGTGAAGCGAAGGAAATGGATTACAAGATTTTCTGCATACCCATTCATTTTCTGGCCAAGGACTTTTAGCTTCATATCTTCTTTCTTCAATTGCATTGTTGTCACTTGAATCCAAACTAAAACTCCTTACTTCTCCATGTTCACTTAGCTAACCCCGAGCAAGATTCGCATAAAAAAGGATAGTTTTCGGCGTTCTCCGGTCCTTGATCACCTTGTCAGGCCCCATCTAGAGCCAATTTGAGAATAGAACATTTCAACATATTGAACAATCTTTGTGGTTCCACATCACATTTGGGTTCAAACCCCCAAAAACCATCCTGGGTCTGTGAGAACCCATGATCACCATTATCAGCAAGTTCAGTGTTTGTGCAAATAATCTCACGGGAGAATATTCACTTCTAGATCCTTCAATCTTCGATCTTCCTTCTCTCTCTTCCTCGATTCCTGTAAAAAAGACTGGTGGCCGGAGCCGTGTGTGGTGGCCGGAGCCGTGGGGAGAAAATATGGAGAGTGGAGAGGGAGAGAGAGCTTCGGGTATTTTTCTCGGGTATAAGGAGTAGGTTTAGATGTACCTTGAATGATGAATGAGGTTGTCTATTTATAGGAGCCTCGGGGCTAGGGTTTCGTAGGAATCGAGTTGGGCCTGATAATATCTGAATTAAATATATATTATCTCTTAAGAAGATAATATCTGAATTAAATGATATTATCTCTTAAAAAGATAATATATGATTTAAATGATATTATCTTCTCTTTATTAGGATAATATCTTAATTAATGATATTATCTCTTTAAATAAAGATAATATCATATTAATTAAGATATTTATCACAATTAATTAATTAGCCAGATAAACTGGTTTAATTAATTAATTAAAGAGATAATCTTCTTTTCCACGTGGCGTGCCCTGATTGGAGACGAAAATATATGCTCCCACATTCAGCTTGAAGAATTCTTGGCTCTTCCATGGGGATGAATTGGAAGAAAAGATTACAACAAGGCAGAGGCACTGGTGAGTGAAAAGGACTGCAACCAATTTAACTGTAGGAAGGACAATTTATAGGAGGGAAATGATGATTTGGCACTAACTGTTATTTCTCGGGATGCTAAAAACACGTCGGCGGTTTAGATTGGATGGTGCAACAACCAGTAGGAAGAGCTTTTGGGGTCTAATTCTGCAAAGATAAAGTTGCAGCGTGACACACACTTCAACACTACACTTGTTTACTGGCACGCCTTACCCAGGGGTATGCCCAACTAGCTAAATTAGCAATCTCCAAATTTATTTGGGTTTTAGGGCCAATGGTCTTGAACTTTGACTCAATTCGCATTTGGTTTCTCAATTTTCAAAATCGTTCCTGTGGTCCTTCAACTTTAATTTCATTAGGACAAATGGTCTTACCGTCAATTTTGTTAACTTTTTTGTTAAATGCAGGGACAAAATGACATTTTTGTATTATTTTTAATTTCTACATTTTGAATATTACTTTCACTCAAAAAATAAAAACTAAAAGACCTTCTTCCTATCCTCAGTCAAACAACATGGCTGAGGGGTTATGGCTATTGTGGCGAGGATAGGAAGAAGATTTTTTAGTTTTTTATTTTCTGGGGGAAAGGAATATTCGAAAGGTGGAAATTAAAAATAATACAAAAATATTATTTTGCCCCTGCATTTAACATAAAATATAACAAAATTGACGACATGACCATTTGTCCTAACGAAACTAAAGTTGAAGGACCATGGGAACGATTTTGGAAATTAAGGAACAAAAATGTGAATCAAGTCAAAATTCAAGGACCATTAAACCTAAAAACCCTTTTATTTTTCATCAATTTGATTGGAGTAATGGAACATACACCAAAGCAAATCTTGAAAGTTGGATCTCAAACTGAAAGTGTTAAATTTGTTGATATTTTAGACTTACAAAAACAAAAAGACTTTACTTTTTTTGTATAGGAAATTGAGGTAAACATCAACAAGCATAGCTGCCTTCTCATCTCACCTTCCTCAATCAATTGCTCCACTCATCATCACCTCAATGCTTTCATGTTTAAATATCTCATCTAGGGTGTAACATTTGTGGCTGTATTTGTGAAGCAATATGCACCCATTCGGAGAAAGAAAATCTAAAATACATAGCTGCCTCAGCTTTCACAAATATATATGAACTTTGATCATACGAGGCAAAGTGTTTAATTTGTTGATATTTTAAGACTTGCAGAAACAAAAAGACTATAAATGTGGGTACAGTTGGAGGAACATAATTTACACATTAACTCTTGTTCAATACTTTCAGAAACATGTCTCCTACTCTCCTAGTACAAATTTTCCACTAACCCCTTTAAAAAAATCTCTGTGGACTAAATTCAATATAATTGAGTAAAAGAATTTGAAAAGCTTTATTTCATCAGCTTTTCATCACTGTAAATTTACATCATACATATCCTTGAGTAGCTTGGTTGACGAAGAATGTTCCATGGTCTCATCCTTACTCGCAAGAGAAACCGAGGAATCCACCCATGGACCCTCCATTGATGCGCCTCGTACATGACTATCTTGAGAGAATGTGGAAACGTGTGTTTGGCTGTCTTGTGATAGCCTCTCAAAGGCTTTGAACTTTGCATCCTGTTCGGCTGAACCGCGCTTGATTGTTGGTGCTTGAACTGGACTTTTGCCTTCGAGCATACTTACTACAGAAGACATGGGTGGTCTGAGAGTGGGAGATGGGTTGCAGCATAAGAGCGCCAAGTTAAGCATTGTCATGGCCTCCTCTTTAGAGTAGTTTGAACCAAGACTTGGATCCACGAGTTCTAGCATGTTTCCTTGCTCTTGTAGGACATAGGCCTTGAATTACATGTAGAGAAACAAAGACATTTACCACCTCTTGAACTATTCCAGGTGAAAATTGCAAAAAGCTAACATGCACTTAGAACACAAAATTTTTGAAGGTCTCTACTGAAAACCATTTAACAAAATATTTAATCACTTCGAACACAAATTTTTTGTTCATACTGAAGAAATTGTGAATGCTTAATCTTCAAAAGATCACATAACATAATGGATAAAGCTTACCCCATCAAGAAGATACACGAACTCCTCCTTTGGCCTGTAATTTGTGTTGCTCTTTCCACTGACAATTTCTAAGGCAACAATACCAAAGCTGTAAACATCTGCTTTGTCTGTCAAGTAACCTCTCATTGCGTATTCAGGAGCCATATAGCCTCTGCAAAAATAGCAGGTAGCTCCAGATCAGTGAGTATGGTGCCATTAATCATTAGCAAACAAAGGCTAAGAGAAGCATATAAGAAATTTCTAAATGAAAGTATCAAGATATCTTTCAATTCATTAGCCATGCTGCATTCATGACCCCGCAACTCATTAACACTATACAGCAATCTGCTTAATTCAGGGGTTCAAACCGTATACTATATCTTCGCAAATCTGACTCAGAATAGTCATAACAGATACATGTTTCCATATCCCAGCTCTCTATATGCATATCTTATTATCATTGTCCGATAAACAAGCTCTAGTTCAAAAAATTTCAATGGGCATATTAATACATCTTAGTGAAGCTAAAATATGCGAGAGAGAATGCTCACATTGTTCCAGCTATTCGTGTGCTGATATGCGTGTTCTCTTCTTCATCTAGCTTAGCTAAACCGAAGTCAGATATCTTTGCATTTAGATCCTTATCAAGCAGCACATTGGTTGCCTTTATATCCCTATGAACAATTTTCAACCTTGATTCTTCATGAAGATAAGCTAATCCCCTTGCTATCCCCAAGCATATCTTCTTTCTAGTTTTCCAGTCCAAATTTAGCCGTTGTTCGTCACGACCTACAAAGGTTTGGGGGAGAGAGAGGGAGAAATAAGATACAAGACTTTTTCCAAATTTATGACATTCTGCTGAAGATGTTGCAAGTATTTACCAAAAAGAGCACGGGCAAGACTATTGTTTTCCATGTATTCATATATAAGCAACAACTGGTTTCCTTCAATACAGCAACCAAAAAGCTTCACGAGGTTTGGGTGCTGCAAAGCAGATATCATGCCTATCTCATTAACAAACTCACGGTTCCCTTGCTTTGATTTGGAGGAGAGCTGCTTAACAGCAATGACAGCACCATCTGCCAGAACACCCTGAGAATCGAGCAAGGTTGTTTCAGAATCACATCTATACAAAGAATATTTCTTTCACTAATCATCAATTATTTCACATTTGTGCAGTGAATTAGTGCCAAATTCACATGTGGGAAAATAAATATTGTCATGGTAATCATTACCTTGTAAACAGGCCCAAAACCTCCTTCACCTATCTTATTTGAAGGATCAAAGTTACCAGTGGCAGCTTTAATTTGTCGTAAAGTGAAATAACCTGTTTGTAGTTCTAGCCCACGACGCAGCTCTGCCACAAGGAAGGATTTTAGATATTTACCATACAATGAGACATAGTGAAAACAAGAGAGAGAAAACTAGCTCATTTTGTCTCCTATTGTGATGTTGAGGATCATGTAGAATACAATTCACTGTGCTTGGCTACACATCCCCTACTTGCAAGAATTGGTGCGGCAAAGAGCAACTTTATATGCAGAGAGTATCCTTACCTTTATCCTCATCTTTTCCCCCTAAGAAACCACTCAGTCGGAGGACTACCAAAACCAATACAAGGGACACACATGACGCTACTACAATGCCGGCAATAGCACCAGCAGATAGCCCCCCAGTATCAACCTTAAAATCTGAAAAGAAAGTAAAAGTTTTAATGAAGTTAAGATGCACGCAAGTAGAAAGAAAAGTAGAAATCCTAGAACAGGGGTGAAGCTTACTTGGTGTCACAGTAATTGCAGATATAAGAGGTCCATAGACACCTCTGTCAGGAATGGCAGTAGTTCCTTTTCCTGCCCAGTATAAGTGGATCTCTAGAGTGCTACCGTTAACAAGAACATCATATTCTCTGATGATGCCCTTACCAACGCCTCCTGCTTCCTCCATAATATTGAAATCCTTCAAAACCAAATTCCCCTGTGGAAAAAGCAAATTACAACTTTACAAGCTTCAACCAAATTTACCATTTAGCCAAACCAAGTCTTGTAAAGAAAAAAGAAAAGATTACCAATCATAAATGAAAATTTGACAATAATACAAACCCACTTTTACTCACTTGAATTGAGACATCAAATATGCGCTTCCCAAGGCTGCTGAATGTCTCGCTATCAGAATACATTATTTCAGAAAAGTGGAGCTTTACTTTGTAACTGCCCTTTATCATGCAAAAGCCATAGTACTTGAGTGAGAGAGGGGCAAGGCGGGCTGTTTGATAAAACTCTGGACCATTCATATTCAGAGACAATGTGTTTCTTGCTATGTAATCTGCACGAGACTTGCCCATGTAAACCCCCGTACTGCTATAACCCCACTTATCAGATGATGAAACGAAGTGTGATATCCCCACAGTGGTTAAGTCCTCTTCATATTCATTGCCCTCAAACTCCATCCTTCCCCCTCCACAATTGATAAACAAAGAATGGTCTGCAGGTGTTACGGAAATTGCATTAGAAATTTAGACATGACACCTATCACGTCCACTCAAAAGCTGTTGCATGTTCATGAAAGCAAAATCTCATATGAATCAAAACTTACATCGGGGTTTTGAGGGGCAAGGGAGGTCCTTCTCCAAGCACCATCTATTTGTTGAAAGGATTAAGGCTCAGTCATACATGTATTTTATGAAGTTTGATGAAAAAATAATTATAAATTTTAGTAAACTCACGATTGTTGTGGAGACGAATAACTAGAAACTAAATTCCTGTTTAATAATAAAAGGAATTAGTAGAGAATATAGGGCAAACAAGGAGCATATGATAAGTACAAAGAGTTTTGCGAGTAATGTAGGAGGAATGCACTTAAGTTCGTGGGTGCCTTTGCACAGGCGTGCATGTGTATTCTCTATTAGGAAAAGCTTTGGATATTAAAAAGCTTACACAGTTAACTGTGGGCAACTAACAGAAGGTGATCCCGTAAAATTGTTGTAAGACAAATCCCTGCAACAGAAATTTCATGGCATTGATGACAACTCTAAATTCAAAATAATTGATAAACAGATAAAGTTAAAGTTGGTTGCAGTAATTGTACAGTTAAACCAGTCCAGCATTTTGTGCGTAAAGAAATAAACACAGATGAGCAAAACTTCATACATTAGTAATAGAATAATAGACTAACAGGTTATTTTTGTTGTTAATTATCCAACTTGGCACTTGTCCGGTCAGTAAGTTGTTGGTCAAAAACCTGCATCCATAAAACTTACAGTAAATGAAAGATGCAGATAATAGCTAATTCAAGGAATAAATAAAATGCAAAGCATTTGCACAACTAAACTAATGCTTGCTTTATTTAATTGACTTACATGTAATCTAGACTATCAACACCCTGAATGTTCTCTGGAATTTCGCCAGTCAACTTGTTAAAGCTCAGGTCTCTACAAGAGAGAAAGAACTATCATATATTAGATATTTGTCTTGATGGGTTGCAAAACATAATTAGAATCAAAATATAACATGAATCTACTCCATTTTCTGAACAAGGTTTTGAAAAACCTGAAAGTTTTGTAACAATAACTGATAGCAATTTACAAAACTGAAAATTTCATTTTGGTTCAGTTTGACGATGGTAAATTTAAGCTTAAGCACTCACAATGTTGTCAATTTTGTCAGATCGCCAATGTAATCTGGGATTAGACCACTAATTGAGCAATTTCTCAGAGTCCTGAGCCACAGAGATGTAATCAAGAATTAGCAGAATTGCGTCAATAACTACACAGAATCGCAGTTTCGATAGGGTTATGTGATTTTGAACTCACACTGTCTCCAAATTTTTCGTATCTGTCAAATTAGGAAAAGGCATACTTGATCCATTCAAATCAGAAATCCTCCTGATACAAAAGAAACGTCAGAAATACTTATTTGTTTCATTGTAATTACAAGATAGAGGAGCGATCTCTTACAATTGAGTTAAGTTTTTCAACAAAGAGATGGTGGAAGGAATGGGGCCTTCCATGGATGTGCCTTGCATATCACTGCAACAGATTTAAATTTATTGTTCAGTGCACAAAAATATATAAACATTAACCAACATTCAAAAACTTGATTTAAAGGAGTAAAAGATGGGAGATGAATAAATGAAGAGCAGCACTCACAGTCTTTCAAGATTCGTCCAGTTGCCAATAAAACTAGGTATCTTCCCTGATAATCGGCTCCCATCTATCCTACTGCAGGCAGTAAAAGAAGATGAGAAATTCTCTGTTCAAAAATATTAGACATCCAAACAATTGCGTCATGTTGCATCACTTACAAATCATCTAATTTCTTTAGATTTCCCAATGATTCTGGTATTGTCCCTGTAAAGTTGTTCGCAGAAAGAAGGCTGTAGAAATAAGAAGTAGGTTACATTTACCTCAAAGCAGGTTGACAAAACAATTTCAGGTATTCTATGGATAACAAGGTGCTGATATCAATCATACATATAAGTAGCATGAATAAAATTCCAATATATATAGAATGCAAACTCTTTTTCAGTGGATCAGAAAAGGTCACATAGAATCAAAACTGACTTGTCGAAAAGCTATAACACTAGGGAGCCAAGAAAATGAAACATCTAATGCATAAATACATTTTACTCTTGAAACAGATGAAACAGATGAAAAGAAACTTAGTTAAATGAAAAACAATGACATCAAGAATGAAGTCTGGCAGGAAATTTCTGATCGATCAACAAAAGCTTCCTCCATTGGTTGAAGTGGTTGCAGACATAAATGAAAGATTCGAATGAGGAATAGCAAGGCAGTCTTACAGTCTTTCCAAGTCAGTCAACTTCCCAAGACTTTGCGGAAGAGGCCCGTCAAACTGATTATCTTCCAACACCCTGGAGAATGGAATTTGGCAATGACGGTTATGCATGCATATTCCTTCTTTTTTATCATTTAGAAAAAGAACATGAGTGCAAGACTTACAGCTCTCTGAGCATAGTAAAGTCACCAATTGCCGCAGGAATTGAACCACTGAGTCGATTTCCCAAAAGAGACCTGCAGCATACCAACAGTTACATGCTAATAGGCCTGACAGGTATTAAAGAAAACACATGGCGATCAATTAAGTTCCTCAGTGATATGAAGGCATATTAATCACTTACAGAATGCGAAGAGGAGCACGAGAAAGGCTTGCAGGGATTGATCCATTGATGTAGTTACGAGTGAGATCACTGTTTAACAAAAAAGCTTAGTCTTCCCACATTCTATATTGGTTGTGATCATTAAACAAAAGAGGTACTATTTCCTGAAGGAGATTCATAATGCACGGAAAATAGGCTGAAATCTCAACTCAATACTTGTTTATCTTTATCTGAAAGAACCATGAATATGGCAGGGCGTCTGAGAGACTCAGAGTCAAATGTTCCACCAAAACACCAATAACAATTCATCTCTGTACTCAAGTTATGCACAAGAAAATTCAATAAGCTAAGGAACCAACAAGGCAAAATACGTATCACTCACATTTCTTCCAGATGAGTAAGATTTCCAAATTCATCAGGTATAACTCCCGTTAAATTGAGACCCTTCAGCTCACTGCAATGCCAAGATTTAAGCAAAGGAAACTTTGACAGTGGAATTCAAAACAATAAAACTTCAAGCCAAAAAAGTCGTACATGTTTGTGACATGGCAAGTGTTGTTTGCAAAGGAACAGTTGCATGTGACATTGCTTAGAATATTGTCAGTGAAGTATCTGTAAAAGCCTGATCCACCACCTTGGCAAGAACTTCGGCTGATGTTCCAAAGAGTGTTGTGTAGTTTTGTGGAAATTGTTTCAAGAGTTCTCACTGTCACGTACAAATCAATTAGTAATATGAAGCAACAGGTTCACTACAGAAATAACTAAATAAAGAAGAAGAAAAAAACCTAGTATTTTCAACAGCCAATAAATGCCTCCTTCCGGGGAAGAAGGAGGGAAGCAGTGTCCTTATGCTAAAGAGTGCACGTACTATTGGCACCTATAAAACTACTAAATCAACCCAAGTTTTAAATTTTATGTCAAGTTTAATCTTCACAAAAATTACTAAAACGGACCAAGCGTTTCTGATAAACTTATTCATTAACTCACCCATTTGAAGTTTTATTAGTCAATGGCATCAAAACGGACTTTGAACATATATTCATAATATACTGAAAAAATAAAAAAATAAAAATTCCAGCGGATTTTTCAGGCAAAAAAGAAAGCAGATTCTTAAAGGCTTCCAAAGCAATAGTCAAGTGTCATCTCAGATTAAAAACTGCCCATATCAAGTGTCAGGCTCATCTTTGACACAACTTATAGATCACATGGTCAAAATTCATATGCAGAAACAATGGTCAATTTTTTCATACTAATTAACAATATCATTTTCCTTAGGTCTGACTGACCATTTATTAGTATTCTCAATTCACAGGTGGCAGAGGATATGGTCAAAACTACAAGTAGCCCACGTTCACACTACAAAGCATTTATGTAGCGGTCCCAGTCAACCCTAAAGCTAAAACCTCGACCAAAACTCATAATAAACGAGTAATACTATTCTTATCATATTTGTATACTATATTTTTATATTATTTTATGTAGTAAATGAAGTAAATAACCGCATCAATTAAAAAGTATCAATAAATCACAAAAGAAAAGAAAATATTAAATTAATTTTAATTGATGTATTGTCCACATCATCTGTCACATAAGTTGATATAAAAATGTGGTAAGAGTAGCATTATTCATAAATCATAGGCCGTAAAACCATTTGTTTTTTAACTAGGACTCTCTCTATATCCTAAAAAAATAATGCTAAATATGGTTAAAACCAATTTTAAAAGGGGTCAAAATCATGCAATTATTGGTGCACTTTTAGCAAGAGGCAATCAACACACAACATTTGCTATATGACAAACCAAACAGATAATCATGATAAAAATTTAAGATTAAAATTCCAAATATATCAAATTTGTAAATAAATTTCATGACTTGTAACATCAACGCAACCAGATAGAGCTGCCCACTCTGCAACTTGCATTCATATAAACTGTTAAGGACCATAATGTCCCTCATCACCATTTTTTACTCTCCCCATTGATTGCAGAGCCAACTGGGAGGAACTTACTGAACCAATAAGGCCTGCGATCTATACACCATCACGTGGAGATTTCTCCATCATCATGTGGGCCCCAACTACTCTTCTGGGCCCACAAATACATAAATCACTAAGATAAAATGAAAATCAACGACCAAAACTCATTTTCCTCTCTGACCGTGACGATCCTATCAGTAAAACAACAAAAACTGGGGATATTTTCTTTAGCCAAAAAGATTATGGCTTATGATGCGGCTAGTTCTATCAAGACTAAACTCAATTCTGTACTTGAGCAAGATGATTGGTCCTGGCTGCCACCTATAGCAGAAGACATTGATAGTGATTCAGAGACGAATGACAAATCAGATTATACGCATCTCTCGGAGAAAAATCTTCAAACTAATTGATAAACTATGAACTATATGACTTTAACATCGGATTATAAGATCAAAACTTGAAGTGGGTAGTGTTTGACTACTGAGAAAATGTTGAGAAAAAAAACTGATGGAGAAAAGACATAAAAACATCGGATTATAAGATCAAAACTTGAAGTGGGTACTGATTGACTACTGAGAAAATGTTGAGAAAAAAAACTGATGGAGAAAAGACATAATCAATTTCTAATAGATTCTAGAAGTGAAAACACATGTAGTTTCAAAAACGAATACCAGAGAGAAATAAAGTCAGGAACTTTACAAACAATAGAAAACGAAAAAGAGCAGACACTGATGCAGATGAAGTCCAAGATCATTAAGAAAATTCAAATTTCTTTGCTTTCTTAGAGTTTTCTCAGGAACCAAACAGAGTAGTTTTCACTACAAAGTGTATAAACAAACCAAATGCAACGCAGTGCCCAGAACAACAAAAGCATCACAAAATCCGAAAACCCAGAAACGTTTCGTAGCCAAAATCAAAAAATTTGAAGCGAAAATGATGAATTATTGTACTTACCTTCTTCCAAAGGCAGAAGTTGAGCATTCGATTCAAACCCAGTGAAGCAATTCAACGCCAGAAACCCCAACACAAGAGCAAAAACAATTTTAGAGGTCGAAATCACGAACCCCATTTTGCTCTACAACAAAAAGAAGAAAAGAAAAAACTGTTTTCGATGTCTCCAACAAAACCACAATCTTAGCGTCCTACACTCAACAAAAAGACAACAAAGCAGAGACAGAAGCAGAGAAAAGAAACAGAGGGAGTGGTTAGTAACTTGGCATGGAGGGAAAGGGACAAAGAAGAGAGTGATTCATGAATGAGATAAAATGATATAAAGGCCAAGCAAGAGAAAAGCGTTTCCTTTTGGTTTTGGAAAATGCTAGGAAAGAGATAAACACGAAAAGGTAGGAGAAGAGAGGGGGCGGCCGGTAAGAGGGAAATTTTCTCTGGTTTTTGCTTTTTGACTGTTTTTTGAAAGCGCCAAACTGAATGTCTGCCTTGTGAAAGGACACTGTCATGTCGCCAATAATATATAACGCTACGGTTCGTAGTTTGCCAACTTTATGTATCGACCCTTACTAAAATTAAAATCAAAATAAATTATTACCCTACTTACTGGTAACTACAGATATCAAATATCTTTTTCCTCCACATATTTCAATTTGGTTTCAATTTTGTTTATCGTAATGAATTTGTTTATCTATATAAAATTTCTTGTTGGACTAATCCATGAGTAAAATGATTTTAAATAAAGAATTTGATAATTATATTCTTGTGGTAGGATGGTGATGATGAGAGTGATGACCATGGTAAAGTGGTGACAGACAGTTATAATAGTTGTTGAGGAAACAATGATTACAATGGTAGTGGTAGTGATGGCTGGGGATTAATTTCATCATGTGGTTTATTTAGAAAACGTGAATGTAATAGGTTAATTACTGCATGTTTAATATCAAATGATCTTTTTAAACCATTTGAATTCGACATCATTTCTCTTTCAAAATTTCCAAATCTTCAATTATTATACTCTGTTTTTAAACTATTATTCAATATACAGTATGATGTTTTGTATGATATACGTAAGAGAACATAAAACCTTCGTTCAATTGTTTACAAAAATAAATTGGTTGAATCAAACTACTCACTTAAATTATTGGTTTAGTTCAATTACAAAACCAATTTGAATTTCACTTATTTAAAAGAGCACACGTGATCTTGATACAATTGGAATATTAATTTAATGTAATGTGACTCTATAGAGACTGCTCATCCATCCAGCACCCTTTCATCATTTTTTTTGACTGAAGCTTATCTTTCTTTGACCTGGGACCTGAAGCTAAGCCTATGATTCCTATCCCTGTCAATAAAAAATATAGATGGGGTTTCCTCGATGAATTTATAATGGGAAACATTGATAACTATTTGTCTTGGATTAAGTGAGTTACATAGTCACATGGCTCTCATACACAGTTAAATATGATTTTTTAATCAATAATATTGTTTGTCGTATTTTCTAGAAAGTGATATTTTTTCTTTCAAATTATTGATTGATATATATATATATAAATAATTCATTAAAAATACGAAATGAAAATTACACATTAAAAATAAGAGTAAAAAATGTTCCTCTAATCTCGACTTATCTTTTTTGAATAAAAGTAAAAAACAATTCATTTTTGACAGCTGTGAATTAAGAACCGTGGTTTTTACCTGCGGCTTCAATTCAAAGTCAATAACATCCGGCTTCTGTGCCATTGACTGGTCGATTGGAATGCTGTAAAGGGAATGCTGTGGAACTTTTATGTATAGATTATTATATTTTTGGAAACCTTTATTCGGGTGATTACGTGTTTTAGTCAAAACAGCCTTTTCCCTTTTTGCGGACGTGTTTGCATGGAGATTTTGGAATTAAAATAATTAATGATTGATGCAAAAGTATTCTGGAAATATATATAAAAAGAAAAAAAGAAAAAAAAGGATGAAAATTCCACGAGAAATATTCCGGTGGATGACTTGGATTTTTCCACACGGACGTTGGAGAAACTTTAAAACAATATTTTGAGTTATTTCTACATGCCCTGCATTCAAAGTTCAAATTGTGTTAAAAATAATAGAATTTACGTAAGCTTTAGCATACATGGTTTTGATGTTATTCAAAGTTCCAAAGTTCAAATTGTATTAAAAATATAGAATTTACGTGTGCAGATTGGTCCAAGTGTACCCAATTGATAGGATACTGTTGATATACATGACTGGTGAATCAAGCATCAAAGTTGCATATGGGTTGGCACCACAATGAAAAAGTAGACCAAACTCTCCCACTCCCTCCTTGAGTGCACTCGAATTCGATTTACGTAAAAGACAATTTTGAGACAACTAAATATAATATTTCCCCCTCCCGTTCCTACCAAATGAAAAAAAAAAAAATTGGCCACAAAATGTTAAACAAACAATCTCTAGAGACAATGAAAGAAAACAAACAAGTTGACGCAAAAACTGGACCAACTAATTAATAGTACAATAATTTAACAATTTGATGAACTGGAATTAAGATGATCTTAATGATTGTATACAATAACTAATCTAGTTTTATCAATGATTGAATACTCGTTGGAGCTTATTAATGATCTAAAATACTTGTCCTAATTTTTTTATTAGTACTTATTAGGTCATGGAATAACAGCCGATAATGTATATGTAGACATAATTGCTATTACTCTATTATGTCAGTTACAAATTAGTAAACTTAAGCAACTTGCTTGAATTTTTTTTGTCCTAAAAAAGAAAAGAAGCAAACTCAAGCAACTTGATTAATAAAGGCATATATAAGAACGGCACTTTTTATGCATATCATCATGGAAAACTTTATACAATGGGTAGCTCATTTGATTGGCTTAGTTGAAGTTGTATATAAGAAAAATAATCCAGGAGGAATCCAAGTACACCAGTGGGTGTTTAATTATTGTAAATTTCGTAATCGGTTTAGAAAATTAGTAGCCTACTCTTGTCAAAATCACATTGAGAAAGAATGATTTTCTTAATTAGGTTGGCTTTAAGAGGCAAATTGTACTATGCAAAGTATATACGTCTTTTTGACATGGGACGAAATTTTAGAGTTTTTGATGTCTGATTGGAGTCTATAATACCTTTCCGAAAAGAAAACGACAAGACGAACACTACTGATCACTTTGCCACGATATAAGGGCAATTTGGGCGTTTTAATATCTTTAATTTTTTTTATTATTATAAAGTTTTATGGGTGTTTTCATAATTTTCCTTTTGGGTTCTTTCTTAAAACCTAGTTTGGTAGAACTATTTAAATAATCTTTCATCTTATTATTCCTATTAATTAAAAAAAAAACGAGAGTTTCTCTCAATTATTGGCTGGTGGATTCCATAATTTTTAAGGGTGATCACTTGAGCGTCACTTTTTTTTTTTTTTTACTAACCCCATGTAAGGTCATATCTTAAATGTTAGATAGTGTATGATCGTTGAGATGGATCCCATACATTCTCAACCACCATCCATGTTTTGATTTAACGCCAAAAATACAATAAGTTCTCAAATTAAGTCAACAATTTAGGTTAGGTGTGTACATACATATATGTTTGAGTTTTCAGTTCAGATCAAGTGTGTGATGTATATGAATCTAGCGAGGCCACCCTATACATGGGTTCAAAAAGTCCGGTCTCTAGTCTTTAATTAGTAGTTTGCATGGAAGGAACTCCCAAAGTTGACCTCGGCATGTGTTCAATACATACACTCCAAGTATTTATTCATAGATCATTTCTGAAAAAACTCAACAAAGTCGAATAATATTCAACCATTTGATTCAATGATAGTTATTTTAGTGTTCAAAAAAAAAAAAAAAGCTTTGTGTTCATCTATTTATGTAATCACAATTATATATCTTAATATCTTATGAATTGCCTAATGTTTGTTTTTTCAAAAATGCTCTATAAATGAAATCTTCAAAATCCAACAGTTCGGATCATTGAAATACAATGTGAAGTGGGTCCAATAAGATGTCTCATAAATTTAAGAAAACCATACTGAGTTCACCTTACATGGCCACAAGTACACCTTTTATATAACATACTGAGTTTCTTTCACTACTTACCAATTCGTCATCAAAACTTTCTCCTTTTCAAGGTTAATATGTTGATGGAGATGCGAAGGAGGAGGTGAATATATTCAGAGATGAATAGTCAAGTCAGCCGATCATACGTACCTTTGCTTTTGAGAGAGTACCTGCTCTGCTCATTCAATAACTCAAAGTCCTCTCTCTATATATATATTCCTTTCCAATTAGAAGAAGAAGCTGTAACCAATAAAGTGCCACTTGCTTGAGCTAAAAACTATGCACTTAATTCAAACCAAAAAAATAATGTGTAGTGTGCTAGACAGGGACAAAATCCAACAGTGACAATTTAAAGTGATTTTATATAAACGCAAATTTATTAGAAGGAGAGTGGATGAGAATAATAATTTTCTATACTCGTATAATTTGAAGTATTTGACTTCAGTCTGAGATCTTCGAGGTCTACTCCCTCTCCCACCACCCACCGCCCACCACCACACACCCTCTTTCTCTTTAAATAAAAAGCTGTTTGCTGTAAGCACTCATTCTCCTCACAACACAAACCCATTCTCGTTTTGGGCACTGGTTTCCTCTTCAAATGTGAAAAGGTTTCCCTTAAAAATTAATTGATGAATATGTTCTTCCTCCCTCGACTTTTTCTTCATTCTCTCTTGGTGGTTTGCTTTGCAAATTTTGCTTTTGGAGTTACTCGATTGCCACGACATGAAGGTATACGTATATATGATGCTTGGATTCATGACTTTGTAGTTATTGTTTATGTAGTCATTAATGGTAGTAATTGTATGAATGTGTAGAAATTGAGTTTTGAGCATGTGGTGTTAAATTGTTGCACTTTGTTTTATATATATATATGTAGTACAAACTTTAGCTGACATAGCAAAGACACTGGGGAAGACGAACTGGGATTTCAGTGGAGATCCAGATCCATGCAACAATCAAAAACCATGGACTGATACCAATCCCTCCAAAGGATTTGAGTATGGCGTCACCTGTAATTGTTCCTTTGCCAATTCCACTGTCTGCCATATTACCAGCATGTAAACCTCTCTCTCTCTCTCTCTCTCTCTCTCTCTCTGTCGGTGAAAGCTTTCTCTTGAAAATCTCTCTTGTTCTTAGACTATCTTAAGATGGTATCAAGAGTGAATATTATTCACGTGGTATCAAGAGTGACTATACGCATGAAGAATCATATTGAAAGTATTTCACATTAGAGATAAAAAGCCCAACATAAAGTTCTTAAAAAATCTTTTTCATTTTTCGCTAATTGATTTTGAGTAGGATGCTCGGATTCTGATATGGCGTAAGTTACTCGAGTTTTGATGTGAAAGAAATAAGTAAAGTTTAGAAGGATAAGATACAAATAAAACCAAAAAGCACAACAATTATTACATCAAGGGACAATGCCTAGGAGGCCCATGAGCTGTCTCTGACACTGAAATCAGTGCATGAGCTCAGCTGTGATTGGACATTTGGTATTCTGGGGTCTATCAATTATTTATCATTTTCACATTGGCCCCTCAATTGACTTAAAATATCATCCTGCCACGTCCTCTTCCGTATTTTGGCAATGGTGTTTTCCAGAAATAGTGTTTTTAAGACTGGGCTCAGGCGGCTTTGGGTCATGGGTTATGGGTGGTTCATGAGTGGAAGTGGCCTTGAATGGTTTTCCTTCCAATTTTAATTCAAGAAAATGCAGAAAAATTTCTGGCAGACACACTTGATGAATTGATACTCAGTTCTATGATGAGTTAGTAGTTGTTATTACTGCTGTATGCAGGCTTGCCTACGTAACTGTTTGGTTTTGAAAGAGTTGGCTTTCTTATTTATCACTACAGAACAAAATGCACATGAACTGTCTGCGTAATTGCATATTAAGTATTTTCTCTAAACTCAAAAACAATTTTTGAGCCTTAAACCCATAATTCACGATTGGTAAAGCCGATTTTTCAGAAGTCAAAGTATTTTCTCAAAATAATTTGTGTTTTAACTGTTTTGGTCTCCTCTATGATTTTTCAGAAGCATTTCTTTTTAGTCACAGTATAGCTGCGAGACAGGTCTTTGTTAAATTGCAATTAAGATTTGAAACCTTGTTTTGTGATGAAGCACAGAGTTATGAAAGCTCAGGATTTGCAAGGAACACTCCCAAAAGAGATGGCTAGGCTCACCTATCTCGAAGAAATGTAAGCACGTTGTTACCTTACATGTATGTCTGTTGTCAATGAGAAAATGACTCATTTCTTTCTCCTGCAGCGACCTCACCCGCAACTACCTGAGTGGTACCATCCCTCCAGAATGGGGCTCCCTTCCACTTGTCAACATGTACTGTCTTTTTTTTTTTCACACTGCATACATGTCTGTGTGTGTGTGTTGATGTTCTTGTCGTGTTCTTATTGATGGCCATATAATGTTATTGAGCCATTTATTTAATAAAAGTGATCATAAATTGCAGTTCCCTTGTTGCAAACCGTTTGACCGGTTCTATCCCCAAAGAGATTGGAAACATCACAACCCTGAAGAGTTTGTGAGTGTTGATTACGCATTTGTTTCTTCTTTCCTCCACTTGATTTTTTGGAGATCCTTAATGATGATCTTTTTTAACACAATGGAATTGAATTTGCTTTGTGTAGGGACATCACTATGAATAATTTCTCTGGAGTGCTCCCTTGGCAGCTTGGGAATTTGCTCCTCATAGAAAGAATGTAAGATTGTCCTATTCCGAATTTTATTGTGATAAAAGAATATTTGGTTTATTATATGGAATCGCTTTGCTGTAGACAGATGCTGGATATTTTCATCAGAAATCATCGACTTCTTTATCTTTAATATGATTGTTATGTCTCCTTCATGGTTAGGCTTCTTACCTCAAATAATTTTACTGGGGAGTTGCCAGATACATTTGGAAATCTTACCGCACTAAAAGACTTGTAAGCTTCTGTTTTTCTTTTTTCTTAAAGGTTTCCTAAGCACCCAAATACCGCATTATAGGATTAATTGGTACTGTTTTCCTTTTGCCAATCATTATGCAGCCGGGTGGGTGACAGTCACTTTTCTGGGCAGATACCTGATTTTATAAAGAACTGGACAAATCTTCAGAAACTGTGAGTTTTTGTTGTTGTTGTTATCTTTGCTGCTACTTGATTCTGAATATTATCACTAATTCAAATGTTATGACTTGTTAAAACAGACTGATTCAGGCTAGTGGTTTGACGGGGCCAATTCCTTCCAACATTTCTCTTTTGACAAAATTAACTGACTTGTTAGTATGGATTTTGATTTTGTATCTACTTATAAATACAAACAGATTAGCAATTCTGTAATCTATGTTCATTGCTCAATTTTAACATGCAGGAGAATTACTGACTTGAGTGGGCCTGAAGCACCCTTTCCTCCACTTGAGAATATGAAAAGCATGAAGACACTGTGAGTTAATGCTTGCATGACACACAATGTCTGTCTGTACCAGAAGTCTTTTGCAAACTCAAAAGTTTAGTTTTTCTGTTACAGGATGTTGAGGAGTTGCAATATTATCGGACGGCTACCTCCATATCTCGGGGACATGAAGAGTTTGAAAACTTTGTTAGTACAAATGTCTTTGTCCATGTTTTATTTACTGTCTTCAGATAAATTATCTTCTTTCTAGATGCTATTCTAATAACTCAAGGATTATTGAATGACTTTGAGGATGTTGGAGGGGGCCACATGTTTCTGTATGTACAAAGAGAACATGCGCTATTTTTAAGTAATCAGCGTACTCACACACATGTATACACGAGCAGATCATGGCATATATTTGACACTTACCTTATTCCTGGAAAGGTTTTATTATTATTTTTAATTTGAATAACGTCTTTCTCTAGGGGAGCATATCTGAAATGCATTTGTTATTGGTTTGTGCAGAGACCTCAGCTTTAACAAGCTAACCGGGGAAATTCCAATCAGCTTTGTTGCTCTAGCAAAAGTGGATTATATGTAAGCAATTTGAATTACAAATCTTGGCTTTCTTACAAGAAAACTCAAGCAGACATTCTCCAATGGTTTTGTCACACCCCAGCCCTACAAGCTGGACGTGTTAATCATGCTTACTATATAACTAATGACTCACAAGTTATACTGGAATGAATTTATTTTCTAATTCGTTAATACTCAAGCAAACAACAGAAGATATATATATATTTTTATCTAGTAATGCATTGCTCATGTCTATACCCCCTTCTAGTAATTTATGCCCTTTTTCCTGTATCAATTATGTTTAGATTCTTAACCGGAAACTTGCTGACTGGACCCGTGCCTACTTGGACGAAAGAAAACTTGTAAGCTTCTCTTCCAAATGCTAATATTTAGTTACGTAGTAAGGAAATTTATGATGTCTAATACTGGATAAAGCACCGTACACGCTTTAACATGACTTTTCATATTATACTCATGAAATAGGCATTAATGTTTAGATCACTGATTTTAAAATTGTTGATAGCATTCTTAGATAGTAGCTATTCCTTTTCATGTAAGATTTTGAAGTTTTGAAACTATCCTAAAATGTTTCCTAAGTTTATGACTCCTAAGCTTTTTCAAGGTTTCCCTCATATCTCCAAAACATTTTTTGCAAATATTAGTAGACCAGCCACCTCTTGCTCCTCATTTTATTTTCTGTCTCATACTGCAGTGATCTTTCATATAATAACTTCACCATAGGGGACACAGGTTGTCAATCACAAGGCGGCTTGTAAGAATGTTTTCATTAGCTTGAGTTTACTTTGTTTGTGTCTTGTAGAGCAAATTTAAAATTTCAATTTGTGTTAATTTCTACAGGAACTTGTTTGCAAGCTCTTCAAAGGGAAATAGTTCGTAAGTTACAAATTAATCCTCTGAAAGCATGCGTAGATAAATTTACCTGGCATTCCAACTGAGTATTCTTATTTTATTTTACAACTTATTTTCATTTATGATGTTATCTTGCTGACTTCTTCTGGATCCTGCATTATTCTACCAGAAAAACTGCTTCATGTTTCAGAACTGCAAAATGTCCAAAAAGTAAGTTGGGTTTCCACATATTGCTTCAAGATATATTTATTTATCTTTGAATTTTTTTTTTGGGGGAGCTGGAGGAAAAGTACCATGTGAAAGAAGACCATTATACACTTGCCTCAACCCATCATGAACCTGCATGTGCAGTCATTCATCGTACCCCTGAATCTTCTAATGCCAAAATGGAATAATAGAAATAATTGCCTCTTTTTTTTTTTTTTCTTCTGGGGTTGATTCTTTTTTGTTTTCCTCCTCAATGGCCACTAATCTTTTGCTTTCTGTTGTAGCTTGGTACTCTCTCCATATAAATTGTGGTGGAAAAGAAGTAACTGTTTTTGGGGAAAAAAATACAACATTTAATAGTGACACAGATTCAGTTGGACCTTCATCGTTTCGCCAGAGCTCAACAAATTGGGCTTTAAGCAGCACTGGTTACTTTACTGATGATGACCGTCCTCAAGACACCTTTATCCAAAATAATGAATCGATACTCTCCATGGCCAACCCAAAACTGTACATGAATGCACGCCTTTCTCCCATTTCTCTAACTTATTATGGGTTTTGTCTGGGAAATGGAAACTACACTGTAAACCTCCATTTTGCAGAGACAGGGTTTACAAATGGCAAAACATATAAAAGCCTGGGAAGGCGTATATTTGATGTTTACATTCAGGTAAAGGTCAACAGACACTGTTTAGTTCCTGCTTAATTCAAATGTTTATGAATTTCTAGTAATAACATGTAAAATAGGTTGTCAAGGCTGAAAAAATAAACCACATTACGGTCGTGAAATGTTATGTAACAAAACTAGGATATTGCAGGGGAGACTAGTGCAGAAGGATTTCAATATTGTCGATAAAGCTGGTGGGATTAGTACTGCAGTCATAATGAACTATACTGCTGCCGTAACTAGTGGTACCTTGGAGATCCGTTTTTATTGGGCTGGGAAAGGGACGACCGGTATCCCTCTTAGAGGAGTTTATGGT
Organism: Prunus persica; assembly: GCF_000346465.2. Lineage (NCBI taxonomy): Eukaryota > Viridiplantae > Streptophyta > Magnoliopsida > Rosales > Rosaceae > Prunus > Prunus persica. Next base: position 9,062,894 of record NC_034012.1, on the reverse strand, counting down.
CCTCTTATATCAGCTATTTCTGTAGATCCTGGTAAGTTTACACTGTTCTGAGCTTCTTCTACTTGCTATTTGTAGACCATTGGGAGCTTCTCATATGTAAATATCATGTTAGGCATTAATATTACAACACAATTAAGAGATCCGGCTTTAGGTAGCTGTTTGAATAATGCAATCTCTTATCTATTACATTCGCATTTACTCTAATAAAGCTATTCTTCTTCCGGCAGACTTTGTACCCCCACCAGAACCTGTAATATCACCTGCATCTGGTGGAAGTGGCATATCTGTAGGTGCAGTAGTTGGAATTGTGGCTGGGGGAGTCTTCATTATATTACTGATTTTTGGTATTCTTTGGAGGAGAGGCCTCCTAGGACAACAAAATACTTTGGAGGATGGTATGTGCAGTTTAAGCTGTTATTTTGTATGTACTTTTCATGTATATTTAGGCACACTCTGTAAGTTGATATTTATTTAGATATTGAACTTTCTAACGCCTTGATGCTGCTAGAATATATTATACTGTTGAAACCTTTGATGCGAAGTCTGCCTACCTATAGATCCAGTTACTTGTTAAATTCTAGGCCTTGAATCAGTCGCTTGATATTAAGAAATAAAAATGCTACCATTATGAAATTCGTGTAGACAATTTCTTATATGAGTTTGCTTCTTACCCAGATTTAAAGGGCGTGGACCTGCAGACTGGTAAATTTAGCTTTAGGCAACTCAAAGATGCCACAAACAACTTTGACAAATCCAATAAGATTGGCGAAGGTGGTTTTGGTCCTGTTTACAAGGTATTCCGTAGAACCAATATTTCTTATTTATTGCATTTGGGCTTACTTGATTAATTGTAAGCATTGTTACTAAAGTTGCTCTGCTTTTTAGAGAGGGATTTTCACCTTGTTTCTCAAATGCAGGGCCTTCTATCAGATGGCACTGTAATTGCTGTCAAGCAGCTTTCTTCCAAATCAAAGCAAGGGAATCGTGAATTTGTGAATGAGATAGGCATGATTTCTGCTCTGCAACACCCTCATCTTGTCAAGCTTCATGGATGCTGTATTGAAGGAAATCAACTATTGCTTGTCTATGAGTACATGGAAAATAATAGCCTTGCTCGTGCTCTGTTTGGTAAATATTACTCTTGTATGCCTAAACTTCATTTGGTTCCTGCAGATGGGTATAAAAGATCTTATACATAAAAAACATGTCCCTTATAACTAACTTTGAGTAATTTGACAAATTGAAGGGCCAGAAGAAAGTCAGTTGAAGTTGGATTGGCCAACAAGGCACAAGATCTGTGTTGGTATAGCAAGAGGTTTGGCTTACCTCCACGAGGAATCAAGATTGAAGGTCGTTCATAGAGACATCAAGGCTACTAATGTGCTGCTTGATAAAAATCTTACCCCAAAGATATCTGACTTTGGATTGGCCAAGCTTGATGAAGAGGATAATACACACATTAGCACCCGTATTGCTGGAACTTAGTGAGTCCCCGTGATATTTTTTTTTTTTTTCTTCTTATACTTTTATTTTGATTTCTTCCACCCCGATGATGGGTCCATAGAAATAGGAAACAGATGGAGGTTTCTCAACTTTTTATAAGTTTCAAACTTAACTGGATCTGTACTGTTAAAGAAACTTTGTAGTATTTTTTAGTATTTCACTAAGCTAAATATGGGGAAATGATGAGCGATTTTTTGCAGTGGATATATGGCGCCTGAATATGCGATGCGGGGTTATCTGACTGACAAAGCAGATGTTTATAGCTTTGGAATTCTTGTATTGGAAATTGCTAGTGGGAGGAACAACACCAGTTACAGGTCAAAGGAAGAAAGCTTTTATCTTCTTGATTGGGTAACTTGATTCTACTGCTTCCTCATTCACAGTTAAATTTAGTCTGATACTGTTTATCTCTATTCTGTGTCTCTGGCTGAGGGGAAGTGATTGATACTGCAATAGTTTTAATGATGAACCAAAATCAAGTCTGGTTTCATTTGGCATTGATTCTCTTTTATTGAATGCCTGAGCACATTATCTTTCTCTGACAATATTAACCCTGAATGACTACTAGTATCATTGTATTTACCTTATATACGCAAGATCAGTGGAAGTATTTGTAAAGATAGACAAATTATGTTGCTTTTTTGTACTTCGCTGTTTCTAGGCACATCTACTAAAAGAGCAAGGGAATTTAATGGACCTAGTGGATCCAAGGTTGAGCTCGGACTTCAACAAAGAAGAGGTGATGCTTACAATCAATGTGGCTCTCCTCTGCTGCAATGTCACTTCAACAGTTAGGCCTACCATGTCTTCAGTCGTGAGCATGCTTGAAGGCAGGGCTGCTGTTCAGGAATTGGTCTCAGATCCAAATGCCTCAACTAATGAGATCGAAGCAATGAGGAAACATTTTGAATCCAGTTTCGGAAGGAAAACCGGTGAGAGCCAGACACAAACTGCGTCAACTGAAGGGCCTTGGACTGGTTCATCTACATCTGTTCATGATCTCTATCCAGTCAATCCTGATTCAACTTACTGGGACAACAGAAGTGATAGAAACTGAGCAAACTGTCTTGACTCTCAAACATTTATGTTCACATATCATCTCTACACCCCCTCGATATACACACGCATATATATTTTTTGTTTGGCAAGATAGCTGAAAGAATAATATAGATGTTTCTACAGCATGGTAAATTGGTAAATGTAAATTATGAATCCCTTGGATCAACTTTGCTACAGCACAGAAGCTGGTATATTATATCTTCTGAGAAGATTGCATTACGATGACATAATTTGCAATACAGGGCAGAGGTTTAGACTCAGGAAATTGAATAAATTACTTGGAAGCTAAGCTTTGTTACTGTTTCTATTTGAAAGAGAATGGTGGAAATCAGCATTCTGCTCAATGTGGTTTTGAACTTGTCATGCAATATCAATATGAGTGTTGGAAGGAATGAACTGGCAGATTCGGCTTAGACAGATACAGGAGATGAGAATAAGTCATCTTCCAATGCTCCAATCCAACGACCCCAAGTGGACAGTAGCCTTTTTTTCTGTAACTTCAGAAATCTAAATTCCAAGAGAAATGCGCATTCAACAATTCAAAGCAGATTTTAAAGATCAAAGTAGATTTTAAAAACCAATTGTCAAAATCTCACAATGCAAAATGCAGACCTCTCATAAGAAGAAAATGCAGAGGAAGAAGCTGTCAAATTTTCTCTCAATGTTGTAGCCACCCTTTTTACCCAAAAAGAAGTCTGCCCTAAATTTCCCCAGCTGGCAGCCAAACATTGGCTTCACAATGAGACAAAGAACATTAGAATAGAAAGTTTACAGCTGACAAAGGCTGGACTCACATGAGAATAAAATGTATGATTTTTACCTTCAAGAATCTTGATTCTATTTTAGCTATAACAAGGTTGATCTCGATTTCTGTAATCATTTTGAATGCATACTTAAACTAGCCTAAATTCTTTGAGCTTGATTGATTACATACGAGATTACAAGTTTGTTAAAGAAAGCTAAAAACATTAGAAGAACGAAAACTAACAATCCTAACGTAGTTACGTAGCAGTAGAGGAAATAAAATATAGCTCCCAAAATACATGGCAAAAACTGTAAAACAATTGTATGATCGGTGCTACTTCCACAATTACATAGTAGATAAATAGACTGTACTTGATGATTTCTGATAGATACAATAAACAAGTATTCTCCGGGCACATTAAAATCACCATGTGCTTTGTAAGTGCCTGCATCACCAACCAGGAAAGTTCATTGAGGTTATATAAAAATTTGGATAAGTTCTTAGACGAAGAAACAAAGAAAGGACAAGTCATCCAATATTGATATTGATAGAACAGAATTGGAATATTAATTTAATGTCGCTGTAAAGAGTCAGTCAGCACTCAGCAGCAGCCTTTCATCTTTTTTGGACTGAAGCTTATTTTTCTTCGACCTGGGACCTATGAATCCTATCCCTGACATTATTTTGAAAATAATTTTGGTTTTATGGATGAATTTAAAATGGGAAACATTAATTGTTTGGTCGATTTCACATGGCTGGCTCTTCACACAAGTGGCTCTTGTTTCTTTATTTTTTATTTCTTTATACAGCTTCAATGCATTGACTGATTGATTGGGAAGTTGGAGTCCATCCAAAAGATGAAAATAATGGACACCTGAAAAAGGGATTGCTGTGTAACTTTTACGTATAGATTATTATATTTCGGTGATTACGTGTTTAGTCAAAACAGCTTTTCGATGTGCGTGTTTGCATGCAGATTTTAGAATTAAAATAATTAATTACTAGTTTGAAAGTTAATTTTGCACGAACACAAATATGACGACATGGATGCACAATACAAAGACACGGGAAATAATAAATTTCAAAAAATTAAGACATGGAGACATGAGAATTTTTTTTAAAAAAACTTGTATATCTTTTTTAAAAGTAAAAATATTGATGTTCATACTTTAATTTTACAATACTACATAGTGAAATTCAAGCCTTTTAAATTTTTCAAAAATGTAGTTTATTAATTTTATATGAATTATAATTGAATTAATATATTAATTAATTTAGAGTATGAGTTGATCGTGTTATGAGAGTGTCTTGACTATAAACACGACGTTGATCGTTGGACACAGATGTCTGACACTCTGACACTTAAACTTAATGAAGTATTCATGAAATTTTCCTTTATCAAAATATATATATATATATAAAGAAAAAAAAATGAAAATTCCACGAGAAATATTCCGTTGGATGACTTGGACTTTTCCACACCTATTAGGGACTGATAATAGAAATAGTTTCTATAAAATGATAATATAATTTCCCATGACTAACAATTTTTAAAACTCGGAAATCCGTGCCTTCAGTATTAAAGAAATTATATGTAATACTTTCATGTCAAATATATATTAGAAAATAAGGCACTGACAAATTAATCAGTGCCCAAGTTCTCCACCATTTCCAGTAGTGGGCACGAATCAACACAAAAACTTAATTAAAATTTTTGAAAATATATAAATAAAAGACTCATTATACCAACTAAGTGAAATTATACGTAAACCAAAATGGCTTTCCTCCTTTTTCTCATCCCAAGATTCCTACCTCTCTCTCTCTCTCTCTCTCTCTCTCTCTCTTGTATTTTCTTAACAACTTTCTTGAAACTTCTCTCTTTTTCTGCTTCAAATCTTTACGCACCCCTTTTGTCTATTATTTTTTTTGGTTATAACTCTCGTCTTTTTCTTGGTATTGTGTTGTGTCTGGATTTCTTGGTCTAGTTTTAAATTTAATTCTTGGTACTGTGTTTGTAAATCTAACCCATTTTCTGGTTTGGGCTAGATCTGTGTTACAAATCTTTCATTTGAATGAGTTTTGCTTAGCGACTCATGGTTTTTGTTTGACTGGTAGAAATATGGCACGGAATGATTAGAGGACCCATATATAAGACACTATTATAAGTCAGTGCCTATTACTACGTTAGGTACTGTTTTCAGTCTCCAAAAATGTATGATTGCCCTCAGTCTCTTTTAGTCTTTTTTTTTAAGTAGTGTACCGTGTACGTTGGAGAAAACTTAAAACAATATTGAGTTATTTTCTATATGCACTGTTTTCATACAGATATAAAGAGTTTTCAACTTTATTTTTCTGATTAAATTCTCATTGAGAGTAAGGATGGCGACGGGCCGGTTAGGAGCCGAGTATGACAATACCATTCCTGTCTCCGCTCTCTATCCCCGTCTATGTCCTTGTCCCCGCCCCAATCCCCGGTTTAAGCTTTTCGTGGAATCCCCATCCCCGTCCCCGTCGGGAAAGTGCCTCACATACCCGCCCCAATCCCCGGTTTTCATTTATGACATACTTGATGGCGTACAAAAATTTATCTTTTTTGTAAACACTTCTGATTTTTAACCTTCCACTTTTATTTCCTCATCATTCATGGTTTGTTTGAGGATTTTGGTTTTCCTAACAACCAATAGAAGCAGCAGCACGTGGGCAACCCCTCATCTTCATTCATTGTCTGTTCATGATCCTCACCATATTAGACCAATCCACTATGTTGTTGCCAAGTTTGGTTAAATAATGTATCAAATAAGCTCATTTGACTATGCCGCTGTGCGTGCCAACCCTATGCAATATATCAGGAATAAGGAGCGACGCTAGGGTAACTTCGTTTATTATATTATATTAATATATATTAATATATTAATTATAAATAAATATATTACTTATCGGGCCGGGTTCGGGGATGGGGATAACAATACCATCCCCGGCCCATCCCTGATAGGGGATTTTGCAAATTTGAGAATCCCTGTACCCGGCCCCGATTTCTCCCCGAAAACTCCCCCCGTTAGGGGCGGGGACCCGACGGGCATTATTGCCATTCCTAATTGAGAGCAATTCCAACAGAGAAGGCAGGGGGCGGGCTAGGGGCGTTTTGAGCCCAAATTACGTTTCCAGCAGCAAAGGCTTGCCTGGGCAGGAGGTGGGGGGCCACGAGCCTGGGCTGACAAGTAGGAACCCAAAAATCTTGTGGAAAATATTATCCAAATTAATTGTTTAGGTAAAAAAATTTGTGAAAAAAACAAAAAAATAAATAGTATTTGCTCTGACAAAGGGCAACTGGTGGAAATACACATTATTTTTTGCAATGACAACAACTGTTCACGTGAATAATAACTGCTCTAACCCCTTTACCATGATAAAAGACAAACTTCAGGAAGTGCTCTGACCACATTTAATTTTTAAACCCAAAAGATGTAAATAATGGAAAACTGAGAAAGGGGATGCTGTGGAACTTTTATGTATTGATTATTATTCAAAACAGCTTTATGTACAGTACGTGTGTGTTTGCATGCAGTGTCTAATCTCCTTTTTTTTCTTTTTTTCTTTATATATTAAAAAAAAGGAGATTAGACTATAAAGTGAGTGGATGAGAATAATAATTTTTTTAAAAGTATTTGACTTCAGTTTCAGTCCTTGAAGGTCTACTCGATTTTTCTGTGTCTATAAAAAGCTGCTGTAAGCACCAATACTCTCCTCACAAATCTTTCATACACACAATCGTACGATACCTCTTCATTCAAAAGCTCTCATTTTGGGCACTGTTTTCCTCTTCAAATGTGGAAAGGTTTCCAATAGAAAATTAATTGATGAATATGTTCTTCCCTCGACCTTTTCTTCATTCTCTCTTGGTGGTGGTTTGCTTTGGAAATTTTGCTTTTGGACTTACTCGATTGCCACGAGATGAAGGTATACGTATATATGATGCTTGGATTCATGACTTTGTAGTTGTTGTTTATTTAGACATTAATGGTAGTAATTGTATGAATGTGTAGAAATTGAGTTTTGAGCATATGGTGTTAAATTATTGTTGCACTTTGTTTTATATATATATGTAGTACAAACTTTAGCCGACATAGCAAAGACACTGGGGAAGACGAAATGGGATTTCAGTGGAGATGCAGATCCATGCAACAATCAAAAACCATGGACTGATACCAATCCGGCCAAAGGATTTGAGTATGGCGTCACCTGTAATTGTTCCTTTGCCAATTCCACTGTCTGCCATATTACCAGCATGTAAACTTCTCTCTCTCTCTCTCTCTCTCTCTCTCTCTACCTAACACCAAATGATCTTATACCAAATGATCTTATCGGGTTTATTTGGTTTACATGGAAATGCATTTATATATATACGATGATGGTGTGTCACCCGAGAGACGGATCCAAGATTTGAAAATAGAGTGGATTAAATTTACCTTATATACAAACCGAAAAAGGTTGACAGTACAAGTGAATTTTAATGTCAATTAGCAATTACATAATAAACTTCTCCATGAAAGGAAAAGAATTAAAAGCATTTATTATCCATTACAAAAGAAGGGAAAAAAAAAAACCATGGACTGATACCAATGCTGCCAAAGGATTTGAGTATGGTGTCACCTGTAATTGTTCCTTTGCCAGTTCCACTGTCTGCCATATTACCAGCATGTAAACTTCTCTCTCTCTCTCTCTCTCTCTCTCTCTCTCTCTCTCTCTCTCTCTCACCACCTAACACCAAATGATCTTTGTTTAGGGGTGACACCATCACCACCATATCCATGTAAACCACAAACTTTTTTGGGGAATATTAGATCATTGGCGATATATATGTATTATGTATATTATTATTTTTTTCCCTTTCAGAATTATCCCATTATATATATATACTCCAAGAAAATTGCTATTTGTATAATACTAGTATACTCACGATGGCCAAATTTTGATGACTTTAAATGAGCCTTTCTCATGTTGTCGGTGAAGAAGACAGTCGCAGCATTTACTTACTCTACTCCATATATCTGAAGTCTCAAAATTTAAAGTCCTTCAACTTTTGTGTTATATGCATGGAATCCAACTTTTTCTTTTGGTTCTAACAGATTCTCTAACTTTCTAAGGTAGGAGAGCCTCTAATGTTATGCAAGTTTTAAATTACGAGAAATTCTTATGTCCACCTGCCAGATCTAGTGGATTGTTTGTCAACCCTCACAAAAGTAAGGATATCTTTCAATTTTAGTTCCACCCAAGGTCTAAAATATCGATGGTCTGAAAACATGGCAATTTCAATGGAAATATCGGAAAATTATCAATATCGGTAAAAATTGAATAAAAACTATGGAAATTGTAAGAAAAACTTTGAAATTTTTATTGAAACTTTGGAGGATGTTTATTTAGTCAATTATGTATTAGTTTCTCCAAAATTTTTTTGAAGGAAATGCATTACATGATGGGTTTAACTGATTTAAGTTGATTATATAGCGAGCTGACAAACACCGGGAGTGTAGAAAATTTGTAGTAATTAATAAAAGAATATTAAATACACCATAATCATTTATTTATAATGATTTACTATAATATTTTATACTTTATACATTGCATGATAAGAGACATGAGTGACTTAGTACCACATAAGTTTCTATGAGGCTCAAATTTTTCACTGTCTTCATCATCTCGATATTTTTGGCCAAATCTTGTTGAAGCGTGTGAGAAATTATCAACGTCGATATTTCCAAATATTAATTATACTATATGTATATGGATATGTTTCAAAATATCATAGACCCAAAAAAACGATAATATTGATGATATTTCATCGATATTTTAGTCCTTGGTTCCACCTAACTCCACACTAATTCTATCCCTACGAGAGTATACTATTGCATGCGCTCTTAAAAGCTCCTCTTAAATTAAGTGACATGAGTAGTGTTAGGGTATAGGTTATTTACATATGCTTAAGTTAATTTTGACGTTGATACTGTTAGGAGTATTAAACAAGTCAGTCATATCATCTCAGAATTTTTTGTCTGAAACTGAAAGTGAAAGAAGAATCAGTGCATGAACCTTCCTTGATTGATTGACCCATGACCATTAGCTCAGCTGTAAGTTTGTAGAGAGAGAGAGAGAGAGAGATGCTGATTTGGACATTTGGTTTTCTGGGTTTCTGGGGACTGCGTCTATATCAATTAATTATTGATCATTTTCACATTGGCCCCCCAATTGACTTAAAATATCATCATGCCACCTCCAAAATAACTGGGAATCAAAAGGGACTGTCGGCTTTTCGACCAAAAAAAAAAAAGGGACTGTCGGCACCGCATGGAGTTGGCTGTTGCCACGTTCAATTTTTGTGAAATTTCTCATGCACACTATCAATGTGTAAGAGTACTGGGCAGGGGATTGGGTTGGTTTGTTGGTTTGGGCCCAAAAACCATTTCTATCAGCAAGGGCTGGCCAGGACAGCTGCTGGGGCTCATGAAACCAAGCCAGCCCTCAAGTGGTCATTGGGCTTTCATATGTGGGCTAATCTGATTCTGATACCATGAAGGAAGTTGAGATTCCATCCCAAAATCAATTGGCAATAGGGAGAGTAACCCAACTTTTTATAAGCCTTTGTTAAGTTTCTCAACTTTTCAATGTGAGACTTTCACCTTCACATTCTCACAATTGACATTGTTTTGGAACTTGTTGACAAAGCTGGCTTGCTAATTATCACTACAGGACAAATGCATATTAACTGTTTGTGTAATTGCAAGTTTTATTCTTCGTGACCAAAAAATTGCAAGTTTTATTCTTTTTAAGGACATTGCCTGAGTTGAAGTCGAGTCTTTACCCTCTAAATAATTAACTGTTTTGGTCTCATCTGTGTGGAAGCATTTCCTCTTAGTCACAGTCAGGTCTTTGTTAAATTGCAATTAAGATTTGAAACCTTGTTTTGTGATGAAGCACAGAGTTATGAAAGCTCAGGATTTGCCAGGAACACTCCCAAAAGAGATGGCCAGGCTCAGCTATCTCGAAGAAATGTAAGCACGTTGTTACCTTACATGTATGTCTGTTGTCAATGGGAAAATGCCTCATTTCTTTCTTTCTCCTGCAGTGACCTCACCCGCAACTACCTGAGTGGTACCATCCCTCCAGAATGGGGCTCCCTTTCACTTGTCAACATGTACGGTCTTTTTTCGCTATGCATACATGCGTGTGTGTGTTGATGTTCATGACATGTTCTTATTGTTTTAGTGGCAACTTCAATATTCTTTAGCCATTTCTTTCTTAAACTACAAATCTACTACATGGATTTTGTTCATATTCATGGCCTTTGAGTGGCCATGAGCCATTTGAATCATAAATGTTGAATCTAACATATTTGTTGCATTCATCTTGATGGCCAAACACGAGTTTTGTTGCAGTTCCCTTCTTGGAAACCGTTTGACCGGTCCTATCCCCAAAGAGCTTGGAGACATCACCACCCTGAAGCGTTTGTGAGTGTTGATTACGCATTTGTTTCTTCTTTCCCCCACTTGATTTTATGGAATGATCTTTTTTAATCAGTGGAATTGAATTTTCTTTGTGTAGGGACATCAGTATGAATAATTTCTCTGGAGAGCTCCCTCGGGAGCTTGGGAATTTGACCCTCATAGAAAGCATGTAAGATTGTCCTATTTCGAGTTTTATCCTGACAGACAGATGCTGGATATTTTCATCAGCAATCATCGACTTCTGTATCTTTAATATAATTGTTATGTCTCCTTCATGGTTAGGCTTCTTAACTCAAATAATTTTACTGGGGAGTTGCCAGATACATTTGGAAATCTTACCACACTAAAAGACTTGTAAGCTTCTGTTGTTCTTTTTTCTTAAAGGTTTCCTAAAAGCACCCAAATACCGCATTATAGTATTAATTGGTACTATTTTCCTTTTGCCAATCATTATGCAGCCGGGTGGGTGACAGTCACTTTACCGGGCAGATACCTCATTTTATTCAGAACTGGACAAATCTTGACAAAATGTGAGTTTTCTTTTTTGTTATCTTTGCTACTACTTGATTCTGAATATTATCGCTAATTCAAATGTTGACTTGTTCAAACAGAATGATTCAGGCTAGTGGTTTGACGGGGCCAATTCCTTCCGGCATTTCTCTTTTAACAAAATTAACTGACTTGTTAGTATGGATTTTGATTTTGTATCTACTTATAAATACAAACAGATTAGCAATTCTGTAATCTATGTTCATTGCTCAATTTTAACATGCAGGAGAATTACTGACTTGAGTGGGCCTGAAGCACCCTTTCCTCCACTTGAGAATATGGAAGGCATGAAGACACTGTGAGTTAATGCTTCCATGAATCACAATTTCTGTCTGTACCTGAAGTCTTTTGCAAACTCAAAATTTTAGTGTTTCTGTTACAGGATTTTGAGGAGTTGCAATATAACTGGACAGCTACCTCAGTATCTCGAGAACATGAAGAATTTGAAAACTTTGTTAGTACAAATGTCTTTTGTCCCTTTTTTTATTTTTTATTATTTCTGTCTTCAGATAAATAAATTATCTTCTTTCTAGATACTATTTTTACGTAATCAACGCAATCACACACATGTACGTAGGCATAGATTTTACACTTACCCGAATCTTGGAGTGATTTTATTATTATTATTATTAAGTTAAATAATGTTTCTCTCCGGGGGAGCATATCTGAAATGCATTTGTTACTGGTTTGTGCAGAGACCTCAGCTTTAACAAGCTAACCGGGGAAATTCCAAGCCGCTTTGTTGCTCTGGCAGAAGTGAAATATATGTAAGCAATTTGAATAACAAATCTTGACTTTATTACAAGAAAACTCAAGCAGACATTCTTCAATGGCTTTGTCACAACCCTGCCCTACAAGCTGGTCGTGTTAATCATGCTTAGCATTCTAGTAATTCATTGCTTTTGTTTATACCCCTTTCTAGTAATTTATGCCGTTTTTCCTGTACCAATTATGTTTAGATTCTTAACTGGAAACTTGCTGACCGGACCCGTGCCTACTTGGACGAAAAAAGAAGTGTAAGCTTCTCTTCCAAAGTCTAGTCTTTAGTTATTTAGTAAGGAGATTTATGCTGTCTATTACTGGATAAAGCATAGTGCATTCGTTATGACATAACTTTTCATAATGGAGCTTGACATACAATTATATTCATGAAATAGGCATTAATGTACTTTCTTTATAATTATCTTAAAATGTTCCCTAAGTTTTATGATCCCTAAGCCTTTTTCAAGGTTTCCCTCATATCTCCAAAGCATTCTCTGCATAAATTGGTAGACCAGCCATGCTATATGGCACTTAGAAAACAACATGTTCATAAAATGAGTGGAAGAAATGAGAATGTCAAGATGGATGTGTCACGTGTGGGAAGACAAGGAAGGTGTTGGAATATAGTAGGTGAGATTAGTGTTTGTGATGCTCTGATACCATTGTTGGTTTATGCGTGAAGGGATTTAGGACAATAGTACAATAGTTGAACAAAGTGATTTATTATATTGGAAGAGAATAGTACATAGCTTGATGTAGGCTAATTGGCATCCTTCTTAACTTATTGGCTTATTGGCCACCACACTTGATTTAGAATAGTTTGAGCTATTTGGCCCTTCACACTTAGATTGGTGAGCTTATTGGCTCTTCAACATAGCTTTGTCTGAGTAGCTCTTGGCTCCATTAGTTTGGGAGTTCTTTTTGTTAGACTCCACCTTGCTTTGTTGCATTGCATGCCTTTTTATAGGCATTCTTTGCCGACATCATGATCCACCGACTTGGCATTTTTTTCTCCAGCCACAAGTGTGTGGCTTCATCTAGAATATTCTATATTGTATAATATTTTTTGTGGCTATTGTTTAGCCATCATGCTCCACTTGCATAATCTAGCAACATGAATTTTCTTGCTTCTAGAAAGTTTTTCCAATTTCAATTCTCTTTGTCTAGCCAACATAGTATGTTCTCTGTAACTCTAGAATCGTTCTTGTATTCATGATTCTTCTAGAACTGTGTAGAATAAAAATGAACATTATTTTTCAATAGAAGGATAAGATTCGACATTGAAGATAGTTCCAAGGGAAATTTGAAAGTGAACTTGGCTTAACTTGGACAGTTGTGAGAGCTTAGGGCGCCTATGACTAATATTGGATTTTCAGAATTAACTCTCGCTAGAATTGATATAAAAAACTTCAATCCAATCATGTGAATACAATCAAACAATATGGGTAGAATATTTTCAGATATATTTCGTTCTCTAAAAGGAGGTATTTATAATACAAGGTTGTAACCCTAGTAGGGTTATACAAGGAAATAAGATAAAATCCTAATTACACAATATCCGTACAAAATAGAAAGAAATAGAGTCCTAATAGACTAGGAAATAAATCTCTTAATTAAACTACGATCTCGCTAACACTCCCCCTCAAGTTGGCGCAAAGATGTCACGTATGCCTAACTTGTCAAACGAGTTGAGAAAGATGGTAGTAGACACAATTTTCGTAAATATATCTGCCAGTTGATGCTCAAATGATATAAACGGAAAAGAAACAATCTCAACATCCATCTTCTCTTTAATAAAATGTCAATCAAACTCCACGTGCTTTGTATGATCATGTTGCACAGGGTTATGAACAATCGCAATTGCAGCTTTGTTATCACAATACAAATCCATTGGTTTCTAGGGCGCAAACCCAAGATCTCTCAACAATCTCCTTAATCGTAGTAACTCGCACACACCTTGAGCCATCCCATGATACTTGGCTTCGGCACTAGACCGAGACACCACTTTTTTGCTTTTTACTCCTTCAAGTAATAAGATTACCACCAATAAATGTAAAATACCAAGACATAGAACGTTTATCAATGACTGAACTAGCTCAATCAGCATCCGTATATCCTTCCACATCTGTATGACCATACTTGAAAAACATTAACCCATTGCCAGGAGTTGCTTTTAGAAACCTCAAAATACACATCACATCATCCATATGATCTTCACTAGAAAAATGCATAAATTGACTCCATTCACTCATTGCATATGCAATGTCGGGACGTGTATGAGCTAAATAAATCAATTTCCTCACAAGTCATTGATAATGTTCTTTATCAGTAGGAGCTTGATCAGGATACAACCCTAACTTATTACTCTATTCACTAAGGGTATCAATTGGTTCACAATCCAACATTCTAGTTTCTGCAAGTAAATCCAAAACATACTTTCTTTGGGACAAAAAAGATATCATGTTTAGATATGGCAACTTCAATTCCAAGAAAGTACTTCAAATCACTCAATAATTTCATCTCAAACTTAGAAGCGAGATACTTCTGAAGATTTTTCATTTCTGCCTGATCATCTTCAGTTACAATCATATCATCAACATAAATAATTAATGCTGTCAATTTACTTTTATGACGCTTTAGAAACAAAGTATGATTTGAGTTACTCTGCACATACCCAAATTTCTTCATAGATATTACAAACCTCCCAAACCATGCTCTTGGAGACTGCTTACCAGGAGGAACATCTATGTATATTTTTTCCTTGAGGTCATCATGTAGGAATGCATTCTTTACATCAAATTGTAACAAGGCTAGTCACGATTAGCAGCCAGGGACAAGAGCACACGTACAACATTGAGTTTTGCTAGTAGAGCAAAGGTCTCCAAATAATCAACTCCATAAGTTTGATTATAACCTTATGCTACCAATCTAACCTTGTAACGGTCAATGGAACCGGTAGATTTATGCTTCAAAGTAAACATCCATCTGCACCCAACAGCTTTCTTCCCTTTTGGTAGAGTGACTAAATCCCAAGTTTCATTCTTGTTCAATGCTTCCATTTCAACATTCATAACATCCACCCATTTGGTGTTAGAAAGAGCATCTTGCAGCTTAGTTAGCACACATATACTAGATAATTGACACAAATATGATGTATATGACTTAGACAAAAGATGAGTTGACACATAATGGCTAATGAGATATTTAGACTTGGCATGTACATTAGGGGAATATTGTACTTTGGGTTTGCCACAAGTGGTTCGTGGCAGTAACTGATAAGTTGACACATATAGGTCATTAGAAATTACCTCACTTGATGCATTATCACGAGTAGACTGGGGCACTGGCAGGACAAAGAGGGGTATGGCATCGAGCTAATCCATACAAGAATCACCGTCACTATTTTCAGATACAGGCAACCGGTCGCTTGCTTCAGTGCGATCGGTCATTTTGACAGCGAGAGCACCTGCTTCATCTCCAAATATTGGCGATCGGTCGAGTTCTAAAGGACGACTTGTCGTTTCTTCACATTCCACATGTTTCATCTACAGATATGGGTGACCGGTGGCTTGATTCAATGCAACCGGTCGTTTCCTTCCCGAGAGCAGTATCTTCAAACACATCATTCTCCAATTTAAGTTCAAGATTCTCTAATTCAAGACTCTCAAATTCACTTTCCATCTCCCCTTGAATTGGAAAAGAGGGAGAAACATAATATGGCATTTCTTCATGAAAAATCACATTCAAAGTAACATGCACATTCTGGGTAGATGGATGATAACACTTATAACCCTTATGAGTAGAATAGTAGCAAATAAATACACAACGTATAACACAAGGATCAAGTTTACTCTAATTATGAGAGTAGACATGAACATAGGCAATACATCCAAAAACTTTAGGGGGCGACTTAGAGACGGAGATAGGGGAAACATGTTTACTAAACACATTATGCGGAGTCTTGAAATCAAGAACTCGGCTAGGAATACGATTAATCAAATAGGCAGCAAACAGAACAGTATGCCCCCAAAGATGATGGGGAATAGACATCCAATATGAGTGAGCGAACAAATTCAAGCAATTGTCGATTCTTTCTTTCAGAGACACCATTTTGTTGAGGGGTAAACGGGGTTGTCGTTTGGTAAAAAATACCTTGAGCAAAAAAGAAATAAGCCAAAGTATTATTCACATATTCTCTTCCATTATCAGTCCAGAATACTTTGACCCAAGCTTGAAACTGAGTAGACACCATAGTATAAAACTTTGGAAGGATATAAGCAACATCATGTTTATTTTTCAACAAGAAAACCCAAGTAAATCAGGTACAATCATCAATAAATGTGACGAACTAATGAAATTCGTTCGAAGTAACGCGAGCCAGATCCCACACATCATAATGCACTAAATCAAAAGGTTTTGCAGCTTTACTGTCACTCAAAGGAAACACAGTGCGATGACTCTTAGCCAAAATACATGTCTCACACTTAAAACTGGACTCATCTATAGATGGAAAACAGACGCTGAAGGTAGTCAAACGACAGGTGTCCCAAGCAGTGATACCATAACCAAATTTGTTGTTTGTCTTTGACATTGCAAATTTGAACAGTACTAACGACACGATCACAAACTGGTGCAGAATGCAATGTCAAATAATATAACCACCCTTATCTATTTACTACCCAATCGTCTTATGAGTCTTGAGATCCTGAAAAGAGCAATGTGTAGGATATAAAATAGCATAAGCATAAAATGTATCAAGTAATCGATCAACAAATAACAAGTTATAATGGATATTGGGAACTAGTAATGCACGAGACAAAGATAGAGTAGGAGTGAGAGAGATTGTGCCCTCACCAGTAATTGGAGAGCACTAGTTATGTATGAGTTACAGGTGTTACTAGACAACTCATCAAAAAATTTAGCATCATAAGTCATATGATCAAAAGCACCAGTGTCAATTATCCAAGTATTGGAGTCAGTACCTGGAATATAGTCAGAAGCACACAAATTTGCAGAAGCAGCAGCAACAGCAGCAACAATAGAGTTATCACCCGTTATTGCAGCAAAAACTCAACAGATCACGACAGAGTACACAGTGGAACACAACAGAGGCATAAATACGATAGATGCACGAAGACATGTACGAACACGGCAGAGTACACAGCAGAACACAGTAGAGGCATAAATACGGCAGATGCACCAAGACAGGAATGACACGAACATAGTAGAGGCACAAATATTACAATACAACACACAAACCCATGAGGGCATACATGGCACAGGTAGAAAAAAATATGGGGCTAAAACACGGGTGGGCACAACACATAGGTCAATAGAAAGTCGGCTTTGATACTAAGTCAAACAATATGGGTAGAATATTTTCAGATATATTTCATTTTCCAAAATGAGGTATTTATAATACAAGGTTGTAACCCTAGTAGGGTTATACAAGGAAATAAAATAAAATCATAATTACACAATATCTGTAAAAAAAAAAAAAATAGAGTCCTAATAGACTGAGAAATAAATATCCTAAAGCTACGATCTCGCTAACAAATACTTACCTCATACTACTGCATTTGGAAATTTTATTTTCTGTTCTCATACTGCTCCTCATTTTATTTTCTATTCTCATACTGCCGCATTTGGAAATTTGTGTGCAGTGATCTTTCATATAACAAATTCACCATAGGGGCTACAGGTTGTCCATCAAAACGCAGCAACCTGTAAGAATGTCTTCATTAGCTTGAGTTTACTGTGTTTGTGTCTTGTAACCAATTTTTCAATTTTTGTTAATTTCTACAGGAACTTGTTTGAAAGCTTTTCAGCGGCCAATAGTTCGTAAGTTACAAATTAATCCTCTGAAAACATGCATAGATAAATTTACTTGGCATTCCAACTGTGTATTCTTAATTTTTATTATACAACTTATTTTCATTTATGATGTTATCTTGCTGACTTCTTCTGGATCCTGCTGCATTCTCCTATCAGAAAAACCACATGTTTGGAAATTCCAACATGTCCACAAAGTAAGTTGGGTTTCCACATATTGCTTCAAGATATGCCCATAGTCCTTTTGCTTAAGATGTCGACTAATCCTCTGACAGTTCCTTTGAAATGAAATAGAAGAGATAAAGAAGAAATCTCTCTGTATGGCCACTAATCCCCTTTTGCTTTCTATTGTAGCTGGGTACGAATTCCGTATAAATTGTGGTGGAAAAGCAGTAACTGTTAATGGGTTCAAGTTTGATGGTGACGAAGATTGGGCTGGACCTTCTTCATTTCGCCAAACCTCACCAAATTGGGCTTTCAGCAGCACTGGTTACTTTATTGATGATGACCGTCCTGAAGACACCTTTATCCAAACTAATAAATCTATACTCTCTATGGCAAACCCAGATCTGTACACGCATGCACGCCTCTCTCCCCTCTCTCTAACTTACTATGGGTTTTGTCTGAGAAATGGAAACTACTTTGTAAACCTCCATTTTGTAGAGACAGAGTTTACAAATAACAAATCATATCGAAGCCTCGGAAGGCGTATATTTGATGTTTACATTCAGGTAAAGGTCAACAGACACTGTTTAGTTCCTGGTCAATTCAAATGTTTAAGAATTTCTAGTAATAACTTGTAAACAACATTACGATCATGAAATGTTATGTAACAAAACTAGGATATTGCAGGGGAGACTAGTGGAGCAGGATTTCAATATTGTGGACAAAGCTGGTGGGGTTGGTACTGCAGTCATAATGAAGTATACTGCTCGTGTAACTAGTGGTACCTTGGAGATCCGTTTCTATTGGGCTGGGAAAGGGACGACCGGTATCCCTCTTAGAGGAGTTTATGGTCCTCTTATATCAGCCATTTCTGTAAAACATGGTAAGTTTACACTGTTATGATCTTCTTTTAATTACTACTTAGACCATTGGGAGTTTCTCATATGTAAATATCATGTTAGGCATTAATATTTCAGCACAATTAAGAGATCCGCCTTTAGTTCTGCAGGGGAACTGATCAGGACTGTATGGTGCTCAATAAATTGATTGCATCCCATATGTATTTTCCCCCTTTCTTTCTGTTTTACCTAGTTCGAATCAAGTCTTGAAGAAATGATGTCTATTCAAATTTCCTATCACATAACTGATTAATGCAGTTCTTTGTATGGGACTGGTATGTGCTTTTAAATGCAACTTCAAGGATTTTTTATTTTTTACATTAAAATTGTCCTTTTCACCTAAGCAAACATATAATATTTACATGGCAGCGGAACAATTTCGTTTACTATCTACTTAACGTTTCCCAAGACAGTGCATGCAATTCCGTTGAATCTTTTTTTTCTTTGCGCATTGCTTGAACATTGCACTCTCTTACCTATTACATTTGCATTTACTCTAATAAAGCTATTCTTCTTCCAGCCGACTATGTACCTGGTGGAAATGGCATATCTGTAGGTGCAGTAGTTGGAATTGTGGGGGGAGGAGTCTTCATTATATTACTGATTTTTGGTGTTCTTTGGAGGAGAGGCCACCTAGGACAAGAAAATACTTTGGAGGATGGTACGCACAGTTTATATTTATTTAGATATTGAACTTTCTGACGCCTTGATTGATGCTGCTAGAATATATTATACTGTTGAAACCTTTGATGCAAAGTGTGCTTACCTATAGATCCAGTTACTTGTTAAATTCTAGGCCTTGAATCAGTCGCATGATATTAAGAAATAAAAGTGCTACTAACATGAAATTCGTATAGACACAATTTCTTATATGAGTTTGCTTCTTACACAGATTTAAAGGGCGTGGACCTGCAAACTGGTAAATTTAGCTTCAGGCAACTCAAAGCTGCCACAAACAACTTTGACAAAGCCAATAAGATTGGAGAAGGTGGTTTTGGATCTGTTTACAAGGTATTCTGCAGAACCAATATTTCTATTTATTTATTGCTGTTGGGCTAACTTGACTAATTGTAAGCATTCTTACTAAAGTTGCTCTGCTTTTTAGTAAAGGGATTTTGACTTTGTTTCTCAAATGCAGGGCCTTCTATCAGATGGCACCGTAATTGCTGTCAAGCAGCTTTCTTCCAAATCAAAGCAAGGGAATCGTGAATTCGTGAATGAGATAGGCATGATTTCTGCTCTGCAACACCCTCATCTTGTCAAGCTTCACGGATGCTGTATTGAAGGAAATCAACTATTGCTTGTCTACGAGTACATGGAAAATAATAGCCTTGCTCGTTCTTTGTTTGGTAAATATTACTCTTGTATGCCTAAAATTCATTTGGTTCATGCATATGGGTATAAAAGATCTTATACATAAAAAAGATGCCCCTTATAACTAACTTTGAGTAATTTGACAAATTGAAGGGCCGGAAGAAAGTCAGTTGAAGTTGGATTGGCCAACAAGGCACAAGATCTGTGTTGGTATAGCGAGAGGTTTGGCTTACCTCCACGAGGAATCAAGATTGAAGGTCGTTCATAGAGACATCAAGGCTACTAATGTGCTGCTTGATAAAAATCTTACCCCAAAGATATCTGACTTTGGATTGGCCAAGCTTGATGAAGAGGATAATACACACATTAGCACCCGTATTGCTGGAACTTAGTGAGTCCCTGTGCTGTTTTTTTTCTTCTTATACTTTTATTTTGATTTCTTCCACCCCGATGATGGGTCCATAGAAATAGGAAACAGATGGAGGTTTCTCAACTTTTTATAAGTTTCAAACTTAACTGGATCTACACTGTTAAAGAAACTTTGTAGTATTTTTAGTATTTCGCTAAGCTAAATATGGGGAAATGATGAGCGATTTTTTGCAGTGGATATATGGCGCCTGAATATGCAATGCGGGGTTATCTGACTGATAAAGCAGATGTTTATAGCTTTGGAATTCTTGTATTGGAAATTGTTAGTGGGAGGAACAACACCACTTACAGAGCAAAGGAAAAAAGCTTTTATCTTCTTGATTGGGTAACATGATTCTACTGCTTCCTTATTTAAAGTTAAATTTAATCTGATACTGTTGATCTCTATTCTATGTTTGTGGCTGAGAGAAAGTGACTGATACTGCAATAGTTTTAATGATGATCCAAAATCAAGTCTGGCTTCATTTGACATTATCTTTCCCTGACAATATATGTAAGCTCAGTGAAATTATTTGTAAAGACAAATTATCTCTGACAATATACGTTTCTAGGCACAACTACTAAAAGGGCAAGGGAGATTGATGGACCTAGTGGATCCAAGGTTGGGCTCAGACTTCAACAAAGAAGAGATGATGCTTACAATCAATGTGGCTCTCCTCTGCTGCAATGTCACTTCAACAGTTAGGCCTACCATGTCTTCAGTCGTTAGCATGCTTGAAGGCAGGGCTGCTGTTCAGGAATTGGTCTCAGATCCAAATGCCTCAACTAATGAGATCGAAGCAATGAGGAAACATTTTGAATCCAGTTTCGGAAGGAAAACCGGTGAGAGCCAGACACAAACTGCGTCAACTGAAGGGCCTTGGACTGGTTCATCTACATCTGCTCATGATCTCTATCCAGTCAATCCTGATTCAACTTACTGGGACAACAGAAGTGAGAGAAACTGAGCAAACTGTCTTGACTCTCAAACATTTATGTTCATATATCATCTCTACTCCCCCTCTATATACACACGCATATATATTTTTTGTTTGGCAAGATAGCTGAAAGAATAATATAGATGTTTCTACAGCATGGTAAATTGGTAAATGTAAACTATGAATCCCTTGGATCAACTTTGCTACAGCACAGAAGCTGGTATATTATATCTTTTGAAAAGATTGCATTACGATGACATAATTTGCAATAGAGGGCAGAGGTTTAGAGTCAGGAAAACTGAATAAATTACTTGGAAGCTAAGGTTTGTTACTGTTTCTATTTGAAAGAGAATGGTGGAAATCAGCATTCTGCTACAAAACAATGTGGTTTTGAACTCGTCATGCAATATCAATATGAGTGTTGGAAGGCATGAACTAGCAGATTCGGCTTAGACAGATACAGTAGATAAGAACAAGTCATCTTCCAATGCTCCAATCCATTTGAGCCATGTTTGATCTCAATTTCTGTAATCATTTTGACTGCTGACTTAAATTAGCCTAAATTTCTTGAGCTTGATTAATTGCATATAAGATTACAAGTTTGTCACAGAAAGCTAAAAACATTAGCTGCACAAAAACTAACAATACGAACATAGCAATAGAGGAAATAAAATATAACTCCCAAAAGACATCACAAAAACTGCAAAACCATTGTATTATGGGTGCTACTTCCACAATTACATAGTAGATAGACTGTACTTAATGATTTATAATAAATACAGTAAACAAGTAGTTTCCGGGCACATTAAAATCATCATATGCTTTGTAAGTGCCTGCATGACCAACCAGGAAAATTCATTCATGTTATATAATATAATTATATAAACTTTTGATAAGTCCATTTCTTCATTTAAAATATAATTAAAATTATCAGATATTCCACCTCAATTTTTTTCGTTTAAAGGTTTCTTAGACGAGGAAATGGACAAATATTGCTAAAGTATGAGAGAAATTATCGGCATCGATACTTTCCGATATTATTGATATTTATACAATATATGTATGGATACATTTCAAAATATCATTGTCCCCAAAAAACGATAATATCCTCGATATTTCGTACATATTATCAATATTTTAGACTATGGTGTTTACTAACATGTGGGTATTGAAATGATTTTTGCTTTATGTGTTTACTAACACATGACAATTGGAATGATTCTTATTCATGACTTTAACACATGGGGAACCAAAAATTATGTGAGTTCTACGTTAAATTCCATAATCAAATACTCTCAAAATTAGGAATGAGATATTCGACTAAGGGAGTAGTTGATCCAATTCCAATTCTTTGAGTCCTCATCTAAGTTTTTCGACTCATGGCTTCCCTATTCCTCAAAATTATATTTATATATTTCTCAAGTGACGGTAAAAAGATAGTTCTTAACCATTTTTATAACACATATCACTCATATTTTCTCTTAAACAACATTCAAATCTTACTGCAATTGTAGTAAGAAATGTAAACACATCAATCCTTATAAGCAAAATTAATCCAAAATAGGAATGGTCAACAACTGATGGTAAGCATGCTATGGAAAGTGCATGTACGCCAAGTATCAACTGGATTTAAAAATTACACATATTTTCGGCTACTTTTGGTGATTTGTTTCAAAGCAAACAGTGCTTTGTCTGCTGCTTTAAAGATGCTTCAACTGATGACTACTTTCGGCTAAAGCGAACAGTGCTTTGTCTGCTGCTTTAGAAGATGCTGCAACTAGGGCAATTATGATGCTGATGACTTAGTCTGATCCTAGGTCGTAGGCATCATAGGGATCCTGGCTGTCTTCATACCAGGTTTTGGGCTTAGCTGGACTCTGCATGGGTTGGCAACTAGACGACGAGGGAGAAACATTGTCCTCATCATCATCCATTTGAGAGGCCGGAATGATCAACTGACGGGCAATTTCCTGGAGCTCAGACTTGGATTTTCCTTCAACTGATAAGGAAGATCGGACTGATCCAGTGGGAGAAACTGGGCGAGGAACTGGCTCCCGGGGGAGGTCATTATATACATATTTAGCAATTCTGTCAACTTCGAACTTATCCCACCATTTAACTGAAAATTGGCGGGCAAATACTCGGATATCCTTAGTGATTCTGTAGGACCATTTGAGAATCCAAGGGACCTTGTATCTGGCAATAAAAAGCAACTGTTTTGGAAAGAACAGATCAACTTGGGTGAACTTAGCATATTTGGTATAATGACGAATCAACTCAAGAACTGAGACAGGGAGAATTTCTTCAACTGGGCCATGTTTTTCCCACCAATGGAGGAACCAGTATGGGAAAGGACTTTTGAACTTGTTATCAAAATTAATAAACCAGGAATGACTAAAATCTTCAGATTGGTGAAGAAAGATAGTATACCAGGCTTCAATATAATCAGAATAATTGTATTGCAATTTTGATTTAAGAACTTTCAATTCATAAGGGCGACTGCTGAAGGATTCTTGGCTTAGAATTCTGTGAATATATAAAGAATGATAAAGAATGGTTTCGGGATGATCCCGATCCTTTATCGGCTTAATTTCAACTGACTGGGTTTCAAGTAGTATATCTCTATAATACTTGAGGGACTTATAAGGACTTGGAGGCATATAATGAAATCCAGGAGGGAAGTAGTGTTTGGCGATTTCAACTGGATTTGCATCAACATCATATAGAGATTCAATAACAAATAAATGAGAATTACTCTTGGGCAAATAGGGGGATGATTTTTTGTAGACAACTGATGGGCCTGCAGGGATATCAACTGCAAAGGGGTCATAACTAGAAACTAGGGTGGACTGATAACTGGGACGTATCTGGCCAACTGTGGAACCAAGGGAAGAGAATCGATTTGCAACTGAGATTGGTGTGGCAACTGAAAGAGGGGGGCAACCAGGATAGGGAACTATCTGTTTGGGCAACTCTGGTTTTGACTGACTCATTCAGGAGGGGAGGACACGGAGCGACTGGGATGATTTGGGCGACTCAGGAAGTTTGGATTGACTGGCAACTGCTTTTTGTTTGTCTTTTTTGGGAGCCATTGTGCATCCTGCAAAAACTCTCGAGTGAGAAAATCAGGAATAGAATTCTCACTGCCTTTCAAATATTCAATATCAAAATCAAATATGCTTAAAATACTTTGCCATCGTGCAAAAATCTGTTTAGAAGCAATGTTTTGAACATCTTTTTCTAAAACATGTTTTGCAGATTTGCAATCAACTCGGATTAAAAACTTTTGATTAAGCAAATCATCTTGAAATTTACTAATGCATAGTACAATAGCTAATATTTCTTTTTTAATAGTACTGTAATTATTTTGCGACTGAGTCCAAGTTCCAGAATGAAAACGAACAATCTGTTCTGGAGATTTTGGACAATTTCTTTGTTTGAGAATGCCACTATAACCTATGTCAGAGGCATCTGTTTCAACTATCTTGAAAGAATCAACTGAGGGAATACCAAGACAGGGAAGTGTCTTGACATGAGCTTTGATCTGTTTGACAATTTCTGTATGTATAGACGACCAAGGAGGAGGATTATTTTGCAATCTGTCAAATAGAGGCTTACATTGTTTTCTCAAATTTTTGTAGAAATCAGAAATATAATTTAAGGATCCTAAGAACCTCTGCAACTGACTCTTATCAAGAATTTGATCAGGAAATTTATCAGCAAACTGAATGACTCGATCAATTGGAGAAACTTGAGATTGACATATATTGAAACCAAGAAAACGAATATTGGTTTGGAATAATTTGATCTTTTTGGCAGAAACGACTAGACCATTTTGTTTGATAACTTGAAAGAACTTATGCAAATGTTTCCAGTGTTGTTCTATAGACTCAGAAAAAATTAGAACATCATCAATATAGACAATAGAAAACTGACTATAAGGATTGAATATATCATTCATGATGTTCTGGAATTCACTAGGAGCATTTTTCAGACCAAAGGGCATTACATTCCATTCATAATGACCGAAAGGGGTGACAAATGCAGTCTTATATCTATCTGACTCTTCTATTTGGATTTGCCAGAAACCACTTTTCATATCAAATTTGGAATAGATAACTGCTTTTCCTAATCGATTAATGAAATCTCTTTTATTAGGTATGGGGTACCTAATCCATTCTAGAACTGCATTAAGAGGCTTATAGTTGATGACTAATCTCGGGACTCCTCTTTCTAGTGTTGTTTTCTCAAATTTTTGTAGAAATCAGAAATATAATTTAAGGATCCTAAGAACCTCTGCAACTGACTCTTATCAAGAATTTGATCAGGAAATTTATCAGCAAACTGAATGACTTGATCAATTGGAGAAACTTGAGATTGACATATATTGAAACCAAGAAAACGAATATTTGACAGATTGCAAAATAATCCTCCTCCTTGGTCGTATTGTCAAACAGATCAAAGCTCATGTCAAGACACTTCCCTGTCTTGGTATTCCCTCAGTTGATTCTTTCAAGATAGTTGAAACAGATGCCTCTGACATAGGTTATGGTGGCATTCTCAAACAAAGAAATTGTCCAAAATCTCCAGAACAGATTGTTCGTTTTCATTCTGGAACTTGGACTCAGTCGCAAAATAATTACAGTACTATTAAAAAAGAAATATTAGCTATTGTACTATGCATTAGTAAATTTCAAGATGATTTGCTTAATCAAAAGTTTTTAATCCGAGTTGATTGCAAATCTGCAAAACATATTTTAGAAAAAGATGTTCAAAACATTGCTTCTAAACAGATTTTTGCACGATGTATTGTTTTGACCATAAATAATGCTTCTTATTTTGGATGGATTAATTGAAGTCAAACTATATTTCTTAATTAAATAGGAAACCACACAACACAATACATTGAAACAAAATAAAATAATAAAATAAAAAGCAAAAGTGGCGTGCAAACCAAAAAAGAAAGCAGCGTAACAAAGGGATGAAAATTCCATGAGAAATATTCCGTTGGATGACTTGGATTTTTCCACAGCCGCGTTGGAGAAAATTTAAAACAAGAAAATAGGTATACAATCAATTCTGACAAAGAAAAAAAAAATGCACTTAATTAATTTCGTGTACGGCATTTATTGCTTGAGAAAAGTCTTGAATGGCGATTCCTAGTTCATTCTCTATACTTTAATTTAAAGTAATTTTATGCAGAAAGAAAAGGAGATTAGACTATAAAGTAAGTGGTAGAGAATAATAATTTTTTTTTAAAGTATTTGACATAATTTTTTTAAAGTTTCAGTCCTTGAAGGTCTACTCGATATTTCTCTGTCTATAAAAAGCTGCTGTAAGCACCAATACTCTCCTCACAAATCCATCTTTCATACACACAATCGTACGGTACCTCTTCATTCAAAAGCTCTCATTTTGGGCACTGTTTTCCTCTTCAAATGTGGAAAGGTTTCCAATAGAAAATTAATTGATGAATATGTTCTTCCCTCGACTTTTTCTTCATTATCTCTTGGTGGTTTGCTCTGCCAATTTTGCTTTTGGAGCTACTCGGTTGCCACGAGATGAAGGTATACGTATATATATATAATCTTAATATCTATGTCAAATTTCTTCCTTAATCTCCTTTCTTCATCTTATAATTATGTAAACGTAGGTACAAGCTTTCAGTAATATGATGCTTGGATTTATATATATGGTAGTAATTGTATGAATTTGTAGATATTGAGTATTGAGCATATGGTGTTAAATTATTGTTGCACTTTGTTTTATATATATATGTAGTACAAACTTTAGCCGACATAGCAAAGACACTGGGGAAGACGAACTGGGATTTCAGTGGAGATGCAGATCCATGCAACAATCAAAAACCATGGACTGATACCAATCCTGTCGAAGGATTTGAGTATAGTGTCACCTGTAATTGTTCCTTTGCCAGTTCCACTGTCTGCCATATTACCAGCATGTAAACCTCTCTCTCTCTCTCTCTCTCTTCCTAACACCAAATGATCTTATCGGGTTTATTTGGTTTACATGGAAATGCATTTATATATATATATGATGATGGTGTGTCACCCGAGGGATGGATTCAAGATTTGAAAATAGAGTGGGTTAAATTTATCTTACATATAAACCGAAAAAGGTTGACAGTACGAGTGAATTTTAAGGTCAATTAGCAATTACATAATAAACTTCTCCATGAAAGGAAAAGAATTAAAAGCATTTATTATCCATTACAAAAGAAGGGGAAAAAAAAAACTAAACCATTTTAATCCGTCTAGACAAGCCAATTTGGAAAATAAAAATGAACATAAAGGTAGCCAAAATTTGTAAGGAAAAAAAAATTGTCGTTTTATGTACACTAGAAAAGGTAATTTTTTTTTTTTTAAAAGGAAAAAAGTAAAGGATGTTCTCTAGGAATGTGTGTTTTTTGAAAAGGGCTGAGTATTAAATATTTATGTGAGGTTAATTTTTATGCCACACTTGTGGGATTAGTTAACTAAAGAAAAAAAAAGATTTTATGTGGTTGGGATTGTTGGGATGGAGGGTGTGGAGGTGTGCTTTGGTGGGCTAAGTACTAATATTGGACTATAGTAAAATATCACGTCGCTCGGGCTATAGCCCATGTTAGCATGGACATAAGATCGTCCTTCGAAACCCCTAAACAAAACTTTTTTTTGAGGAATATATGTATATTATATATATTTTTCCTTTCAGAATTTACTCAAGTTAAATGGTACTTATGGTAACTTTTTAGGTTCAAAGGTATTTTTTTCTCGCAATCTATTTGGCACATAATATACACACGAGATTGTTGCTTTGGAAAAATCGTGTTAAAATAATACTCGTTGTGAGAATGTCACATAAGTTGGAAACTAAAGATTGAGTTGTATGGTATTGTTAAATTTAGTTCCGAGGTCCTTAAATTTAGAGGTGAACATTGGAACCGAAGAGTCGGCCAACTAAACCAAATTGGGCCCAAAAAAACCAAGAAAAAATTGTGTTGACTAAAAAGTCAAACTCGATTCAAAAAATCTAGCTGTACCGGTTTTGGCCGATTCCAATTTCAATTCTACACCCAAAAAAAGGGACTAAACCGAACCGGACCGGTCAAATTAAAAAATATATAATTTTATTATTTATCTATATATTGTTAGACCTCTACACCAAGCCCAATTCCGAAAGTCTAATAAGTAAATAAGCCCAACTCCATTTCTTAACCATCTCACCAAGCCCAACTCGTTTATTTATTTTTATTTTACTTCGAAGCAGACCCAATCTTTATATTATTCATTTGTAGCTCCCTCAACCATTTCTCATAACCCTAGCCGACCACTCACAAGGTAGGAGAGCTTCTAATGTTAGGCAAGTTTTAAATTAGGAGAAATTCTTACGTCTGCGTGCCGGATCCAGTGGATTGTCCATCAACCCTCACAAAAGTAAGGATATCCTCCGTATTTTAGTTCCACCTAACTCCACACTAATTCTATCACTATTGTAAATACATGGTAGCCGCACTCCTCTTAAATTAAGTGACATGAGTAGTGTTAGGATAGGTTATTTACATATGCTTAAGTTAATTTTGATGTTGATACACTTAGGAGTATTAGATTAGTCAGTGATATCATCTCAGAATTTGTTGGGATGCTTAATGCCTAAGACATCTAGTTAATTAATACTACTAGCTAACATAATTAGTTAGGTTGGTTATGTATCAATGTATTTGATATAAAAGATACGCATTATTCTCTACCGTCATATTCCCAATTGCTTTCTCTTGAAAATTTCTTTTGTTCTTTGACTATCTTAAGATGATTTCAAGAATCAATGTTATTCACGTGGTTGGTCCAAGGATTTTACATACTCTTACATCACCTAATAAGAGGATATACGTGAAGGACCATATTGAGAGCATTTCACATTAGATATGAAAGAAGTAAAAAGTTTAGAAGGATAAGATTGAAGTCTTGCCCTGTCTTTGTCTTGTTTTGCACACAAACTAATCTGTATGACACAAAAAAAAAACCTAATCTAAAAATCACACCAATTATTACATCAAACGAAATAGGTTTATGAGGGGAGAGAGACTTTCATGCAATGAGAATAACACTTTTTGCTATCCCCATTACAAGAAAGTTTCAGTTGACATGAATAATAAATGCATGTCTATTTATGAAACTGAAAGTGAAAGAAGAATCATTGCATGAACCTTCCTTCATTGATTGACCCATGACCATAAGCTCAGCTGTATGGCGGATCCAGAAATTTTCTTTTTCTCGAGGCAAAACACTACTGCAAAGCCCCTAATAATGAGGATCAGTCAACTCTTAAATATAAGTTTAAAAAACATAATAATATAAACATATACATGCACAAATTAGTAACACAACACATTCTACCTACAATGTATTTTATGGGCTGTGAGTGATCAATTTGCTCACTTACTACAATGTGTTTTTGAGCTGGATCTTAGTTAGCATTGATGTTCAGTTCTATGGTGAGTTGGTGGTGGCATTGTTTTGAAACTTGTTGACAAAGCTGGCTTGCTTATTATCACTACAGAACAAATGCACATTAACTGTTCGTGTAATTGCAAGTTTTATTCTTCTTGACCAAAAAATTGCAAGTTTTATTCATTTTAAGGACATTGCCTGAGTTGAATTCCAGTCCTTGTCTACTAAATAATTTGTGTTTTTTTAACTGTTTTGGTCTCATTTGTGTGGAAGCATTTCCTTTTAGTCACAGTATAGCTGCGAGACAGGTCTTTGTTAAATTGCAATTAAGATTTGAAACCTCGTTTTGTGATGAAGCACAGAGTTATGAAAGCTCAGGATTTGCCAGGAACACTCCCAGTAGAGATGGCCAGGCTCACCTATCTCAAAGAAATGTAAGCACGTTGTTACCTTACTTGTATGCCTGTTGTCAATGAGAAAATGACTCATTTTTCACTCTCTTTCAGTGACCTCTCCCGCAACTACCTGAATGGTACCATCCCTCCAGAATGGGGCTCCCTTCCACTTGTCAACATGTACGGTCTTTTTTGGCTATGCATTCCTGTGTGTGTGTGATGTTCTTGTTGTTTTAGTGCTGACTTCAGTGTTCTTCAGCCATTACATATTCATGGCCTTTTAGTGGTCATGAGCCATTTGAATCATAAATGTTGAATTTATTTGATAAAAGTGATCATAAACATATGAGTTTTGTTGCAGTTCCCTTCTTGCAAACCGTTTGACCGGTCCTATCCCCAAAGAGATTGGAAACATCACAACCTTGAAGAGTTTGTGAGTGTTGATTACGCATTTGTTTCTTCTTTCCCCTACTTGATTTTTTGGAGATCCTTAATGATGATCTTTTTTTAACTCAACGGAATTTGCTTTGTGTAGGGACATCACTATGAATAATTTATCTGGAGTGCTCCCTTGGCAGCTTGGGAATTTGCGCCACATAGAAAGAATGTAAGATTGTCCTATTCCAAATTTTATCGTGATAAAAGAATATTTGGTTTATTATATATGGAATCGCTTTGCTGTAGACAGATGCTAGATATTTTCATCAGAAATCATCGACTTCTTTATCTTTAATATAATTGTTATGTCTCCTTCATGGTTAGGCTTCTTACCTCAAATAATTTTACTGGGGAGTTGCCAGATACATTTGGAAATCTTACCACACTAAAAGACTTGTAAGCTTCTGTTGTTCTTTTTTCTTAAAGGTTTCCGAAGCACCCAAATACCGCATTATAGGATTAATTGGTACTGTTTTCCTTTTGCCAATCATTATGCAGCCGGGTGGGTGACAGTCACTTTACTGGGCAGATACCTCATTTTATTCAGAACTGGACAAATCTTGAAAAAATGTGAGTTTTTTTTGGTTATCTTTGCTACTACTTGATTCTGAATATTATCACTAATTCAAATGTTATGACTTGTTCAAACAGACTGATTCAGGCTAGTGGTTTGACGGGGCCAATTCCTTCCAACATTTCTCTTTTGACAAAATTAACTGACTTGTTAGTATGGATTTTGATTTTGTATCTACTTATAAATACAAACAGATTAGCAATTCTGTAATCTATGTTCATTGCTCAATTTTAACATGCAGGAGAATTACTGACTTGAGTGGGCCTGAAGCACCCTTTCCTCCACTTGAGAATATGAAAAGCATGAAGACACTGTGAGTTAATGCTTGCATGACACACAATGTCTGTCTGTACCAGAAGTCTTTTGCAAACTCAAAAGTTTAGTTTTTCTGTTACAGGATGTTGAGGAGTTGCAATATTATTGGACGGCTACCTCCATATCTCGGGGACATGAATAGTTTGACTACTTTGTTAGTACAAATGTCTTTGTCCATGTTTTATTTACTGTCTTCAGATAAATTATCTTCTTTCTAGATGCTATTCTAATAACTCAAGGATTATTGAATGACTTTGAGGATGTTGGAGGGGGCCACATGTTTCTGTATGTACAAAGAGAACATGCGCTATTTTTAAGTAATCAGCGTACTCACACACATGCATACACGAGCAGATCATGGCATATATTTGACACTTACCTTATTCCTGGAAAGGTTTTATTATTATTTTTAATTTAAATAACGTCTTTCTCTAGGGGAGCATATCTGAAATGCATTTGTTATTGGTTTGTGCAGAGACCTCAGCTTTAACAAGCTAACCGGGGAAATTCCAATCAGCTTTGTTGCTCTAGCAAAAGTGGATTATATGTAAGCAATTTGAATTACAAATCTTGGCTTTCTTACAAGAAAACTCAAGCAGACATTCTCCAATGGTTTTGTCACACCCCAGCCCTACAAGCTGGACGTGTTAATCATGCTTACTATATAACTAATGACTCACAAGTTATACTGGAATGAATTTATTTTTTAATTCGTTAATACTCAAGCAAACAACAGAAGATATATATATTTTTTATGCCCCCTTCTAGTAATTTATGCCCTTTTTCCTGTATCAATTATGTTTAGATTCTTAACTGGAAACTTGCTGACTGGACCCGTGCCTACTTGGACGAAAAAAGAAGTGTAAGCTTCTCTTCCAAAGTCTAGTCTTTAGTTATTTAGTAAGGAGATTTATGCTGTCTATTACTGGATAAAGCATAGTGCATTCGTTATGACATAACTTTTCATAATGGAGCTTGACATGCGTTAACATGACTTTTCATATTGGAGCTTCACTTACAATTATACTCATGAAATAGGCATTAATGTACATTCTTTATTTTCTCATGATCACTGATTTTAAAATTGTTGATAGCATTCTTAGATAGTAGCTATTCCTTTTCATGTAAGATTTTGAAGTTTTGAAACTATCCTAAAATGTTTCCTAAGTTTATGACTCCTAAGCTTTTTCAAGGTTTCCCTCATATCTCCAAAACAATTTTTTGCATTTATTAGTAGACCAGCCACCTCTTGCTCCTCATTTTATTTTCTGTCTCATACTGCATTTGGAAAGGAATTTACACAACAGCCCTTTTTGTGCAGTGATCTTTCATATAATAACTTCACCATAGGGGACACAGGTTGTCAATCACAAGGCGGCTTGTAAGAATGTTTTCATTAGCTTGAGTTTACTTTGTTTGTGTCTTATAGAGCAAATTTAAATTTTCAATTTGTGTTAATTTCTACAGGAACTTGTTTGCAAGCTCTTCAAAGGGAAATAGTTCGTAAGTTACAAATTAATCCTCTGAAATCTTGCGTAGATAAATTTACCTGGCATTCCAACTGAGTATTCTTATTTTATTTTACAACTTATTTTCATTTATGATGTTATCTTGCTGACTTCTTCTGGATCCTGCATTATCCTACCAGAAAAACTGTTTCATGTTTCAGAACTCCAAAATGTCCAAAAAGTAAGTTGGGTTTCCACATATTGCTTCAAGATATATTTATTTATCTTTGAATTTTTTTTTGGGGGAGCTGGAGGCTTTTATGATCCAAAAGGAAAAGTACCATGTGAAAGAAGACCATTATACACTTGCCTCAACCCATCATGAACCTGCATGTGCAGTCATTCATCGTACCCCTGAATCTTCTAATGCCAAAATGGAATAATAGAAATAATTGCCTTTTTTTTTCTTCTGGGGTTGATTCTTTTTTGTTTTCCTCCTCAATGGCCACTAATCTTTTGCTTTCTGTTGTAGCTTGGTACTCTCTCCATATAA
The DNA here is from genome assembly GCF_000346465.2 of Prunus persica. Taxonomy (NCBI): domain Eukaryota; kingdom Viridiplantae; phylum Streptophyta; class Magnoliopsida; order Rosales; family Rosaceae; genus Prunus; species Prunus persica. The sequence continues at coordinate 9,029,048 of NC_034012.1, read as the reverse complement.
ATTGTGGTGGAAAAGAAGTAACTGTTTTTGGGGAAAAAAATACATTTAATAGTGACACAGATTCAGTTGGACATTCATCATTTCGCCAGAGCTCAACAAATTGGGCTTTAAGCAGCACTGGTTACTTTACTGATGATGGCCTTCCTCAAGACACCTTTATCCAAACTAATAAATCTATACTCTCTATGCCCAATCCACAACTGTACACGGAAGCACGCCTTTCTCCCATCTCTCTAACTTATTTTGGGTTTTGTCTGGGAAATGGAAACTACACTGTAAACCTCCATTTTGCAGAGACAGGGTTTACAAATGGCAAAACATATAAAAGCCTGGGAAGGCGTATATTTGATGTTTACATTCAGGTAAAGGTCAACAGACACTGTTTAGTTCCTGGTTAATTCAAATGTTTATGAATTTCTAATAATAACATGTAAAATAGGTTGTCAAGGCTGAAAAAATGAACCACATTACGGTCATGAAATGTTATGTAACAAAACTAGGATATTGCAGGGGAGACTAGTGCAGAAGGATTTCAATATTGTCGATAAAGCTGGTGGGATTAGTACTGCAGTCATAATGAACTATACTGCTGTCGTAACTAGTGGTACCTTGGAGATCCGTTTTTATTGGGCTGGGAAAGGGACGACCGGTATCCCTCTTAGAGGAGTTTATGGTCCTCTTATATCAGCTATTTCTGTAGATCCTGGTAAGTTTACACTGTTCTGAGCTTCTTCTAATTGCTATTTGTAGACCATTGGGAGCTTCTCATATGTAAATATCATGTTAGGCATTAATATTACAACACAATTAAGAGATCCGGCTTTAGGTAGCTGTTTGAATAATGCAATCTCTTATCTATTACATTCGCATTTACTCTAATAAAGCTATTCTTCTTCCGGCAGACTTTGTACCCCCTGCATCTGGTGGAAGTGGCATATCTGTAGGTGCAGTAGTTGGAATTGTGGCTGGGGGAGTCTTCATTATATTACTGATTTTTGGTATTCTTTGGAGGAGAGGCCTCCTAGGACAACAAAATACTTTGGAGGATGGTATGTGCAGTTGAAGCTGTTATTTTCTATATACTTTTCGTGTATATTTAGGCACACTCTGTAAGTTGATATTTATTTAGATATTGAACTTTCTAAGGCCTTGATGCTGCTAGAATATATTATACTGTTGAAACCTTCGATGCGAAGTCTGCCTACCTATAGATCCAGTTACTTGTTAAATTCTAGGCCTTGAATCAGTCGCATGATATTAAGAAATAAAAATGGTACCATTGTGAAATTCGTGTAGACACAATTTCTTATATGAGTTTGCTTCTTACACAGATTTAAAGGGCGTGGACCTGCAAACTGGTAAATTTAGCTTCAGGCAACTCAAAGATGCCACAAACAACTTTGACATATCCAATAAGATTGGCGAAGGTGGTTTTGGATCTGTTTACAAGGTATTCTGCAGAACCAATATTTCTATTTATTTATTGCTGTTGGGCTAACTTGACTAATTGTAAGCATTCTTACTAAAGTTGCTCTGCTTTTTAGTGAAGGGATTTTGACTTTGTTTCTCAAATGCAGGGCCTTCTATCAGACGGCACCGTAATTGCTGTCAAGCAGCTTTCTTCCAAATCAAAGCAAGGGAATCGTGAATTTGTGAATGAGATAGGCATGATTTCTGCTCTGCAACACCCTCATCTTGTCAAGCTTCATGGATGCTGTATTGAAGGAAATGAACTATTGCTTGTCTATGAGTACATGGAAAATAATAGCCTTGCTCGTGCTTTGTTTGGTAAATATTACTCTTGTATGCCTAAACTTCACTTGGTTCATGCAGATGGGTATAAAAGATCTTATACATAAAAAATATGTCCCTTATAACTAACTTTGAGTAATTTGACAAATTGAAGGACCAGAACAAAGTCAGTTGAAGTTGGATTGGCCAACAAGGCACAAGATCTGTGTTGGTATAGCAAGAGGTTTGGCTTACCTCCACGAGGAATCAAGATTGAAGGTCGTTCATAGAGACATCAAGTCTACTAATGTGCTGCTTGATAAAAATCTTACCCCAAAGATATCTGACTTTGGATTGGCCAAGCTTGATGAAGAGGATAACACACACATTAGCACCCGTATTGCTGGAACTTAGTGAGTCCCGGTGATATATATTTTTTTCTTCTTATACTTTTATTTTGATTTCTTCCACCCCGACGATGGGTCCATAGAAATAGGAAACAGATGGTGGTTTCTCTACTTTTTATAAGTTTCAAACTTAACTAGATCTGTACTCTTAAAGAAACTTTGTAGTATTTTTAGTATTTCGCTAAGCTAAATATGGGGAAATGATGAGCAATTTTTTGCAGTGGATATATGGCGCCTGAATATGCAATGCGGGGTTATCTGACTGACAAAGCAGATGTTTATAGCTATGGAATTCTTGTATTGGAAATTGTTAGTGGGAGGAACAACACCACTTACAGAGGAAAGGAAAAAAGCTTTTATCTTCTTGATTGGGTAAAATGATTCTACTGCTTCCTTGTTTAAAGTTAAATTTAATCTGATACTGTTGATCTCTATTCTATGTTTGTGGCTGAGAGAAAGTGACTGATACTGCAATAGTTTTAATGATGATCCAGAATCAAGTCTGGCTTCATTTGACATTATCTTTCTCTGACAATATATGTAAGATCAGTGAAATTATTTGTAAAGATCGACAAATTAGCTCTGACAATATATGTTTCTAGGCACAACTACTAAAAGGGCAAGGGAATTTGATGGACCTAGTGGATCCAAGGTTGGGCTCAGACTTCAACAAAGAAGAGATGATGCTTACAATCAATGTGGCTCTCCTCTGCTGCAATGTCACTTCAACAGTTAGGCCTACCATGTCTTCAGTTGTGAGCATGCTTGAAGGCAGGGCTGCTGTTCAGGAATTGGTCTCAGATCCAAAAGCCTCAAATTTTGAGATCGAAGCAATGAGGAAACATTTTCAATCCAGTTTCGGAAGGAACACCGGCGAGAGCCAGACACAAACTGCGTCAACTGAAGGGCCTTGGACTGGTTCATCTACATCTGCTCATGATCTCTATCCAGTCAATCCTGATTCAACTTACTGGGACAACAGAAAATAGAGAAACTGAGCAAACTTTCTTCATTCTCAAACTTATATGTTCATGTATCATTTCTACTCCCTCTCTAAATACACACACATATAGCTGAAAGAATAATATAGATGTTTCCACAGCATGGTAATTTTAAATTATGAATCCCTTGGATCAACTTTGATACAGCACAGAAGCTGGTATATTATATATTTTGAAAGAGAATGGTGGAAAATCAGCCTTCTGCTACAAAACAATGTGGCTTTGAACTTGTCATGCAATATCAATATGAGTGTTGGAAGGCATGAACTAGCAGATTAGGCTTAGACAGCTAAAGGAGATACGATGAAGTCATCTTTGGTAGCCCTTCCAATGAGCCAAGAACCCCAAGTGGACAATAGGCCTTTTTCTGTAACTTTTTGCGTCTCTTCAGAATTCTAAATTCTATGTTGTACAGCCAATAGAAGGGCAATAATGCTAGAAGGAGCATTTGTGAACTAATTTAGAATTGAACCCTTTTGGTAAAGGCCTGACAAATCCAAGTTCCAACCCATTTGTGATCTTAATTATTTTTGTTTTGAAACGTCATTTGTGATCCCAATTAATGCAGATGGTGCAACCTATATGTGCATACAGAATCATTTACATACGTAACCATAGTGACAGATCCATGAACTTTTTTTTTCGTGAGGGAAAAAATACAATCAATTGCAAGAAACTCCATCAAACACCTTATTTCCATGTTACGAAAAATATCAATGGATGGAATTTCTTGGCTAGATTAATACTCACCCTAACATGAATCCTTCGGTATCTAACCTTCTTAAAATCACGTTGTCTTAGGTCCTTGTTTGGTGATGAAGCTATTATTTATTCTCACCAAATTCATATGAACTCTTTTTTTGAGTTATTTACATTAACACTCCTGAGGTTTTCAGTGTTTTTACAAAACCCCATGAGGAGGTTTCATATTGTTTTTTTTTTTTGGGGGTAAATAACATGAGGTGTCCCCACTCCCAAAGAGTGGGATTAATCCCCCCTCGGAGTTCGGCTTGCCTCTGACCCCAAAGTGCTTCCAACGAGTTTCGAACCCCTGTCATTAAAGCACTAGGTAGCTTGTCAGTTGGATGTGGCAATTTGCCAAAGTGCTTTCATATTGTTTTCACAAAACCCATTTTCGTTGATTTTTTGTCCAAAGATTGATGATTTTATATATAAAAAATTTCTCCAAATGACAATGTTAGTCGGTGAAATTAGATTGCACATGCATTCATTGAGGTTAATTTTGTCATTTGCATAAGTTTTTTTTAATGAAATGAAATCATCAGTATCATGGGGTTTTCGTGTAATTTTTGAAACTTCAGGGATTTTATGAAAACACCGAAAACCTCAAGGGGTGTTTGTGTGAATAACTCTTTTATTATTTATTATTTATATAATATACCAAGAGGATTAAACTTTAATAAAGTGAGAAAAACGTACAAGGCATAAACATTAGCCAATTTGCTCGTCAAGGCAATAAAGGAAAAGTGAATAACCACCAAATTAGTTATATATAATGGAAAAGTTCTCAAAAGGGAGATTAATTTCGTTCATGTATTTATGGAAAGGAGAAAAGGAAGAAACAGGAAAGTTCCCATAGCTCTAATCAATATCTTTGGAATCTAATTACTTCACCATTAACAACCCAATCATAGCACAGAAAAACGCAACTATATATGTATGATTTCGTGTTTCTTTCCATTATGGCTGCGTTTGGTTTATGGGAAGAGTGCTGCTATTTCCACTTTACTGTCCTATTTTCCCACCTACCTAATCTTCTCACCCACCATTTAAATTTGAAAAAACACAATCATATCTTTCTACCCATCAATATTCTTAAAATACCCTTTAATTATTAATTCAAGCATTTATTCAGAACTCTCTCTCCCTATATTATTAATTTATTTTTTTTGGACGATAATCAAAATATTCATTGAAAAGGAGGCAAAAGCTCCTAAGCACAGCAAGGAATCAAACTACAACCAGTAGCAAATCTGGAATACTGGTGAAGCCTTCAACACAAGATTAAGATTTCTTGGACTTCTGTTTTCATGTTCTATGAGATTAAGATTTCGATTAGTGCAAACAAACAATACAAAGCAATCTAATTGCCCTTTTAATTATTTGCTAGTTTTGTTGTCAATTCATCTAAAGGCAAAGGATTTCCACTTTTTCATGTGCTGGTGAAAAAGGTCATCAATTATGGGGTTTTTGTTTTTATTTTTATTTATGGGAATGGTTTCGGATGGGAAATCAATTGCTGGTGAAAAAGCTCACCACTTTTTTCTGAATGAGAAATCAATTACTTTCTCATGTTTGGTAAATTCAGGTATGGGAATGGTTGCCTGACACGAGAAATTATTTCCCATCAAATCTTTTCTGCGAACCAAACAGGGCCTATATGTAAAGAACACTAGAAAAGACTTGTGCGGAAAGTAAATTAAATGTGAAATGAGAGGCAAAGAGTAAATTGGAATTTATTTTATTTTTCTGATTATATAATAACACTTTTAATGGATTACTTACCCTATTAAAACAAAATAAGAAAAAAGGAAAAGCAAATTGCCAACTTTCCATATCCTCTCTCTCACATCACATGGATAACGAGACTTATAAATATAGGGGAGAGAGAGAGGGAGAAGAGTTTGTAGTCCCATTCCTAACCCTAAACTTCTCTCTCTCTCTCTCTCTCTCTCTCTCTCACAAAGACTGAATGGGTTCCTGGGTTCATAGCAGTTTTTGTGTTGCTAGAATATTAGGCCTGTTGCTTCTCGTTGGTTTTGTTCCTAATGGCGGTGCAAGTGAAGAGGCATCATGTGATTTGTTCAAAGGGAGATGGGTTCTGGACGAAAACTACCCACTCTACAATCCATCGTCCTGCCCCTTCATCGAGCGCGAGTTCAGCTGCCAAAAGAATGGCCGCCCTGACCATTTTTACACCCAATACAGATGGCAACCACATGACTGTGACTTAGCAAGGTACAATATTATTACCACCATTTTCTTCTTCTACTTATTATTATCATTATTATTAATTATTGCTTTCCTTTTTGCTGCAAAGTTATTATTTTTGCATACTACTATATAATCAATTTCGTTTTAAAAAAACCAAAAATTTGCGACAGAGAGCCCATCATAGACATAGGAATATTATATATATATATATATATATATATATAAAGTAGTGCTTCTCTCTCACAATGATTTTCCTGGGAAATTTAATGTTTGGCTGCATGGAAAAAGTTGGTGCTGGCAGCCTTTGATAGGTCACATTACATCTTTGGTTTGTGTGAACTGTGATTGTCTTCTTGATCATGTGATGACTATAGAGATTCTTTCTTTTTCTTTTTTTGTCAAATATAGAGATTCTTTCTTCAAGTCCCACTCAACTCATGCCCGCTACTCTACTCATGTGACGATTAATCAAACTATTTATTAAAGTAGTAATAATAAAGTTCACGGGCCCTTTATACCTACAGATACTGCCATGTACTATCTATGACGTGCACCTTCAATCATACCATAATGAGAAGAACAACCTACTTAGATCGGGATGCCATTATTTCAAGTCAATTCAGAATTAATATATTTACGTTTTAATTTTTTCTTATAACAGTATGTGATTGTCTTAAGATACAAAAGTATATTCATCGGCCTAGAGGCCCTACGTAAGTCTTCAAAAAAGAAAAGATTGTTTAGGCTATAAAATAAGAAATTGGAGTAAATAAGATCCAAATTATTGTTTTCCTTTTTACATTATTTTTTGTGCATTTACTGAGCCTGCAGCCTGGCATTTTCCTGTCATTGAACTTTTTATACAGTTGTAGGTTGTCACGGAGGTCCCTCCAGGATGAATGATAATTGTCATTTTCAACACATACACAAGTGGGCATGGCCACTACTAATTAATTCAGATGTAACATTTTAAAACGTAATTAGTAGTTTGGTTTTGTAGGTTTGACGGGGTTGACTTTTTAGAACGATTTAGAGAGAAGAGCATCATGTTCGTTGGAGATTCATTAAGCCGAAATCAATGGCAGTCCTTGACATGTATGCTTCACTCAGCCGTCCCAAACGCTAACTACAATGTCACAAGAGTAGACGATGTATCTATCTTCACTTTTACGGTATGCACTCAATCCCACATTATTTATACGTACACACAAAACTCTCTTGTTAAATATAACACTTGATGCGTTGTCGGACTTTGAATTTAAATTATATTAATCTAGACAAAGTAAAAAAGTTGTTTATCTAATTGCCACCTATATTCAACTAAAGTCACATCGGTTGGGTTGGGTCGGGTGAGATGAATCCATCTTGACAGTTTAGACTTGGTTTTCAATTTCATCCACTTCTTTTATTGATTGGCCACTTGCAAAAGTAATGGGAGAATGATAGAGGGAAGATGAAGTCATCTTCCACCAAAAGTATTCATCGCTGGCCCATGTTTAGTCTCGCGTGAAATTAATTCAGCTTTCAATTCCTTGGACAACTTGACATGAACTTTTGTCAAGATTCTACCAAACATGAACCATGTGGTCCTATTTTTATTAATTGGTCGTGGGTGTGGGGTAAATTTTGTGGTGAAAATTTATGATGGAAAATTACTGCAGGATTATGGACTGAAAGTGATGCTAGACCGCAATGTGTATCTAGTAGATGTTGTAAGAGAAAAGATTGGTAGGGTTTTGAAGCTTGATTCAATTGTGGGAGGCAAGTTATGGAAGGAGATTGACATGCTCATCTTCAACACATGGCATTGGTGGAATCGCAGAGGACCCTCTCAGCCGTAAGCCTAATAACTAAAATCTACAGTTTTCTTATGGTTATTTAATTCTATAAATTAATTTTTGTTACAAATAAAATTATGGTAACACTCAAAACTAATGTAATTTTTCAGATGGGATTATGTTGAAGTAGGAGGCCGGGTCAGCAAAGACATTGACCGGATGGTTGCTTTTGAGAAGGCACTCATGACTTGGGCTGGATGGGTGGATTCAAACATTGATCCTGCAAAAACTAAAGTTTTCTTCCAAGGAATTTCTCCCTCTCATTACAAGTAAGTCCCTTATTTAATAGATTCATTGAAGGTTAAATCCAATTCAACTTTTTCATTTAATTCCATCAACTCGTGAATGGTTGTCAATCTTAAATACGTACATCAATGATTGACAATTGTCCACGTGCACTTACATCAAAAGAAAAAAAGAGTATCTTACCTTGTTTTTGTGAATTGTGATTTTAGTGGGAGCCAATGGGATGAGCCAAAGGCAAGAAGTTGTGTAGGACAGAAGGAGCCTTTGCTTGGGTCGACATATCCAGGAGGTTTGCCACCAGCTCTGAGTGTGCTGAAGAACGCCCTAAGCAAAATCACAAAGCCTGTGACATTGCTAGATGTAACAAACCTGTCGCTCCTGCGCAAAGATGGGCACCCTTCAATCTATGGGTTGGGAGGCACCACAGCAATGGATTGTAGTCATTGGTGCCTTTGTGGAGTCCCAGATACTTGGAACGAGATTCTTTACAATTTTATTCTTTGAAACATTATTCATTTAATTCATGCCACCAAATTATAGAATTTGGCGACTTCGTAGAAAAAATAATAATTGATTTATAATGATATTCAGAGTTTTCTACTACAAATATTTTTTTTTTTCAAAGTTGGAACTGCGATATGCAAAATCCCGCTCCAGAAAAAATGTTTGTGACTCGACTAGTTTTGCTTGGACTGTTTATTTATACATTGAGAAAACTTAGGTATACATTGAGAAAACTTAGGGGAACTTGGTTTGTATATGGAGAGATAGAAACATGTTTTGGTGGGGTAGTTTTTCTCCTATACATGGGATTTGATATAAAGTATTTAACACATTGGGTTGATGTTTCGTTTAGTGGCTTGGCTTGGATTGAAAATTTTCAATTAATTTGAATGAACACTTCACATGTTGTTTGATGAACTTATAAATACTCGGAATAAAAGACTCTAATTCCGGAGAAAACAAGCTCAACCGCCGAAGATGTAGAAGACCCAAATTCTACCGAAAGAGTTTAGCAATTAAAATTGTGGATCCCCTAATCTACTAGTAATTTTTTTAAAATTATTTTGTTACATGGATAAGGCCCAAAACTAATAACAAATTGATCTGGGCCTGGCAACACTAGCCCAATACATTTGGAAGGGTCCACAAGAGTACACGGGCCCAAATCTTCCTCCTAGCTTGCACATGTCGGCTACGCTACGTGATCCACTCAGCAATAAAATCACCACAAATAAACAGGCCTCCTGCATGAATAGCTATAAGTAGGGCTATGTATTCTGAGCAAAAAATTAAAAAAGGTCTATGTAGGCTACACCTTGGACAGATAGGACGGGGTTGGAATGCCAAGTCATCAAACTCACAATTACGGCATGTTAGTAAATATGTGTATTGGAATTATTCCAATTACTATAATTTCGTTAGTGTTTACTAACACATATATAAGTAAGGGGAGTAGTTTGATACCATACTCATTCATTCTCTCTTGTATTTTTTTCTTTTCCCGATTCATAACTTCTTCGATTCCAAGTAAACATGGGATAGTTTCATAACTGCAGGCGATAACATTGATTTGATTTGTTTTACTATCTGCAGGCCTGAATAATTGCCAAATAACCTACAATACTGTGTTTCACATCCCCACCACTGTCTCATCCTACTTTTTCTTCTGCTTGAGCTATTGGAGACCAAATCTAAATAAAATTGGTACCGCACTAGAGTATTTTCTTCATATGTGGGAGCAGGAACAAATGAAGTTATTGATACAAAAATAAAGTAGGGAAGGCTTTTCTTAGAAGGATGATAATACATAAATTAAGCTTTACTTTACGCCATGACTAACTAGAAAGCGTCCACACAACAGCTACACCAGAAAATGGCCGAACAAGGAAGAAGGTGTCTTTGTCCCCAAGTGAATCCAAACCCACTAGCTGATCACGGGTAACTTACATTACATATAGCTAGTTACTTGGTCTTTCAATCTCCTCAACCAGCTAGCTCTTACTATGGGAAAATTGTTGCATGGCTTTGGCTTAGTTGCTTATGGTCTTGTACTAATTTTATGCCTTCATGAACACCAAATACATTGCTATGCTAAAGTAGATATCAGCAGCAGCTGTGACTTGTTTCAAGGGACTTGGGTTTATGATAATTCTACCTATCCACTCTATGACACTTCCAGCTGCCCTTTTATTGAGACAGAGTTTGACTGCCAGAAAAATGGACGGCCAGACAACCAATATCTCAAATATAGATGGCAGCCTGACGGTTGTGCATTGCCAAGGTAACATTAATCATATATTTTCAAACTTGTATAAATTATGTTCTATAATGCAAAGCTTCCATTTTTCGACGAGGAATGAGTCTCTCAACAGTATACAGACGCATACCGTCACATAAGTACATTTTATATACATACTTCGAAACAAAAATGATTGGCAGTGACACCCATTATTGTATTAGTACTTGTAAAGGACTTTGCACTTATATATCTCATATTTTGCAATATATGGTGTGCAGATTCAATGGTCAGGACCTCTTGGGGAGTTTAAAGGGGAAGAAGCTACTATTCGTAGGGGATTCTCTAAGCCTCAACCAGTGGCAGTCACTAACATGCATGTTGCATGCTGCGGTTCCTCAAAACAATTATACCATAACAAGGAAAGGAGGCCTCTCTACGTTTTTTATGCCTGTGAGTTCAACACCAATTAAGTTATACTTTTTAACAAGATGCATCTTATTGGGCAATTATACATTGATCAATAGATAAATCACCCCTTGGGTTTTGCAGGATTATGATGTTTCTGTTTTGTTATCGCGCAATGCGTTTCTGGTGGATCTAGTGAGAACAGAGGCAGGCATGGTTCTAAGGCTTGACTCCATTACAAATGGCAATGATTGGAAGGGATACGACATGCTCATCTTCAATACCTGGCATTGGTGGCTTCATAAAGGAAGCCGACAACCGTGAGAACCCCAAATTACAATCATTCTGCACTGCAATTCGCAAGTTTATAATCACAAACCCCAAAGAGCATTAATATATATTTTCATATTTAAAAATATGTTACTTCCATCATTCGATGACTAATATATTGTAGATTGTCTTATGATGATTTCAGATGGGACTACATTGAATCAGGAGGACAGATACTGAAGGATATGGACCGCTTGGCTGCTTTTAAGGAGGGATTAACTACTTGGTCCAAGTGGGTGGATTCTAATGTTGATGCTAACAACACCAAAGTTTTCTTTCAAGGCATTTCTCCTTCCCATTACAAGTATGTCATGATTGCCTCTTTTATCAAAGAAATACTGCGATTCAAATTTGGGACTCTATGCCATTTTTAGTAGATCAGTAGACTCTAAGAGCTAATCGGCCTTCTAACTATATATTTATATAATCATCTCTGAATACTAACTACATATATTATTATTATTTGCTTATTTTATTAAATTTGTATATTATTGGTGGAGCAGTGGAAAAGAATGGGACGATCCAAATTCAGCAACATGCAGTGGACAAACGCAACCTGTGACTGGTAGAACATACCCAGCAGGTTCACCACCAGCAGCAACTGTGGTCAACGATGTGTTGACTGCCATGTCATCCTCAGTAACCTTGCTGGACATAACTCTACTATCGCAGTTGAGAAAAGATGGGCACCCTTCTATGTACGGCAATGGTGGAAGAACGGGAAACGATTGCAGCCACTGGTGCCTTGCCGGTGTCCCTGATACCTGGAATCAACTTTTTTATGCAACTCTTGTGACCAGTGACTAAAAATGAATTATGATTTCAACTTTAGATTTTGTGGTGTATACTTGAAAATTACCTTTAATTCTATTCACACCAATGTTTTTCTCATTTCACGCTCAAGAAACTATAGCACCTTTTTCGTTCACTTATGATAGGAGCATGTGTATAAAAGAAATTAATTTGAACAATTTGCAAGAAGTACAATACAAACTTGTGTTTCATTTGCTGCCGACAATTGTTGCAAAGACTATTTACTTATTTCTCTATTTTTTTTCTTGCATATGACAAGATTTGAAACTACTAGATAAAGAGGATCCAATTTCTCATACTTGAGCTAATGATGATCGACCAAGACTATTTATTACTTGCTACCATATTATTTTTTTCGCATTCTAGTTAATTTTGAAAGCCGAAAAAATATGAGTTATTCGAGAAACAATAATGCTAGACACATTATATTATGTACAGTATAGTTGATGTGTACATAACACCACGTGTAATTTAAGTTTTTTATATTTATTTTAAATCAAAAAATAAAGAAACCTAATTAGCTTGTATCCGGCCCTATTAATTGAATTCAATTAAAATAATAAAATTTAAATTAGATGTGATCTTATTAATTGAGATGCCCACATCAGCCGCCACACATCATGTTGTCAATTTAGTGTGTTCTAGGATGCATGATAATAAATATAAAATGGAAGGAAAATGAGATGGTGAGAAATTCAACTTTGCGCGTGACCATGACTAGAAAACGTCCAAACAACAGCTATGCCAATATGAAAGGACAAGAAATTGGAAAAAAGGTGTCTTTGTCAATCTCTCCTCTCCAAGTGAACCCAATGAAACAATTCAAACAAACGCCCCACCTTACAAACTCAAACGTCCACCATATGCATAGCTATCTATAGAGATTTCTGGGTCTTTCATTCTCCACATATTTCTCAATTTCTCTGTCAATAAATTATGGGGAAAATGTTGCATGGCTTTGGCTTAGTTGCTTATGCTCTTCTGCTAGTTCTATGCCTTCATGAAGACCAATTACATTGCTATGCAAAAGTACTTGCGACCAGCTGTGACTTGTTTCATGGGAGTTGGGTTCTTGATAAAAGCTATCCACTCTACGACACCTCCAGCTGCCCTTTCATTGAGAAAGAGTTTGACTGCCAAAACAATGGACGGCCAGACGATCGGTATCTCAAATATAGATGGAAGCCTGACGCTTGTGCATTGCCAAGGTAACAATTCATGTGACTTGTTCTCTCTCTATTTTCTTCTCATAAAGTGGCAAAGTTCGCCTGCTTTGTTGGAAAAACATGCTTATATATCCATATCCGAGATTTAAATCATCTAGTTGAAGACTGAAAAGAAATGATTTCCTGAAACGGTGCTCATTAATTATGCCTCTGTTTGGTATGAAGGAATTGAAAATTGCATAGAATTCTAAAATGACGGAATTTAAATCTCCATCGCTTAAAATTCTGGAAATTAATAATTTCAGTATTTTGATTTATGTATGTCGAATTTTATAAATAACAAAAAGACGAGTATTTGTATAAGGAGTAATGTTCTTTTGTTACAAGGACCTCCCATTAAAATTGAAACAATATTTCGCCTAATTAATAGTTTGAATTACCAGTCTGACAAATATGGAAATATTTTTGCTTACCACTTTAACCTAATGTGTATCATCACCATCCTTTTTAATATTTGACATGTGTCCATAGGCATAACCATAGTTAACTTTTTACTTTGTATTTATTGAACCATAGTTATGCATATGGACACAAGTCAAGTGTTGAGAAGAATGATGAGGATACACCTTAAATTAAAGCGGTGAGCAAAAATATTATAGTGTATAATTAAGTAGGTTGTCGTTGACTTTTATATTCAGCAGCTAGCAAGCATCGGAGACAAATAATTGATTCAGAAAGTAAGCTTGTACATACACTATGCGACACAAATACAAATATCTAATAATAATATCATGCACCGACACATTACACACTTCAGACAAATGCACATACAGATATCATTTTGCGATATGTGCATATAGAGGCTTTATATAGTAAAGATGTCCTTATTTTCCTGATCAGGAAATCAATGATCGAAACTGATCACTTTTTTTATTCTCTCACAAAAACTATCCAACCTTTTCATTTCTGTTTTATTAATGATTGCTTCTTCCTCTTCTTTTTACGCATTAATAGATTACTAAAAAACTTCGGATCTGGATGATTTTTGGTATGAATAGTCTAAAATATAGACGGTCTCGGTCGTTAAAATATATTGTTATGTAGTCTTAGGAAGGATGTGTGCACTATTCTTGCAATAAGACATCCTTAACATAGAAAAACTCCATATGTGGTGCAGATTCAATGGTCGGGACCTGTTGAAGAGGTTAAAGGGGAAGAAGATACTATTCGTAGGGGACTCTCTAAGCCTCAACCAATGGCAATCACTAACATGCATGTTGCATGCTGCAGTGCCCCAACCCAACTATGCCTTAACAAGGAAAGCCGACATCTCTGCGTTTTCTTGGCCCGTGAGTTTTTCTGATAATTATAATTAGTTAGCTAATTATAGGAGACATTTCACCAACTATGAGTCCCACTTTCTAACAAAATGTGGATGATTAGTCTTATCAATTAGTATATGAGGACAAATTATATGCTCTTTTGGATGACCGTGTGTTTTTATAAGGAGAACATGTTCATCTTGAAATTAACCTTAAATTATTAGGTGTAGGGCCCAGTGAATAAATAATCTTATTATTAGGCACACTTTGGATTTTGTAGGATTATGATGTTTCAATTATGTTATCTCGCAATGCATTTCTGGTGGACCTAGTGGATACAAAGGAAGGCAGGGTTCTAAAGCTGGACTCTATTGAAAACGGCAACACATGGAAAGGATACGATATGCTTATCTTCAATACTTGGCATTGGTGGCTCCACAAAGGAAGCAAACAACCGTACGTGAAACAAAAACCACTCAACACACAATTATTTGCACGGCAATATACGCAATTATATATCTAAAGAAATAAAAATTATTATTATTATGCAAACATGGCCATAGTTAAGTTGGTTAGAGCGGATGTGCTCCCACTTTACACCCGAGTTCAAATCCCCCTCTTCGTAGTTTAGATTGGTTTAAAGTAAACTATCGCTTGTATAAATTTTTATTTATTATAATTGGTAATTAGAAGCCTTAATTTGCATGCATTAATTAATTATGTTGTCTTATGAGTTTCAGATGGGACTACATAGAAGTAAGAGGTAAGATAGTGAAGGATATGGATCGTTTGGATGCTTTTAAAGAGGGATTAACTACTTGGTCTAAGTGGGTGGACTCTAATGTTGATGCTGCCAACACCAAAGTTTTCTTTCAAGGCATTTCTCCAACCCATTACATGTACGATTTCCTCTTTTAACTCTCATCGCCAACACTACAAATTAACCTTAGGCTTATTCAAATTCTTTGTCATTTCACCATATAGGATATGGAAATTTTCATTTGACTTATTGCAATTTTACTAGTTCTAGTTTAACTTTTCAATAACTATATTATATATACAATCTAAGAGAACTCGATTCTTTGTAAATCGAAATGTCTTTATTAAGTTTAATTTTTTTTTAGTACAAGTGATAGTCTAAACTACAGAAAAGGGGTTTCTCACACACACACAACTGATGCTATGAGGGTTCAAACCTGAAACCTCTAGTTTGCAAGTGAATACCCTTTTTCACTGGACTAGACCCTATTGGCCCTTATTAAGTTTAATATTTATAAAAACATGGTTAACTTAGTAATTTAATCACACACTTTTCTTCTTCCCTAACTTCCATCTATTATTTAAACTAGTCATACATTTAATCAAATATAGTGTAAGCTTTAATCATTTTAATTACATAATAAAATGGACAACGAAGTCTAGCCTAGAGAAAAATTGTATTGACTTGTAGACTAATAATTTCAGGTTCGAACTCCTATTGCACCTTAGTAATGTGTATGAGAAACCCCCCTTTATAATTTAGATTATCACTTGTATTAAAAAAAAAAAATTATTAGATAGCAAAATTATTGCATCTATCATGCATACACATGTTATATGTTCTTACTATTATTCTCCCTAACTCCGGAAATATTTAATTAAAAAATATTATTTTGCGAATATATTATTACTGGTGGAGCAGAGGAAAAGAATGGGACGAGTCAGAGTCAGCAACTTGCAAAGGACAAAATCAACCCGTAAGTGGTTCAAAATACCCAGGAGGATCACCAGCAGCAGCAACTGTGGTCAACCAAGTGTTGACCGCCATGTCATCCCCAGTAACTTTGCTGGACATAACATTGCTATCGGAACTGAGGAAAGATGGGCACCCATCTGCATATGGTTTGGGTGGGGATAAAGGAAACGATTGCAGTCACTGGTGCCTTGCTGGTGTCCCTGACACCTGGAATGAGCTTTTTTATGCCAGTCTTGTGGCTACTGGCTGAGAATTATTTACAATGGGAAACAAATACGTAAATGTATAAATTACTTGGCTACAAATGAAGTGGGTGGTAGCCCCTATTGTATCTCGTTTATTTCAAACAAATTAATTCATCTAAAAGAACAATTCAACTTTGTTTCTTTATTTCAAGGTTTTGGAATTTCTCTTTTTCTGATTTTGAAAATTTTGGGTCACATCAATCGGAGAAGAAATCTGTTTTCTGTGATCATAATTTTAGCATCTATTAGTATCTAGAACAGAAATCAACAAACTTAACCAAACAATGTAACCAATTAAATAAGAAGATCAAGGAGTTAACGTGGTTCGGAAATGTACTTTTGTTCATAGGACATCAATATCAAAATAACTAGAAGTGGTCCTTGCATGGTGCAAGTGGCGCCACTGCATAGGGCCCCTGAATTTTTTTTACTTTACATTAATATTATAAAAATTGTATATTAACTCTAGTGTGCAGCACAGTGAAACAAAAGTGTATTTGGTGAAGCTTGTTTCTAACGCATATTCATTGGTACAAAGCCCAAGAGTTCGAGTCTAAGTGATGTCATTGTAAAGATCCAACTAAACTAACAGCATATATCACACCTAAACCAAAAAAAAAAGTACTTTCTTCCACTCAAAACAAAACCAAAAAAAAGTCTAGTGGAAGTTTAGGGTTTAAGTTTTGCACAAGACCCATAAAATTTCAGGACCGGCCCTAAAAATAACGGATACAAAAATTGATAGATCTTTAGCAAGCCATTCCCAGGGGCCAGGGCTTGATGTCAAGAACCACACTAGACTCACTCACTCACTCACACATTTATATCCCTCTCACTCTCACTTGGTGTGGAATACTTGATTATATTCTTGAGGTGGATCACCTCACTTTTCAAATGAAATCAAATGATGAGAATAATGCTCCTAATATATAGGCATGGCAATGGTTAATTTGGGTGGCTTAATTAATCGTCACTTAATATCACTTGACATTGAAATTTGTAAATACAATACAAATTAATAAATGTTGTATTCTGGTAGGTGGTTGCAATCCCAGCATGCGCAAGAGAGAAGAAACTGCATTAACCAGTCAGATGCATGGTGCTCCTAATCCTTTACCGGAGCGCAGGTGAAGCTTACTTGCCCTAATGTGAATGTGAACCAAGTAAATCATATAGTAATACATCTTTGACATATTTTACTTTGTATTTTATACTACAGGTACAAGGAAAAGCCTTCCAAACTGCCTTGCGTGAAAGGAAAATACCATTTCATGTTCATGGAGTGGCTAACGGGGTTTATGGGATTTTCATCCTGAGCTGGAATAACCGCCCGCCAAGAATTCTAGCTAAACTGGGATACTTACTTTGATGATTTTATCCTTTTAATTCCAGTTTTGTTTTTATAATTTCACAGGTTGTTTGTGAACTATAATGATGTTACAACTCTCTATATACAGTTTTAAAATATTCGGATATATTCACAGGGTATAGCCGCGCGGCTGTACGCTTAAAATATTAAATTTAAACCGTATAGCCGCGCGGCTATACTCTCTGTATATATTCGAATATTTTGTAAGTATAACTGCGCGGTTATACGCTTTAAATGTATACGATTTTCAAGTGCAGCCAGCTTTCTTCTGTTTCTAAGGAAATTCGTGGTCTTTGGGAAATGGGTTTTCGTGATTTTGATGTTAATCGAAAACCCATTAATTGATGGGATTTTGAATCTGAAGTGATTGGATTGGTTCTAAGGGCCTCTCATGGGGAGATTTCTTGGCGGGTTTGTGTTGCCTCTGCTGCTGCTAACAGGTATTTAAATGAAAATGCCTTTTGTTCATTTGTTTTAATAACCATGTTATTGTAGTAACAGGATTATTTCAAGTGGATGTGTTGGACTTGACCAGCTGGTCTAGTTAATTGCAACTCAAAAATTTAGCATGCATTTCGACTGGGTTGCTGATTTCCTTGTTGGGTGTTCTTCAGTTATGTTTTTATGGTAATTTAGATAAGCTAAGCTTGTATATTGTCTCTACTGCATATACAGTCTCATACTGTCTCCATCATCATCAACCATAATCAGTGGTCTGAATTATCATTTGATATGGTTATGGAGAAATTCTGGACGCAGAAAACTTAGATACTGAATCTATGCGTGCTTAGTAACTGAGGTAAATGTGATAGCATGATTCTGCATTAGTTTTTCTTTTGTTTTTGTTGTCAAAAATGCTAAGTGCATGCTATATGGATGATGCCAGTGCAACTTGCCATTGCAATGTTCCTTCTGTATAACAGCATTGTTGCAGCAGTGATCACATCTGAAGTAGGAATCATGTGTGTTCTTGTGTTTGTTGTGCTGGGCACGGGACGGAACAACAGGTTCCAATCTAATGTGAAGGCAACAAATGAGATGCTTAACTACATGCCTGTGATCAATTTCCAGGCTTGGGAGGAGCACTAGAGAGTTCAGGCTTTCCGAGAGTTGGAGTTTAGCTGGCTGACCAAGTTCATGTACTCAATCTCTGCCAATGTTGTGGTTATGTGGTGCACCCCAGTACTTATATCAACTCTCACATTTGGCACTGCACTCTTATTGGGTGTCCGGCTTGATGCCGGCCGGGACACTGTTCACAACCACAAGCATGTTCAACATTTTGCGGGATCCCATCAGGACCTTCCCACAATCTATGATTTCAATTTCTCAAGCTATGATATCTCTTGGGAGGTTGGACCGTTATATGATGAGTAGGGAATTGGTGGAGGATGCGGCGGAGAGAGACGAGAGCTGTGATAGTAGAACTGCGGTGGAGGTTAAAAATGGCGTGTCTAGCTGCAATGATGAAAGCAAAGAAGAGGATTTGAATGTCAATAAAGGGGAGCTAACAGCTATTGTAGGAACAGTGGGATCTGGAAAGTCTTCCCTTCTAGCCTCAATTCTTGGTGAGATGCACAAGTTTTCCGGAAATGTATGATTTGATACCATTAAACCCTTTTCTAGATGTCTCTTATGACATAAAATCCCTCCACTTAACCATAAGTTTATAACCCGGTCATAACTCACTCAAAAGGCTTCAGTTTAATCAAGTACTTGTTGAATTAATAAACTTTTTGAATAACATGTACGAGTTTGTGGAACAACTGCCTATGTTGCTCAAACATCATGGATTCAAAATGGGACTACTGAAGAAAGTATATTATTTGGTTTGGCAATGGACAAAGATAGATACCAGGAAGTTATCAGGGTTTGCTGCTTGGAGAAGGACTGGGAAATGATGGAGTTTAGAGATCAAACTGAGATAGGAGAGCATGGCATCAACCTAAGTGGTGGCCAGAAACAGAGGATACAACTTGCTAGAGCTGTATATCAAAATTGTGACATAAATCTTCTAGATGACGTTTTCATCGCTGTTGATTCTCATACTGGATCAGAAATATTTAAGGTGACATTGCATTAGATTTTCTACTACATTTGATAGTAAATAAATGATTTACTTTTGATTCTACAGTGATTGAACATTCAAGCTTGTTCTTAAGATAGTGGTTTGAACACTTTTTTACTTTCATAGTCTAAATGTGCTAAGATAGTATAAAAACAGTACAAAGTGACACTCATTGAATATGATTTAAAAGCATAATGTTCTACTGATCATGATTTATACTTCTCTGCAGGAATGTGAGGGGAGTGCTTAAAAACAAGACGGTTTTACTTGTAACTCATCAAGTTGACTTTTAGCATAATGTTGATCTTATTTTGGTAAGATTATAATTGCAGTTTGCACATGTATCCCTCCTACTTATATATTTATTTGAACTTATTACCTCCAAATAATATCAGGTCATGAGACATGGGATGATAGTACAGGCTGGAAAGTATAATGATTTGCTAAATTCTGGCCTAGATTTCAAAGAGCTAGTAGCTGCCCATGAAACCTCCATGGAACTTGTAGAAATGAGCACCACTATTCCCAGCAAAAGTTCCCCCAGTCCTCAAATATCTCCTCAACTCTCTTCGAACCACCGGGAAGCCAATGGTGGAAACAACTCTTTGGACCAACCAAAGTCTGATAACAGGACTTCTGAACTCCTCAAAGAAGAGGAGAAAGAAACAGGCAAAGTGAGCTTGCGCGTTTATAAAGTTTGTGAGTTAGAATTGCTCACCTTTTCTTTTTCTGTTTAAGCATTAGTTTTTGTCATAGTTGATGAGAGATCCTATTCTCTGTTTAATCTAAATTGTATACGTTGTCTTCTTTGCTAACTGATGAGAATTTTTCACTCACCAGGCATCAAACTGATCAGACGAATATCGATCAATTTCTTCCCTTCATTTTGGGTATGACCATTGCCATGTACATTACTGTGCTTGCCATCTTTAGCAATAACCAAATACTCATAATCCAAGTGACATTTAAAAAAACAAAAAAAAAACTTATAGTATGATGAATCAATAACCAATACAAGCTGTGTCAACAGCTAAATTCTCCTATGCCTTACTTGGAAGAGTAGGGATACTCTGCTTGTTCCTGAAGAAATTTTCTGGATCAACAGCAGTCTTCACCTTCAGCAACCTATCAAAGTTGTCATTGAAGTACTTCAATCCATAAATCTTCCCTTCTTCATAGCTATTGTCACCAAATGTATTGACACCAATGTCAAGGTCCCTGTAATTCAAGAAAGCACTTCTTGGGTTCTTGGACACAAATGGGGTCATGTAACTGTAAAGCCTCCTGCTTTGTGTGAGATAATTCTTCTCTGAATCCTCTCCTGCATCTTCCCAATTCACTGAGTACTGAATTTTGAACAAGTTCCCTGCACGGTGTGGAAAAGGCATCTCAGAGGCCGGAATTTGGCTCATTTTCCCACCATATGGATTGAACACCAACCCTATTTTGCCAAGCTCAATCATCTTCTTCCATAACCACTCCAACCCATCTTTGGAGATTGGGGTTTGAACATAATCAGACTTCCTTTTCAGGAAATTTGCATAATTGGGATTTCTATTGAGCAACGTTTCAGGTTTAGTCCCATTATCAAAATTAGCCCACCAAAGCACAAAGTCAATCCAACTCATCTCCATACAATTCTCCTTCTTCAAACCCAATTCAGGAAACTCCTTCCCCAACAACTCATATATATTTATACACACACATATGTAGGTACGTATTTTTCAACAATACATTCGTGTTCTATACATATCTCACGTTTTCTTTAAAAAGCAAACATACAATAGTCGTATCATGCATATATGTACGTATTTCTAATATTTTATACACGTATTTTTTACAAAATTTTCAGTAACACACACAAATTCACGTATTATACAAATAATTCTCACATATTATTGAATAAGAATAACATACGGTATAAAAATTATATTAAAATATCAAATATTGGATATTATCTACTTTGGATATGTTGCAAATTAATATCCATATGGTACAAACGAATGCAACTAGGAGGGTCCTTTTTTGTATTTTTATAAATTTAAAATAAAATAAAATTAAAAAAAAAAAAAAGTACAGTACCGCCGCACGGCTATACTCCATGTTTTTAATTTTTCTAAAAGACATGTGTTGACACTTGGCGCCTAATGGTTGGAGTCTTTTTTATATTTAAAAATAGTATCGCCGGGCAGCTATACTCATTTTTGAATTTTTTTAAAAAAAGAAATGCGTTGACACGTGGGGCATAATGGATGGGGGTCTTTTTTAATATTTAAAAATAGTATAGCCGCACGGCTAACCTCAGTTTTGAAATTTTTTTAAAAAAGAAATGTGTTGACACGTGGGGCATGATGGCTGGGTTTTTTTTTTATATTTAAAAATAGTATAGCCGCCTGGCTATACGCAGTTTTGAAATTTTTTTATAATAGACATGTGTTGAGACGTGGATCCTATTGGTTGGGGGACTATTTTTATATTTAAAAATAGTATAGCCGCCCGGCTGTACTCAGTTTTGAAATTTTTTTATAAAAGACATGTGTTGACACGTGGCTTCTATTGGTTGGGGTCTTTTTTATATTAAAAATAGTATAGCCGCCCGGCTACACTCAGTTTTGAAATTTTAAAAAAAAAAGATATGTGTTGACACGTGGGGCATTATGGATGGGTGTCTTTTTTTATATTTAAAAATAGTATAGCCGCCCGGCTATACTCAGTTTTGAAATTTTTTATAAAAGGCATGTGTTGACACGTAGCTCCTATGGTTGGGGACTTTGTTTATACTGAAAAATAGTATAGCTGCCCGGCTATACTCAATTTTTTTATATAAAAAAATATAGTATAGGCGGGAGGCGTTACTTATTGAATTTAATAAATAGTATAGACAAGCAGCTATAGTGTTTTACATATATGTTCATATAAATATATATATATATATATATATATATATATACACAGAGAGCTTCCATTGAGGGATCCCTCAAATAAGCTTATTTGAGGGACACCCCTTGTAGGCCCCACTCCAGATTGTATTTCACTAATCCAAACCGTCTATTTTGTAGATACTCATTCAAAGATCATCTCTACAAAAAATCACTTAAATCCGATATCATTTGACCACTCAATTAAGTTATTGAAATTTTAGCATTTTCTTGAAGCACCGTGTTCATTGATTTTGTAAGACACAATTGGATGTCTAAACGGTTTCCGATTTGTCTAATTTTTTGTAAGGATGATCTATAAATGAAGACCTAAAAAATAAATGGTTTGGATCATTGGGAAAAAAATTGTAGGGTACCCTAAAGGGCGTCCCTCAAATAAAATTATTTGAGGGATCCCTCAATAGAAGGGGACTGTATATATACATATTCATATATATATTTATACACACACACATATGTAGGTACGTATTTTTCAACAATACATTCGTGTTCTATACATGTCTCACGTTTTCTTTAAAAAACAAACATACAAGAGTCGTATTGTACAAATACGTACTTATTTCTAACATTTTATACACGTATATTTTACAAAATCTTCAGTAACACACACAAATTCACGTATTATACAAATAATTCTCACATATTATTGAATAAGAAGAACATATGGTATAAAAATTATATTAAAATACCAAATAGTGGAATATAAATATCTACTTTGGATATGTTGCAAATGAATATCCATAAGGTACAAATGAATGCAACTAGGAGGGTCCTTTTTGGTTTTTTTTTTTTTTTTTTTTTAAAAAAAAAAAAAAGAAGAGGACAGCCGCACGGCTATACTCCGTGTTTTTAATTTTTTTTCAAACACATGTGTTGACACGTGGCGCCTAATGAATGGAGTCTTTTTTATATTTAAAAATAGTATAGCCGTGCGGCTATACTCAGTTAATTTTTAAAAAAAGAAATGTGTTGACACGTGGGCATAATGGCGGGGATCTTTTTTAATATTTAAAAAGAAATGTGTTGACACGTGGCTCCTATTGGTTGGGGGACTATTTTTATATTTAAAAATCGTATAGCCGCCCGGCTGTACTCAATTTTGAAATTTTTTTATTAAAGACGTGTTGACACGTGGCCCCTGTTGGTTGGGAGACTTTTTTTACATTTAAAAATAGTATAGCCGCCCGGCTATATTCAGTGTTGAATTTTTTTTTTATAAAGGACATGTGTTGAGACGTGGGGCATAAATGATAGAGCAATTTCCTTTTTAAAAAAAAAAAAACAAATGGTATAGCCGCACGGCTAGACTCTGTGTTTTTTTAATTTTTTTAACAGAAATAAACTTGTGTTGACACGTGGCGCCCAATAAAGGGTCCTCTTTTTTCATATTTATTCCTATCTTTGACACGTGGAGCCGAAATGATAGAGGGATTTTTTTTTTTTAAAATTAGTATAGCCGCACGGCTATACTCTGTGTTTTTTATTTTTTTTTAAAAATATGTTGTGTTGAGAAGTGGCGCCTAATAAGGGGTTCTCTTTTTTCCTATTTATACCTATCTTTGACACGTGGAGCCTAAATGATAGAGGGATTTCTTTTTTCTTTTTTTTAATTAGTATAGCCGCACGGCTATACTTTGTGTTTTTTTTATTGTATTATAGAAATGGCTTCTGTTGACACGTGGCGCCTAATAAGGGGTCCCTTTTTTCATATTTTTACCTGTCTTTGACACGTGGAGCATAGTTGATAGAGGGATTTATTTTTATTTTAAAAAATAGTATAGCCGCACGGCTATACTCTGTGTTTTTATTTTAAAAAAAAAGAAATAGCTGGTTGACACGTGGCGCCTAATAAGGGGTCCTGTTTTTTAATAATTGTACCTATCTTTGACACGCGGAGCATAAATGATAGAGCGATTTCTTTTTGGGAGATTTTGCAAAAGGTCAAAGGCCAGGGAAATAGTTTAACATAAGCCAAAATATTTTGTATTTGGACAAAAATGCCCTTACGTAGTTTTGAATTGCCTAAGGAACCCTTTTGCTTTTGCTAGTCATATGGAACAAAAATGTTCCTTTTTCAACTAATGCCGTATGGAGCCAAAGAGTTTGGCGGCTATTCTTGCTGGGATGATCTCTTCACATGGAGATGAGATTGATGATGCTTCACATGGTTTTCAGGCTTCCATTATGTTGTCTATATTATGTAGTTCTTCTTCTCCTAAGCTAGTTCAGTATGCATTGTTTTTTGCTGAAATTTGTTCTGCTATCTGGTTATAGATTTCATAAAAAACTTTTGCTCCTGTCATGCTTATCCTCTATTCATATGTGTCTTCTGGTCTCTTGGATGTAGATTTTGAATATACCTTGACAAACTTGGATTGGTAAAGGAGGGTCAAACGATCATCATTAAATAGTTGTTGCTCGGCTATTATTGCTTCTCTATATTATTGAATGTCTTGCTTGGTAGGAATTCCTATTTTTGCTAATTCTGCCGGACTAAGTAGTTCATTAAAAGAAATAATAATTCTATGTTGTGCTCTGTCTGGGTAAATATTATCTTCAAACCATTCTGGGGGTATGCTGGTGAAATCTAATTTTACATTTTTCCAAAGAGGAAGATAAAAACTTATGACTTCTTTAAATTTTGAGGAAAATGAATCTAAATGATCACTATTTTCTATATAAAGTTTACCTAAATAACCATATTCTGCTAAAAATGATGGAGTAACTACGATTATTTTTTGTTTATGCTCTAAATGCAATTCTCTATATTCAACCATGTTAATACTAGCTAAGTGAATAGTATAATGAGAACAGCTTTTGGTAATAATTTTGATGCCAGGATGTGGATTACTTTTTAAATTGAAAAGAAAAGCTTGGATATATAGTTGAAGAGATGTATTTTGCTCATATTCTAATTTAATTATATGACTCTTAATATCTGATGGTAAAAATTTATACCTTTCTCTAGCTAGAGTTTGAAGAAAATATGGATTTTTAGTTTTTTGCTCAAGTGAAAATTTACTATTATGCTCAAGTAAGGTGGGCTTATTAGCCTATTTTTCTTGTAGAATTTGACATCTTAAATTAATGATTCTAAATGCTTCACTATTGTATCATATTCCTTCTTCTGCTCTCTATGTTTTTCCTGCAAAAAAGAAAGTTGTTGTTTTGCTTTTTTATAATCATAATTATATGCTAAAAACTCTTGCTCAAGGGCTCTAATAAGTTTTTCATGCCCTTTTCTTATGCTTTCAGTATTAATTCTAATGTTCCAAAAGTTGTCTAAAAAAAACTTTTTGTTTATACGCTAATGATTCTTGAGTACGATACTTTAAAGCAGGATTTCTAACTTCTTGTAAGGAAATTCCATTATAAAAATAAGTATTCATTACTGGTCTTTCTTGACTACTTGTGCTTAATGGATTACCACCTGGTGATGGTGTACCGAGCAACAACTATTCAATGATGATCTTCTGACCCTCCTTTACCAATCCAAGTTTGTCAAGGTATATTCAGAATCTACAACTAAGAGACTAGATGACACATATGAATACCGGATAAGCACAACAGGAGCACAAGTTTTTTATGAAATCTATAACCAGTTAGCAGAACAAATTTCAGAAGAAGACAACAACAATGCATACTGGAATAGCTTAGGAGAAGAAGAACTACATAATATAGACAACATGATGGAAGCCTGAAAACTTATTTTTCAGGGGATCTCGGTCAAGGTTTCTAAAAGCCAAAATAACAACCAGACACCATGCCTAGAACATGGAACTGCAAAGACACCAACTTAAAGGGCTATGGAGCAGAACTCAGAGGTCCTCTGAACTCAGAGGTTCCCTGACAGACATCCAATTATTGTTATGGCAAATATCAAACATGACCAAGTGCTCAAACAAAGTATTGATCGTCAGTTTAGCAATATAACAACATAATTATGAACAGTGTTTCCTTGTTTTGGACAAGAAGTCTCCTAAGAAAACCAATTAAAAGAGAAAAAGACTTACTTAATTGCTTTTGCTGGAATTGTTATGCACTGGATACTAATCAGTTGTTGGTGATATTTAACAATGCTTGAAGGATATGAAGAATAAGAGAAAGTATATAAACAAAAGGATTTTTATTTATTGAAACTGAAAGATGAAGTATTGGGATTTTTTCTTCCCTGATGTACTTCTCTTCTTCGGAGCTGCAGGCTATATACATGAGTTCACCGACTTCATTCTTTTCCAGAAAAGCTTAAGGATGAGAAAGAGGAGCCTCCTTCCCTTTTTCCTCTCTATCTGTTTCTCTATCCGAACACTCCACACACACCTCGTATGTAATTCACATGTCTTCTCACACATAGATACAAGGAATTCACATGCATAAAGCTAAATGACATCTCTGGGAGCTTACATGCTGCTGTGCTTTGATTTTCTAAAAGATGCTAACGGACGAAATGGCTGGCTGAAGTTCACATGCTATGCTTTGATTTTCTAAAAGCTGCTAACAAACAAAAATGGCTGAAGACTACTAATATTTCTATTTGAGTCTTTGCATGTCTTTAGGATTAAAGTTGAGGAGTGTTTTGGTCATTTACGAAAAGGCTTTGGCTTTTTTCTAAAGACTTTTTTTTTTTATTGCTAAAACTGAATTTTGTATTTCTCTTTTTTTTTTTAATTAGTATCGCCGCACGGCTATACTCTGTGTTTTTTATTTTTTTAAAGAAATAGCTTGTGTTGACACGTGGCGCCTAATAAGCGGTCCTCTTTTTTCATATTTATATCTTTCTTTGACACGTGGAGCCTAAATAATAGAGGGATTACTTTTTTTTTTTTTATAATTAGTATAGCCATACGGCTATACTCTGTGTTTTTATTTTTTTAAAGAAATACGTTGTGTTGACACGTGGCGCCTAATAAGCGGTCCTCTTTTTTCATATTTATATCTTTCTTTGACACGTGGAGCCTAAATAATAGAGGGATTACTTTTTTTTTTTTAAATTAGTATAGCCGCACGGCTATACTTTGTTTTTTTTTTGTTTTTTTAAAGAAATAGCTTGTGTTGACACGTGGCGCCTAATAAGGGGTCCTGTTTTTTCCTATTTATACCTATCTTTCACACGTGGAGCCTAAATATCGAGGGATTTCTTTTTTTTTTAAACAAATTAGTATAGCCGCACGGCTATACTCTGTGTTTTTAATTTTTTTAAAGAAATAGACTTGTGTTGACACGTGGAGCCTAAATATAGACGGATTTATTTTTTAAAAAATAAATTAGTATAGCCGCATGGCGATACTATGTGTTTTTAATTTTTTTTAAAAGAAATAGACTTGTGTTGACACGTGGCGCCTAATAAGGGTTCCTCTTTTTTCATAATTATACATATATTTGACACGTGAAGCCTAAATGATAGAGGGATTTCTTTTCTTTTTTTTTCTTTTTTTTTTAAAGTATTGTCGTACTGCTATACTCTGTGGTTTTAATTTTTTAAAGAAATAGAATTGTGTTGACACGTGGCTCCTTATAAGGGGTCCTCTTTTTTCATATTAAAAATAGTATAGCCGCGCGGCCGTACTATTTTACACGTGGTCACATAGCGCTGTGCAGCAGCTCTGTTTTATTTTTCAGTAAATAGTATAGCAATGCAGCTATACTCATTTGTTTAATTTTAATTAAAAATGATATAGCTTTACTTTTATTTTTAATTATAAATTGTCTTTAATAAATAGTATAAATGAGCAACTATAGTCTTTTGCATATATATATACACACAGATATATATATATATATATATATTAAAGACAATCTGTAATAATAAAAAAGATAAACCTGCCCAGCTATCCTATTTTTATATTATATAAGTAATTAATTAACTAATCAGTTTTTAAAATATGTGAATGTATTATTGAACAATACACACGTACATATATATATACACGTACATATTTTTCAATAATACATTCGTGTTCTATACACGTCTTACGTTTTTTAAAAAGCAAATATACAATAATCGTATTGTACATGTACATACGTATTTGCAATTTTTTTTTTTTAACATGTGGAGCCTAAATGATAGAGCAATTTCTTTTATTTTATTTTTTAAATAGTATAGCCGATTGGCTATACTATGTTTTTTTAATTTTTTAAAGAAATAGACTTGTGTTGACACGTGGCGCCTAATAAGGGGTCCTCTTTTTTATATTATACCTCTCTTTGACACGTGAAGCCTAAATGACAGAGGGATTTTTAAAAAAAAAAATTTTAACTAGTATAGCCGCTCGGCTATACTCTGGGTTTTTTTACTTTTTAAAAAAGAAATAGCTTGTGTTGACACGTGGCCCCTAATAAGGGGTCCTCTTTTTTCATATTTATACCTTTCTTTGACACCTGGAGCCTAAATGATAGAGGGATTTTTTTATTTAAAAAAAAAAATTAGTATAGCCGCACGGCTATACTCTGTGTTTTTGTTTTTTACGAAATAACTTGTGTTGACACGTGGAGCCTAATAAGGGGTCATGTTTTTTCATATTTATACCTATCTTTGACACGTGGAGCCTAAATATAGAGGGATTTCTTTTTTTTTTTAAAAAAAAAAACAAATTAGTATAGCCGCACGGCTATACTCTGTATTTTAAATTTTTTTGAAGAAATAGACTTGTGTTGACACGTGGCTTCCAATAAGGGGTCCTCTTTTTTCATGTTTATACCTACCTTTGACAAGTGGAACCTAAATGATAGAGGGATTTTTTTTATAAAAAAAATTAGTATAGCCGCACGGCTATACTCTTTTTTTTTTTTTTTTTATAAAAGAAATAGGTTGTGTTGACATGTGGCGCCTAATCAGGGGTCCTCTTTTTTCATATTTATACCTATCTCTGTGTGTGTTTTAAAAAAAAAAGAAAAAAAAGAAATAGCTTGTGTTGACACTTGGCGCCTAATAAGGGGGCCCTTTTTTCATATTTATACCTATCTTTGACACATAGAGCGTAAATGATAGAGGGATTTTTTTTTAATAAAAAGTATACCCGCGTGGCTAGAATCTGTGGTTTTAATTTTTTAAAGAAATAGACTTGTGTTGACACGTGGCGCCTAAAAACAGGAATGTGTGAGGGAAGTGATTAAAATAGGAAGACGGTTTTACTCTGGTAACTCATCAAGCTGACTTCTAGCATAATGTTGATCTTATTTTGGTAAGATTATAATTGCAGTTTGCACATGTATCCCTCCTACTTATATATTTATTAAATTTATTACCTCCAAATAATATCAGTTCATGAGAGATGGGATGATAGTACAGGCTGGAAAGTATAATGATTTGCTAAATTCTGGCCTGGATTTCAAAGAGCTGGTAGCTGCCCATGAAACCTCCATGGAACTTGTAGAAATGAGCAACACTATTCCCAGCAAAAGTTCCCCCAGTCCTCAAATATCTCCTCAACTCTCTTCGAACCACAGGGAAGAAAATGGTGGAAACCACTCTTTGGACCAACCAAAGTCTGATAACAGGACTTCTAAACTCATCAAAGACAAGAAGAGGAGAAAGAAACAGGCAAAGTGAGCTTGCACGTTTACAAAGTTCGTGAGGTAGAATTTCTCACCTTTTCTTTTTCTGTTTAAGCATTAGTTTTTGTCATCGTTGATGAGAGATCCTATTCTCTGTTTAAGCTAAATTGTATACGTTGTCTTCTTTGCTAACTGATGAGAATTTTTCACCCACCAGGCATCAAACTGATCAGACGAATATCGATCAATTTCTTCCCTTCATTTTGTGTATGACCATTGCTATGTACATCACTGTGCTTGCCATCTTTTAAAAGTATAGCGGCACGGCTATACAATTTTAAAGTGCAGCCAGCTTTCTTCTGTTTCTATTCCAATTGGGAGTTTATGAGGAAATTCGAAGTCTTTGGAAAATGGGTTTTCGTGATTTTGATGTTAATCGAAAACCCATTAATTGATGGGATTTTGAATTTGAAGTGATTGGATTGGTTCTAAGGGCCTCTCATGGGGAGATTTCTTGGCGGGTTTTCATAACCATGTTATTGTAGTAACAGGATTATTTCAAGTGGATGTGTTGCACTTGACCAGCTGGTCTAGTTAATTGCAACTCAAAAATTTAGCATGCATTTGGATTGGGGTGCTGATTTCCTTGTTGGGTGTTCTTCAGTTATGTTTTTATGGTAATTTAGATAAGCTAAGCTTGTATATATTGTCTCTATTGCATATACTAAGCTTGTATACTGTCTCCATCATCATCAACCATAAAGAGCAGTCTGAATTATCATTTGATATGGTTATGGAGAAATTCTGGACGCAGAAAACTTACTTATAGATACTGACAATCCATGCGTGCCTAGTAACTGAGGTAAATGTGATAGCATGATTCTGCATTAGTTGTTCTTTTGTTTTCCTTGTCGAAAATGGTAAGCCTGTGTTTATGGATCAAAGAAACAGATTATGCAGTTATAGATTCCTTTTTAAGTGTGCTCAACTTTAGTTTTCTTAAGTAGCTATAACCACATGGATACCAAATTTAGGCATAAATGCAGTGAACTTATTTTATATAATAAAGGAAAATTAAGTTTTGGAGATCTACTTGAGTTTTATTTAGTATCTCATTCAATGTCAAACCTTAGGTTTGATTGGATTCATGCAGAAAATGCACTTTGAACAATTTTTGTTTACAATATAACATAGGAGACAAAAGAAAATGATTTTTGATGTTTTTTTATACTTGTTCTTATTATATTAAATGCAGGAAATTTCTCTACAACATGACGGGGAAAGACTCGCCCGGTTTATTAGCCGAAGGGATTGGTTCCCTAGAACCAAAGGGGTTGTAGAGAAGAGAAACCAAGAAGAAAGGACAAAAAGGGAGAAAAAGGGTCGAGAAAAGCGACTTTAGTATTATCTTAATTAGATTACAGTAATTAGATTACAGTTGTATTTGGTTGGTCCCTCCCCTCCCCTTTGGCAGTACGAAATTAGAAGCAGACAAAGTATCGTAACGGCTAAGGTAACAATAAACACAGCACACCCTTGTTGAATTATCGTTAACTGTATTTGATTAAATGCATTATATTTGTGTTGGAAGCTGGGCATATTATATTCTAATATCAAAATATAACGCTATAAAATAAAATAAAAATGTTTAAGCCGTGACGAGATGCTTGCTGTTAGACTCCAACTTGGTTAATATCCAATGCACTAAAAATTTCATGTACCTGCAGATTTTTATCAGTATACATGTCAATTCTGGAAACTCTTATTAGATTTTCATGCCCTTTTATATTGATTTTCTTCTTTTATTGTTTTAACTTATCGGAAGAAGGGGTTTTAACTTAACAAAAGAGAAGAAATTTGAATCTGAAAGATCTTCCAACTTTGGAGAGAATTAATTCCTACATAAATAAATACATGAACCTAAAAAGTTTAGCGAAAGTTGGCCAAAAAATAAGGAAAAAAGTCACGTGTATATATATATTTGGCATTCGTATCATTTTTTATCACCTCAATTTTCAGTCACATTTTTCTAAAATGGCTCTGTGGTTTAGTTTTATGGTAGGAATTGTAGCTCTTCTTTCCATTGTCATATTGCAACCCTACCAAGTACATGGAAATGGTGATGCAGGCGCAGGCGCAGGGCATGATAAACAATCAAATGGCTGCAATTACTTTCAAGGAAGTTGGATAATTGATCCTTCAGATATACATCCACTCTACGATTCATCGAAGTGTCCATTCATCAATCGAGCATTCGATTGCCTGACGAACGGTAGACCTGATAAAGAGTACCTCAGATATAGATGGAAGCCAACTGGATGTGATCTTCCAAGGTAAAACAGTTCCTCTTCTTACAGGGGTTTTATTCTTCTTTGATATCATTTCACGATCGTCATAAATAAAACTGTTTGTACCACATTACTAACTAAATCTCTCGAGACGCGATATGTAACGTTTAGATATATATGTGTGTGACATGTTTTGCAAGTGGAGCGCAGATTCAATGGTGAGGACATGCTGAGGAGGTTAAAGGGGAAGAAGATATTATTCGTGGGGGACTCTCTAAGCTACAACCAATGGCAGTCACTAGTATGCATGTTGCATGCTGCTGTGCCCCAAACCAATTATACTCTAACAAGCAAAGGTGGCCTCTCCACGTTTTATTTGCCTGTGAGTTTTCTGCGTCCTAAATCAATCAAAAAAACTTATTGACTTAATCCATTCCATTTATCATACATTTTAATAATGGAGTGGATCTTTTGATTTTGTTGACAAGAGACCGACCTAGGCTTATAAGATGTGAATTTTGCAGGATTATGGAGTTTCTGTGTCGCTATCCCGAAATCCGTTTCTAGTGGATCTAGTCAAAACAAAAGTGGGCAGGGTTTTGAGGCTTGACTCCATTGAAAATGGCAAGACATGGAAAGGATACGACATGCTTATCTTCAATACTTGGCATTGGTGGCTCCATACGGGAAGGCTACAATCGTGAGATACATACAAACCTCAAAATACTTTAGTATACACTAACCATAAATCTAAATACACTAATGTTCTCCACCACACATGTCACGTTGTGCACATTCAAACATTATTCTACTTGAATAAATTCTTCAATCTAATAACATATGATACGTTAAATAGTCTGACAACATATGATGCCTACGTTAAATAGTCTGATAATTGAATTGTTTTATGTGGGAGTTTCAGGTGGGACTACATTGACGTAGGAGGAAAGGTGCACATGGATATGGATCGTTTGGATGCTTTTAGGGAGGGATTAACTACTTGGTCCAAGTGGGTGAACTCTAATGTTCATTCCAACAACACCAAAGTTTTCTTTCAAGGCATTTCTCCAACCCACAACAAGTATGTCCCTCAATAATTATTCTGTTTTAAATATTAATTAATTATAAATTACAATTTCTTGGTTTAATTTCTCCCAGAAAAAAAAAAGGAAAAGAAAGGTATTAATCTTTTTTTTTTTTTTGTGGGTAGTGGAAAAGAATGGGGCTCAAATTCAACAACTTGCAATGGAGAAACTCAACCTATAAGTGGCTCAATATATCCAGGAAGCTCTCCACCTGCAACAACTGTGGTCAACGACGTGTTGAGTAAAATGTCAACTAGCACCCCAGTAACTTTGCTGGACATAACTTTACTTTCGCAGCTGAGAAAAGATGGGCACCCTTCTGTTTATTCCGGTGATGGGGAGAAGGGAAATGATTGTAGCCACTGGTGCCTTGCTGGTGTCCCTGATACCTGGAATGAACTTTTGTATGCAATTCTTGTGACTAAGTAAAGACTAGGGAGGAGATGATGATACAATAAATAACTTGTTCAATCAAAATAAAAAGTGTCAAAAACAGATGCTAAAAGTAATTCTTATTACTAGCCTCTCTGCACGCGCTTCCGCGCTTGCGAGAGGTTTTTTTTTTAAAAAAAATAAATTTATTTTAGAATTAAAAAAGATAATGGGTAGTTGTGTTCCATAAAAATAGGATCCATTATCTACTTTTTCTTTTTCTTTTAATTTTTTTAAATATGAAAAAGTGTGAATTTACCATATTATCCTCATTTAATTAATAATTTGAATTCTTAATGTTTGCATTAACCAAGGGCATTTTCTGGTATTTTGAATGTTTCACCATTCTTTGCCTTTTGCTTTATATATATAGATATACTACATGTTGGGTTTTATTCTGCGGGCACAACTGTTTTAGTTCATTTAATAACAACCATATCTCATTGTTTCCAATAGAAAAAAGAAAGAAAAAACTATAACCATCAACATTATCATCTCCTCTCACTCTTTAAATTAGGGCTAGACACAATTTGGTCTAGTCGGTTATTTTGTACAAATCAGCCACCAAACTAATGTCCTCGGCAACCAAAAGTTGAGAATCGAGACTGACCCAACACAAGCATATACCGACCACTTCTAAAATTTTGGTTGGTATATATAAAACTCACTACAATAGCAGAGGAGTTTCAACCTCAGTATAAGCTCATGTTTGCGGCCATATAGTTAGAAATATTAGTGGTGGGCTTGGTCTGGGTTGGTTCGGTTTTGGGCCCAACTCGGACACTGAATCATAGGCCTCGGTTTGGCTATTTTGGAAACCCGACCTAAATTATAATTGATGAAAACCTACCACTTCAGTTAACCGGACTTAGTGGGTTGGTTTGGTTTGAGTTTTTTGGCTTTCAGAGAGAGAGAGAGAGAATAAAAGCAATGGAGAGAGGGAGAGATAGAGAGGAGAAGAAGGAAAAAAAAAGAGGGAGAGATGGAAAAGAAGAAGAAGAAGAAGAAGAGAAAAACAAGAGAGAGAAGAAGAAGAAGAAGAAGGGAAAAAAAAACAAGGGAGACGGGAAGAAGGAGTGAACATAGATGTAAAAAGAAAGAGAAAAAAAGAGAAAGAGAGAGAGAGACTGATGGAGACAAGATAGGCAGATAGATTGAGAGACAAGTAAAAGAAAAAAGTTTTTTTTTTTTTTTTAAAGGGAGAAGATAAGATGCATGCGTGTGTTAGGGGTTTTTAAAAAAATTCAGTTAGACATGTGTGTTGGCATGCCCAACAACAAAAGCTAGCTTTTAATTATTTTTTTACTTCTTTAACCTATGTATTATATATAATATTTGTTTAATATCATCGGTTTGGTTTGGTTAAATCGTAGTTTTGGATATTATAAACCGTATACCAAATCATATATTTAAGTTTAGTTTGGGTTCAAACCGATGACCAAAATTTTTTAAAAAAAAAAACCAAACCAACCACTATTGGTTTGGTTTGGGCGGTTTGACCGAGTTACCAATCTAAATGCCCAGCCTTAAGAAATATATAAGCTTTGAAATAATATCAACTAACCTCTCTGCATGAGCTTCCTCGTCTGCGAGAGGCTTTTTTTAAAAAAAAAATTATTTTATTTTAGAATTAAAAAAATATAATGGATAGTTGTGTTCTATAAAAATAGGATCCATTATCTGATTTTTCTTTTAATTTTAATTTTTTTAAATATGAAAAAGTGTGAATTTATCATATTGTCCTCATTTAATTAATAATTTCAATTCTTGATGTTTGCATTAACCAAGGGCATTTTCTGGTATTTTAAATGTTTCATCTTTCTCTGTCTTTTGCTTTATATATACAGATCAATGAAAATCCACCACATCGATTTGGATTTTTTTTTAAATGTTGGGATTTTTTTTAATCACTCTAATCTAGCATTACCCAGAAATCTAGCACATTGTTAATTAATATCCGGGCAATCCTCCTCGTTAACTATTTTTCTTTTCCTCAATCATATTCATGTAAGTAATCCCCAATTCAAAGGTATGAATTATGGTAAACAATAAACTGTATGTGATAAATGATGACCACATTATTGGCAACATCTGTACGTTTCCTATGTACAGAATTTATATTAGATTTTGAAGTGACAATGACAAAACTTGCAGCCTCTAAAATGATTTCCAATAAAAAGGAAATTATTCCAACGGAGAAGACAGAAAAGCAGGGGAAATGAAAAAGGAAATTAACAAATGGCAAAGGGCCACCCAAAAAAAATCCTTATAATTTATTTATAAAGAACCTTTCAGTTTGTCTGAAAATTAATTTCAGCCTTGACAGAATCTGAAATGGCATTGTGGTTTCAGCTTCTTGCTCTGGTTGTCTCTTTGGTTCTGCCAATGGCACCCGAACAAGTGCAGGGAGATCCATTTTTTTATGCTGCAGAAAAATCTGGCCTGAATCCATCCTCAACTGGTTGTGATTTTTTTCAAGGGAGTTGGGTTGTTGATAGTTTGTACCCTCTTTACAATGCATCAAGCTGCCCCTTCATTGGTTTCAATTGCCTCAACAATGGCAGACCTGATAAACAGTACCTCAAATATAGGTGGAAGCCCACTGGTTGTGACCTTCCAAGGTACTAAACATCTTTCCCTTGGCTAATATACTATTATTTTTGGACACTGTTTTCCTCGTTACTACCGCAAATAACATTTTTATACATATGTAAAAATAATTCATTAAAAACACGGTCATGATTGGGAGAAATGAGGATTTCCGGCTTTTAGGAGAATGAAGCAGTATTTTCCTTTTATTTTTGTTCAATCAATTTTGGTTACATCCTACCAGTTCTTGTGAAATTGGCACAGATTCAATGGTCAGGATTTCTTGGAGAGAAACAGAGGCAAAAAGATCATGTTTGTGGGGGACTCACTAAGCAACAATATGTGGCAGTCACTGACATGCATGTTACATGTTGCGGTCCCAAACTCTAAATACAACTTAACCCAGAAAGGGCTGCTCTCCACATTTTACCTTGAGGTGATGTTTGGCTAGGCCCTCTCAATCCATTTTGAACCCAGAATTTATGTTTTTATTTTTCTTGAATTTATTCAAATCAAATTCAATTCTGGTTAGGTGATGTTTGGCTTTCTTTTTGTGTTTGATATAGGAATATCAAGTGTCAATTATGTTTCTGAAAAATGGATTCTTAGTGGACTTGGCTTATGAGAAAATAGGCAAAGTCCTAAAACTGAACTCCATCTCCACTGGCAACCAATGGAAAGGAGTAGACACGTTGATCTTCAACACATTTCACTGGTGGAATCACAGTGGGCGCTATCAAACGTAAGTATGAGTAGTATTTAACTTGTATACTATATACAATAACGTCTTATTTCTAAACAGACAGTTTGGCATGTTATATTGCTAGACTGTCAATTTGAGTTACGAATTCAGAGAATCTTGTCTATAATTTAAATTCGACAGCCTAGCAAGACCACGTACCAGACTATCTTGTCAGAGGACATTTCCATACCAAACATGTATAAGTTACAATCAATTAATCATAATAATTAATTTAAATTGGTGATTAATTCTTTGATTTTGTTGCAGATGGGACTACTTTCAAGTCGGGGACAAGATAGTGAAAGAAATGGATCATATGGAGGCCTACAAGATTGCATTAACAACTTGGGCTAAATGGGTTGATTCCAACATTGATTTTTCAAAGACCAAAGTCTTTTTCCAAGGAGTTGCTGCAGTTCATCTTGAGTAAGTTCAACTTCCCGTCTCAATCAAATTGTTCATAAAATTTGCACATTCAATGTTCTAAAATCTTAACACATTCCCTTTTTGTGGGCATCAAATCAATTGTTTTAGTGGAAAGGAATGGAAGGACCCAAAAGCAAATGGGTGCATAGGGCAAACCCAACCAGTTCTAGGGCCAACTTATCCAGGCCCAAGCCATCCAGGAGAAGCTATTGTAAAAAGTGTCTTGAGCATCATTGAAAATCCTGTGTACTTACTGGACATTACTTTGCTCACCCAGCTGAGAAAAGATGGCCACCCCTCCATTTATGCAGGCCAAGGTCCCAAATTTGTTGACTGTAGCCATTGGTGTCTTCCTGGTGCTCCTGATACTTGGAATGAACTTCTATATGCAGCTTTGCTCTAGCCACCCTCGTATTTTTTTTTTTTTGTCTTCTTAAAATTCTTCTTATGAATGTCAAAAGGTTAATAATAATTAGCTTTAAATGTAAAAATGGTCCTTGTGTTTTTAATTTCTCCAATTCAGTCCCTATGTTTAGGACCATTAGCTAATGTTGTCAAACTCATTATGTTACATCAATTTAATCAGAAAAACAAATATTTTCTTCTAACAAAGACAAATGAATTAACTTTCCACTAAAACGGTTAACAAAACTTACTGGGCACGTGTTTTATTAATTAAGAACATCATGGTAAGGAAATTATGAATGTACCTCCAAAAAGGATTGGTGATTTAAATTACTTTGTCTTGCATAAATTAATCTAGTTACAAATGAAAATGAAAATGAAAGTAGTGGGTGCAACATTCAATTCATGACAAAAATAAAGAATTTTCATTAATTGTAATAAAGTGAAAGTGGTACAATCTCAATTTCAAAAACGTGTTTTTTATTTGACCCAAACTACTAGGCCAGCACATTATCTCTTTTTTTTTTTTTTTTTTTTTTTTTTTTTTTTTGGGTGTGGGTTCAAAACCTAGGTACTAGAAGCTGCAACAATGGCGACGACAACAGTGATGCCGTCGATCTTGCCTCCGACGTGCTCAACTTCGGCCTTCTCAGCAGCCATTTGAAAAGGGGTAACCTTGTCCTTGTCCTCGAAGTTAAACAGAGCCAAGGTGGCTATGGTCCGTGCGCGGCTACAGGGTAAATCAATGCTGTCCACTTTTTAATAGGGACGTTTTGCGCATTTTACTTGACCTTGAAAGAAAGAGAAATCACTGAATTGCCATTCGCAGGAGTTCATCCACGTGGAAAGTTCTCGATTAGCAGCAGCAAGCTCTATTTTGTGTTTAATAAAATAAAGTTTTTCATTGAAATCTCAAAACCCTATTTCTATTTTTAAAGGATAATTTTACCAAATCCCTAGATCCAGTTCAGTGGTTATAACATGGACCGAAATCTCTTGTTCAGTGCGCATAGGAGTATACAGTAATTTAGGTGTTAGGATAGTTGTGTCGTGTCACCTTGAAGTCCTCATCACAACCGTCACACAAAATTGATTGTGCAATATTCTAAAATGAAGAGAAGTAAGATTTCTCACATACTAGTCACGATAATAATATGGATATAATCACGGTCAGATAATGATATGTACATAATCACGATATAGTTATGGTCTGCTTAAATAATTGTTATATTGTACTGTTTGTAATATATAAAATGTATTTTTTTTGAAAGGGTATATACGAAGATTACAGAAAGATTTTTTTTTTTTTCATAAGATAAAGGTTATTAATTTGTTGTTATGGATATAGTTAATGATATCCTGGTGATAGAATGATTAAATTTGGCAGTCTTCGTTCTGTTACTTTTAAATACAACTAAAAAAATTTACGAGAAATATCCAGATTTAATTAGCTCATTAATTATAATGTACATTTATGAATTTAAAAAAATAAAGAATTGTATTAATTGTAATGACGTGGAAAGTACAACCTCGATTAGTCTTCTCTTTTTCTTTTTGTATTTGTTTGTTCAAAACCGAAACCTAAGCTAGCTGGTGTAGTGAAGGAGGTACTAGAAGCCACAATTTGGGCCACAACAACAGTGATGTCGTCGATCTTGCCTCCCGCGTGCTTCAGTCCCGCCTTCTCAGCCTCCATCTGAAAAGGGCTAACGCTGTATTTGTCCATCGAGTTAAACAGCGCTAGGTTGGCTATCGCGGAAGCCAACTCGTCACAATCCCGACCGCTGCCTCTATAAGCCACAAGAACATCCTCAATCTCACTCGCAAATATGTTGTCCAGCAACCCGTCTGTCCCGAGCACTATGATGTCCCCCGGGACTATTGCCTCCACCACAAACTCCAGAGCCGCCTCAGGACAGTCGCCGCCCACGTGGTTCCCCAATTGGTACGGACAATTAAACATGCGCTGCTGAGGTGGAGACTTGAACCAACACTTGCTGTCCCTGAACACCATGAACCCGCTGTCCCCGACATTCACGGCGTGCAGGACCCCACGCTCTTTGTCCAAGCTAAGGATGCAAGCCGTTGACGAGCCTTGTAGTCCGGCGTTGTTCGCGTAGGCTTGGCTCAACACCTTTCTTGGATCGACTGTGGCTGTGGTATTGGCGGCTGCCATTTTTTTGGCGTTGTTCATGAGTCCCCTAGCGTACTCGCCCGCGTCGACGCCTATCTTGGCCCAACCGCCGACGCCGTCCGCCACGCCGATGATCTGGGAGTCTTGGCACATGAAATGGGCGTCTTCGCCTAGAGGCTTGTTTGGGTTGTCTTTGGGCAGATAGCACGACCCACAAACCATCGTCGTCTTCTCATTATGAATGTTCCTCCGATTCTGCCCTAATTCTTGAAGTAGATCAGGGTTATTCAACTTCCTTTTTCTACCCAATTTATCATGTCTTGTTGTTGTTATAAATTCTTGACAGCCTCCATAGCCATAGCCATAGCCATAACCACCGAATGCAGGCTTGGTGTTGGCGATCATCATCTTTCACACAGCGATACTAGTATTGAGAGCAAAAGAGAGCGACAAATAAGAGTGAATAGAATGAGTGCGGACCAAGCAATATTTATTATTTATAGAATTCCGCCTCTCCCTTTTGCCATTAGGTTTCCCACTAGGATACGGAAACATATTGCCCTTTTGGATGGAAGCAAATCCATGTCACTCAGTTTCAGGCTTATTGTTGTGACAACAATTGCTTCTAGAAGAAATGCCACAGTCGTAGTTCACAATGTACGATTAATAAGAAAAATAGAATTAAACCAGTGAATTTACGAGTAGATAAATTTAACTTGATAAAAATCACCATTTACTAAATTTTGATTCACCTTGTTTTATAAAATTGTTTCACTGCAAACTAATTTACCAGCTAATTGTTGACATATATGAGTGTACTCGTATGTTTCATTTATTTTTCACATAAATGTTAAGAAAAGTTGACGAAAATGAGCAAAGTGAGACACGGAATAGAGTTGATATTTAGGATTTTAATGAAGCAAATTAAGTTTAAAAGGTAAAATTAGCTGCTATTAAGTTTTTTTTCCCGACCTTAACCTTTTTCTTGTGGAATTGACTAATGCATGTACCAATAATGACAAAACTCTTTAAAACATCACAGCAATTGAACGTTCCAATCATGAAACACTAAAAATATGAACAACTTATGTAACAAAAAGTGTGATCATCCAAAACATGCTTTTAAAAGCACCAATTTTCATGATCCATAACAATAAAGTGCAACTTGCAACGACTGTTTTAATTGATGTGTTAGAATAACATACAACTTGTAATTCTTTTTTATTCAACTCTTTTGATTTGTGTGAAATATTGGAGTAAACTAAATATAATATGATAAAAACACAATCACATTTGCATCTTGTTGATGGTTTAATTTCTGTTCGCTTGGAGTTGAGCCGGCAGTTTGGGATGTATGGTGACCCGGCAGATTAGGATGTATGGTGATCCACATCTATCGTCAAAGTTTTGCTATGATTGGTTGTCTTTCCAATTGGAGTTTCAATTTGGATATGGGTTTTTTTTTAAACCACTATTTCTTGGGCTAGTTATATAATTGTTTTGATAGAAAAGAAGTCCCTTATATATGTTTCATGATAAATTAAGGGTTTAATTTGTTTTGTTTTTAATTTATGTACTTATATTTTTAGCATTTTAATAGTTTAATTTCTATTTTGCTTAAAGCTACAAATTTCCCCTTACCATTATCAGAAAATTGGATGAAATTT
The DNA here is from genome assembly GCF_000346465.2 of Prunus persica. Classification (NCBI taxonomy): domain Eukaryota; kingdom Viridiplantae; phylum Streptophyta; class Magnoliopsida; order Rosales; family Rosaceae; genus Prunus; species Prunus persica. The sequence continues at coordinate 8,986,974 of NC_034012.1, read as the reverse complement.
AAAAGAAATTAAAGGCAATTCTCATATTGCCATCATTAATCTATTCTCGTTGTATTTATTTTGAGGTTCACATAGATCAATAATTGCGTCAAACACAACTATTGTTAGCATCTTACTTTTATTTATGTCTCATTTATCCCAAATACATATGAGTTTTTTTTTTTTTTGGTCTGACAAATACATGTGAGTTTAATGTATCAATTCATGGGGTAAATCCGCCATCGCCCGAATGCACAGATATGTACCCTATTCACGAGCTTCCAATTTTTTGAAGTCCACCTTAGAGCATTTTTAGCAGTTTGTTCTTTGCCATGGCAAGGAGGAGGGTTAAGGCAGCTATTATTCACTGAATAGTGGCTGCTCTTGTAAAAAGCAATGTGTGTTTCCAGCAATTGCCCTTTGCCATGGCAAATACTATTCATTTTTTTGTTTTTTTCACAACTTTTTTTTACCTAAACAATTAATTTGGATAATATTTTCAGATAATATTTTTGGGTTCCTACGTGTCAATACTATTCATATCTCATAATCGGATAAAATTTTCGGTTTTAAATTTCAGATAAATTTTAAAATTCAAATTTCAGATAAATTTAAAATTTAAAATTTTCAGATAAGATATCATGCTCCATGCCCCTCCGGTTTCAATAGAAGAAGCCATAATATGATAGAGAAAAATAAAACTTGAAAGTGAAAAAATATTGAGTAGAAAGTGAATAATAGTAGAAGGAGAAGAAAATATACGAGGATTTGGTGTTAAAAGTAAAGAGTATTGGTTGGTATTTATAGAAAAAAAAATTCAATATTTTTTTAAAAAAATTTCGATTTTTTTTTAAAATTTTTTTATTGCACAAAAATTGGCTGCGTTGGATTGGAGAAAAAAATCTAATCGGAAAGCCCAAAGTGCGGCACGTGACTGTAGCGGCACTGTAGACTGTAGCAACACTGTAGCACGCTGACGTCATGGTAAAGCTCGGGCCAGCCCAGTCTGCTGAGCCCCACCATCTGCCCGGGCTTTGTTTTGCTGCTGGACACAAGATTTTGGCTCAAAACCCCGCCAGCCCTCCCCTTGGTTGCATTGCTGGAAATGCTCTTAGATGGCACGCATGCAAAGTCATTTTAAGCTTTGCAACCCCCTGGCCCTTAGATCATTGCGACTGTCTTTCCTCTGCAACAAGGCCTGGATGGGTGTGGATGTAATATAGCCAGTAGTTTTGTTTAGGCCCTAAAACCTATGTGGGGTGGTGTTTATTGATTTCCAGGATCTATACCCATGACCTGTAACTAGATATGGATGCAATCTAGCCACCATTACATTCCCATACATCCACCAAGAAAATATATAAAGAGGTTTTTTTTTTTTTCTTTCCAAAATTAATAACTCTGAAAAATGTTAGACATTAATCGCATTTTCAGATACAATTACATAAAAGCAAATGAAACCTACAAGTGCTTCCATCTAGATTACAATACCACGTGCTCCTGATGTACTTGCAGAGTCAACTTGGAATTTACTTCTGTATCTGTATTCTTTTATCCTTTATAGGCAGCTCCACTGGCTTCTGAGCCTCATGTGGATGATCTGGGCCCTTGTAAACCTTTAGGTGGTTGAAAAGTGCTCTGCCAAGCTGCACAAGAGAATTTGTTTCAAAAGGAAATAGATGCACAGCTGCAGAGTTGCAAAGACAGAGCAATAGCTAGTTTTCTAAACAGCAATTTGTAATTGAAAATCGAAATTGTGACTGGTTAAAAACTTCCTCCAGTGCAACTCAAGACTAGTCATGTACCATACTAATAGAAAAGGTAAGAAAACTATGAAGGAAAAGCCAAGCACACTTATCCATGCAGATAGCTTCAAGCGTAGTCTTAGTTTATCAACATTATGAATGAGTCCAGGAGTTGTAAGTTTCGTCTATTTCAACCCTTTGTTTAGCAGTCAATCATATATAATGGAAAATGAAAGATCTAATTTTATTTGTCCGTGTAGGAACTTACCCTCCCTTTTGGAAGCATACCCCGAACAGCATGTTCGATAATTCTCTCTGGAATTCTCTGCTGTAGCTGGTCAAATGTTTCCACTGTCATCCCACCTGGTCGTCCAGAATGCCTCCTGTAGAGCTTTTGGGTTCTTTTCTTGCCAGAAACTGCAACCTTCTCTGCATTTACCTATAAAGTTGAAAGCACAACACAGTCATCCACCTGAGCGTGGAAGCATTTGCGAGCCAAAAGAAGAAAAAACATGCAAACAAGTAAAGTTAAAGCAAATGCCAGAACCTTGACAACCAGAGAGAACAACAATAAACTACTTGAAAACATTAAGATGATCTACTAGAAAACCACAGTTTGACCAAACGCATTTTGGGACCTACCCAAATTTAATAAACCAACTAAAATAAATGATTTTAAGCTAACTCTACAAAACAACAAATTTTCAAGATTGCTTCAGAATACATTCAGAGTCTATAGACTATACTTCTCACATTTATTATGATTTCAATAAGACTGGCTTAACTCCAAGAGTCCGTCCTATTCTTCTTTGTTCAATCCCTGGTTACCTTCTTCGTGATTTGTGTGTGTGCATGTGTGAAAATTTTTAAAGAATGCCAAGGGGATGTCAGACAAATTATACAAAAATTAGATAACATAAACCACAAAATGGTAGGAAAACATGAAGGGATATGTGGAGTCCACTCAAAAGCCAATACAGTAACTGGTCCATCAAAATCATTAAGGGTTGTTCTTTTTTCTTTTGCTTATAGGAAACATAATGGATATAATGAAAGAAACAGTGAAGTACAATGAGAGTGGACCAGCCATCCACACAACATACAACCTACAATAACCAGAATCTCAATAACACAACAGCCAGAAGGAAAAAACCATCTGCCAATCTATCCCAAAGAATAACAAAAAACAGAGAGAAAAATTTAAAAATAAAGGCGGTTTTCACTAGGAAGCTCTCTCTTCCCCCACCTTGCCTTTTATAAAAACCCATACCATTAGCAGTTTTAAAAATAAATCCGCTAGATCTCATCTGCAGTTGAGTTCTTTATCATTTTTATCATCACGCGGTATGAATGGTTATCATAGAACAGTTATTGCAGTAAAAGTTATTAAATTTTAATTTAAATCTCATACAAGTTCATATTTATAAAAAAAAATATTTTTCCCTTTTTATTTATTTTTGGTTGAACAGACAACTACCACAAATCCATCAGTTCATTATTTTTGCTTCAATGATGTTATGAACTCATGATTGGATTACATGGCATACATAGAATTAAATGAAACCTTTATTTTCCTTTTCTTTCGTCTGACAATAAAAAAAAACCTTTACCTCATGTAGACATAATCTTGAAAATAATTAAGAAAAGAACAAGATATAAAGAGTAAAACATGGTGCTAGAGGCACCAATAGTTCACACGATGGCAATGATACAAGTAGAAAGGAAAAGATTGTAGATTTTTTTTGTAACCATTTATCTCAAAATTATTTCACTAATCCAAGCCATTTCTAAGATATCCCATATAATAATCTAACTTGGCATCTAACTGGAAGCATAAAATAAATACCAAGGATTTTCAGAGTCTATGCATTCTAATATTCAAGACACCCATGCAGCACCTCCAACACACACTCCCAAGCCTAAATGCCTTACAAAGTGATGAAGACAATTCTAATTTGCAGAGCTAAACTTGCAGATTAAAAGAGCGAAAGACATCGCACCATGAGAGAATTCACCCATCAGCATCATATGTTCAATATTTTCATTAATCTAAATTCAGGACTAAACAGTGATAAAGACTCTAATTTCACACTATCCAAGAAACCTTAAGAACTACTCCTCAACCACTACCATATACATCAAAGGAAGATCAAGATTTAGTCTGCATCTAGAGCAATGATAATGAAGAGAATGCGGCATAAGTATTCTACATACCACAATGACAAATGCCCCCATGTCCACACTGGGGGTGTAGGTTGCCAAATTCTTCCCGCGGATGTAAATCGCAATTGTGGATGCCATTCTTCCAAGAATCTTGTCCGTGGCATCCACAATATACCACGGCTTTTCAGTATTCACATGGTCTGCAGCTTTTGGATACCATGTATTATTCCAAATGTCCTGAAGAAAGAGAGGGAAATAGAAAAACAATGTACCACTTCAGAGAAAACCAACTGAGTCAGTTAACCGAGTCAGGACCTAAGTACATCTAGACATCAACAATTTGTAGACCAACATTTCATAAAGATGCATGTAATGTAATACATATTCATATTCATAAACAGACCCAAAACATGTACTCGACAGAAGTTTCATGCATAGAAAGCCACAGTGTTCTATAAGACTACTCATTTGTTACAATTTTTCACATTGGAGAACTGTTCAAAGCTAAACAAATTCACAAAAGCCTGTGATTACATAGGATTCAAGCATAAAACACAACTCTTGAGCACACATAACGTTCAAATTTATTTCTTTCACTGTTTTGCTTTCTGGGTCTACAGTTCTAACTCAGAAAAATTCAAAATAAAAGTTAAAAAGTATTTAAATTTGACGCATTTTATCAGAAAACAAGAACAGCACAAGATATGTATGGAGAGAAAGTGTGTGTGAGGAGTACATACCGGGCCGCCGACTTCGTCGTCCTCGAACATCCAGCGTTGATCTAGGGGGACGCGAGCGATTTCCTTTGTGCTGAAGACCTCGAAGCTTCGTCTTGGGTTGCTTCCATTGTCAAAACCCAGGTTGGTGGTTGTGGGAAGCCAAAGCTTTTGTGGTGGTGCCGCGGAGAGCCCAACAAATGGGGTTTTAATGACATTCTTTGAGGAAGAAGAAAATGGGGGTTTTGTTGAAGAAGAACAAGTGGAGGACGATGAGAGCATAAAGGAAGAAGATGAAGCTGAGAGCGAGAGTATAGTCATTCTGTGTCTCAGTCTCACACACTTTCTGGGTTGGGCTTTTCAAGTCTTTGTTGATAAAGAGGATAAGATGGTCTACTTGCAGATGGACAGAGATCAAAACGCACCGCTTCCCTCGTTGTTTCACGTTTTCATTTCTTTCCCTGACAAACAATAAAAACCTAACATTTGGAATTTACCCTCGCTATTGTCAAAGTTGAGCTTAGTGTAAATAAAAAAGCTTACTTTTTATTGAAGAAAAAACTCTTTTTCAAATAATTATGGGTGTTGATAAATGAATTCTAAAATTAATTGAGTACATCTTATGATTTAAGTACATTTTAATATTTAGATTAAAATATAAAATTAATTAAGTACGCCCTATTTAACTACTAAAAATACCCATAATACACTCTATCACACAACACCATATTTGAAAAGAATCAAATAACTTGAGGCTTATTTTTTAAAAAAAAAAAAATTCATATCATTTTAGAGCGCAAAGAAAGAATGGAATGGAATGGAAATTGTTGGATATAGAGAATAGTGTGATGATGAAGACAGCTCAGGTGGTGATAGTGATCTTCATTCCATTGAATTAAAAATGGACAATACCAACAGGAGCTACAAATGGAGTTATGCTTGTTGAGATGATACTGAATATGATTCGAAAAAGACTTCAATTGATAAACAATTTAAAGGAAGAATATCTCTCTCTAAAAAAATGTAGTGGGAAAGCATATGCTTAAACAAAAATTCCAATGAAGTTGATCGGGAGGTTAGCATAAAAAGTCAAGGACATTCAGATGAGAATCATATGGAAAAATCCGAGCTTGTTCCTCAAACTCAAGTGCAAGAGTATAAAGCTGAAATCAAGAAAAATGGATCTGCTAAGGGTAAATTAGGTTTGAATATGGAGAGTAAGGTGTACTTATTAAAATTACATTTGTTTCACAATTCAATATATCGTTTTTTGTCATTTTATATTATGGTAAATTAGTAATGTAATAAATAGTTTGGTGGTAGGGTATACTCAGTTAATTTTAGAGTTCGTTTAATAGAATCCATAATTATTGGTGTACTTCTCTTTCTAATGTCGAAAAATGTTTCATTTTGTTATTAATTTAGGACTGATTTGGGAGGTGTTTTTCTTCAGAGAATCACTTCCTTAGTAGTTGTAGCTACCTACCACAAAAAAGAAACATGATAGAGCTCTATATTATCACTTGATATTATTAATTTATGTGAGTTTGGGTTAAGATCCAAATAGAAATATCAAAATTGACACTTCATAATTTTAGTTTGAAGATTAATGATCTCATGTTTAAACTTTAATAACACATTATTTGTGTGTGTGAGAAGAGGATCATTCCCCTTCCTGATTTGGCCAACAAAAACATTGACACTTGGTATGGACTGACTCTGCTAGAATCCAAATAGAAATCTTCTTAAACACTCAACCCGCATTCAAAATCCAAAAACCCACACAAAAGAAATGGCATTGTCAACTCATCTCCTATTACACATCAAACCTCCTCCAGTTCCTTCCTTATTAAAATCCCACCGCTCCTCCTCCTCCATTCTCCCCAGAAATTTCCTAATTCCAAGCCCTTGCCACAGGAAACCCATCAAAGAGATCATGATGAAGCCTCAAGCAGCCAGTGTGCAGAGTGCAGTATCAGAGGTAATGAGCCTGATCCAATCATCACCTCCCACGTGGCAGTCCGCCATCCTAAGCAACCTCTTGATCTTTCTATTGGGTTCTCCGATTTTGGTCTCTGGGCTCTCAGTCTCTGGCATTGCAGCTGCTTTCTTGCTTGGTACTCTCACTTGGCGCGCTTTTGGGTCTTCTGGGTTTCTCTTGGTGGCCACATACTTCGTCATTGTGAGTGAAAAATCTCTTTCTTTTATGTCTGTGAGTGTTTTGGGGAGATTAATTCCATATGGGTCTTCATCTTTTCTACTTTTTTTCTGGGTATAAATTGGTCAGTCTGTTAATTTCATAGAACTTATTCATAATGGGTATAAAGTTTTCTTCTTTATTTAAACAATTGTGCTCCAAAGTCTGTTCTTTTTTTCCCCTCATTTTTGGTTTTCTGAATTTGAGTGAGGGCTGCAATACTTCAGGTGCTGAACTTTCCTACTGGCAGTTGATAACTTTACTTAGTTAAACGGGGATTTTCATGAAATCTGTAACTTTGTAACATTAACAATTTCATGCTATGTGGCTCATTGAATTATTAAATTACAGCTAAATAAAACTTCAAATAATTTTTAGTATGTGTAATCCTTTTGCTGCTTTGGTGGACTATACCCTCTTCTACTGAACTGGTGACCATTCTTGCCACTGCAGTAATCATTCATGCTAAAAATGTGTAATGTCTAATTCTGATTTTGGTCAAAGTAACGTGTTTTGTTGCTATTAGCTAGTTCCCTTCTTCCCAATTTTTATGTGTTGGCACACTTTTTTGAGAAGCTGATTGGTAGGCAAATTGGCTTGATTGAAGACTAACTGTTAAGCAATCCTTTTTCTTTCTTTAACGGAACTAACTTCCAATTCATTTCTGCTAATGAAATTTCGTAATGGGGTTTGATCAATATCTTATCAGGGCACGGCAGTCACAAAAGTGAGAATGGCACAAAAGGAGGCTGAGGGGGTAGCTGAGAAGAGGAAAGGACGGAGAGGCCCTGGAAGTGTTATTGGATCCAGTGCTGCTGGTTGTATTTGTGCTTTTCTTGCAATATTTGGAGCAGGAGGAATTGGATATTCTCGGCTTTGGCAACTTGGGTTTGTTGCCAGCTTCTGTACTAAGTTGAGTGATACTGTCTCAAGTGAGATAGGAAAGGCATATGGCAAAACAACGTAAGTTTCTGTGTTTGGTTGTAGTTGGGCTCTCCATGTAAATGTTGTTAGATTTCATGTTACATTCTTATGATACCCAGTTGAGAATCGGTGGAATGTTTTAAACCTTGTTTTTTCTTAGATAAGCAATATTTTCTTTGGTCTCATAGCTTGCATGCAAATTTATTTATTGCTATTAACCCAGCTCAATACAAAATTTCAATTGCCTAAATTGTGCTGCTTGACCAGGTACTTAGTTACAACATTGAAGGTAGTTCCAAGGGGAACAGAGGGGGCTGTAAGTGTCGAGGGAACCTTTGCTGGACTTTTGGCCGCTATTCTTCTTGCATTTGTTGGTGGTCTCATGGGTGAGGTGCTGTTTCCTGTATAATCCTTCAATTTTTGTATGTTTTATCTTTAAGTCTGTTTTTTTTTTCTTTTCATTTTATAACGTTTGTTGTACTTTTGGTCAAACAGATAACTGCCCCTGAAGCAATTATATGCGTAATAGCTTCCCAAATAGCTAATTTTGGTGAGAGCATTATAGGTGCTGCTCTTCAAGACAAGGAAGGATTTCGATGGGTAGGCAACCATTTCAATAATTTGATTCTTTTTATGTAACTTTTTTCTCCTTTATTGATTCTGTTCACCCAATCAGTTTGGTATGATTGGGTCATGGGCGTGGAAGTTTGCTCTTAAGAATATTCTGGAGTGCCAATGGCCAGCCAAATTCATGTTTTGGTGAATCAATGTTGAATTTGGGAAGTATGTGCTTTTTTATCCCATTGAGGTTGGGTTGATAAACGGGATGAGTAAATTTAGGAGCATGGAGGTCTCTAGGGGTTACATGTGTTTATAATTTTCTTTCTCAAAGGTCTTTGGTAACCTTAAGAAGCATGGAGGGCCCTGGAGGTTACACGTGTTTATTAAGAAAAATAGATTTGTATGATTTTCTCTCATGATGAATTAGAGATTGATCCATGGTGGACCATGATCTTCTTCTTCAACCCAAAATCTGCAGCTTCTTTCAACAGATTTCCCTATCTCTGTAGACATACCTGACTGCAACGTTCTGGATCTGCTACGTAATATAAATTTTTCTTGCTGGTTTGTTCTGTGTTTTATCTCTATGTGCTTCTTACACGCTGTCTATGCTCTGTTTTACAGCTCAACAATGATGCTGTGAATGTCATAAACATTTCCATGGGCAGCATTTTAGCAGTCTTCATGCAGCAGGTTTTACTCCAGAACCTGCGTGTGTAAATTCACGAAGGTTGAGATGCTTCTCCTCCTAAGTGCCAACCAGCTGTGCTAACAAAATCAAACATGATGCATGTGTTTTACACTGGTGACTGAAACTAGACCATTGCACTCTACATGGGAGCCAGATTACAATTTCAGCTCCTCTTATGGAAACATCATTCCTTTGCACGTCTGAGGTTCAATATTTTTGCCCTCCAATTTCTGGTTGACAACTGAAGAAGCTACGTTTAATTACTCAATATATGTATAACGATGAAGAGATTGCGATACGCTCGTTCAAAGTTATTCCGAAAATATTTTGGTGAACTATTTTCATCAAAATGGTTTTAAAAAAAAAAAATGTATATACCATGGAAATTAATTTTAAGTAGTGACAAAGGGGATTATTTTGCTATGTTCCATGAAGAACATCTTTTCTTTTTGAAATCTCTGAATTATGTTTGTGTACCATGCGTTACAGGACTGAACTGTATGATATTGTCCTATATTTGCTGCAAGTTCATGTATCAAGGCCCAATTATACCCTTTTTATATTAAATTATTTTCACAATTAATTTGGAAATTAAAGGGTACTATCGTAATTAAACCTTAATCTTTATTTTCCCATTTTCTCTATTTCGTACTGTCTTCTATAGGAGGCCTTCCATTCCAATCCAGGGGTCAAGTCAATTTGAATTGAATAAGACGGTCCAATTGGGTGGATTTCTGCAACTGAAAACTAATTAATTACCAGCTCAGGAGGATGTTAAAAATTAATGATTCTGTTATAATATAACAATATCAGATGCCTTAGAAATATTGCTTCATCAACCACCTCCATTTCTTGTGTCCAATTAGTGAATGTGATTCAGTTCTACTTGACCAATCACCCCACAGCCAGAGTCCCATATAAACCATACCATCCATTTTACTCTTAACAAAACAGAAGCAGCCAAAATGTGATGATGAGCACCTTGTTTTGAACGCCCCAGAAACCACCAGGAATTCCTCTCTTTCAAACATGCCCTCCTCGTTTTGCCACCTCTCATAAACCCCTTTGCCCTTGCATACCATGCTCTTCTACATTGTCTCTTAGCCCACCTCAAAAGCATGTCTTCTTCTCCACATGAAATTGTCCTCACCAGCTCTCCTGACGGCCCCATTATTGCCTATGATGCTTCCTCAGGCGCCGCCCTAGCACAATTCACAGGCAGCCGGTCACCACGCCGAGGCCTTGCAATTGTTGGGAAGAGTTATATTGCTGCCTCACACATATCACCAACCACTGCTTCTGGTTCAGTCCACCTTTACAATTGGTGGTCTTCAACTGCCTTCCATAACCTCCCTGTCCCGGAGCCCGTTGCACCCCTCACCGTCACGTCTGACGGGTTGTATCTCTTTGCCGGTGGCCTATCAGGCAGTGTGCATGGAATTTCAATCCCATCAGGGGATGTGCTCAAACCATTGCCTGCACATAGCAAGCCTGTGTCTTGCCTTGCAATCAGTGATGATGAGTCACTTCTGATTTCAGGCAGCGATGATGGGACCATTGTTGTTGTCCCTATCTTTCAGCTTGTAGGAGCCTCAGGATATGACAGTGTGGAAGAATTGATATTGCATAGGTTTGCTGCTCATTCTGATTCAGTGACTGCCATTGTTTCTGGTATGGGATTATGCAACTCCCAGATTATCTCATGCTCATTGGATTGCACATGTAAATTCTGGAGTCTCTTGCGTGGAACGCTCCTGCGTACCATTGTGTTTCCATGCACTATTTCATGGGTTGCATTGAACCCAACACAGCCTGAGTTCTATGTTGCAGGATCAGATGGTTCAGTACACAAGGGATCACTGAAAGTTGGAAGCAGGCAACTTGTGACCCAAGGCAGTGAATTGATCGCGTGGACTCCGAAGCACGGTGGTGCAGTTGTATCTATGGTGATGGTGAATGGGGGAAGGAATTTGATATCGGCTTCGGAAGACGGGAGTGTTTGGGTTTGGGAAGTTGATGCGGGTCAGGTGATCATGGCCCTTGGAAATGAGATGGGGAGCATTAGTGATCTGGTGGCAGCTACAGGCATAAATTGTAGCAAAGCCAATGGTTTTGGAATGAGCAATGGTGCTTACGGATCTGGAAATTGCTACTTTGGGTCTTCTGGCAAAGAACTTATGAATATGCCAATAAAGAAAATATTAGAAATGGAAGATGTGTTGAAAGTGGCTGCAAATGATAGAAACAGAGCCATTGATATGCTTGAATCTGCTATTGCAATGTATGAGAGGCTCTTGGAACTCATCCTCAAGGAAGCCAAGAGAGGTAGTCGCAACAACAAACAGTGGTGAAAAGGAGAAGGATAATCATACAAATTTCTATATGCAAAATCTGTTATTGTACATATATATTTTTATATAATAAATTAAATACATTGGTGGACACTAGTTTTTTATTTTTTATTTTTTATTATTCATTTCATATCTGCCCTCCTGAAAAAACTAGACGGAACGTTTGTTTGAACGGGCATGGAAATCTGGTGCTCACAAGTCACAAAATAACTAATAGTACAATCAAATACGCAACATTCTGAAGACATTGTTAGAATGAAATGAAAATTCATCGTATACAGATCGTGTACACAATTATGAGGTGCAACAGACAACGGAAACTTGCATTCAACTTCTATGTAAATCAAAATGTGTAAGAATCTGGTTGCTCTTACTAACTTCTTAGGAAGAAAATGGGGTTACTCTCGTTAGACAACCATTGGCTCCAAAAGTTTAAGTTGTCCGTCAACTATCAAGGAATGAGCCAACAATGTATATCAAGTTTTACGTTTTACTCCCCCCTCACATGCATGATGGGCCTGCACGTGGAGAGGCGGACAAACGGAGAAAGACATATGGCATACAAACATATAGGCGCAACACCACCATCCATCTTGCAGATCAACAAAGAAGTGGTAACATGAATCTCTAAACAACAAGATTAGAAGGAAGCCTAATAATGGATATTTCCTCCCTTGCATTCCTGTTTTTTGGCTCGTGCTAGCAGGCCAACCATTAAAGTACTCTTGCCATGTGCAATGTTGTCCAACAATTCAAACATTTAAGCATATGCTATTGTCCAATTTTTATGCAAATTCAACATGTTTTCATCATTCAAATTGCATATACCATTTGATTTGAAGCATTCCTAACATAAAAGGTTGCGTGGTATTTGAACCCTTACTGAAAAACAAAAAGAAAACATGAAATGACAATATCATGACTTGAAACATAAAGTTGTGGTAGGCAGGGGGCTGGGACTTAAATATCATGCACAAGTGAACAAGTACAGAACTTTCTAGTAGATCATATCATAATACCTTGACATAAGAGACCCACAATACATATAGACGGATAAACTTTTATTTGTGATGCTCAATGCATCTCAATGAGAACCAATGACATATTAGTTCAATCATACTGCATCACAGTCTTAACCATATCAAATATAAAAAATGCTAGCATCAGCCCTTGTGAGCCTCTGTAAACTGCATGTGAAAGATAGAAGCCAATGCACAAGACATGGGAGGCAAACAGTCATGGACAGGTCATGAACCAGCATAAAAATTTCAGAACTATTGAAGCAACCAAGGAGCCAGTAAGTGACCATAGCTTCAACATTTCTAAGCATCTGAAAAAACGACTATAGATTTATCACCAGGTAATTGAATTTATGACAACTTTGCAAGGTTCTCAGTATAGAAATATCAGAACATCCAACCACTAGGTCTGGGTTCTTGAATTCATTGAATTTTATGAGCATGGTAACAACTCTGACCTTCCTATCGAACAAAGGAGAACCTTGTAAATCTTAATGGGAAAAAATCAACTCCATATGATGCAGTAACCAAATACAACTAATTTATTTTTATGTTGTGAAAAGATGTTTACAGACACTACATGGAAAGTGGTAAGTAAGACAAATCTACTTTCAACAGATACCATAGCATAATATTACACTTATTCTACTCTAGAGAAGAGAGAACGGTACACAAAATGATATTATAAGCACAGTCAAACAAATCCAACATATATGGTAACTTTTGTAGCAAGGACTAGAATTGCCTACGACGTTTTGAGACGGTACCATTATGTTGAGAATAAAGAGGGTTTTGCATTTGTGAGTGGCAAATGTCTGGAACAAACACTGCAAAATCAGATGAAATCTGAGAACTTCTAGGCCAGTAGAGTCCCGAGGCTGTAGGTGGGGAAGGTACCTGGGGTACCATCCAAGAGGTCTCTGGCACCTCACCTATGCACTCATAATCTTCCATTTCCTCCTCAGATGATTTTAAAGCTGGTGAGTCATACTCCCCAAGTTTACCGCAGTCAGCCTGATAGAAATAGCACAAAATAGAAGCACCATTATGCACTGAGATAACCATAAAGCCTAGAAAAAAATATGACAAGGAGTAGGTCATCAGTCACAAAGGGTACTTAAAAGAAAAAAATAAAGGAGTCTTGAATTCTGTCTTCTACTTGATAGCCTAATTTAAGTCGGTTCTTCAATAAGCATAAGGGGTTTGCAACAAAACAGGGGTAAAAATGGGTCAGTGTGACCCAGAGCACAAGCCTATGAGACATTCCTGTTTGCAAATGAAGTGCAATCTTATGAATTTCACAATCCTTGACTATTGAGAGTTTGAGACCAATTTGCAGTACTTTCTTTCCAAATTTCTTATTAAACAGAAAAATAGGTGCCACAATTTTGTAATATGAATATAGCAGCAGTACCATATCATAAATTCTAATAACAATTGAACATTGGACACCATGGCCACACACCTTGGAAGATCCATTTTCAATGTAGCTAAAACTCTGATCAAAATCAGAGAGTCCCAGAAACTCATCTATATGCCACTGAGGAACAGTCCCAGCTGAAGAACCCCCAGCAAAAGGCATCACATCAACACCGGCCGGTGCTACCTTGCACTCCACAGGCATTGGATTGTGCGTATCGCATCTCGACCCAGACCCAGACCCAGACCCAGACCCAGAACGTAACTTCACAGAAGAAGAAGAGGCACCAACACCAACACCACCACCACCAACACCACCTCCTCCAGAATCAGGCTCAGTTGGCTCAGGGCCAACTTTGATTCCGGTGAGCAAAAACCTCCGGTGAGCTGACACCAAGCTATTAGCAGCGTGTATAGCAACATCACATGTTCTACAGAGCAAAGCTCGATCTTCTAAACAGAAAAAATACCCAACTGCCTCCTGCAAATCATGAACTCAAATTTCAAACAAAACCCATGTTGATTTTCATATTCTTAAGAAAAAAATAAGCAACTTTTTGATGTGGGATTTAAGTACCTGGCAGATATCGCATTTGGGCATGTGAGATGCAGACAGAGGAACCCTCTGGTGCTTGCTTGCGAGCTTGTTTGCTTTGTGAACCTTCTCATCACAAGCCCAGCACAGAGCTGCCTCGTCTGCACAGCATAGTACGTTGGCCTCAGCTGCCTCGCACACGTTGCACTGTATCTTCATCTCTTTCTCTCTTTCTAAACCCTTCAAAAATCTCTTCTTGGGTTTCTTCTCTCTCAATAGTTGGAGGAGGAGCTAGTAAATGAGTGATTTTTGAGGCCAGCAAGCCATTTCAATTTGTACACGTGGAGGTTTCTAACAAGTGTCGTGGCGTAGGAGGCCGCCGTTGCTTTGCAACTGTAAATTACAATACTCCTCTACTAACAAATATCTTAGCTCAATTGCTTCCACACTCCATTCGGGTCGGGGTTTTGATTGATTCGGATCCACGGTGTGTTTTTTTTTAAATTTTTTATATAAATAATATTTTACTTTATCTTAATTTATAAGTAGAATAAAGAGCACATCTGTTTTAACTAACTTGACTAAGTCTATATATCCACCATGTTTTTAGAATGGACACTGGAGCAACTTGGGGCGTTTTATTTCGGGTACAAAAATTAATGAGAGGGCTCACCCAAGGACTGGTATTGTTTGGTAGGCATGGGATGCCTTCATTGTTCAAGTCTTCAACTAAATGAGTTGTAGGGTATGTGGTCCTAAATTGAAGGGTTAAGGCTCAACCTCAAAAATTATTACGGTGGTCTTTTAATTAAATATCGCGTTGCACCGCTCGTCTTTTCTGTCAACTCTAATAGTTTTTTCGTCAAAATTGATCATATGCGATGCACGTGATATTTTTTTTGAAGGGCAAATAAGACTTTTACCCAATTACTACCCTCACCACTTCTCAGTCCAGTCGCCCGACCCTCCCCATAAATCAACCCTCCCCTTACCTCAGCAACTCACCCTCTTAATCTGAGAACCAGAGCCGGCCCTTGGGGAGGGCAACTGGGGCCTGGGCCCGGGGCCCATAATTGAAAGGGGCACCAAAAAAATAAAGTTAAGCCATATATTATATACGTATAGAACAAAACAAATAAAATAAATAAATTAAAAACCAAGCGTGCATTTTTGTTTAATCCTCCCTTCCCAAAAGCGCGTGCTCACCCATATATGCTAGCAAATATATTGTTTTTAAATCCTTTTCCAAAAAAAAAAACAAAACAAAACAAAACAAAACAAAACCAGACCACACTAGGGTTTAGATTCTTGTTGTCTCAATTTTCTTATATATGTACCTATCATCCCTCACTCACAGTCACACCGCGGCCTCTCTCCTCTCCATTGCCTCTCTCTTTCGTCTTTCCTATCATTTCCCCTCCATGACAGAAGAGACGAAGCCAACAGAGCTGTAAGTCCTTTCTCTTTGTCTATTTATTTCCTATGTTGCTGCTATTTTCCAAATAATCACTTTATATAAGCATTCTTGCAGATTCAAGATCGCCAATTGAGAACTTATTCATTGAGAATTGAGATGGGTTTCAGGTGCAGACCCAGATAAACAACAAAGATGATTTTTCTTGGGTTTTAATCAGTTTTGCAGGGAGAACGTGAGTTTTTTAATGGATTACTTGGTTTAAACATGAAAATTTATCTGAAGATTTACCAAATGAATTGTTCATATTCATTTGGAAGAATAAGCAGAAAATGAAAATGAATTGAAAGTTTATGATGCAAAAATGGCAGATTTACTTTTAGAAAAGTTTCATGTGGGAGAAACTAACTGCAAATTCCCTATGGATGAACACGATGACATTTTTCCTCAAATTATTATCATCAAAAAATAACAAACGGGAAGGCTTATGTTGTAAAAACAATGAATGCTATAATTTTAATAAAATTAATTACTTGATAAAAAATTATAATTTTAATGTTTACATTATTTTGGGCACACTTTAGATTTTTGCCCTGGGCCTCAGATTACCCAAGGCCGGCTCTGCTGAGAACTAAACACTACTGTCCAAATGGAGCGAAGCCAATCAACAACAATTCAAGAATGAAAAAGGGAAGTTCAATAAATAAATAAAATCAAGAAATTCAATTTTATATAGAATTGTACCAAAAGGGGATTCGGCAACCGAACTCTGAGAGAGAGAGAGAGAGAGAGAGAGAGAGAGAGAGAGAGAGATTGGGGTGGACTGTTGGTGGGGTGGAAGAGGGTTTGCTCATTTTGATGGGTTTGAGCCTGGTGGTGCTGAGCTTGAGCTCGGTGATGCAGGGAAAAACGTAGAGGTGGAAGCTGTTGAGTTGAGGTGGGTGGTTGTGGTGATAAATTTGGGTAAGTGGGGATGGGGATAAAGTGGCTGTTTTCTGGGTAGTGTCAGTGGTTTTTTTTCTTTAAATCGTTTATTTATTTAATAAATATTTGACAAGAATTTCTCAATTTACCTTTAATTTTGACAAAAAATCTAACAGAATTGAGGGAGTGACCAATGATGCAACACGATATCTAATTAAAGAACAACTATAACAATTTTTGAGGTTTAAGAACGAAAAGTAAAGTAGAGAAGGGCCATTGCTACAATTTTGCTTTTTAATAAAGAAAACCAAGAAGATATGGACAATATAACAAGAAGAGTGCTCATTGAGGAAAGATAGGCATGATAGGTGTCTTGTTGCTTTCTTCTAGTGGTATTTGTGGGCTCCCTTGTACATGTTACTAACTTGAAACGGAGATATAGATTGAATGAATCATTTTCGTTACAAGTTATTTACGTGCAGTTATGAATTAAAAAGTAATGCGAGATATATGCTTATTCTTGATTTTTCAATGAAGTAAGGAATGAGATTCCTTGGAGAGGACAGCCTAGCCTATACAAAATAAGGCCCTTTATGAAGAACCTTATATAGTTCCCACCATTGTGAGTTTTACAATTAAAAAGCAAATAGCAACTAGGGTTGTGATCGTTTGGGATATCCACATGTTCAAGAAGGCCAGGGCTACATGGTATGGAAGGTCAATTTGTACATGCCCAATTGGACCTCTGTTAACTGTGTACTTGTAGAAATTGGGATCCCTGTGGTCTTGAAGCTCAGTATAGTATTGGCAACACTTAACTATTGGAGATGGAAACTATATGGTCTTTACATGTGATCTTTTTTCTTTTTCTTTTTAATTAATGAGGGAGGAGAATTCGATTTTGGGATCTCTTACAACGTTAAGAAGAGAAATATCACTCAACTAAGCAAAATAAACTTACATGTAACAGAAATATCACTGTTTTGTTATAATAAATACATAATCCTAAGTTGACAATTTCACACGAGATGATTACCGTAGCAGCCCCAACTCCACCCCATATAAGGTGAAGAACGTAGAGGACTACACTACACCCCATAGTAATCTAGCTTTGACCTTCTATTTAATGAAACTCGATTTCAACCAAAAAATAAAACACTACACCCCATGGCCCACATATGGTGGGCACACTTTATACCTAAAAACAAATCAAAAATAAATGTACGCTTTTAGGGGTTTTAGAATTCAGAATCATTTTAGAAATATTAGGTTTAGGTGGTGGGTGAGTTATAGAAAACGTTCATAGACACGTCATTCTTATGGTTGCTGTAGATTGGACACAAGCCAATATTGAAAAAACTAGAAAACCCACCCGCTCTCTCGCTGCGCTCTCTTGGCAATATCCAAATAAAGGAGTGATTAAAATCAATACTGACGGATGCAGAAAAGGTGAGGATGGACGCAATGCTGCTGGGAGTGTACTAAGAGATAGTTCTGGGCAGTGGATGAGAGGCTTTGCTGTTAATCTTGGTGTAGGACAAGTCTTGGAAGCTGAGTTATGGGGCATCTATCTTGGATTGAAAATTGCTTGGGATATAGGTTGCAGTGCAGTTGTGCTTGAGTCTGACTCAACGACCGCAGTACACCTTCTTCACAAAAATGTGGAAGACCTTCATCCTCTTGTTGCTATGTTGTGGGGATGCCAAGACTATATAAACAAAAACTGGGTTTGTTCTATTCATCATGTATATCGTGAGTGCAACATGCTAGTAGATAAACTAGCTGAATTGGGTTCATGTCTTGAGTTGGGTCTGTCAACCTTCCATAACCCTCCTGACAGTATTAGGTCCTTTCTTAATGAAGATTTACTTGAAATCTGTAAGCCTCGAACTATTGTTTATTTTTTTTTGTTGGACTTTAGGCCCGTTTCTTCACCAAAAAAAACAAAAAAAAAAAAAAGGTTCATAGAGACTTGGGCTCGAGTCGGCCATTCATATCAATTAAAACCGACCCGAATATCATATCGCCAGGCGTACATATCGCTACGGTTCTTGGAATTTAAAATCACAAAAAAAACGTTTCGTTCTCATAAACAAAATCTCAAACCAGAGCTCGTGACTTGTCCCCGCCATTTCTGATTCGAATCAGAAGCCGTACACACCAATCTTCCAGAGCAAGAACATTTCCCGCCAAATCCATTCTCAAACCCCTAGGGCGTTTCTTCAGTTCTCTCCCTGAGTTCCCTCCGTATAGCTGAAAACTCATTTTTCCAATTGGAAGAGACAAAAGAACAAAGAAAAATTCAACTTTTGCGATAAATCTCTGTAAGTTTTACCATGCCGTGATTTGGATTTCATCGTCAATTTTCTCGTCCTGTCATCTGTAATTTTCACTTTCCTTGGCGTTTTCAGGAAGTTTATTTTACTGATCGGAGCTTACACCGTGAAACGGCCAAGTTTTACGAGCGCAAAATCGCAATTAGCCTATCTGTATGTTGATAGTTCGAACGCTTTCTTCGCAAGCAACTAAATCAAAGTTTTGGCGCAGAATTTTGGTTAACGTTCAGGTACGATTCTATTTTCAAGTTTAGAACTCTCTTTTCTCTGTTTGGTCGCTGAGAAAACGTTAAAATCAAAGGAATTTGCATATACGATGCAATAAGTACTTATTGATGGGTAGTCTTCGGTATTTTTATGCTTTTTATTTCGGAAATTATATTGTCAGTGAGCATGAAGGTATTTTCTTTCTCTGCATATTTTTGCCGTAGAAATGATGAACAAAAAGAGAGTAATTTAAAAAGAAATTACTCAGTGAGTTCTTTACTTCTATTTTTGTTAATTTGTACATAATTGATTTAACATATTTCTCATATATAAAATACTCAGTGAGTTCTTTACTTCTATTTCAGACATTGGTTCAAAGTTTTGGTGGAAAGTGAAAAAAAAAACACACAACTATGGCTAAAATTTTATGTTAACAGTCGCATATGAAGCTCATGTCAATCTTCTCATTCTTTGAATTTGTGGCATATTTGATATTGCTGACCTAAAGTAGTTTAGTATTTCATGAGATGAATAAATTACCTAACATGTATAAGATTAAAACCTGATGGAATGGTTTTTTGTTGTGCTAACTGTTGTCGGTCAAAACAGACTTGAGTAAGTGATTTAAATAGAGGAGCATCCTACCCTTACCTGAGTTAACGTACACATGATGAGGCACATAACAGATCTCTACGCTGTTTCGAAGTCTTGTAGTACGGAGTGCACCACTTAACTGTAAACTTCATACTTGTTGAAATTTTGAGATTAGCATCTTAGCTTTTCAATGTTTTTGAAATTTTCTAGTCACTTAAGACTTCAAAACTTAACTGTATTTTTGGGACAGGTTCTCTTTCATTGCTTTAATTTTGAATTCCCGTTTGTAAGTTGTAACAACTACTCTGAATTTCAAAACCATCATGCCTTTTGTGTCCATTATGAACAGACTGGTATCTTCTTTTGCTAATTTGTCTTCATGAGACATCATTTGCGTTATGGTAGTTTCTTTGTATGTCCATGTCATTGAAGCATGACTTCACCTAATGCTTATATCTTCTCTAAATTGGAAAAATATTATGCTTCCTTTGTTTATTTGGCTACAAGCCTCTCTGGTTTCTCATGTGAAACCAATAACAGCAGGCATATAAATCAGTTGAGAAACCTTGAGATAGCGTTGTTGATCAACATGTTTTATATGCCCCAGACATGCCATTGCATTAAAGATTGTCTTTGAAGGCTAAAATGAGATGCAATGCGTGTTGGCGAGAAGTAGAAGGGCGAGCTGTTTCCACCACCTGTGGCCACCTTTTGTGTATCCTATGCAAAGGAAAATTTTCCCTCTACAGTTTTATAGCTGTAACTTTTCTTTTTTCTTTTTTGTGGATTTAGGGTTGATTGGTATATTTGCATAAAAGTTTCCTTAATAGTGTGAAAAGGCACAGAGGATGCCAGCAAGATCCTTGGCAATGATGGAGCATGTCCCATTTGTGATCAAGTGCTCTCTAAGAGGTAAGAGTTGGTAAAGATCTTAGACAATCTAGCATTTGTCTGGGAATTTGTATTCTTTAAGCCTTGGCCTTTTTTAGGTGTGCAGGTCTGCTTAGCATCCATGAACATAAAATGAGAGGTTGTAGTTTTTTCTTTGTTAATAATAATAAGTAATATGAGAGTGTAAATATATGGACTACATGGAATGAATGCTGAAGACAAAATTTATTCTGTTTCTGGCATCAATGGTTGCTGCAGAATTATTTTCCTGTAAGAACCAGTTTAAGCAATTCTTTGATAGAACCCAAAAGGCAAGTTTTATTATCTTACCAAAAAAAAGAAAGCTGTAATTTGACAGATCCTGGCACCAATAATACTTGGGTTTTTAATAGAAACAATGTGGCAAACCTGTTTCCTACTTTCATAAAGCAGTTGTCTTATTTAATTCTGCCTATCTCATTGTTCTCTATTCTTGGCAGTCTTATGAAACCTGTGGATATCAATCCAAACGATGAATGGGTAAATGTAAGCAAGCATTCCTAAATGGATAGACTTAGCTTGTCTTCAAACTTTATATTACCTTATTCAATGGAATCTTACCCCCTGCTCGGTACTATTACTTTTCCTTACATTCTGTATCCTTTAACTTGATTTCTTGCTAACATTCTAACATATTCTGTTTCAGATGGCCATGGCTGGAGTGTCTCCACAGATATGTATCCTTTTCCATTTGCTCTGCAATTTAATAATCTGATACTTGAAAACTGCTCCATTATCTGGAAAGAACAGCATAAAATGGGATAACACATAGCCATTGGTGCATTTTTTATGAGGGAGTGACCAAACCAAATAAGGTGTATATTGTAAGCAATTTTTCTCACTGTTTTGTAACAGAGACAATGGTCTGTACATGTTTCCCTTAACAATGTTCTTAGTAATGAAGAGTGCACACAGGAGTATCATGTTTTACATTGGGCAAAAGGAACTGGAAATGCAGTTCAAGATGAACAGAATAGTAGCTCAATTCCGGCAGAAATGTGAAGCAATGCAAGAAAAGTTCACTGAGAAATTGGAACAGGTGCATACTGCATACCAGAAAATGGCGAAGAGGTGTCAAATGATGGAACAAGAGATTGAAAGCTTGTCCAAAGATAAGCAGGAGCTCCAGGAAAAATTTGCAGAGAAATCCAGGTCTTGTGTCCATTCCCCACCTACTGATACTATTTCCTGAGGCATATTTGCATTGTTGGGGCCCTAATATATTGATTTTCTTGACTTTTCATGTACCACCAGACAGAAGAGAAAACTAGATGAAATGTATGATCAATTGAGGAGTGAGTACGAGTCAGTTAAACGATCCGCCCTTCAACCTGCGACCAATTTCTATTCAAGAAATGAGCCTGATCTTTTCTCAAACCAAGCTAACATCTTGGATAACAGAGAAGCTGTTAGAAAAGGTAACTTTTATCCTTTTAAAGTTGCAGAATTACAGTTCAATCGACTAATTGTCAACACCGGGATAGTATTTCATGACATACTAGAAATAATATTGTATAAGAGTACAGAAAATCCATATACTAATTTTGAAAAATAACACTACAAAGTTTTGACGTTTGATGCTATCATGACACTGAACAGTACTTCATAGCATTATGTTTTTTTGCTGGCTCAAATATTTCGAAAGCCAGTTGACTTATTTCTTGCAGATTGGCCGGTTCTCACTCCTGAAACTCCAGGGCCAAAGGAGGATATATGGCCAGCAAGACAGAATAGTTCAAACTCTGGTGGTCCTTTTGACATCTCTGTTGGCTCACCGGCAAAACAAGCTGCTATTCCAGTTGATGCTGTGAACAGAAGGGCTGGTGCTCACCCTATGTTTGGAACTGGAGCTAGCAACCCCTCAATGACCTTAAGGAACTTGATACTCTCCCCAATAAAGAGGCCTCAGCTCTCTCGTAACCGTCCCCAGATGTTCACGTAAGTTTCAATCTTGGTTCTGCTAAATTGACATTGCTGCCAATAATCCATTGCTGAATCTTCATGACCTGGATTTTCAGGTTCTAGGCTTGAAGTCGAGAGTTCACTGTTTGCTGAAGGTCATGCTGGATATGTTTACTATGACTATAATTTCTTTTTTAGGAAAAAAAAAATTCTCGTAACATGCCTTCGTGGTGACCCTTTGCTTTGGGTGAAGCTGTCGAGAGTATCCCACATCAGAGATGGACGTGTTGTGTTAATAGTTTAAATGGCAAAGGGTTTGCATGCTGGAAACTGATTCACCTCTCACTCTTTCCCCCTCCCCTCTTCTCCACTGGAAATCCCTTATGCAATTAATGACGATCAGAAAATTTTCATTAATTGGTAATAATTGGTAGGTGGGAGGGAAAAAAACGTAATATAGGATTGCAGTCTTAACAGATCATATAGCTGCTGTATGCAACCAATTAATGATGAGGAAACCAAAACAATTCCATTTGTATACATTCACCATGTCTACATAGCTATGTTGAACTTAGTAAATTTCTCCTGGAAATCAAAGAATCAAAATCTTACAAACACGTGAGGAGGCATGTTTACAAAAGTTCCGCACGTATGCACAGCTTGTATTTACAAAAAATGTTTAATTTATTTTTATCTAAATATGCCTCCTCACGTTTCTTCACTAATGTTCTGTAAATGGTGAGGCAAGAAAACCTTCAAAATTGGGGCCTTGGAAGATATCTCAATGGCATCCCCATTTTTTATAGTATGGGAAACATGAGAACCATCAATATATATGACCCCCTTTTTACCAAACCATGTAGCTTCCATGGACTGATGAGATTTGATTAACCCGTGCATTAAGCTTGAGGCCACTCCTGGTGAGATGGGCTCTCTTACCATATACTGGAGATCCTGGGATAATATGGGCATCGGAAACCCGCCTGCTGAGAGCATTGCAGCTGTTGATCCAGCAGCTGTTGAAACTCTGAGACCACTTGATCGAGAGTGCGCAAAGGGGGCGCATGGCTGGTCATCCCCTTTAATTCTGCAAACAATGATCTCTAATCTATAAATTTATTTTGCTTTGAGGTGGGGAGGGAAGTTGAGGAATTTAAAGAATAAAAGTTAGATGCATGTTAACTAAAGAAACCAGTTGAATATACAGCTATCTGACCATTAGATCATGAAAGAACGTTACTTGAATGAGAACCGTGAAAGTGCCGCTGGACATGGATGTGCAATTAACATATCATTAAGAGCATAAGTTGAAAGCGGTTGTGAGTTTACGGATACAGATATCCTTGTCAATTTGGAAGGAATAGCTCGATCCTCGAGGATACTGTCCAGTACCTAAAAAGAACAAAAGAGATGCCTTTAACACCAGAGCAGGACGGATTCTGCACGCAAATAGATTTCCTTTGAGAACTCTTACTCTCCTTTAAAGAAGGTGGTTACTGGAGAGAAGTAGTACTAGGGATCATTTTGATGGAAATATTCCTCGTAACTAAAAGTTTGAGCATGACAGAGAAACTTATGTTGAAGATGAATGCCTAACTCTTTTGTGAACATTAGATGTTTCCTTTCCTTCAAGTACTGACTAGTTTTAAATACACCCTCGAAATGAGGAACCAAACTGACTTGTCTCCAATCAACTGAATTCATTGGCAGAGTTTTACCTGTTCAAAGTTGTTGACAGTTGCACCGCAAAGATAGCCTGTGCTTCTATTAGCATCAATTTCATTACTGAGCTTCTCAACCTAACGAAGTAAAATACAGTAGATAAGCTGCAACGATTTATATGAGTATCTGCCTCAAAAGCAGGAAAAAATTAAAAAACGATGAATTGATTACGAGCAATTAAGTGAGACTTGGTGAAGTGAACTAATATGATGACATAAAGGCTAACACTCTATGGCTTAGCTAAACTAACCTCTTCAGGTTGTGTGGGGTCAGAATTCACTCCTAGAACTGGAACCGAGTCATCAATGAAATGGCTACCTTGTAACAGAGTGCCATCACCACCAACTGTAACAACAAGGTCCACATCACGGATGCGCTCTGATAGATTGTTGCGTACTATGGATTTCCACTCAACAGGCTTGTGGTGCAAAATGTTCTGACAAAAGTTTATTGCATCCTTGTGCACCTTTCGCCTGTTGTCCAAGTAATGTAATATCTGCAATTCCTTCAAAAGAAACTGAATTATAAGGGTGTTGTAAACTGACTCAACAAAAGGATATACGGTTAGGGTTTAGGGCAAAAACATAAAATGATGAATCAACAGGAGATGAGTTACTTGTATGCCTCTGCAAAATTCACAAAGAGATGGAACCAAACCATCCCTCAGAAATAGCAAGGCAATCAATGTCTGGAACACTATGAGAAGAAGCAAGCCCATGGCTCTCTGCTCTTCACTCGAGGCTCCATTTAAGGGAAAATGTAATTGAAGAAACAAGTTTACAGAATATTCTTAACTGTAATTTTTTTTTCCGAACTTCCCACAAACAAGACATACCTACAGAAGAGATATCGTGTCCTTAAGTTTATTTATCTATACGATGATAGAGTCAAAACTTTTTTGGGTACAACATCCTCTTGTTTACCGGATCAAACTAGTGACATCAACATTTTGTATTCCAACAGTTTTCTCAAACTTCAGTTCTGTTTGTAAAAGCCTCAATCATGCAAAGTGTGGGATGAGAAACTAGTAGCCGAATACTGGAGCTTTTGTGCAAGCCATCTTGAAGCATGGCATACTCATACAAGAATTTTTTTCAACACCACAAAATGTCATTAAAACATCTTTCAAATTGGTAAAACGTCCAAATCTCTTTACTTTTCTTACTTATAATTCCATTTTCACTCGCATTATCGAGTTTTTCAATTCATTGAATATTTTCATAAAGAAAAGCTAATTTCTTTTTTGTTTCCTTTAATTTCCCACTTCTCATTTACAAATAAATTAAAAATCAAGCGCACCACCTATGAGTATCCAAACCAAAGTCATCAACTTGGGCATTTTAGCCAACAACTTGAACGCTAAGCTGAATATTTCAATTGAATCATCAAAACTAGCAACGCTTTAGAGGAAGCAGTTCAAATATGAGGGTCCACAATAAGATACATGTTCTAGCGGACACAGAATCAGAAAGAAGCAAAAGCGTCATAGTACCTGAGGGTTGGTGATGCGAGCCAGACCGTCTGATTGGGAAACTGGGTAAACGTCGAACGGTTTTAACAGCAGCAACAATCTCTTTGTCGCCATTTCTCTCTCTCTCTCTCTCTCTCTCTCTCTCTCTCTCCGTCTATGTGAAGCGTATGACGGTTGTTCAGCCAAAAGGTCGGCCAAGACTAGACTTTGCATAAACAGGCCCTCACTTAACAATTGTAATTTGTAAGGGTCCAGTGAGCAATTGTTAGGGTATACTTATAATACGTATTGGGTGTATGCGTGTGAGAATCATTATGCATCAATCATCAGTTTTCATTCACATATGCAATAGTAACAAAAATTCAAGGGTCATAAAAAAGAAAGAAGTTTAAATTAAATTAAAAAATTATGGTAACAAAAAATAACAATAAAGAAGTGTAAATTAAATTAAAACATGATCACTTGCTGATGGGGTCTAACCCAATGAAAAATGATATTGACTTACCAGTGGACCGCCTACACCGAACTAACCCTACTTTTGTTTTTAATATGACCATTTCTTATTTGTTATCACCATTTATTTATTTTTTTTTATCATACACATGCATTGCAGTAACGGGTTGTTGTTGGTGTGTATTTGGTGATTTAAAAAATAATTAATCAATTAAAATTCTAAATAAAGATAAAAAATAGTCATTTTATTGACAGAAGAAATCATGAGTTCAGCACATACAGGACAGCTAGTATTTACAAAGTATTTCTTTTTTCTGTAAATATTCCTCCTCAAGTTTCTTCACTGTTGTCTGTAAGCGTTGAGATAAGAAAACCTTCAAAATTGGGGCCCTTGAAGATATCTCAATTGTATCCCCATTTTGTATAGAATAGAAAACATGAGAACCATCAATGTAAATGGCACCCTCTTTACAAAACCATGTTGCATCCATGGATTGATGAGATTTGATTAATCCGTGCATCAAGCTTGGGGTCTCTCCTGGTGAAATGGGCTCTCTTACCATAAACTGGAGATCCTCAGATAAGATGGGCATCAGAAAACCGCCTGCTGAGAGCATCGCAGCTGTTGATCCCGCGGCGGTTGACACTCTGAGACCACTTGATCGAGAGTTCACCAAGGGGGAACATGGCTGGTCATCACTTTTAATTCTGCAGACAAGGAGCTCTATCTATAAGTTTATTTTGTTTTTAGGTGGGGAGCGAAGTTCAGGAGTTCAAACAAATATAGGAAAATGTAGATACATGCTAACTGAACATAAGGATTTACTTGAATGAGAACTGTGAAACTGCTGCTGGACATGGATGTGCGATCAAAACATCATTAAGAGCATAAGTTGAAAGCACTTGCGAGTTCACACATATGGATATCCTTGTCAATTTTGAAGGAATTGTTCGACCCTCGAGGATGTTGTCCAGTACCTATGAAGAAAAAACAAAAAAGAGCAAATTTTCAAAAGATCAATTCTAAAAGTTGCAACCAAAAATGGAAGTCCTGCCTCAAGACTCAAAAACACTGATTTTGCCACAAATCATTCACTTCCTAACTCTAAAACAGATAAATGGTATCATATTGAAGTTATGCAGAATAACCACACAGAGTTGGAAATAAAAAATCACCTAGCCTTACTCCTAAGTGATTGGGCTTGGCTACACAGATCCCCCCACTAATCAAACCCCATTTTAGAAAAGTCATTTTATGCACCAGATAGATGCCTTATAACACCTTATCAGGAAGGCTTTTGTAAGCAAATAAATATCAATTGAGTACTTTCCTTATGACTAGTTCTAAAGACACCCTAGGATAGAGCAACCACACTCTGACTGGCCTCAATTCTGCTTTCCTTTTGCATCAAATTCATGCCGTGGTCTTACCTGTTCAAAGTTATTGACAGTTACAGCGCAAAGATAGCCTGTGCTTCTAGTAGCATCGATCTCATTGCTGAGCTTCTCCACCTAACCAAATAAATATGGAAAATAAGCTGCTCTGATATATACGAGTCTCTGCCCCAAAAGCAGGAAAAAGAATAAAAGATGAATTCATTACAAGCAATGATTAAGCAAAACTCAGGAAACTAATATGGTAATATAAAGGCTAACACTCTATGGCTTAGCCAAAGAAGAAACTAACCTCTTCAGCCCGTGTGGGGTCAGAATTCACTCCTAGAACTGGAACTGAGTCATCAATGAAATGGCTAGCTTGTAATAGAGTGCCATCGCCACCAACTGTAACTACAAGATCCACATCATGGATGGGCTGTGATAGATTGTTAAGGACTATAGATTTCCACTCAACAGGTTTGCGGCACAAAATATTCTGACAAAAATTTATTGCATCATTGTGCACCTTTAGCCTATTTTCCAAATGATGTAACATCTGCAATTCCTTCAAAAGAAACTGAATTACAAGGGTTTAAAACTGACTCAAGAGTAGAGGGTGGGAGAATTTGTTAACAAGAGGGTGTAAAAGAAGAAAAGAGTTTGGAGAATAAGTCCAAGTTCTAACTGTAATTCCGGGCCAAATTTTCCACAACCAAGAGATAATCTATTGAACAAATTTTGTAATCTGACCTTGATGCCAAAACTTCTGGTGGAACATTTAAATACTTCAAAATCAACCTATTTATCTTTTCCGGGTATGGCATTCTTATTTACATGGTTAAACTAGTGAAATCAAACGTTCACACACCGTTTAGTTTTAAAATTATTCCCCACTCCACTGATTCCAACAGTTTTCTCAAACTTCGGTTCTGTTGAAAAGGCCTCAAGCATGCAAAGCACAGGGTGAGAGGCTAATATCCATATAACATGAATCCTAGGAAGAAATACTTGAGTTTTGTGCAAGCCTAAACACATGAAAACTTGACCATATTTGGCATCTTGAAGCATGGCATACTCATACATGAAACTATTATTCAAAAAGTCAATATAACAAAGAAAAAGAACTAAAAAGACAAAATTTCACCCACACTAAAAAATCTTACAAATTGGCACAACGAACAAATCTCTTCACTGTTCTCACTTCTAATTTCATTTTCACCCTCATTATGGAGTTGTTTCATTCATTGAAATTAGTTTTATTATAAAGAACTAAGCTTTTCTCATTTCTCTTCATTTCCCAATTCTTATTTACAAAGCTAAATACAAAATAAAGCAGACAGACAAAGTGTTCAAACTAAAATCAACTTCGGCATTTTAGCAAACACTTGGAATGCTAAGCTGAATAAGTGAATAATCTAACTATACCCTTATAGAGGAAACAGTTCAAATATGAAAGAAGCAGAGGCAGGGCGTCATATTACCTGAGAGTGAGGGTTGGTGATGCGAGATGGACCGTCTGATTGAGAATCTGAGTAAACGTCGATCGGTTTTAACAGCATCAACAATCTCTTCCTCGACATTATTCTCTCTCTGTGAAAGGTTTGACGATTGTCCAGCCAAAGCTCGGCGTAGACTTAGCATATAGTATAGCCCCGCGGCTATACACGAATTTTTACTTTTTTTTAATAAATAGTATCGCCGCTCGGCTTTACTTGTTTGACACGTGAGGCCTAGTCGCTGAGTCCATTTTTCTTTATATCTATAAATAGTATAGCCGAGCGGATATACTCAGTTTTAATTATTTTTTTATATATAAATAGTACAGCCGTGCAGCTATACTCGTTTTTACTAATTTCTTTTAAAAAATAGTATAGCCGTACGGCTTTACTGTGTTTGACACCTGGCTTCTAAGTGATGGGCTGGTATATAAATAGTATAGCCGCCCGGCTATACCTTTTTAAATTTTTTTTTTACAAAAATAGTGTAGGGGCGACTTTTTGACTCGTGGCGTCTAGCTTGGGGGTCCTAGGTATAGCCTAAAAGTTTTTTTAAAAATAGTATAGCCGAGCGGCCTTACTCGGTGACACGTGGTGCCTTGGTGCTGGGCGGGTCCTTTTATTTTTTATATATAGTATAGCCGTTCGGCTATACCCGGATTTTAAAAGTTTTTAAAAAAAATAGTATAGCCGACCGGCTATACTCATTTCCCTATTTTTTTTAAGAATAGTATAGCCGCTAGGCGGTACATGTTTGACACGTGGCGCATAGGCTGGGGCGGTGCTTTATATATAGTACAGCCATGCGGCTATACTGTTTTTAATTTTTTTTAAAATAGTATAGCCGTCCAGCTATGCTCGACTAATATGGATTTCAGTGGTATAGTCGCGTGGCCTATTTTGTTTTTGTTTTATTTTAAAAATATAAAATTAGTTTCTTTACTCTTTTTTTTCGCCAATCTCTTTAATTTAATATATGTAATTAAGTAATATCTTAGCCTTTTTGAATTACTTTGAAGATTCTGAATCAAAATGCAATTTTGGCCAAATTATAAGGGTGTAAAATATAAATTAATAACCTAGGTAGGAGAAAACTCAAACTCAACTGTTCTCAAAAAGAAAAAGAAAAAACTTATCAATCAACTTGAGGCCCAAACCCAGATGCCCATAACCAAAACGGATCCAAGCTTGGGTTAGTTCACTTCAATCGGGTCCGGATCTTTCCTCAATTGGTTTTCGGTTGAGCTACAATAATATCCTAATGCGTTGACCCACTAATCAATCCGGGTATACTCTTATCGGACCCAACCCATATTCTCTCGCAGCCACCTCGGGTTCAGACTCTCTCCTTCTCTCTTCAGGGTCTCTCACAATCCAACCCCAATTTGCCGGAGCACCGATCGGATTTCCTGAAATTCTTTGAAGATACAAAGTCATTACAACAATTACTCTGTAAGATCAATTTCGAACATTTCTGTGAAAATGTTACTTTTTTTGCCCTCTCACTCTGTTAGGTTCAGATTTTAATTGCAATTTCTAATGTTCGTGGGTGTTTCTTTGGTTGATTTTGGTGTTACCCGGATCGCACAATTTGATGCATATATGCTTGTTCTGTTGCTTAGGAAATTGAAGCTGAAATGTTGAAACTTTATTGAGTGAAATTTGAGATTTTGGTTGTCATTTCTTCGAAATTTGATTTCTCGACGTTGGTTTTTGGGTGCTGATGAATTTCTAAGTGATGAGGTTGTGGTTGCCTCGTGATTTTGTATGATATAGAGGAGCAGGATTTGACACTGATTTTATCACTTAAATTGTGATATGGGCCAATTTAACCCAACATATGACTCAAAATGTTGACTCTTAATGGAATTTATTGTGTTGTCAAACCTCATTAAGTACATATCAGTTATATGTTTACCTTCTATGGCTTCCTATTCAATGGAATTTTGTGTCGGAAGATTTTCTGTTGGAATCAATATTCAAGTTGTGAGGTTTCATGGTTTGTTTCACATAATTAGTATCTGTTGTTAGATTTAATGTACTTTTGCTGTTTTATTCACTGGTTTTAATGTTGTCTTTTTGGTATAATGTGGGTTGTGTTATAAATATGCTTCCAGGGCTTTTGAAATCTGTGGGGCAAAATTGATTCAATTTTTTGTATTGTGCAATGAAGAAAAAATGCTTGGTTATGTATAAAGATCCCATTAGTGAAATCAGAGTACACGTACCACTTTAATATTCTGATCTTCTGCCTGATAAATGTCTCTGTCACTTTAAATGCAAAATAATGCAGTGTTTTCTCCCTGTAGTGATTCAGTGTCTATATGCACACAGGTGTCCATATGCGTGTGTGTGTGTGTGTGTGTGTGTGTGTGTTATAATTGATTTATGGTTTACTGATTTCCAAGGATGTAAGATTACCAAGGCTTTTGTCCGAGAATATTTTGACTTCTTGTAGAGTTTGTATTCCAAGGGTTTACTTGCACCAAGATTCTATCAGTGTGGTTGTTTTTGTATATATCTCCTGATTCAGTTGAGTTGTAATATCTCTATTAGTATGGGATGTTTATGTATTTATGTAAGTATATGTGCACAAACATTCATATTTTCATTCAATTTTTTGTTGTTGTTGTACACCATGGCATAGGACCTTAATAATATGCTATTATTTGTTGAAGTAAGGATCTGTGTGCTCAGTGCCATAATGATGTCCCTGTAGTATATTTTTTGGAGCAATTTAAGTTTTTTGTTTTGTTTTTTTGTGTGACTTTATAAACATTATTAGTTATTGATGTTTGAGGTTCTGCAGATTCATCTTGTAGTTTTATCTGATTTAATCATTATATCTTATATGATGTGCAGACTTTGGTTGATTTCATGCCAATGTGATGGAAATACCCATTGAGTCAGCTATCAAGAAACCAAAGAGGTTGACATCTATTGTCTGGAATCATTTTGAAAGGGTTAGAAAGGCTGATATATGTTATGCTGTTTGTGTGCATTGTAACAAGAAGCTCAGTGGATCAAGTAATAGTGGGACCACACATCTGAGAAACCATTTAATGCGATGTCTAAAACGATCCAACTTTGATGTTTCTCAACTACTTGCAGCAAAGAGAAGGAAAAAAGATAATACCGTTGGCCTTGCCAATATTAATTGTGATGAAGCACAGAGAAAAGATGAATATATGAAGCCAGCACTCATAAAGTTCGATCAGGATCTGAAAAAGGATGATATCGTTACCATTGCAAGTGGCAAGTTTGATAATGACCGTAGTCGTCTTGATCTTGCCCGTATGATTATATTGCATGGTTACCCGTTGACCATGGTTGATCATGTTGGATTCAAAGTTTTTGTTAAGAACCTTCAGCCATTGTTTGAGGTTGTGCCAAATAATGACGTTGAGCATTTTTGTATGGAAATTTATAGGAAAGAAAAACGTCAAGTGTATCAAGCGATTAATAGTTTGCAGGGAAGAATTAACCTTTCTGTTGAAATGTGGTCTTCTCCAGAAAATGTTGAGTATCTATGTTTGACTGCACATTATATTGACGAGGACTGGAAGCTACAAAAGAAAGTTCTGAACTTTGTCACACTTGATCCTACTCATACTGAGGACTCACTTTCAGAAGTAATTAGCAAATGTCTGATGGACTGGGATATTCACAGTAAGTTGTTTGCCTTCACATTGGATGATTGTTCCACCGATGATGACATTGTTCTGAGAATTAAAGACCGGATCTCCCAAAGTAGGCCTCTTGCGGGTCATGGTCAGTTATTTGATATCCGCTCTGCTGCACATCTTCTAAATTCAATTGTGCAGGATGTGTTGGAAGCATTGAGAGAGGTGATACAAAAGATTCGAGGAAGTTTCAAACACGTAAGAAGTTCACAAGTGGTACAAGGGAAGTTCAACGAAATTGCCCAGCAAGTTGGAATCAATAGTGAGAGGAGATTAATTCTTGATTTCCCAGTTCGGTGGAACTCAACATACATTATGCTTGAAACAGCCTTAGAATACAGGGGTGCATTTTCTCTCCTGCAAGAGCATGACCCTTCCTACGCTTCATCTTTAACCGATACAGAATGGGAATGGACGAGTTTTGTTACAGGTTATTTGAAACTTCTTGTTGAAATCACTAATGTCTTTTCAGGCAACAAATCTCCAACTGCAAGTATATATTTTCCTGAGATTTGTCATGTTCACATCCAATTAATTGAATGGTGCAAGAGCCCAGACGACTTTCTTAGTTGTATGGCGCTGAAGATGAAAGCTAAGTTTGATAAATATTGGAGCAAGTGCAGTTTGGCTTTGGCAGTTGCAGCAATCTTGGATCCCCGATTCAAAATGAAGTTGGTGGAGTATTACTATTCTCAAATATATGGTAGTACTGCTCTTGATAGGATTAAAGAAGTTTCTGATGGCATCAAGGAGCTTTTTGACGCATATTCAATTTGCTCAACAATGGTTGATCAAGGTTCGGCTTTGCCTGGCAGCAGCTTACCTAGTACCAGCAGTGATACTAGGGATCGATTGAAGGGATTTGATAAATTTCTCTATGAGACTTCTCAGAGCCAGAATGTGATATCAGACTTGGACAAATATTTAGAGGAACCAGTCTTTCCTCGTAATTGTGATTTTAACATATTAAATTGGTGGAAGGTCCACACACCAAGGTACCCTATCTTGTCAATGATGGCACGTGATGTTCTGGGAACTCCTATGTCAACTGTTGCACCAGAATCAGCATTCAGCATTGGTGGTAGAGTTCTTGATCAATGTCGAAGCTCACTGAATCCTGATATTCGGCAGGCTTTGGTATGCACACAAGATTGGTTGCAGGTGGAATTAAAAGGCATGTGCATTCTACTTGAATTTTACTTTGTCTTTGATATGAGCTGTACTTAGCAGCAATCTTATTGCAAGATTTTCTTCTCTCTTTTTGTATCAGATGTCAATCCATTCTCAAGCCATTCTGCTGCTAGACCACTACTTATTGAATCAAGTTAATTTTCCAAAGGTATGCATGTGCTACGTTTTTTGTGTTTCTCTATATATATTTGACTAATTATATGTGTCGGATTACCAACTTTGGTGTAATCTTGTCATGGAAGGTTGATGGATCAGATATTGGCCTCTATCGCGGTGGTGTCTAATCGCCGTTGACACACTTAAAGCTGGTCTGGGCAGTGAACCTAATCTCTTTCTCCATGTCAATACATCACATGAGACCTGTTAATTGCTTATAGTTCTTTGTCAAGCTTAAATGTAAATTTTAGGGCATCAACTAGATTCCCAGATTTGTATTTAAATTAGAGGGACCTCTTTTGTCATTGAAAGATGTCTCTTCGATTTGCCAGCGTGTGACACTTTCTTTGTAAGATGATTCATCAAGTTTTAGATTGAATAGAAGCTGAGTTTAAGAATGTGGGCTGCTATCCATCTCTGGTTTCTTACTAACCGCATGCCGTTTGTTCCACTCTTTTGGCCGGCATGACGGGATGAATATCAAATATTTAAAGAACTGGTTTCTGTTGCATGTATAGGTCGATCCAGAGTTGTGGTTTTACTTGCTTGCAAGCTTTTGTAAGAATGACACAAAATGTGAAGTGGGTTTAAATGACCAGGGCAGGGCACCATACAGATTATTAGCACAGTTGTTGCCCCAACCCAAAGTGTGTTCGAAGGGATGCAAGCGACAGCATTTGATTTCTTTGTCTTAACATTAACTCATATACCACACCATGTACTTTCTTATATATAATAACCCCTAAATCCCAACTTCTTTCATTTCTAGAGATTTAAAGCAAAGTATTTCACCACAAACTTAAGAGAAAATATCTACACGAAATCCTCCTGAGGCTGCCCATCAAATTTCTAATCAAATACAATGCTGTGTGTAAATCATATGGAGGTCACTGATCAAAAGCTCAACCTTCATTCACAACCACCTCAGACGCACAGCCTCTCCAAGCACACGCTTTTATCTGAGAGAGAGGACACTTACTGGTAAGCTTTTCTCCTTGCATTGGGACAACCTTCAGTTAGATTTGTATACCAAGCTTAAATTGTTTGTAGCAATGGTCCTTAAATTATATCCCGATTTGTATTTTTGTCATCGAATGTCAAAATAGTTGTTGTGATCCTTAAATTTGAACCGGCGTTGTACTATTCATAATTTTCGTCAATAGGGTTAATTTTCTGTCAAATCCGAAGGCAGATTAGGAATTTCATTACCCATTTTAAAATAAATAAATAAAATAAAGAAGGGAAAAAAAAAAACATGTGCTGCTCCCTTCACCTCGACCTCCTCCCTGAACATCCCCACCCCCGACATCCTAATCTCCCATCCCCAGCACCCCCCTCTTCTCAACCTCGCTATTGAGCGACTCATGCCTGATCTCTATCTTCTCTCTTTTTTCTTCCCACTTTTTAGTTTTTAATATATATTTTTAAATTTTATCATGGGTTAATGTATCCCAATATTTAACATAAAAGTTTGCAAAATTGACGAAAAGAACCAAAAGCGCAACACAACCAAATGTGAAGACCACAACAACTATTATTGAAACTTCAAGGACGAAAATACAAAACTGAGGTATAATTCAAGGACTATTACCACAATTTAACCTAAATTCATTCATTCAACATTAATCCAACATATTTCCATTTCGGTCGCTTTGGAACTCGTAATGGGCTCATATGCCCTCGCTACTAATTCTGCCACAAGTATTCGGAACCCTTGTGCTGGAAAGTTTGCGTTTCTGCCTAGGGCTAGGGTTAAGCCAAACCCCATGCGAGCTTGAGGTTTGGTCATTAGCCAGGAGCTCCTTTTAGTTCTGCTGTCGTTCCTGCGAACTTTTGGCCTTTAGGTCTTTAGATATCATACAGATACAGCCAAGCTTTTGTTAATGGTTGCGGGTGGAATTACAAGGCATGTGCTTTTATACCTGAATTTTTACTTTGTCTTCAATGTCATCTGATTCTGTACTTGGCATACTGATCTTATTCTTGTTGCAGTAATTACTATTTCTTTTTCTTTTTTCTTGGTATTAATTAGGTGAAGAAAAATACACAAAAGTTTAGGTGTATTCCAACAGTCAGATTTTGAAGGATTTCTAGGGTTGTGGATTTGAGGGTGAGAGAGAAGTATAAATACCTAAGGTCATAACAAGTTCAGCCGTCCCCCAATATTTCATTTGAAGCTTCGACGATCTATTTTCTCTCTCTGCAAATTACGAGCATTCCTCCATCTCTCTCAAGGTACACTCATTTTTTTCTCTCTTCAAATCAATTTGTACACTGCTAGTTTTTCTTTCCCGTTATTTTCTTGTTCATTGATGATAATCTGGTTGGGTTTTACTTGTTATTAGGGTTTCGGTTAGGGTTAGGGTTTACGTACGCGCATTTTCTTGTTTTAGTTTTGGTATTTTCATATATATAGTAGTTTATAGCATATGTGATTTGTTGTTTCCTTGATTATAGGCTTCGATTGTTTTTTTAGTACACTTATAATTAATCATCCTAAATTCACATGAAACGCAAAAAAGAAGAAAATAACATTTTATTGGAAATATAAGGATAGTGTGGTGGCTTAAACAGTGCGTTTAGTCAATTATATTGCAGCTTCTGTAAGCTTATCTGATCTAATTTTTTTTCAGCCCTATTAGATTGCAGCTTCTGTAAGCTTATGTATGTTTGCATATTTTGGCCTGTTTTGTTATGCATGGTCCTTTTGCTCTTGCATTATTAATCATTTGGTCCCTTTTTTTTCTATGAGAAATATATATCATTTGGTCTTTTACTTTCTTGTATTATGAGTTAATTTTATGTATAATATTGTCAGTTAGAGAGGTTGTGTGGTTTTGTATTATATTAGATCAATAAGAAACTAAAAATTAGATATCTAATAATAATTTGCATTATAGTTACATTACAAATGGGAGATGCACGACAATTGCAAGTAAATGGAAAAGGGAAGGCCAAGAATGATTATAACAGTTGGAATATGGAAGAGAGCAAGATGTTGTTACAACTCATGGTCGATGCTGTGTCTCATGGATGGCGGAATCCTAATGGTGTGCTAAACAAGGCAACTGTAGAAGCTAAAATACTTCCAAAGATTAATGAAAAACTTAAGTGTCAAAAAAGTTATTCTCATTACCAGAGTCGGTTGAAATACTTTAAGAAAAAATATCAAAAGTATACCCAACTTGTCCATCATTGCTCTGGGTTTGAGTGGGACCCAATCAGAAAGAAATTCACTGGTGATGAAAAACTTTGGGAAGATTACTTTAAGGTGCGCTTCTTAACTCTTCTTTAAATATATTATATTTGGTAATTTGAGTACATATTACTTCCTTTCTTAAATAATAATTATTTTCTTGTTTCATTTACAGTCCTATCCGAGCCACATAGGCCTTCGCACAGAAACTTGTGAGGACTATGAGGAATTGCAAATTGTATTTGGGAATGAAATTGCTATTGAGAGAAACTCGTTAGAATTGGGTGATGATATTGATGCAAGAATTGATTGGGTCGAAGATAGACATGTTGGAAAACAGGAGTTTGTTTATGATGATGGTAATAAGGCTTTTCTACCAAATGAAAAGGAACCATCACACCAAGATCCATCACCTGGACAATCTTCATCACCCTTACTCTTTCATGCCACTAGTCCGAAAGTTCCCTCAGAAAGCATCAACCAGAAGAAACGAACTAGAGCTGAGTATGAAGGGAATACTACCTCATTTGAGACCACCAATCAAGCTGGAATACTGGAAAAACTTTCTCTTAACATTGATTCAATTGCTACCAACTTTCAGAGAATCTGTAACCTATTGGAGAAAAGGGAGAAAGATAGAGAGAAAAGGAAAAGAGAGAACCAAAGTTGTATTTGGGTTGCTATCAAGGAGACCCCAAATTTGGATGAACGTGCTCGTTATAAAGCAGTTGCATTGCTTAATACTAAAACAAGAAGGGATGTATTTTTTAGTATGTCACTTGAAGAGCGCTCAGATTGGATAACCTACCTTTTGAAATGAGTGTTATTTGGGTGATGATACATCAGGCTCTATTGGGTATTTATGTTGTTTATCAAGCATTTTTGTTTTGTTTAAATTCCTCAACCCCTAGTTGTAATTGTTCAGGGACCTTTTTCGTCATTCAGATTTTTCTCTTTCAGTTGCCTGCATGTGACACTTCATTTTAAAGATGTTTTTCAAGTTTCGGATTGAATGGAAGCTGAATTTAGCAATGTGGGCTGATGTGCCATCTCATGGTTTTAATAACCACATGCCACGGCATGAAGGTGGAAAACTTTAAAACGAAAGAAATGCTTTCTGTTGCATAAAGGTTGTTTGGACTGAAATTGCTTGAGCGTTTGGTTTTGCTATCCAAACAATGACACTTGGTTGTCTTAACTGAGAACCATCAATTGATTGTTTACATTAGCTGAGATAGGAAGTCCAAATTCATAGACGAATTCTAGTTTTTTTTTTTTTTTTCTTTTAATGTGGAAAAGAAAAACTTACAATAATCAATGGTCACGATAATAGGAAATTTCCTTCCAGGAGGTCAATGTGTAAAAGGTTAAAAAAAATTGAGCTTTGTGCTAAAATAGCCAATTTTCACAACTTTTTATTCCAAAATAGCCATTGTCCTCCATAATATCCCCATAGTTCCTTATATGTTGTCCCCATAGCGCCCCTGTAATTAGTGGCGAAGCCACGAGGGGTCACAACAAGCCCATTCTCAACTCTCTCTTTTCTTCACTCACTCTCTCTCTCTCTCTCTCTCTCTCTCTCTCTCTCTCTCTCCCTCCACTCCCCTTTTCTTTCTCTATTTCTCTCTCTATGCAAATAATTTAATGTTGTGTATGAATTGAATTGAATATTAAAAGAGGATGCAAGTGTTTTATATATACTACAATCTTGATCTGTAAAATCTATAATTTAAAAGTTTATTCTTGATTTTTAGTTTAGAGGATATTGGTTAGGGTCTCAAAATGATGCGCAAGATGCTCTACGAGAACTTGCAGTGTTTATGCTCTCATTCCTTTCATTTTTATATTTTGCAAGAGGGTCCCCTCTAACATCAATTTTTGGCTCCGCCACTACCTGTAATGCAAGGATGGCTATTTTAGAACAAAAATTGTGAAGAATGGCTACTTTAACTAATTTCTCAACCAAAAAAAAAATACAAAATAGACTCATAAAAATTAAACATTAATATAATACTTCATAAGTAATAGAAAAACCCACATTACAAACTACAATTTGTTCACGACGAGTTTAGGTATGGATGGATGGTGGTGGTTTGGATGTGTAGAGGTAGGGTTAGGAGTAGGGAAGGATATGGTTCTTTTTTGGGGGAAATCCAACAGGCATAACACTAATTTTGAAATGTCATGACCATTTGCAAAACTGAATGTATGGACATCAATAATTTTTTACCGCTAGAACTCCATGCCCAACAGCCAATTGCAAATTCCCATCGAGTGTGTATATATGTTGCATATATATGCTTTTAGACTGCAGAAGGGAAGTGTGTATATATGTTCATATCGTATTCACATGTGGGTCATGGAAGAGTTTGGCTTGGCTGAATCGTGGACTAAATTGCTAAATATATGCCTGGAAGCAACTTCAATCATGCCATTTGGTTCTAGAAAGAGTGGTGAAGTAGTGTTCAGAATGTGTAATGGAGAGCTGGTATCGGTGAACCCTAAGACCAAACAAGTTAAAAAGTTTGTAACTGATGGATGCAAGTACCAATTCATGGATTCTTTTGTAGAGAGTCTTGTTTTACTTGAACAACCAAATGCTATTTCTTACTAATAAGAACCAACGACTTCCCTTCACTTCCAGTTTAGTGGAAAACAACATACCTTATACTTGAAACAGCCTCAAAATACAGAGCTGCATTTTCTGCCCTGCAAGAGCATGGCCCTTCCTATACACACCAGCATCAATCGACACAGAATGGGAATGGACGAGTTTTGTTTCGGGTTATTTGAAACTTCTTGTTGAAATCACTGATGTCTTTTTCAGGCAACAAATGTCCAACTGCAAGTATATATTTTCCTGAGATTTGTGGTGTTCACGTCTATGTTGAATGGTGCAAGAGCCCAAATGACTTCCTCAGTTCTATGGTGTTAAAGATGAAAGTTAAGCTTGCTAATTGTCGGAGCCAGTGCAGGGTTGGCATTGGCAGTAGCTGCAATTTTGGATCCCAGATACAAGATCCAGTTGGTGGTGTATTTACTCTTCTGAATTAATGGTAGTAATGCTCTGGACTGGATGAAGGAGGTTGCTGAAGACGTCAAGGAGCTTTTTGATGCGTACTCAGTTTGCTCGAGAATCGTTCCTACGAGGTTGAGATTTGACTGGCCGCAGCTAACTTAGTACCAGCAGTGATACACTGGATGGATTGAAGGCTTTGAGAAAGTTCTCTATGATACTTCCCAGAGCCAAAACCTGATATCAGACTGGGATTTTTTTATTTTATTTTTAGTATAACTCTAATTTGACCTTTGGAACAGTTTTTTTTTTCTTTTCTTTTTTAATTTACAAGAGTGTAGGTAAACGTATTTAACCACTTAAGCATAATAGTTGCTTACGTGAGAGTTGTGCCACGGTGCCACCATGACATTTATGATTCCATAGTTCGTGTCAAGCTATCCCTATGCAAGAATTTTAATTCATTTGAGTTCAGTGGGCACTTTGAACACGAATCATAAGTAATAATATGGTACAAATTCCCAACTCAGTGCCATTGAAAAGTATCTCCAGGAAGAATAAAATTATTTATCCCTCGCCCTTTTGCTTTCCTCTAGCATTGACCAAAGTTGTTTTTTATTAGTTCCTTGGACGGGTGTTTGAAGAGTGTGCGTACGACCGTCTCTTCATTTTTTCATTTGCTCACCAGACATGGACGGAAGCCTAACTTAGGGCGAGGAACTCTCATGTAAAGGGAATAATATTTTTTGTTATTTTTGTTTAATAATGTAGTGATATATAAGATAATTTTTTCAC
This sequence comes from Prunus persica, assembly GCF_000346465.2. Classification (NCBI taxonomy): domain Eukaryota; kingdom Viridiplantae; phylum Streptophyta; class Magnoliopsida; order Rosales; family Rosaceae; genus Prunus; species Prunus persica. The sequence goes on along the minus strand of NC_034012.1, from coordinate 8,945,811 downwards.
GTGTCATTATATTATTATGCTATCTCCGTTACATATAAGTTTTTTTGCAACGTAAAAGTGTAAACAAGTCAAGTCAAATATTATAGTGCTTAATTGACTTGTTTAAAAGTTATCGAGCATTAGTTTCATTTGATTTGTTTTATTTACAGACCGAGCTCAAACAAGCTAAAATGATATTGAATTCAATACAAGCTCGAGTTGAATAAAAAAATATTACTATCTATATAGATAAAGATAAAAGACCTTAACCAACCGAGCTATATTCCCACTATCACAAATTTTATACTTTAACCTCTAAGAATGGACAGTCCAAATTCGAGCCAAACTCCAATACAAACTTGAGCAGTACAGCCAACGGGTTCTAAAGCCAATGAAAAAGTACATTGATTTTCATACTAACTAATAGTGTTCAAACCTGCCTACGTTTTTGTCTCCATAAAATATGCCCTATTAACTCCCCGCGCCAACCAACTACCAGACCTCTGTAACCCCGTAAACAGAAAGCACACCCTAGGCTATACCTCTTTTTTTTTTTTTTTTTTATGAAGTAGGGGGATCAAACCCCAAACCAAACAGACGGCTATACTTTTTTCCATTTTTAAAACCCCCCAAATCCCAACTCTTGCATCGCAGGCATAATCGAAATTGAAAGTTAGAGGAAAACATCAGACAATCAAAGCCATGGCAGACTACTTCCCTGAAGAAGTCATACACGAAATCCTCCTGAGGCTGCCCATCAAATCTCTAATCAAATTCAGAGCAGTGTGCAAATCATGGTGGTCGCTGATCAAAAGCTCTACCTTCATCCACACCCACTTCAGCCGCTGCACAGCCCAATCCAGCAACCAAAACGACGGTCACCTCCTTCTGCTAAACGCTTTACCTGAGAAAGTGGACGCTGCTTGTCAGCTTGGTGAGCTTTTCTCCTTGCACTGGGACAACCCTGAATTTGGTGAGTACACAAAGCTTGTAAATCCATTCATTTGCCATAACACAGCTTATTTTCCCAAAAAGATCACATTTTTTCGCTGCTAATTTTGCAACAATCATCTGGAACCCTTCTGTTAGAAAGTTTATGTTTTTGCCTAGGCCTAGAATTCCTTTTCCCACAGATTACATCAGAAAGTCTATGATAGCAAGTTACGCCTTTGGCTACGATTCGCGTACCGATGACTATAAGGTTTTGAGAATTGTGAGCGGCCTTTTAAGCGAAGCCCCATGTGAGGTTGAGGTTTGGTCATTATCCAGTGGCGCCTGGAAGACTCTTAGTGCTGCTGTTATTCCTGCGGACTTTAACCCTGCAGGTATTAGTCTTAGATACAGACAAGTTTTTGTTAATGGGATTACGCATTGGCAGCAATCCTTGAAGAACAAGGGTAATTGCATTGTGCAGTTTGATATGGTCAATGAGGTATTTGGAAAGATAACGGTGCCTGATGCTTTGAAAAGAAAGAATTGCTTTATGTCGAGATACGGGAAGTCCTTGTCTTGTTTGAGACATCTGATGAAGTTTCAGAGGGATCAAATGCTATTACTTGTATTCACATGTGGGTCATGAAAGAGTTTGGTGTGCCTGAATCATGGACTAAATTAATGAGTATATGCTTGGAAGGAACTTTAATTGCGCCGTTTGGTTTTAGGAGTTGTGAATTAGTGTTCAGAATGTATGGTGGGATGCTTTTATCGGTGGACCCTAAGACCAAACAAGTTAAAGAGTTTAAAACTGATGGATACAGGTACCACTTCATGGATTCTTTTGTAGAGAGTCTTGTCTTACTTGGTCAACCCAATGCTATTTCTTACTAAGAAGGACCAACAAATTAGAAGTCAGACCAGTTTGGATTGGATTTTGATTAGCACTTGCCTTCGCTTCCGGTTTGATGGAATTCAACACACCTTACTTTTTAAACAGCCTTAAAATACAAGGGTGCATTTTCTGTCCTGCAAAAGAGCATGACCGTACCTATACTGCAGCTTTAACCGGCAGAGAATGGGAATGTAGGAGTTTTATTACTGGTTATTTGAAACTTCTTGTTGAAATCACTAATGTCTTTTCAGGCAACAAACCAACTGGAAGTATATATTTTCCTGAGATTTGTGATGATCACATCTAAACATTGAATGATGCAAGAGCCCAGACGACTTTCTTAGTTCTATGGCATTAAAAATGAAGCTAAACATGATAAATGGTGGAGCGAGTGCAGGTTGGCATTAGCAGTAGCAGCAAATTTGGATCCCCGATACAAGATGCAGTTGCTGGTGTATTGTGATTCTCAAATTTACTGTGGTACTGCTGTGGATTGGATATAGGAGGTTTCTGACGGCATCAAGGGTCTTTTTGATGCATATTCAATTTGCTCAACAAGGGTTGATTAAGATTGAGTGAGCTTTTATTAGTCCTATGTCAACTGTTGCTCCAGTATCTGCAGTCAGTGTTGGTAGCATTGTGGTAGAGTGCTTGATCAACGTCGAAGCACACGAAAGGCTGACACACTACAGGCTCTGATATTCACTCCAGATCAGATTGGTTGCTGATGGAATTAAAAGGCATGTGCATTAGTTTCTCTTCTTTCTCTTGTTTTTTTTTTTTTTTTTTTTTTCTATCAGATGTCATCTTTCTTCTATGTATCTATTTATGTACCTTGGACTCTTGATCAGGCAATTGATGTATAATTTCAAAGAAAATATATTTCTTAACCATCTAATAGGTTACTTATTCTTCTTAGCAAGTCTTTGATCTCGTGTTCTAACCTCTTAATTAATGGGTTGGCGTTTACAAATACGTTGTAGAGTTCTCCATTGATGGGCTAAGGGACAATTACAGGGCCACTTGGACCCACTATTGATGGGCTAGCTTTAAAATTGAGGTTTTAATTTTGGAGCCGAGAAATTAAACCCAATCGTGCTACAAGCCCAACAACTTTTCTTTTTCGCTTTTTCTTTCCAAAGCTAAACCTCAAGTTAGACGAAGAAATTTATAGCTCAATTAGTTAAGAGTGGTAATCCTGCATTCGAGGTCATGTGATCGATTTTCCCGTCCTTACTACAAATTGCTATGACCCACTGGTACCTATTTGTTTTGTTTTAATTTTCTTAGTCATAGGTGTCCACTTGATACTGGTCATATGTCACATGTAAATTTCATGAGACCACTCATAATATATCATATCAGTGTCCAATCTGTTCTTTTGCAAAAGGCTTATGGATATTGGATATATAGGCCCCTACCGACTCCACTCTCCCAGTCCCTAGAAGATGAACCAAAAAGTAGCAAACAAATAAGTTGATATCTTAAAAGATACCCCATATGTTTAGGAGATTCTGAACCAAAGAATCGGATTCCAATAGTGCCCCCACTGATTTTTTTCTGCCTTTCATAAAGCCTCTCTCTCTCCATCCCTCTCTACCCACCAGACCAGGACCATGTGTTGATTCCCCCTACAGCTTAACCTTAGGAACCCATGCCTGTCTCCAATGCTATGCCACCTAGCTACCCTACCCTACTCTCTTTTAAATTTGTAAACCATGATGATGATGGCAAATCGCCTTTTCAGATTTCATGCACTTTGCTTGGTTTTTTGCTTCTTGGATAAGCAACTATCATGATGTTCATCGTGCTGCATCAGAAGAATCCATATAGAGAAATCAGAGATGTTGTTTCCTCTCCGTTTTGTCTATTGTTTTTTTTCAGAGCAGGTTATGTATTTTTCTGGCCTGAGTTCTGCATGAAATTTTGTAAAAAGCTGTTATGGATTTGCAAATTATTGGATATGATACTGATAAATGGCATCCACATGACTCTTATTGTGAAATAGATAGCGACACCATCTCACCTGGCAAACACTAGTTGTAAACTTTTTTTTTTTTTTTTTTTTTTGGGACTTTTGAAAGTTAGTATAGTTAGCTTGTATAAGTATGGCTTAGCGTTGCTTAGCATGCATATATGTTATTTTAAAAATTAAAAAATAATCTTAGGGATGGACATAAAACATCCCAAACCGAAAAAACCAACCGAACTGGCTTTTTTTATATAAAAAAAATACAAGTTAAACTATAAGATGAAGGGAGTTTTTCTCACACACACTATAAATGTGACAAGAAGTTCAAACCTGAGACTATTGATATGTAAATCAAGTCCATTTTCTAATGGGATATATCGTGTTGGTAACAGAACTGGCTAGTTTAATTTAGCTTTTTTTAATTAAATAGTATTTGATCTTTTGAGTTTCATTCCAACCAAATCGAATTGAACCGAATATAACTAATGCATAATTAATACTATGTTTATGTATATATTTTTTCGGGGGGCTATTGTATAGAAGAAAGAATCATTTTAGGTATCAGTAGGATAAGATCATGAGATAGCAATTTTCTCTACGGCGGAATGATGGGGTAAATGTCTGCATCAACTGCATGCTTTCCCTGATAAGACAAGGGTATCTATAAAATCCCAAGCCATCGCACCAACTCTGTTTCCCCCTGTTTCCTAGTTTCTGAATTATACTAATTACCTAATTACCTAATTACCTAATTACCTAATTACCTAATTACTCTCTCTCTCTCTCTCTCTCTCTCTCTCTCTCTCTCTCTCTCATGAAAATTCTAGTCCCAAAAAACCAAAAGGAGTGAGTGTGTTTGTATGGATTTGCAACACTACACGTCGTAAAACATCTTTTTAATGCATGGTTTTGGTGGTCGTATTAGAGTTGACCTCCCATAAAATAAACGGATTAATTTATTATTTTTAAGACCAAAGTTCACAATATTATAACAACACTAAGAATTAATTAAAAGCACACTACCAAAAGCTGATTTATATATGCTGCTGACACATCTCAAGAAAGAAGAAAGGAACAAATCAAAGTAAATAAATTAAACCAAAAGCATCTTATTATAATATGAGTTTGGAATCTATTTTTCTGAAAGTTTGTGAAGTGGTGGCAGAAAGCTCATCAAAGTGCATTTGCCAGACGCTTTTTAAGCCATTGATTTTGCTTAATTAGGTTATATTATGTAGCAGCCACGAAAAGAAAACAGAAAGTGAATGGGTCCAATGAGAAATGTGTAACCTCACGTGAAAGCCAAGTTACCAAAGGTTGAGATATAAAGGCATAAAGCCGAAGATTATACATGTACATTGTAACATTGGTGCAGAATCAAAATAGATCCCCGCAGCAGACAATATATTCGACAGAATAAATCTACTTTTTGGTGTTGTTTATGACACCAAAAACTATTTAGAATGAGCCTAATTGTGAAATACTATTTATTTTACCCATCAATATTATTTATGTGTGTTTATCCCATAATAGTTGCAAACTCTTTCTACCAGCAAGCAAAGTATATTACTCACAATATTTGGGTACGTAGGGGGACGCGCGGGGGAGGAGGGGGTACTTTATCAGGGAATTGAGGTTCTCTCTAATTGTCTTTGACTAGCACTGGTAGATCCATGAATTTTTCTTCTCTAGGGCAAGAACTTGTAAATTCTGACCTAGTATGCAGAGGCTAGTAGACCCTACCAACAATCTGTAAAGTCTAGCCTAATGCAACCCAAGTCTCAGCCATTCCTTTGCCCCATTGCCCCCTGCCTTAGCCTTCTTTGAGGCATTTTATGAAACAGTTTGCCCCCATTCAACATAAAATATCATGAAAGGTGTAGAACAAGACTGAGTGGGGGTTAGTAGCTTCATTGGCTCCTTACTAGATCAGCCACTATTTGGCGAGGTGAGGATAAATTGTTGAAATCTTTAGTTCTTTTTTTTTTTCTTCTGCTTTTGCTCATGCATTGTCATCACCCAATTTAACAAAAGAAAACACAGCATCGCTCTTTTTTTCGTTCTTTTTTAACTGAAAAGAATAAAAAAATTCAAAATAAAGAAAAAGGAACAAATTCCCTCCAAATGATTGGTCGCGACGTAAAAACTAAAAAGCCCCCCCTCTTATTCTCTCTCCCGCCATAAAAGCTATTCTGACGCTACCACTGTCTCCCAATTACTCTCTCTCTCCCCAACATTCGTCTAGCTTTCTCTCTTTCTCTCACTCCTCCATAACACATTCGCTCTCTCTCTCTCTCTCTCTGCCTCTGCAATTGGACGAAGAAGGAGGTTAGTGTTCGTCAAAAGCTCGAGGCGGCTCTTCAAACCAACGGTTAGCTCTCTCTCTCTCTCTCTCTCTCTCTCTCTCTCTCTCTCTGTATGTGAATGCAAGATTAGGCGCACCTCTGTATATCTGTAAATATACGTTGAATTTCTTTGAATCTCTGATTCTTGATCGAAATTTGCGTTTTTTTTTTCGTTGAATCATCGTTGTTTGATTTCTACTTTTAATTTTCGTTTCAAGAAATCGTCATTATTATGTTAATTTTTGCACAATAAATCTCTCAGACATCCAGAATAGGCCAACACAGATTCGTGTATATATCTCTGTGTGTGTGTGTGTGTGTGTGTGTTTGTATATGCTTTTGTGATGTAACTGTGAAATACAAAGCATTCAGGAAGAATGAAAGAAAGTTTGAGAACTTTCTGAAATTTCTCTATATATTTTTTTCGTTCACACACTGAAGCTTCGAGCTACAATTAGTTATCAGTTAGATTTCTGTTAGAGAGGGTATTAGCAGATGGCAGTCCTGTCCACATCAGCCATGGGAGTTCTTACTAAACACTCCTTAGCTTTTTTTGGTAGTATCTTGTTCTCTCTCTGCTACTGTTATAAACAAGAAACCAAAAATTTATTTGTCGAAAAGTACCATTTGATGGACAACCAAATCTAAATGGGATATTTCTTGTTTTTTGTTTTGTTTTGGTGTTATGCCTTTTAAAATAATTACTGTAGCACTAAGCAAATGCTTGGTTAAGTGTTTTAATAGAATGTTCTGCTAGATTCATATCAGGATCTGTAAGTATAAAGTAAATAGTAAATAAATAAATAAATTCATTGAAAGAGTGATTATCCAATTGATTTGGCAATAACGAAAAGATTACTAGTAATACAGGAAGCTCTCACTCGTGCGTATTCATATGGGTATTAATATATCACCCTCGTGACTTTGTTACAACACGCAAATTCTAATCTAGATTGAATCTAAATAAATATTGTGATAAGCTTTATATATGTTTCTGGATTGCATGCTTGTATGGTAGCCAAGTTGAATTTGGCCATATTACAATTGTATTAGAATTTAGAATAGATAAAAGAACAAACGTTGAGTATAGTAATTAGGCTAGAAGTACACGTAGGATGAAATTGTCATTTACAAAAAGATTAGGACAAAGGAAGCTTCAGGTATGCAGCTAGCGGGTAGAGTTCACCATCTTAAGTTTTCTATGTTGCAATAACGATGCTGCCTTAAAATGTATTTTGAAAACCAACGGGTCTATCCAAGTGAAAAAGTACATTAACTTACAAATCATTAGTCTTAAGTTTGAACTTTCATAGAACTTTGGTTTGTGTAAGAAACTTCTATTTTCCTTATAGTTTATGACTATCGTTCGTATTCAAAAATATATATTTTGAAATGTTTTCCCTTGAATTGTAATGAGCCCATGAAAAGTTAGGATTTCAAATTTTTTTGGTCCTTGATGAAATTTCACCAGCAATTCACCATGATGTCAGTTTTTTTAACTCGTCCAAAAGAACTTGCCAGATTGGATGGATGGGATGTTGCTCAAAGTGGGACCCACACCATGCTGGCTGGGTGGCAATCCTTGCATGTGTGACAAATTTTAAGTTTTGCTGCAAATTCCCTGTCCTTGGTAGAGCCTTTCACGAGCTACACACCATAGAAAGTAGAATCCCTTATCTCTGAGTCTGAGTCCGAGTCTGATACTGATGCTGAGCACAGCAATAATACCCAACTCCACTTGCCTCTTGCTCTTACAGAGAAAACAAACACTGCGCTGCATGCGTATCATATGACTTTGTTACATTTCCATTGGTCTATTCGTCCATTTAGCTACTCACATGTTTATGGTTCTTTGTCACTCTCTTTTTCTTTTTCTTTTGCTTTTTTCATAAAACAAAAAAAAAAGGAGAGAAAAGAAGAAGAAAAAGCATATCTTTATCATTCAAAAGATATTTACAAAGTTCAGTGGCATTGTTCCAAGCCAAAAGGTTTCTTTCTCCTTTTTTAAACAAGTCAATCGATGAAGGTTAGTATTATTATTCTCTCTCTTCCTTCATTATTAAGTTCTTGTTTTGCCTAATTGTTAATGTTACTTTGATTGTGTCTCCATCGCTCTCTTTTCCGTTCTTCTCTTACCCCCAACTACCTTTGAAATCGGTCCCTAATTTCATGCTTCATGGGAGCTTTGATTGATAGAGAAATCTGACTTTTTGTTTTAGATCATTATTGAAAATGTCCAAGTTCTTCTGATTGTTAAGGTTTTAATGTTCGCTTCCCAACAATAGAGGTCCTTTTTTTTTTTTGGTCGAACAATAGAGGTCCTTAGATTGCAGATTGGTGGTAATCTCTCAGACATTTGGTCCCTACTAGGGGACTCGCTAGAGCTTAGCTAGGTGAAAGAAGAATTGGAGTAATTTGTCATTGTTTGTACTTAATCATTCACAAATTAAGTTGTCTAAATACAAACGGTAGTCTATATTACACTACAAGAGGATGGGGTTTCTCAAACAAACTACTAAATGTTATGGGAGTTCGAATCTGAAACTAATGGTTTACCAGTCAATGTCATTTTTCACTGAGTTAGACCCGTTGGGAAATTGTCTATAAGGTTAATATGTGATTAGATGCCAGCTTAAGTGTCAAGGTAGGTAAGTGCGCTCGAGTGCTAAAGCATTGTAGCTGCTTTGTATTTTATATCTTTAGTCAATGTCCAACTTATCCCTAGATGAATTTGATGGCACTGCCAAGAATTTCCACCTAAAGGTGCCCCTAGCTTCTGCACTCTAAACCTAGTCTTTGCCTCAATGATAGTGTCCTCAAACTTTAGACGCAGCCATGTACTTTTTCTAGGTTATAAATCCAGAACCAAATGAATGAATTTCATGCTTGCATGTTCTGGCTTCTTGCTTTTGTAATCGCAACGACTAAATTGTTCCATGCATCTCCCAAACAACTTGATTAGTGATGGACTGGGTCGGTTGTGGGCTAGCAAAATTGAAACTCCATCATTGACCCAATGCGGCATTAGTTGCTCTATCTCCACGTTCTTTTAAGATATGTTTTTTTTAAAAAAATAGTGAAGATATGCTTTTTTATTAGGTGACCTATACTTACTTTTGGTAGGTCCTCTAGGGGGATTCTACAATTGAATTATGGGTACAAGGAATAATTTGATTGTAGGATTTTATATCCATATAGGGAGGGGTACTAATGGCGCTAAGAACTGTTTCAAAATCGTAGGGGATTTCATAAATGAATAGGATCCGGAGAAGATTGATTAATTAGAAAGATTCCCTTTTTCCTTTCTTTCTGCTTCACAACAAGAATGCTCAGAAATAATCAAATGGGGAATAATATAGTAGAAGTTACCGAAATTAAGATTTCATTGAGATTAGATGCATGTAGGTTCCACAATGGAATTCGCATACTTCAATGAATGAAAATTTCTCACGTATCCATATGTGATTGAGCTTAGAAAAATCCTTCTACAATTGAGTAGATATTTAAAAATAATTTTTTTCGAATGTCGTGAAGACTGTTATACATCAATACTCTATCGGGTGCACGTAAAGGCTCTTCAACCACTGCATAACACTCATTAGTGGTTGAAAAGCCTCTACTCGCCGACGTGCCACTAATGGTTGGTAGTATTTCCATGTCATGTATCATGCTACGTCCAGAATTCTAGGACGTGGGTCATGTTGCTGGCAACAATTAGTGATGTTCCTTGTCAATTGTCACTCCATGTCAACGTCTGTCGGGTGTGTTCTAATAAAGTAGGTTAACAATCAATATTGGTATATGATCACTTCCTTAGTTCCTTGGGACTCGGAAGAGACGAGCTGCACTAATTATTATAATTTGAACAAGTGACTTTTTGCTTTGCCATGCATGATGTGCGCCCAGGTGTGAATTCCATATTGTGGATTTAAGTACTAACACAAATACACAAACTATTATTTTTCTTAAAACCTATCAATACATTTTATATATGTGCAAGTCTTTTCTTACTTTTATATATGCTGGTCTACTAGAAAATGTCATGTGGCACTACAACTAGGCCAAAGGAAAAAATAGTGACCTTCAAATCCTTTTTTTTCTTTATTATTTGGGTCTCTTGGCCCCGACTTACATGTAGCGCTATGTACTGTTCTAAGATGTGTTTTTAGCGTTGTAGATGATTTAGAAATGAAAATTTATGTAATGGCCCTCCCAATTAAGATATGCTCTGCCCTGTTTGGGTTTGATTTGTTGAACCTGCTTAGATCTTGTGACAAGAGTTAGAGACGAACATATATGGTTATTTTGCTATTGGTTTTAGGGAATAACTACTTAATAGGGCATCCATGTAGATAGAATCCAAAAGTTTCAAAATTTATTAGGACTATTAATAGGGCAATTAATTTGTTATATTCTTAAAAATAGGAGTACAAATCGTATGAGATATTATCCTAAATTCCATGCTTGTTTGGGATTCAATTGGATGGACCTTATTTCTGTAAATTCATAAGTTGGTTGTGTGTCTTTGTTGATATAATTTGTAATAAAGAAAATAACGAATGGAAAATATCAATAAGGCCACATCTTTAGTTATATCGTGTGACCGAAAGTGGGAAATGATGTAACAAAAAGGAAATGCAATAAAGTGATTTCCAGTTGTCTTCGGTTGGTCTTTAGCAAGAATTTGTTCGTTCATTTACATACAAAAATAATAATAATCTCATTTTCCAAAAGGAAAAGGACAATCGTCACATAAATGTGATGATTGAAAATAGAATTATACAAGCGGCAGAAATTATCTTCATATTTCAGGCCCAAAGAAAAATGGCAAAAAAAAAAAAAAAAAAACAGAGTTTATGTTGATAGAGAACTTACCTATACTGTGAATCTTAATGACCTTGTTCATCAAAGTTTGATCCCCTCTCCGATTATATTAATTTAGAATAGATTATCGCCTGTATTATAGAAAATTGCAAATATAGCAATTAGATAAGATATTGACAGTGAAGATACATATTGTGCACTAAAACAATTGCTTCTCTGAGTTAATTTAGTTGCTAATAATACAGCAGAGTATTTATGTATTGTTTTAGCATCACCCTGCTGCTTTCAAGATATTTCGACTACAAATACTCTGTTTGCTTCCTTTTCGGTTCTTTGGGTAAAACCTTTTCTTTTTCCAACATCATTCTATCCCCTGCATGGCTGTAAGATTTTCTGTACCTTGTAAAGCTTACAAGAGGATTGTATTGCTTCCTCTTTTTTTCTCTCACTACGTTAATTCTCTACCGTTCAGATTTTGGAGATTGTCATGTCTCTTCCTTCCATCTTTCTTTATAAACCATTGACTGGGGTTCAGTTGACAGCCATCTCCAAACACTGACATATTTGACTAAAACCCGAAAGGAGGTGAGGTCCTTGTTTCTTTAAAGACTTGGTTTTTCTAGTATGATTGAAGAAGTAAGTTTTCTATTTGTCTTTGGTTTATGCTGTTTCTGAACTTTCTGAAGATGATTAAGTAGACTAACAGAAATAAGTTTATGGTATTGCTTTCTTAGTTCAGAAAACTGAAAGTTTCTGTACGTTTGTATTTTCCGTATTTGTTGATCCATCTGAGTGATGCTCAAAAATTTTGGCTGAATGAACCTGCCAGAGTTGGAATGCCGAACACCCGCTGAGAACTCTGTCACCGGCTGTGCTGTGGATTTCTTTTCTGTCATTTCCTGTCTACCTACTTTCATTTTTAGTCTTTTACCTTTATGCTTTTTAACTTTTTCCATGTTGATTTTAAGAATGTGAGGTTTCAACTTTCTAGTTTCATAGACCAAGAGATAGTGCTAGACCCCATTTTCTTGCTATCCTGTTCTTTGCATCCCTATCACTTGACCTGCTTGTCATTTCTTGTGATGTTTATGCTCTAGATGCTTATCCTTTTAATTTCAGTGACAAGAGTAATATGTACTGCTGTAGACATGTTATTATCATATTCAGACCCGTGTGTGTTACGATTTTTTGCTCTTAGCACCCAAATATGAACTTTTGTTTGGTCAATGATGCTGATTGATGACTTAGTTTGCGTAATCGAAATGTAGGACACAGTTGCTCCAGGACCCTAGTGCTAATATTAGTAGTACCGAAGGTTCATTACTAGAGAGAGCATATGCCTGGGGATAAGTACAACAGTAATTCATCCCACATCCCAAATCGAGTTGAACGGCTCTTGAGAGAAAGGGAGCTAAGGAAGAATAGCAGGGCCTCCCACTTGAATGAAGCACAACCATTTGAGCCTGACTTACAGTTAAGAGAAGATGAAAACTCAAAAGTTGCCTATGTTGAACAATTCTTGGAAGGGGCTGCAGCTGCAAGGGCGCTTACTGATGGATGTGAAAAGCAAGAAGGGCGGCCTCTCAGACAACGACAACGACTGTTGGTTGTGGCCAACAGGTTACCCGTCTCTGCAGTTAGGAGAGGTGAAGATTCATGGTCTCTGGACATAAGTGCTGGGGGTCTGGTCAGTGCCCTTTTAGGTATGTGATGTCTTAAGTCTTCATTAAATATTGTTGTTCAGTTTAAAGTCTTCAACCCTTTATTGAAGTTTATGTATCCATGTTTGTCATTTTCTTAAGGGGATAGGATTTCCATTAGTGTTAATATATTTTTTCATTTTAATGTGGTATTTCTTTACCTGCAAAAAGACAAACCTAATTTGTACTGGATGGTTTTGCCAAAGGTGTAAAGGAGTTTGAAGCAAGGTGGATTGGTTGGGCAGGGGTAAATGTGCCAGATGAAATTGGGCAGAAGGCACTTACTAAAGCTCTAGCTGAGAAGGTTCAAATTTCTATATCTGAATTTTTTTAAACTGAAAGATCCAGCTCACTTCACTGATTGCTTATGTATATGGTTTTGTATCTGAGGGTAATGTGTATAAACTTTGTAACTTCACTGTCCAACTGATAATTGTTGTGTTCCTTGCAGAGGTGTATCCCTGTTTTTCTTGATGAGGAGATTGTTCATCAATATTACAATGGATATTGCAACAACATTTTGTGGCCCCTTTTCCATTACCTTGGACTTCCACAAGAAGATCGACTTGCCACCACCCGGAGTTTCCAGTCTCAGTTTGCTGCATATAAGAAGGCAAATCAAATGTTTGCTGATGTGGTCAATGAGCACTATTTGGAGGGTGATGTAGTTTGGTGCCATGATTACCATCTTATGTTTCTTCCAAAATGCCTGAAGGATTACAACAGCAAAATGAAAGTTGGTTGGTTTCTCCACACCCCATTTCCTTCTTCTGAAATCCATAGGACACTGCCATCACGATCAGAACTTCTCCGTTCAGTTCTTGCAGCTGATTTAGTCGGGTAATTCTTGGTTACATTCTGTATCAATAACAAACATGTTATACGATTTACTTTGTTGAAGATATCTGGTAAAATGTTGTCCTGATAGATTATTTAATTCTGTTTACATCATAAAAACCTAATATGCAAACGATTATAAAGTAATTTTTTTTTCTTTGCAGTTTTCACACTTATGACTATGCACGGCACTTTGTTAGTGCTTGCACTCGCATTCTTGGACTTGAGGGTACACCTGAAGGAGTTGAGGATCAAGGGAGGCTTACTCGAGTGGCTGCGGTCTGTATCTATCTAATTACTACCTGCTCCTTTTTTGGTTTTTCGTATTTTATCCTTTGAGGTTTCGTGTAATTTTCATCATTGCACAAAGTTTAGTGTTAAGCATTTTATATGATATATATACACTGTCTAATTATTAGCTGTACTTACTATGTTTTTTGTGCTTGAAATTTCAGTTCCCTATTGGAATAGATTCAGAGCGCTTCATACGTGCACTGGAGGTTCCTCAAGTCCAAGAACACATTAGAGAATTGAAAGAAAGATTTGCCGGGCGAAAGGTAAATGTTCATTTGTTGTTGCAGTGATCCTAGACACGTACACAAATACACCTGTTATTTCTGTCAATGAAATCTGCCAAAAATATGTGTCACTTTAGAGAACAGTAACATGATCAATCTGAAACATAGAACTTTAATTCTGTTAACATTCTTCATTACAGGTAATGTTAGGTGTCGATCGCCTTGATATGATTAAAGGAATTCCACAAAAGATACTGGCATTTGAAAAGTTTCTTGAGGAAAACCCAAGTTGGCGTGACAAAGTGGTTTTACTGCAAATTGCGGTGCCAACAAGAACGGATGTTCCAGAGTGTATGCCCCTTCATGTGGTTTCTTGTCCCTTCGTCTTATCTTAAGTATGATGTATAAACTACTTATTTTGCATTTCCACAGATCAAAAACTTACAAGCCAGGTTCATGAAATTGTTGGGCGAATTAATGGCAGATTTGGAACTTTGACTGCTGTCCCAATACATCACCTGGTATGCACTTGACTTCTTAAGTAACTGTTCCATGATATGATGTATTATTCAAAGGTCATATGAAGGATGTTGATGTAATATGTGTGGGAAAATGGCAGAGCAGCAATAGGGTTGCAAGAATGTGGTGGAATAGTAGTTTAGCAGTGCCTGTTCCATAACCATAACAGTATTTTTATCGTTCATCTATATCAAGTTTCAAGACCTACCACATGAAATTTAATGTAATGTTTCCCATAACAATTCTTTCTACGTCTACAGGATCGTTCCCTTGACTTTCATGCATTATGTGCACTATATGCTGTTACAGGTACTATTATTCTACATACTCTGGATTTCCCTCTTTCTTTTGATCCAGAATTTTTCAGGCAAACCAAATTTTCAACATAAGCCATAAGCCTTTATGGCAGAAAATCCTTTTGTGCTCTTCCTGATTTCTGTAGTTTTGTTTTATTCAGAACTTAAACAATTTTAGCTGTAAGAGGTGCAATTTCATGGTTTATTTCTAATAGACAAATATCTAAGAAAATGTATATGTAACCCTTGAGCTGATAAAGTCTTCTTCCCTGCTTTTTTTTTTCCCCAATTTGCCCAGATGTAGCACTTGTCACTTCCCTGAGAGATGGAATGAATCTTGTCAGTTACGAGTTTGTGGCATGCCAAGATGCAAAGAAAGGGGTCCTCATTCTTAGTGAGGTAATAACTATAAGCATGCATGTTTGGTTATGTAATATCTTCGTCTCTTTGCGGAAAATTGAGTTGGTGTTGAATTATAATTTTCAATGTTGAGAATAGTACATAATGTAAAAAGATAGAGATCATGAATCAAATAAGCTTGAGATGCTGAACCTATGTTTAGTTGGTTCTCGTAAAACATCTCTTAATTGTGTTTAGCATTTATTTCGTTAAGGTTGTATCAGATGCAATGCTAGTTGTGCAATTGACATTCAAGGAACAGATAAATCGACTAATTTTTATTACTTGTTTTTCTTCTAGCTTTTAACACTTCCAATTCATTTTGCAGTTTGCTGGTGCCGCACAGTCTCTAGGTGCTGGAGCAATTCTAGTGAACCCATGGAACATCACAGAAGTTGCCAATTCAATTGCCCAAGCATTAAATATGGCCTCTGAAGAAAGAGAGAAGCGGCATAAGCATAACTTTATACATGTGACAACCCACACTGCCCAGGAATGGGCCGAAACGTTTGTAAGGTATGCATGCTTGAGTTTCAACATGTCATAATTCTTAGAACTTGACATTATTTTTGTGCTGTGTGCTAACAACTTAAGCTTTTGGAACTATGGTAAACCAACATAATTGGCATGGCAGACTAATTACTTACTGAGATTTGATATTCGCATTAATATTTTCCAGTGAACTTAACGACACTGTCGTAGAGGCACAAATAAGGACTAGACAGGTGCCACCACCGCTTCCAAACAAGGAGGCTATTGAAAGATATTCGAAAGCAAGTAATCGATTGATCATACTGGTATGTTATGGGAATGTCCCAGTTAAGAAGTGTTCTTACCTCTAGTAAATTCTTCATTAAATATCATACATATCAGCATGGTTTTCATCTTTGAAGAGATCTGCATACTTTGTCAAATCTAGGAAGCCTGATGCACGTAACGGGCAGTTGTCATAGAAATGTCTTAACCAAGATCTCACTCCCCAACCGAAAGGTTTTTATATGCCTTTACTTTTCCCAGTATACCAGCAGTACATAAAAGTTGCTTCCATATAATTCAGGTCAGTGACTAATATAGGCTGCTGATATGCTTGACATATTTAGTAGCTAAAATACATCAAGTTGGTCTCACCAATTTGCATTTAGTTGATACCAGTTTCTCCCTGTTATTTTTAAGACTTATAATTGAAAGGCATTAGGCTCCCTCTTACCTTCTGTCAATAATATTTCTTTCGTGGATTCAACGTTGATAGACTTCTTTTTTTCTTCTTTCTTCTGATCTTTGTGGTGATTCGAACTCAGGGATTCAACGCAACATTAACTGAACCAGTGGACACACCTGAGAGACGAGGTGATCAAATAAAAGAAATGGAACTTAAACTGCACCCAGAGTTGAAAGAACCCTTGTCAGCACTCTGCAATGATCCACAAACAACTATTGTTGTCCTCAGCGGGAGTGCCACAGAAGTTTTAGATGATGTATTTCATCCATCTTCACATCTTAATTTCTTTACCACCTTTACTTTATCCCTTTTTTAATTAGACTGTTTTTACAGAACTTCGGGGAGCTTGACATGTGGTTGGCAGCTGAAAATGGGATGTTTTTGCGCCTAACAAAGGGAAAATGGATGACAACAATGCCCGAACATTTGAATATGGAATGGGTTGAGAGTGTGAAGGTGATCTTGAGTCTTGAATTAAAGTTATATTCTGTTTGGTTGAATCATGACTCCTCCAACTTACAATGCTGATGTTATTTTTTCAGCATGTTTTTGAGTATTTCACAGAGAGAACACCCCGGTCACATTTGGATGACCGTGCAACTTCGCTTGTGTGGAATTATAAATATGCAGGTACAAAAAAATTTTGATCCCTCAACTCAGAAAAAGAATGGTTCTGTTTTATCCCGTTTCCATTGTAAGATGGTCTTTTGAACAAGTGCACTTTTGTTTATTATAATACTCTTTCTGTTTCTTGTCATATTATCACAATTGTAGATGTTGATTTTGGAAGACTTCAAGCAAGAGATATGCTGCAGCATCTCTGGACTGGTCCAATTTCTAATGCATCTGTTGATGTTGTTCAAGGTAGCCGGTCTGTCGAGGTGCGACCAGTTGGTGTCACAAAGGTGAATCCATGAACGCTTAACAAAAAATATTACATTAATGAACTTTATATTTTTCATGCCACAGTTTTTTGCTTGTTTTCTTTTCTGACAATTTTCTTTATCAACTCAGGGTGCAGCAATTGACCGTATATTGGGAGAGATAGTTCACAGTAAATCTATGACTACACCCATTGATTATGTGCTGTGTATTGGACATTTTCTAGGAAAGGTAACCTTCCCATCCCACAAGTCATGCCTTCCCTCATCTCTGATCCCCACTTATCTGAATTATAAGTTTCCCTACTGATCTGAGGAATTATACGATCACATTTTGCTTAAATAAGGTTCTTCAGAAACTCAGAATCTGCTATTAATCCTTCATTACATGCTATACTATCATGGTCAAAACTCAAAACTCTCAGCAACTTTAAGTTACTTTCCAGTATTTTCTTGAAGGTTCTTCACAGGCTCATCAAAATGCTCCACTTTTGCATCGTCTGATCCTTAATACCAACCGACAAGCATGGGATTGTAGTTCATTTTATGTGCCTTAACTCCCAATTGTGGAAAATGGAGAACATTTTGATTCAGGTGTTTGTTCATGTTCATTTCAGGATGAAGATGTTTACACCTTTTTTGAGCCAGATCTTCCGCCTGAGCCGATGGGTCTTCCAAGAAAGATGACTGATGGACAAAAGTTACCTAGTGAGAGAAGATCTTCATTGAAGGTTCCATCAAATAAAAATGCCTCAAAATCAGCTCAGAGCAAGACACAACGACTTTTACTAAATGGTGAGAAGAAGAATGCCAATCACAGCAATGGGAATCCACGATGGCCGTCTCCTGAGAAGATTTCATGGAATGTACTTGACCTGAAGAGGGAGAACTACTACTCTTGTACTGTCGGCCGGACGCGTACAAATGCTCGATATCTGCTTCAGTCTTCGGATGATGTTGTCTCATTTCTGACGGAGCTGGCTGGTGCCTCTTCGGCAAGTTCTTAATCTCAAGATTGAGAGATATAATGCTCTCAAGTTTTCGGAAAGTGTACCTTCGCTTAGCCGTAATTTCGCTTTTGAATACTATTGCATTGTAGATATTTTACTGCTTCAATTGAAATATTAGATTTACTCTTAGATTAGGTACTAAAAAGGCATCTAAACCACAGTGATGGTCAAAGATTTAGGAAGAACAAAATGAGAAACTCAGAGCATCCTTCTTGAATATGCAGTAATTCCCTTATTATTAATCTAAACCACAGTGATGGTCAAAGTTTTACATAATTTCCACCATCGAAGTAATTATTCATTGAATTCTCGAGATGAACACTTTTGAGAAACTTGAGAGCATAATATCTCTCAATCTGGAGATGAAGAGCTTGCCGAAGATGCACCAGCCAACTCCTTCAGAAATGAGACAACAACATCTGAAGACTGAAGCATCTATCCAGCATTTGTGCATGTCACAGAACCGTCGAAATTTTTTCGGATCCGACGACATTGCATCTAGTTGAAGGCTTTGCTGAAGCTTTAGGAGTTTGGCTGCTGCTAGTGTTTGGGATGAATGGCAGGCATTATACTATCTAGCATCTACAAGTGCATCCACATTACTATTGTGTTTTCTGAGAGAGGTTTCCTCAACCCTTATTTTCGTTTTTCATTTGTCCATTTCAAAAAAAGTAATTCATCTCATCTCCTTGGCAAATTTATTCACACATCTAGCAGGAAGTAGTATTGCTCTGACTGAAAGGAAATTGGCAAACTTTTCCTACCAATAAATTTACTTGGAAATTTTAGTATCATAAAAAGTACATTGATCGGAGCAGTGTTAAGTTTTTAACAGAAAAATGGTATACTTTCCCCAAAGTTTTGAGTATTAAGACGAAAAAGCAAACAAAAATAGTATTTCGATTATAACAAACTCCAAAATTAATCTTATCTATTTCAACCAAATGCTATAAATAAAAGAAGAAAAAAACCAACGAACATTTTCAGCTATTTCAGATAATCTTTGGTTGACACTGTCAAAAAGTCTTCTGAACGCGTTGGTTTTGAAATTAAAATCCATGCATGAATAATTATACTACCAAGCTTTAGACGATTTCTCCCTGGATTTTCTTTTGGGTCTTGAGTCGAAGGGGCAGAATGCAACACCACATGTTCATTGAACTGAATGCAAAATTACAGAATCATCTATAGGGAACCTGTTCAAAGTTTCTTATAAAATGGAACACAAAGGAAACTAAGATACACCCAAGAAAACAGAAAAGAAAGAAGCACACTTGGTAAAATCATACCCAACACCTCTAGCACAGAAGAAATAATGAGACAAGGCTAAGAATGAATAATGACTGATACTGATTAAACTAAATTGAGGTAATCTATAGCATATCACCTAATGCGGAAGGCAGAGGTTAATCCTGAGGTCTATAACTGAGATTTGCTTATTGTGTGGAGTTTGTCTTGTTTGGTTCAAAAACATACTTAATCAGCGACTCCTTGACTGGTAGCAACTCAGGGAACTCTTTCTTCAACTTGGATGCATCCATTTCATTGTTGCTTCGAGCTGCAACTATAACCTTGGCTTGCTCTTCAATTGTGAAATTTGCCCATGTAAACTTTGGGTCAATGTATTGCTTGTACATCTCCAGAATCTCATTATGGCTAACGACCCCAGGGTTTGTAAAGTTCCATATACCTCTCAAGTTCCGCTTCGCCATCTCAATAGAGATGGGTAGTAATTCATCCAAGATGGTCAAGCTGTTAGGGATATTAACCACTTTGTTATAACGAGAAATCTTAGTGATGAAGTTACGAGGGTTGTTCAGGTCAGATGAGATGGGCATTCGCACTCTGAGCGTGCAAACATTGTCAAATTCTTTCAACAGCTCCTCAACCTGATTAACAAATAAAATAAAAAAATGTAAGACTTAAAAAGAAGAAGAATAACGAATCAAACCAGGAAGTCTGAGTGAATTTACCATGGCCTTGGTTTTGGAATAGAACGAACCAAAAAAATTGGGTTTGTCCTCTTCAGTGAATCCAACTCCAGAACCCTCCGGATGTTTAGCATCATACTCAAATATGCAGCCAGTGGCAAAATTCATCATCAAGAGTCCATGCTCTCTGCAAACATCTGCTAGGGTTAAGGTTCCAGCAACATTGGTTCGAATAGTTTCTGCTTTATGGGATTCACACCAATCAACATTAGGTCTACCAGTCACACCAGCAGCATTGAACACATGGGTTGGCCTGACATTTTGAATATCTGCCAAGAGTGATGATCGATCCTGTAGACGCCCTTTGCCATATTCAAAAGGAATCCCTTGTTTTTCACATAGCTTTCCAAGTACACCTCCAATCCAGCCAGTCTTACCATAGATCAAGAACTTAAAGGGAGGTTTACGAGGAGAGCTACAGCTTTTGGAAGGTGGAACCAACATTCGGGTATTACTTGGGACAAAAGATTCAGATTTTTCCTCTTCAGACCCTTCCAGATGTCTCTCAATCCCACCAGGCATCATCAGCATTCGTGGATGAGGCAGCAGTGCCCCAGATACATCACCCCACCAATTAGGATTCTTAGTGTACCATTCTATAGTCTTCTTCAACCCCTCTTGCCATATAGTTCGCTCTGACCACCCCAAAATCTTCAGCTTCTGATCATCTAGGAAATACCTCTGATCATTGAAAGGTCTGTTTTCAACAAACTTGATGTTTGTCTCTGGGTCCACTGAGAAAAGTCTGCATATATCTTTGGCCACGTCAATAACTCTCCTTTCCTTCTTTGTTCCAATATTGTAAACATGGCCAACTTCCCCCTTGTGAAGAATGAGTTCAAAAGCTTCAGCAACATCCTCACAATATAGATAGCTTCTCACATTAGAGCCATCCCCATGAATTGGAAGAGGCTTCCCTTGCATGGCCAACAGAATGAACTTTGGAATCAATTTTTCAGGAAATTGATTTGGTCCATAAACATTGTTTCCACGGGTCGTTATAACAGGCAATCCATATGATCTCCCATATGCCATAACAAGCATTTCTGCTCCCGCTTTTGTTGCAGAGTATGGATTTGTTGGGAGGAGTTGAGATGCTTCATGGTTTCCTACAACAGCATCTTCATCAGTCTCACCATAGACCTCATCTGTGCTGACATGGATGAACCTCCTGATTTGGCCAGTCACTTTGCATGCTTCTAGCAGAACATGGGTGCCATAGATGTTGTTCTTTGTGAACTCAAAGCTGTTACCAAAGGAATTGTCGACATGGGTCTGGGCTGCAAAATGCATTATGGTGTCAATCGACTCAGTGATGAGGAGATAGTTGACAAGATCAGCACTGCCAATGTCCCCCTTAACAAACTTGAAATTGGGTGATGATTTAGAGGGAAGGAGGTTTTTCAGATTTGAACAATAGTCAAGCTTGTCAAGCACAACAATGTTGTAGTCAGGGTAACTGCGGATGAGCCGGTTGGCAACATGAGATGCAATGAAGCCAGCAGCCCCAGTTATGAGGATGTTCTTGGGGGTATATGAACCCATGTCAAGGAACCTTCTACAGAAGCAATATGAGAAGACTAAAATGAGAACACGAAGTTACATAAAAACAAATAAACAGGTGAAAATCGACCACACAGTTTGACAAACATGTAAACAACTTTAAAAAATCCCATAACCCTAACTGCAATTAAAATGGCACTAGTAGGACATTGTCAAACCACAGGTAACAGATCAGTTCAATGACAGATCCCCTTGGTTTCTCACAAAACAGAGCAAAAGAAAAGTGAAATCAAGCATTACATTTACTTTAAGTTGGTCGTTAAAAGCTCTAAAGCATCAAATCAAGCACATCCTGCACAATGAATTTCTTAGAAATGACTCATCAGTATCCTAAGAAGTTACCAACGTGATATGCTAGCATTAACTTTTTTTAAAATGTTTTTTCCTTCACCTACAAGCAAGTAAACAGACCCAAATCGATATCAAACACCAGACAACAAGCAAGACCAAAATTCAGGACAACATTCACTAAATCTAACAGACCCAATATATCAAATATCAGATCATGCATATTCAGGCATAAATGACAATACGAAATCACCCACCCATTTGGATTAAACACATGAAGATCTGATCCCCATTCATGAGAACCCATTTCTTGTTTCACAGATCCCAGATAAAAAAATAAGCAATGTCATGATAGTAAATCAAAGCTAATTAGTATACAAACACTGAAATTCCACATATCTATCACAGATCCACCAATTCACAAGTACCAAAATCATAAACACAAAAACTAATGCAGAAATGCAATTCTTTGGCTACATGAAATAAAACACGCAATTTGCAGAAAACAGAGTAGTAAGCTGACTTACGGATTTTGGCCTGGATCAAAATCGACCAACCCCCAGACAGAGAAATTTGGATGAAGAAGCCTCAAGAGGCTAGCGAAGAAAGAGAGTGAGAGAAATTCAGACAGAGAAATGAGAGAGAAAAGAGAGAGCCACGGATTGATTTGTGAAAGACCGGAGGTGCAGAGTCTCTACGTATATATATACGACTCTCTGAATCTCAGAATCAGTTGAGGAGAGCCGTAGAAGAGACTGAATGACCGAAATACCCTTTACCGATTCATCGAATTACAGCGGCACACGTTTTGTGGGGCCGCCTCTTTTGTAGGGGTAGGTTGGGCGCAAAAATTTGGTTTTCAAGTCTTTACTAAAAAAAGAAAAATAGTTTGCAAGTCAAATTTGTGATCTTATGAGGTCAATATCATTTGAAGTTGTGGTCTGCCTAGTGGACTTCTTAACAACACCCAATAAAATCTGGACACGTATGTTGACCGGTTGATCAGCCTAACAACACCCAATAAAATCTTTACATTATGAGCTCTTTTTGTTCTTTTGAGTGAACTTACTTGTTGAATGTCCTCTTTTTTTTTTCTTTTTTTTTAATCTACTTTCCATTTTTCCAAATTTTAAAACCTTCTAGAATTGTAATTTCCAAAATAAGTAATGCTACCGACTGTTGTTCACAAGTAAAACAGTTTTCCAAAATCGAAGTTATTTTAAACAATTTTTCAAAATCAAAAAGAAAATGATGAAACATTCAAAATATCAAAAAATGCTCTAGTTAATATAAATATTAAAAATTAAAATTATTAATTAAATGAGGATAATATGGTAAATTTACACTTTTTTCATATTAAAAAATTAAAATTAAAATAAAATTTAGATAATAGATTCTATTTTTATGGAACACAACTACCCATTATCTTTTTTAATTCTAAAAATTTTTTCAAATTTTTTTTAAAAAAAATCTCTCTCAGGCGCGGAAGCACGTGCAAAGAGGCTAGTTTCAATTATTAACGTACATGATTTGGCTTGCGTAATGTGGGAAAAATAATTAGGAAATATCATTTTATTTTCTTTTCAATATTTGGTTTGCATAGGAATGTAAAATAAAGTTTGTTTAATTTTTCAATTATATCCATATTAGATAATAAAAAATTAAAAAATGCATTTAATATGATAATGTAATTCTTAATTGTTAATGGGGTAAAATGGTCATGAAAAATATGCATTTAATGTTGCCTTAGTTTCCCATGAAAAGGGAAAATGAAACCAATGGAGGTGAAGGGTTGCGTTTCCTCCCTCTCCTCACCTCCTCTATTTTCTTATGGACTGTGTACCATCTCTCTAATAGAGGTGAAGCCCACTAATACAATAGGTCTTATGCTCTATTAGAGAGATGGTACACAAGTTGGTATCTAAAGTTTGTCTCTCTAGCATTTTCCTTTTCTTATATACCAGACAATCATTTCTCATACTTGAACTTACCAAACATAAAAAATCATTTCATTTTCCAATCGCAAGGCCCATTCCCATGAATCAAATGGCCCTTGTTGTTTTCCTTTTATTTATTTTATTTTATTTATTCCAAATTTAAATAATTGATATGATTGTGGCCTTAATAATAATTATGATTACCACTAAATTGTTCGATATGATTCCGAAATAAGCTGTACACAAAAAGGTTCCATTTGAGGAGCCTCAACATAATAGCTGGTCACATCAAGAGCATATTCTGTATATCACACAACACGGTAAGTCATGCGTTAGCACTTAGCTGGAATTGGTCATTACGTACTATTCAAAATTTATAAAGTTGGAAATGTATTTCGAAATTTTGAGGTGGATCAAATATCTGCTCCTTGTGGATCAGCCAGTTGTTGGGCCACTGAAGGCCTGCAATGGTTGATTAGAGTACCAAATGACCCTTTTGGTCTCTCCGTTACTTAACGATTATCGTTTCACTAATGAGGTAGGATTCGAGTTTAAAACAACTTCTAATATTGAGAAAAAAGTATCACTAAACTAAAAATTAGTTTATTATAAGATTTAAATTCATAATCGCCTTTAAATTGCTACGTTTTTGTATATAGTAGACCAAATTATCATTTTCTTATTGTTTTATTGAAGTTGATCAGAGCGGTCACTTTGTGATGACATTTCTCTAGTACTGCAATGAGACATGGTCGTGCCTGGCTGAAGAAAAAATCTTGTTAAGCAATCATTGTTCCTTATAAGTTGGCGTGGCATATAAATTATCAAGTTACTTGTCAATTTTTAAGGAGCTCACATCGTTGGCGTGGCATATACTTTATTTTTACTGTAGAGAAAAGTCATCTTTTTTTATGTAAGATTAAATATCAAATTACGTCGATCTCACATAAATCTCTAAGAAGAACCGACTACTTACATAAAAACGTAATTTAGAAACAATGAATATTCGTCAAAAACACATGTCAATCACAAAATCATCCTCATCATCATCCAGATCTAGCATAATTGAAGATGAAAGCATGCAGTTGCAGTATGAGTATGGGCGGCAACGTGCTGAAGTGAAAGGCGGAAAGTAATGCAATATTGAAGTGAATTGCAGGTCCACCACGGCATCTTATATTAGACAGATCAGCTGTAAACAGATTATATACTTTGCTTAGCTACAACGTACCACGTAATCATTGACCCAAAACTTAGTACGTGCCGATTATCAACCAAAAGAAAATTGCAGAAGCCTGGCATTATTCCTGGTTTCCAGCATAAATTACGGGCAACAGAAGAGCACATGTTTTTCTTTCTTTTTTGGTTTAAACTATAAGCTAAATAGCTGCAAGTAAGTTGTGGAGGGGGAGTGGAGGAATTTCTTTTTATTTATTTATCAATATCACAGAGAAAATAAGAACAGTTTGACCTTTTTTTTTATTTATAAATAAAGTACTCTGATGATCTTCATCTGTACATATTGCTCGTAAAATATATTTGATTGGCCAATAAAAAAAATCTAGCAAATGAGGAGAATATTAATAATGATTTCAAAGGATAATTCTGTGTACATGCAAGGGCAGTCCTGACATAGTAAAGTGGCGCCACTGCACAGGGTTCTTGATTTTGAGGGCTCTCGAAATTTTTTTATTTTATATTATATATATTAATATTATAAAAGTTGTATATGTGAGGGTTCTAATTTAATTTTTGCATAGGGCTCTCAAAATCTCAAGACTGGCCATGTTTACGTGATCAAAAATCCAAGGAATTCCGAAACAACAAATGGGGTACTATTGATTATGCCAAAACTTTGCAAATGCAACACCGGAAGCTTTTAGTTTTTGTTGGCAATCGGTGTCGAACAACCACACAAACATGATATCGTTTGAAAAGGATGAATAATAAGGCAAACAAATCACATAATGCAAACAATAAGGCACAAGACATGCAGTGGCGAACCCATTATTTTATCTATGTAGGGGCTTGGTTAATGACTTTGGGTTGCATATGCTTGAGTTAAATTTTTTTTGAAGCGAGAGGTTAAGATTTGGGCTAAAATGGACAGAATTTGGCCATAAGGGGGTTAAAACATTGAAGAAACCACAATATAAGCAGAGAGTTTGATAAGATTGGTGGGAGCTGCAGATATGACTGGGTGTAATGAAAGATTTTGTGATTTTCGAAGGACATTTAAGAAATTGGAGTGAAAAACAGTAGTATTCCACTTAACGAACACGTAGGAAATTAATTATGAATTTTGGCTTGGCGATTGGCGCGTTCGGCAGTGGTCTTTTGTGGTTTCATGCCAAGGCTGGTGTGTGTCCTTTCGCTTTCCTCATGGGGAATAAGTGTCAGCAGGAGCTGAATGGGGGGGGTGGTGGGCATAATTCTTGGAATTATGCAGCTGGCCGATTCGAAGGCTTAGAGGCCCCTTCTGGGAGTAAGTATTCCCTCTTTTCAAGGTCCACATTTAGAATGAGTACGCAATTGGGCAAGTCCATCTAAGTTTTATTGGAGTAGGGAAGCCCATTTGCCAATGGGGCAGGTTTCCCTTCTGAAATAGAGTCAAACTCAAATCATTGGAAAGAGAATGTGCCTTCTGGTTTGCTGTATATTCCTTGTTTCCAAATACGTATTGAAGGCTGAAAGTGATCGTGCGGAAAAGTAGAATCACATCTCTCCACGGCATATCGACGTGGACTTACCCAGATCAGTCCTTTTTATATTAATACTTCCCGATTTAACACATGCTAATACGTATTAATTAAGCAAACACACTACAAATATGCTTATTAAAATATTAAACAACCAAAATAAATTTGCAGAGAAAACTGGGCATATGATTCATGCCTCTGCCCCTTTCGTTGCTCCTGGCTTTTAGCCTATAATTTTGGAACTTTCTTTTTGTCCAAGCAAAAAGAAGTATAAAAGTAAATTATTTATAGGACATAATGTACAATAAATATATATTAAGAATGGAAAAAATACATTGGGGATTGGCTTTTATTATTTATCAGTATTACTCAATTATTGCTGCCAAGTTGAAGTAGTTAGTACTTTCGTTTGCTGGCAAATAATTAGATTTTACACAAAGGTCTTGGAATTAAACTAATAACAATAATGCTATTTGTACTACATTTACGAACTACTTTGCTGATCATCTCTCTATGTATGTGGAATCCACTTATATTAAAGAGGTGGTCATCAAATATGGTAAAAATAGCGAAAAAGACTTTTGTGCAACGGAAATATCACTTTTTGTTATACCTTGCCAATAGCGGAATGACACACAGAATAATTTTTTCACATGTCATTGCATTATTGGCCGAATATAACAAAACCTAAACCCTAATTCCCGTTATAAGAAAGTTTTTAATGACAAATAGCAGCACCCTTAAACTAATGGCTGATTATGATGTGATCTGAGTCATGCAAACTGTCTTTTCCTTATAATTTTTATGAATTTTGCTTCAGGTTGTTCACGTCCTATAATTATAAGAGACAAAAGCTTCCGACCAAAAATAAATAAGATAAGATAATGGCTGATATAAGCAGCCAAATAAAATATAGAATGATACTAAAATAAAAACAAGAAAACCCTTATCACTCTGTTATTTTGAATAATTGGTATTTTACTATTAGATATGGAGTCTCTGCGGCTGAGGATGTTTTGGAGGTCACGAAAAGTCATCCCAAAGACTGCACGCGATTAGATATAAAAAATACTGGTTTTGCCCTTAAGTATAAATTTGATCTGAGAACACATTATAAATAGATATTAGAAGCATGTTTCAACGAAAAAAAAAAAATTTCTAAAAAATTCTAAAAAATGTTTCGGCAAGGAATTAGATATGATCAGAATAATTCTTCTCATAATATCATATATCGAATCAATATAAATTATAACACAGATTCAATACGTAAAATATCCGACAGCATCGGTCCTAAATAAATCTCATAATCTTTAGTTTATTACTTCACAATCGTGTATCACAATTTTTTTGGAATTTTTATGTTTTTTTGGCCAACGCTCGAGAAATTTCTCATCCATCCCATCATTTTGATGTCCTTTTCAATATGTGCGGGAAGATATATTATTTAATGATTTTTCTTTCTGTAAATAATGATCATTCATGATCGTTCTTTTTTTCCCTCTTGATAATCCTTTCCTTATTCTATTATCTGTGTGATTCACAGGATTTGATTTGGCCCACCAACGAAATTCTTGTGCTACCTGGACGTCCATAATTGCTTCTAAATAACTCGCATATGACAAACAAATTGATTGAAAACACGATTCTAATTTTTTTATTTTATAGCGAAATATAAACTTTGAAACGTGGAGGGTATTTTCAGAATTATAGAATTTTATGAATCAAATTTTGAAGGAAATTTTGCATTCCACAGATTTTGATTTGTATTCAATCTCATTCTCATAAATAAATAAATTAACTCACGCGCACCTCATTTATCTTCTTACCAAAGTAACAATTAACAACATCACCTTTGAGTAAAAGAAAATAAAAAACAGCATCACCTCTTAATGATTTAACTATTTTCAAGACTAAAAAAGTGATTAAAAGCAAGTGGTTTGGATTTGGAGCAATTGCTTGGATTCGGGTTCTAGTATTCGTTTAGTTTGTGTGAGTTTATTATGTTATCGTCATTCCTAATAGAAAATGTCTTTAAAAAAAAGATTAAAAATAAAAAAATAAAAAACCAATGTTTATTATTATTTTTTGGTCAAAGAAACCCGTGTTTATTAGACCCTAAATTATAACGTGGAGTTGATTAAGGTTAATTAATTGGGAGTTGGTTTTGTCTTTAGGTGGTACAGGGAGACAAATCTTTGGGCGGACCCTAATCTGCATATTCTGGTTGGTAAACGACATCACAAACATATGATAAACGGGCTAAAATAAGTGTCGTCCTACCATGTGATGGGGGGCCCACTTGAAGTTTCGTCCGTATCATGCCAGATCAGCATCCCGTCTCCAAATAAACATACTCCATTCAAGTTTTCACCCGTTGGAAAAATAAACTTGAAAACGCCACAAGCTTCTTTTTAATTTTTTGGAGCACAAGAGAACTCCTCGCTCTCCGACCAAAAAAAATAAAAAATACAACTCCTCTCTCTCTCTCTCTCTCTCTCTCTCTCTCTCTCTCTCTCTCTCGGCCTTGTACTGTTCTATATCTGTGAATTTTCTAAATATAAATAAATAATAAGAGGCTGATAATAAATAAGGACCTGCAGGCTGTGGTTATGCAAAGGCTGTTTTCTACATTTCTCAAGCACTTGTGTTGCCAAGTTTAGACCTTTTTTGTTGTTGTTGCTTACCGTGGCGCAGAGGGGTTTAACTATAAGCCTCCTGGGTTTTATTTGAAAGGCGGATTTGGGTTTGTTGTTTGGCTGGTTAGTGTGGGTTTTGTGCAGAGTTGGAATTGAAGGCATTGATGGTTTTTTCTGCTTCACATTCCGTGTTCATTATCTGCCGAGATGCAGCTGGAATCGCAGGTATTATTCTCAAGATCCCTTTTTGAATCATGGGTTTTGTTTTTGAACATTGTCTGGATTGTTCCTGTTTTGGCATTTAAATTCTTAAACAAAGAAAACCCATGTTAACATCCCATGAGACTATTATGGTTGACTTGAGGAACTTGTTGGTTTTTGTTCTACATGCTTCAATTCCTTATTGTTCTTGCATTTCTTGCAAAAGCAAAGGAACCCCTCTTCTTTTGGTGTATGATATGATATTCCAGTGGGCCAATTTTGGTGGAAAACTGTTGGCTCTGTTGAATGAGGAGATTGCTGATTTTAGTCAAGTGGGCAAAAGTCTTCATATTGGTTCAGCAGCCCACATTGTGATTTTATTTCAGGATTGTTAGGTCAAAGTCGTTATCACTAAGATTTATAGGGAGAACGATCTTTGAAACCAATTGTTTGTGCATGCGTTTTTCCTGACTGGTCTCTGTTTGAAATGTCTTTCTTTTCCCCTATTTAGTAAAGTCCTGACTGGTGCCTGTTTAAAATGTCTTTCTTCCCCCCTATTTAGTAAAGAAATTTCAACCATAGGAATGAGGTATTACAGGAAAGCAAATATTGACATGGCGTTCTACTGTCTTAAAAGGATTTTGGCTTCCAGAAAACAAGATGCACTTTTGCTGCTTACTTTAAATTAAGCTGTTGAATTCAGAAATGTGGGATTAGTCCATCTAAGTAGCTACTGGATGCACCTTCTCAGAAATTGATTGCTTCTTATAATATTTGAGTTCTTGAATGACGCAAACTGCGCACAATGAGAAATTTAGACGTCACTTTTGGGACTAGACCACAGCTTTTTAGTATTAATGCATGGACATTTGAACAAGTCATGTCTTAGAACTTTTAAAAAAGAAACACCCAGATACTTTGGCAATTCTAAATATCAAATATTAGTGAGAACTCTTTCCCACTATTCGTATTCTGATGAAATGTTGAATAGTATTGGGATACGCACACATACACATATAAACTCTATCGTATTATATTACTGATGTGTGATGCTCTTCAACGCTGATGCGTGATGCTCCTCAACGCTATTACAAGGTGTTTCGCCTATGCAATGCCTCTCAATGCTGTTAAACATGTTGAGTTGACCCTGCAGTCAATGTGATAAAAAAAAACCTGTGGTGCTCTGTGATGTCTCGCAATTGAAAATTTGCGATTATATATAGTATATGTAGATGCACATATAGGGATTCCACACTTACACTTGTTTTTAATATTTGTTACAGGGAACATATTTGCTTTTGGGCTGTTTCTTTCACCAATGTAAGTTTCATTGAGTTTGGTAATAATTGAATGTCAGAAAACAGGAAAGTGCAGTAGGATTTGTGTTCATTTACTCACCAGTTTGTGTTTTTAATTAACTTTATTTATTTTTACTTTCAGACACACATATAGAAGAATCATCAGAAACCGTTCAACTGAAGAGTTCTCAGGGCTGCCATACATATATGCCCTTTTGAACTGCTTGATCTGCACATGGTATGGATCGCCTCTTGTATCTTCTGATAATTTACTGATCATGACGGTGAATTCAGCTGGTGCAGTGTTTCAATTAGTCTACATAGCCCTCTTCATAATATATGCTGAGAAATCGAAAAAGGTCACACATCCCTTCAAGATCACTCACACTTGTTACTTTGATGAAGTTTCTGAAACCCTTTTTATGTTCTGAACTGTCATGAGTTCCCCCTTAATGTTGCTGCCAGGTGAGGATGCTGGGATTTCTGTTGGCAGATTTTGGTCTATTTGCAATCATAGTTTTTGGGAGCTTGCAAATGACTGACCTTGTTATGCGCCGGCTGATTGTTGGACTGCTTAGTTGTGTTTCTCTCATATCAATGTTTGCTTCTCCCATGTTTATAATTGTAAGTTAATCCAAGGCATTGATGATCTGTGTCGTTAATTTGGTATTAGTGTGTCTTACTCTACTTACTTTGTTATATTTTTGCAGAACTTGGTGATCCGGACAAAGAGTGTCGAATTTATGCCATTTTATCTCTCCCTTTCTACCTTCCTAATGAGCACGTCATTCTTTCTTTATGGAATTTTTAATTACGATCTCTTCATTTATGTAAGATTGCGTGAGCTCATTCTCTCTCTCTCTCTCTCTCTCTCTCTCTCTCTCCCCTTAATTTTTTGCAAAGCTATTGGAGCTGTGAATTCAGAATACGTATTCCTAGTTTCCCTTGTCTAACAGTATCTTTCTTTATGAATTTCAGGTTCCAAATGGCATAGGAACCATTTTGGGGATTATACAGTTAGCTTTGTACTTTTACTATAAGGATTCATCTAAAGAAGACTCCAGAGAACCGTTGATAGTTCCATATCCATAAGTTTTGCCAACAAGAAATCTGCACATGTGTTGTCTTTGAAGTAAGTGTTATCTTCTATCTATTTTATTCTGTGAGGCGATTCTCTATTATTGTTGTGGTTTTATAGCAACCGGAAACCATCGTCTTCTCATTTCTTGCATGTACAATCCTTCTGAGTGTCAAATTTACACAGATAACTGCTATGTTCTACTTTTTGCTTGCAAAGAAAGTGGTGGCCTGGCTTTCTCTGCATGGACGTGTAAAACGTAAAGCTAATTTTATACCAATCTAATTCATCCATGGCTGCCCTTTTTTCTTTTCTTTTTTTCAATAGGTAAGAGAAGATGTTATCTTGACATAACAAGGCAAGAAGGCTGAAGCGAAGAGTGGTGCTGATTACCAACCCGAAAACTAAAAATCATGTTCTTCAGCCTGTCAAGCTCCTCTGTGGAAGTCATCCTCCTCCCTCTCCCTCTCCCTCTCCCCTCCATCTTCCGTTGTCTTTATGTGACAGTGCATCTGCGTGTATCATAGATATTTAGAAAAGTTTGTTAGTCAAATTTTTCCTCGATTCATCTGTAGCATTCATGAATAGGTATGAGTTCAACAAAGTAATTGTTTAAGATCATCAAATCAACTTCTCGTCTTTGTCAAGTTGAAACCTCTAAAGCCTTTTTATATGGCTTAACAGCTTCACTATGGGTATCGATCAAGGAATAGAACCAAGTGAGGTCAAGGTCCAGATATGAAACCCACCCTGCGTGATTCGTGCAATCAATAAAGTGCTGTGGTATCAATTTCACTGTCCTTTCTCAGGTTATTTGTTTATGTAAGTTGTGATTGTGCCTACCTCATGCAATATAAATTGATTCTTCTCGTGTTTCTATTTCATATTCTTGTAGGGAATGCAAGAAAATTCAATTGTCTTCTGAATTCTAAACTTTCTTGCATGATAGCATAAATGTGTAACGTGTTAAATTGGCAAATTAAGTGAGAACAGATCGTCTAGCCTCCTAGGTGCACATTGAATATGTTTCTGGCTCTCTTCCCCGGATATTTCCTCTGTCATTGCATACAAAACCTTCATGATGTACAGCACTGGTGATAGATCGCATGGTTGAATTTCAGTTTCATGTATCGTCTTCATTTTTCCTTTCTCAAAATTTTCAGTTGTCCCACTTACGTGCACCTAATTAAAAATTGCCATATTAATTGGACAAAATTGCTCACGAAAATTGAAAGAAAAGCATGTTCATAAAAAATGCTACAGCTGTGCACATAAAGGGTTGTTATTGCAGAAGATGACTGGCCCATATTACGACTGAAATCCCAACCACTCTCTTTTGCTAAAACTATTTCTAACATTTCTGCAGAGAAAATTACAGCAAGTCCCTCAAAGTTGTTCTTGCAACAGCAGCTGTTTTTTCCTGCACAAAGTATGTTGATTGAGAAACCAGCAACAAATTCTCAACAACAAAAAAAAGCATACACTTTTGGGTCTGAATTTATAGAGAGAGCATGAACAAGTTGATTGAACGGATGGAATTATAAAATGGTAAAAAAATTATCATTCTTTTGCTTCCAGTAGCAACCAAGAAGTAAAATTGAAAGAAAAAGTAGTGCATTGGTAAATTTGATAAGAAAAAGTAGTGCATTGGTAAATTTGATTTACCTGGTTTCTGGTTTCTTTGTGGGAGTGACAAAGAGGCCGACCTCTTTCATCATACAGAATAAGGCCACTAAATCTTGGAAGCTCACATTTCTCCCCCATAAGTATTGGCCTTTGCCACACAGGGGAGTCTGAGTTATGGCTTCGCCACCCCACTTCAACTGCAACCCTTTTGTCCAGCAGCGGCCGCGGCGTCTCTCTCCAGCTCCCACCCTGTTGTCTCTCCTCCTCCCACTTGCTGGCTCTGCTCCACCGCACCGTGCTCACCAACGCCCCCTTTATTGACCCCCAACTGCAACTTGGCTCAGAGCCTGACAATTTGGGACCTGTTGCTGCGGTCTCTTGTTGGCTGCTGCTCATCACAATCTGCTGCTGTTTTCTCTGAGCCTTCTTTAGTAAAACCGTTGCGGCCATGCAAAGACCAATGACAGCAAAGGCAGCAGATACCAATAGGACGAAAGCTTCTTGGGTTGACAGCCTCCACTTGTCTTCTAAATTCCACAAAGCTTCCATGCCTTTTTTCCTTATGCATGTAACAAAAAAGACCAACTCTGGTTGATTTGGAAAGGTAGAATAGAATGATATCTTTTTGGGTAGACATAGAAAGGTGCAAGCAATAACTTTTCTTTAATTTTTTTTGCATCGATGGTGTTGTGTTCACGTGAGGTCCACCGCCTAGCTGGGGGCTTGCTTGGTCTCTGCTGCAGGGCTTTGGCTTAGCCTAGCATAGCTTGCTTGCTCAGGGGAGAGGGGGTGCTCGTGCTTGTTTGAGTTTCAATTCAACCAACCGTTGGGAAATAAGAATGGCTCACCGTTATGGCTCTTAAAGCCAGTCACGAGGTCTTCAAGGTTGTTATTAAAACTCTAAATAAAACATGGCCCTTCTTTCTGTTCCTTTTTCTCTTGGATCAGTATTTTATTTTTAATTTTACACGATTGATATTAGAGAAGAGGGACTCGAACACAAGACATCAAATCGGGATTATTAACTCTGTTGTGGTTGATGCAGAGTTTCAGAAGCTGTTAATTCAGCTGACTGTTTAAACTGTAAAAAAATGTGTCTGCAAGAAATTAAGAAGTGAATTAGAGAAGTAATGGGATTGATCCTCATGTGCCTACACTTTTATTTTTGATAGTGTACTACTATGTGCTTGATCTGGAATTTTCGGTAGTTAGATTTATAACATTGCTGCTTTGCATGTGACAATCAAATCAAGGTTAACTTATGCTTTAGAGCTGAGATCAGTCACATACCAAGAAGAATTCTGACTTATGACCTATTTCAATTTGGGAAGATAAATACTATTATAGAAAGCTCCTATTTTTGTTAGGAACCTACCCGCGTTGTGAACCGCAATGTTAGAGCTACTTTATTCTTAATTTCTCTGAATCTCCATTCTTATAAAAAAAATGTCATTAGATCGAGAATTAGTTGATGTTCTAACAGTGTACTCAAACAATTTTATTAACTTAATATCCATATTTATTATACAATATCTATTATTTAACATAAAATATTTAGTATTTCATATCTATCTACGAGCCGGTTAAGCTATAAACTCAAATGAAAAATGAAAAATTTGTGTTTATGATTCAGATGAGTTCAAATTCAACCCTAAGAATTTGATTGGGTTAGTAACTTTTTAACCAAGGCTCACTAATCCATCCATGTGGTTATTTCAAGTTAAGTTCGAAAAAATCATCTAACTCTTGGTCTAATTATATTTCTCTTCTAATATTGAAACATGAATTGGCCTTTAGGTTCGAATTTCCCATTGATTAAAAAAAAAAAAAAAAAAAAAAAGTCCCGGCTGGTTTGGGTTAAACTTAAACACGTACAAGCTGGACTGATAACACCATCCGTGAGTTTTTGTTTTGGGCCCAATATTTTCCGGCTACACAAAAGAAAGAAAAAAATAGAAAAATAAAAATTGAATTTCTATTTCCATCTCTCTCCCTTTTCGTCTCCTTCGCAAACCCGCCGAGGAAATCCTCAGCTAGGGTTTTTGAACCGCTCCGAGCTCGTTTCGAGCCAGACTCCATGACCAGGAGCCTCTCCTAAAGAGTCTTATAGCGCTCAAACTTCCGAAAGGTCCATAATTTCGATAACTCATGCCCTTTTCTACGGTTTCAATTACAGTAATGGAGTATCACTTACTTTAGAGTAAAAAATTAATTGTTTTTTTAGTTTGCCTGACGAGAAAGAGAAAAGATGATCAATTTGTTTGGAATGTGGTTATCCGAGGTTGGTTCAGTCCTGTTGGGTTCTATAAATTGGGAACTCTGGTTTTATTTCAATTTATTGCGTTTTCTTGGCAACAAAACATAGGGTTAGGTAGATGGCCTTAGATTACATTGAAGGGTTATAATTCTTGCTGCGTGGCCTTGATGAAGGTTGCTGTTATTTATTAATTTTTATAAAGTTAAATGGGTTAGAAGTGAGAGCCTCAGAGATACATTGTGGTGTATTGTATGAGAATTATGCCTTCGAATGTTTAAGAATTGAGACTCTAGCTTAAGGGTTTGATTGTTCAGCTAACGTTTTATGTTTGATGATGGTTATTAGATATACCTTGGGAGATAATTGAGATTAGTTTTGATGTCATTCAGGTTTGATTACTGAAACGTGCTTGGTTGATACTTTGAAAAAATATTTTCATAGCTGAGTCTTTGAGTGAAAGAAAATCATGTCTGGAAGAAATCGTGGACCGCCTCATGCTGGACTTCCCCCCCAGGTCCATGAACCATTTGGAAGAGGACTTGGGCCGATGCCCCATCCAGCATTACTCGAGGAAATGAGAGAATCCCAACTTGGAATGGGTCCCAGACCACTTCCCCCTCACCCTGCGATAATTGAGGAGCATCTTGCGGCTCAACATCAAGATATCCAAGGTCTTCTAGTTGGT
The DNA here is from genome assembly GCF_000346465.2 of Prunus persica. Lineage (NCBI taxonomy): Eukaryota > Viridiplantae > Streptophyta > Magnoliopsida > Rosales > Rosaceae > Prunus > Prunus persica. Next base: position 8,909,225 of record NC_034012.1, on the reverse strand, counting down.
AACCAAAGGCTGGCTGCAACCCATGTTGCACTAAAGCAGGAATTGGAAGCTGCCCAATATGAGTTGCAGCGGATGGCTTACCATGTTGATTCACTGCGGGCAGACAAGGATGTTCAAATGAGAGATTTGTATGAGAAGTCTGTTCGTTTGGAAGTGGATCTTCGCGGAGTGGAGGCTATGCGAGCTGAGCTTCTTCAGGTTCGTGCTGATATCAAGGAGCTCACTGCAGCGAGGCAGGAGCTCTCGGGCCAGGCACAAGCAATGACACAAGATTTGGCTAGAATCACTGCTGATTTGCAACAGGCACCAGCTTTGAGAGCAGAAATTGAAGCTATGAAACAGGAATTGCAACGTGCTAGGTATCTTTTGCATGATTTATTGTTATGCTTGAATTTAATGTTTATATTTTGATTAATGTCTATGGTTGGTTTGCTTGAATTTGATGAATTTTTGTTGGCATTTAGAGCTGCCATTGAGTATGAAAAGAAAGGATATGCAGAGAATTATGAGCATGGCCAGGTGATGGAAAAGAATTTGATATCGATGGCTAGGGAGCTAGAGAAACTTCGTGCAGAAATTGCGAATACTGAGAAAAGAGCGCGAGCTGCAGCTGCTGTTGGAAATCCAGGTATACATTATGTTTTTAGTTTATGTTGTTAATTACTTTGATTTAAGATTTTACCTTTTAAATGTTTAAAGAAATAGAAATAAAATAAAGAACTGAATCTCATTGAAAACACCATATCAGTAAATAGGAGGAAACATTAACAAAATATAAGTAACATTCTTAAAAACTTGGAAAAAATATATCACGTCTGGGAAGCTCAATGACAAACTTTTGACGTGTACTGTGTACTGAAAGCTCAACCTTCCTTGAGCGGTGTATCAAAATGTACAAGCAGAAGCTCAATAAAAATCTAATGGTCATTTGATTCTTGACTATCCTTTTATCATCATCCAAGTTTCATAAATTTTTCATTCACTTAAAATTTCTTCTTGTATTGTAAAGTTTTAGTCTCAACGCATGTTCTAGTCTAGAAATGGAATGATTTCTAATTGGATTTATTGAGGCTTAGCCATGTCTCAAAACATGATGCAAAACATAAAAAGGAGGGCATGGACAACTTGCTGAGTCTACTGACTTAAAACGTTAATATTGTTTAGTTCGAATACTGACTAATGTCTGTTAAAAAGCCCACATCATCGGAGGGTTCAATTTTCTCCAGTTTCACATCTTGCAAGATTGATTGATGGTTTAGGCCTGTTTGATTATCCTGTACTTTCTGAACTTCATTGTCACAATTACATTGAAGCCAAAATCACAAATAGATGATGATGATCATTTTTCAAATTTTATTTTCCTTGCAGCTTGGCATGAAATTTCTGTTGATTTTGTTTTTAAATTTTCTCTACAGGTGTAGGTTATAATTCAAATTATGGAAACCCTGAAGCAGGATATGCAGGAAATCCCTATCCTGCCAGCTATGGCATGAATCCCGTATGTTTTGCTCTCTTTCATGATTTAATAAAAGGCGCGCGTGTGTGCATGCCTGATTTAAGTAATGATGTTTCTTTTGTATGTGTCTTTGCGTTATTGCATATCTTTGTAAGCTGCAACTGCTTGCTATTATGTATGCATCATTTTTTTCTAAATGCCTGGATATGTTAAAGTTCCTCCCTCGATTTTCAGGTACAAGGTGGTGCTGAAAGTTTTCCTCAATATACACCTATGCCTGGTTCATGGGGTGCATATGACATGCAGCGAGCTCAGGGACATAGATAAACTTATTCATCCGTGATACCGAGCCTTGTTCTGACCGGTATCTTGGCTGCAGCGTATTAGATACTTAGGTCTGTGATTGAAGTGTTATCTCATAGTAGACATTTTGGAAAACTTTCTTGTTTATTTGGTCATTAGTAACTGTACCTAAACATATCACACATCATATTACCTTGATGGTGCAGTACACTATTCATACGTCGCGTTCTATGATGCAAATATTTGCACTATCTTCCCTAAATGCATTTCATTATGATCTCAATGTTTCTTGTTCTTATTTATGTAAAATTTGCTGCCTATCGTATATAAATAGTTTATCTCTTTTCCAGAACTTTTATTTCTTTTGCTCTCTTCATATTTGCGATATTTAGTTTGTAAGGGTTTATTGTTGAATTATGTGTCTTCTGAAGCAAGAACTTTGCTAGTTCTATTCACAGCTCTAAGTTTATCGTTGGATAAATGCCAAAATTTCAGTTGTCCCTTGATTGTGAATTTGTCTCATTTACTTGGGAACTCCTTTACATAGCTAATACCACAGATTAATATTCTTCATGTAAGGATCGTTATATATTCATTTACTTCCTCTATTATTACTTGTTGTTTAAGGTTCTTACAGAAGGAATTTGTCGTTTAAGGTTAGTTTCTTGTTGCATCTTATCTGCCAGTACATTTAAAGGCTCAATTAGGTTTGTGCTAAGGAAGCTTACTTTCCTGTGCAATTTGGAATATTGCATAGTGATCTTACTTATTATCTGACTGCCTTTAAAGAATAGTCCTTTCTCTCTTGTTTTTTAGGACCATACATGTAATAATTTTTTTGCTTCTAAGCATCTATCTTTTGACCTTGGGTTCAGTATGTGCCCTCTCAGACATTTCCGTTACCTTGATCAAGCAAACTTTTTACTTCCTATTCCTTCCAGCTTTTCTAATCATATGTCTGGTTTTTATTGAACTAATACTTATATAGCCTATAGGCATTATAGGGTGTAGGTCTCCGGGATCCATGAGTTAAGAATTTTAAAAATATTTTTGGGACTTTTAGCCAAAATGTTGTTAATCTCGTGCTAAATCACATCTGGACAGTGCTTCAGTCATGTGGGTTGGAAACTATGATCCTCACCTCATGTGAGGTGGGCGAGAAACCAATTGTTTAAGAATGTTTCTAAGTTGATATTTGACAATTTTGGTGCAACTTCTTCAATACATATGAGAACTCAAGTCCAGTAACGTATTAGGTTGCCTTTTCTTCTTTGTCTTTTACTCTCCTTATCTGAAAGGGAGCTAGAGTTCAATAACAAATATAAGCACTTGGTGCAATTTGTTTTTTCCTAGCCCACCATCAAGATTTTTTTTCCTTTTCCTATGCCTAGGGTGTCAAGAGCTCATTTTGTATTAAGCTCTATACTGTTATTGTTCTGTTTGTGCTGACTACCATGTCCATTATTTTACATTTCGGTTGATCCATTTGCTCATCATAATTGGATTCTGGTATGTGCTCGCCAGGAGAAAACTCAGGAAAGAAAACTTTTCTTAAAGTCCTGTAAAGGAAGCAGATATCCCACACATTCTAAAACAAACATTCTGAAACTAACTACATTGTGTTTGTATAGCCAACATTTAGATCACCATGGCAGTGAATCAACTCTTTCTGTTATGTATTTGTTGTTGTGGAGATTTTCTGGATTGATACCAGTGGTTAACTTTTGGTTGTCTTTAGTGAGACTGAGAGTCTTACTGCGAAATTTAGTCAGACATTCTGTTCAAATGCATGTTAATGTATTTAAAAGAGTATGCTTTGTGTTGTAGTCATATCTGTTTCAGTTCGTAAACTAGGAATAAAGTATTTTTGTTGAATGTGTAGAAACTGTGGCAATCTCAATTAACAGTGAAACTGCATGTAGAATTTCCTGATGGGATCACAAAGCATACTCAAGAACAGATCAGTTACTTATTATATTTAGATATCATAGATGTAATAGAGTTCATACAACATTGTTTTATTGTCAATGCTAATAACCAAATTCATGAATAAGCTAAGTTGCGTTAGTGATACAGATTCCTAGATATGGAAGAGTTAGACGTGCAAGTGTTCGCAGTAGATACATAAAGTTCTTTGTTTAAACTTGTCAGCCACTAGATTTATTGTAGTTGTATTATTTTGACATTGTTGGGTGGTTTATATAGCTCCTTCGGGGTAGACCAGACTAACGAAGTGATGTTGCTCATGAGTGCGCTTTACTAGTTATCCTCAAAATCACATCCTATAATCAATCACCAGTGCAGGCTCCCTGTGGAATGAGCTGCTCCCTCTGTCCCTCTCTCTGTCTCTGTGTCTGTCTCTGTGTCTGTGTCTGTGTCTGTCTCTGTCTCTGTCTGTCTCTCTCTCCTCCCTATTTTCTCTTATTGTGCATGGCTTGTGTAAGGAGAGGCCTTCATTTTTCCCTTTCCCTTTTGACTGGATCATCCTTGTAGGTTCTATAGTCATTCATTCCATTTATTAGGGCTGTGGCAAGACAGAATTTGAGGCAGGAGGAGTCTACTGGTTGAGGACATATAGCTTTTAGTTGTGAAAACATGACCTCTTTTTCTTATGGGTTTTACCATGAGTTTGGTACTCTGTAAGGAAAGGAATTCTTTCCATATCTCGCTTCTTTTAGAAGAACAACAGCAAAAATATAAGGGAAGCAATGTATTCATAGCATGTGGTATGCTGTTCATTGGGAAGACACTCAACAATGGAGCTGCAGAATCAGTTTCTGGTCAAGTAAGTGATTTAAATTTCTGACCTTTCACAGTCGGTTATTTCTTTGTTCTTCTTTGTTTTTCAAAAATCAGGTTTTTCATTAGAACCAAACTGATAGGTTTTGTGCCAAAGCCCCTTGTCAATGGAATTTTGTTGAGGAACTCCTTATGATCTGTGATGGAGGTAGTTTGGTGTAATTTCCTCTTTTTTTCCTCTTTGACATCTGTTGGGCCTTAGACTTCAAATACAGGGAATAGTGTTTTTTTAGTTGTCTTGAAAGTTGCACCTTGGCAGCATTGCAGGATATTTTGTTTGCTTCCTTATTGGGATGGGCAAGCTCTGACTGATTGGTATCCCTTGTCTGCTATGTGTGTATTTAGTTTAACGTTAAGTTGGAGTTTGCTTTCCTTTTTTACTGCAATGTATTTTTCCATATATTGTTTGAAGCAAGTAATGCTGGATATGAAACTGGATAGCATTTTGGTAGACACAAAAACCATTTTGTGGTCAAGATTGGATATTGAGTTTAGAATGAAAGGCTTTACCTCGAAGCACTGAGTTATCTTGTTATAAACTTAATTGAATATTGAAGCTTTTGTTCAGGAATGTAAGGTTGTAGTGAAGTAGCTGAGTTGTAGTGCGCTATAGAGCTTAATATCATCATTAAATTGATATGAATTTGAAAGTACTGAATATATGAAAAATTTCAGAGTATTCATAACTGAATTAGTCTAGGGGGTGCTGAGCTTTTCAGTGGACATCATTCTTTCTTTTTCTAGGCAACATAAGGGAGATTACCTGGATTTGGATCATGAATGGCCTCCCCTTGGAGGATGGTAGATTGACCACCAGCTCTCACCTCAGGAACTTAAGTGGACAGCATTATCAATTGTTTGTTTACTACAGTGGTGCTTTCCATCAAGGATCACAACTTTATGCTCTTGAAACTGCGCAGAGCTTTTCTTTTGGCATGTACAAGAGCATGGCACTTGTTTGGAAGATTATAATATGGCGGAACTTTTTTATTTGGGGTTCATTTTATTCATAGTTTTAAGATAAATAACCTGGACCCAGCTTTTTTTTGTTTGAGTTCTCATTACTTGTCTGATCTGATGTTTAAGCCTCAAGCCAGTGCTACCAAGTTTTCCTTCTCTGCCTGATTTGTTTTCTTGTCATCATCTGGACAGATGTTCATTGATTTAATTTTATTGTCACCTGATTCTTTTTCTTTTCTTTTTGGGAGGGGGATAGAGGTAGTGTTTTGCTAGTTGTATGTGTGCAAATATATTATACTCATTTTAGGAAGCTTTATATTGCAGCAGGCTTTAGCTGGAATTGTTACCTCAGTGCATACCTTTCCTGAGTATAATGGAAATATGAATCTGGAATTAATATTGTTTCGTACTGAACTTTTGGTTTAGTTATTTCTGTCTTTATGTCCGTTCTTCTCTTGAGTTCTGTTCACGATCACTTGCATGTTTTAGAAAATTAAGGAAATGAGTAGTTACCTTCTCCGCCTCTTTATTGTATTGGTACTATTCATGCACAATAATGTATTTATTCAGCATGTCTTTATCTGATCTCTAACATTCTTCATGTATGTCTTCATCTCCAGGTTCACAACCTTTTGGCCCTGCAAATATGATGCTGCCTCCATGATTTCTGAATGTTTTGTCGTGAGGTATGATTAGTTGTTCAAAATTTTGTCCTTTTCTGGATATCATTTCGATGTTACTGCTATATTTGGGCTTGTAAATAAACAAAAATAAACATTATAATTGAGCTATAAGTACTTTAAGAAATGTTAAAAAAGAAGATAGATGCATGCTGTAACTGTGGAGAGGGAGAGGGAGAGAGAGAGAGAGAGAGAGAGAGAGATGGCCGTTTAATGTGCAGCTATTTAATCTTGTTTGGAATCTGCAATGATGGGCTTCAGTTCAGGTTTGTTTCATATGTTCCTGTTTGGAAATTTACTTTTCTAGATGGAGATTACTTTTATACTAAATTAAACCATTTTTCCGCATGTGTGGGGTTTAATTGGCCGTTTAATGTGCAGCTATTTGCGTAATCTTGTTTGGAATCTGTAATGGTGGAATGGCTTCAGCTCAGGTTTGTTTCATATTTTCCTGTTTGGAAATTCACTTTTCTAGGTGGAGAAAAGAACATACTTTCAATGTGGCTACTTATTTGGAATGAATGTTCCGAAAAATTAAAAGGAGTTGGACAATTTCTGGTAAGCACATGGCTCAATGGTTCATTCAGAAGTCTTTGTGATCCTGCATCACTTTGATTAGCACATAACTCAATGCTTCTCTGAAGGATAGTGTGGGTTGTGCATTATAAGGGATGCATATTATGGAGTAAAGTTGAAGAGCGAGTTGGCTTTATGAGTGGATACAAGCCTCATCTTCTTGCTAAAGTGTCTTGGAAAGGTAGAGCCATGATTCTATAAATAGTTGTGACATAATAGGTTAATTGAATGAATCTTCTAAAAGAAGCTTATGAGAAAAGTGGTAATAAAACTTTGACGGGAGAACAAGGGCTAAAAGGATTCATGGCGAGATTGTAAATGTTATTGAAGCAAAGGCAAGAAAGAATCAGGTTTAATAAGAGGCTGGCTCTGGTGGCGCAAGTGGCTCTTGAGAATAGCTACAAAGTTACTTTTAGGGCAAGTTTAATGAGAGAACTCAGGTCAAGGTTTTGTAGGTTAATTAACGTTTAATTTCACATTGTCGGAAAGAATTAGAAAAAAGGAGCCAAAGGAATAACACTTCAATTATTAGGCGTCATGCTTAGACTATGAATTCCATCTCACAATCCTTAATAAGAGCTCAAGAGTTGATGGCATTGTGTTGACTTGAATACCAACGAGAGGGAGTGATTGGAGGAGAGTAAGAGGAGGGTCGGCTAAAACTAGGGCCCAATTACGAGCATAAGTTGTGAGTCTTCTAGAATGGTGAATTTACATACACAAGGCTGAAATTGAAAAAATAAATTATTATTTGACTATTTAAAATTTTATGTTCGTGTACAATTTTCTTTGTGTAATTATAAGAATTTGCAATAAGGTTTCTGTTCGTATGCAATTGATCTTATAAGTTGAATTATATTCTCAGGTGGTGGTTTCTCTGCCGTGGCACAGGCCAAAAAGCCTAAGAATGGTTTCATTCCCTGTGCTTATCTAAATGGAACAAACCACCAGATGGTTCAAACTTATCTTTGGTTGACCATAAATCGACTTCTCCATTGTAATACCTCTGCTTTCATCCGAAGCCACCAGACACGATCTGGCTTGATTGGAAACAAACGCATTTTTTTTAATAGACAAATATTTGTTTTCTTCCAGACAGAGAGTGATTATGTTAATATCCTTTCGCATCTTGAATTATGTACTTCATACCAAAAATATGAAATTTATAGAGTGGTGAAAAAGACAGAATCTTACTTATGCATGGTTTGATTTTTTGTTTTGTTTTTGGTTTCTTGGGAAGTCTTGAACATGTTGTGGCTACTCAAACGCATCTTCACTCAACAGCTGAATAATATCAGCTGGGGGGTAGGGTGGGTTGGTTTCAAAACAGAGTCGCAATTCAATTCTTCTCCTTGCATACTGGCTTGAGGCTACACCTTCCATAATTCAACCATTTAGATGCAGTGAGGGGCATGGTGACCGGACCAGCCCGGTCCCTCACCGCGCGCAGAAGAACTTCTCCAAGTGTGGTGCCCACATGAGAGCAAAGGTGGCGGGCAACCTCGTGACTTGAAAATCCTGTGCTTGGTTTACTGGTATACAAAGGTACTCTCTACTCTCTAATTGGCCTGCCTGAGAAGGTGGTGGTCCTTCCCCGTTTCCATTTCCAACTCACATTCAGTGACACTTCAACACCAATTATTAAAATAAAAAAAATTGAATGTTTATTGTATTTCTTGGCACCTTGCAAAATGCCAAAATACATATAACGTACTATAGTTTGGAAAGCAGTTCACGATACAAAAACAAAAACACCCGAAAGTGAAAACAAGTAGCGAGAGAGCGAGAGAGAGAATATGCGGTCGTCACTCTCACATCCCCATGGAAATACAGGCTTCAAATTCCATTCAAACCCCATTTCTAACCAGTCACCACTAACAGCTATATCATTCCCATTCTCTCACTACACCAAGACATCTCCTTCCCCATCTGCTTCTATTCAACTCACTCTAAGATCTCAATATGACTTACGAGCACAATTTCCTAGCAAACCCACATGGCTTCTACCCTCAGTTTCCTTTCCACCCACTTTAGCAACCAAGACTGGAAGATCACTGGCTCCACTTCAGTGTGGCATTTTGTCGAACAGCTGTAGCACCGACGATGGCAAGAGGAGTTTCAGGGATTGGGTTGAGGTGGTTGGTGAGGCCGTATCAACTGCATTTCCCATATGGGTTGCTTTGGGATGCCTGTTGGGGCTCATCAAGCCGAGTTCCTTCAATTGGGTCACACCCAACTTGACCATCTTAGGCATAACACTGACCATGCTTGGCATGGGCATGACCCTCACTTTCAACGACCTTCGTGGGGCGTTGGCCATGCCCAAGGAATTACTTGCTGGCTTTGTTCTTCAGTACTCGGTCAGTAGTTCCATTTCATACAATATAATCCTCATAATGATTTAAATCCCTACATTTTGTTTAATGCATATGGCTCATTTGGAACTTGTTAGCGTTGTTCAGTCTCAAAATTTTGAACCTTTGCTAAACATTGGCAATGCATTAGCATTTGTGTTAATATCACAACAAACCTTTGAACAAATCTCTGATACTCTGAATGTCTAACTTTCTTTAACCCTGCAGAGTTCAGGCTCTTTTAATCGTAGGCTCCAATGTCAACAACTTGATCTTTTGAACATTTCTAACTCCAAGTTGTTTTGTACTGGGGCTGAATATATACGTTCTTCAATCTGTTTAGGAGCAAATTTCATAACACTTATGATTTCAATGGCGTGTTCTTGCAGGTGATGCCTTTATCAGGATATGCTGTGAGCAAGCTTTTGAATTTGCCGTCCTATTATGCAGCTGGTTTGATATTGGTTGGTTGCTGCCCTGGTGGTACGTATGTTTGCCAGTCTTTTCATACTTATCCCTGTTTACTTCATCCTCACCTCTCTTTCTGAATTTACCTTTTTTTTTCCTTCTTTGCAGGAACAGCAAGTAACATAGTAACTTATATTGCACGGTACATGAATTATCCAAAATAGTATCATACAGTATTACCTTTTTCTTGTCTGTGTCCAAAATCTACTTTTATCCTGTGTAATTTGCTGAAAGTTCCACTTTGGTGCTTTAAGTTTCAATCGGTATTATGTCAATCCCATAATTTCCAATTTGTGTCAATTACACCCCTCTAGTTTCAATGTAACAATGTCAACCTGCACTTTTCAATTTGTGTCCACCCTGCACTTTTGTTTATCTGATCGAACAAGAGAGACCACTGCTTGTCTCCAACATGATCCCAATTTTACATGACAGTATTTTTTTTGCCCAAATAATCTACTCCAGAACCATTAGTCTCGATCGTGTGAGCAATATGGTCACTACACTCCCTCTATGTTGCCATTAACATAGTTTGCTGATTTGGATGGGTATGATTATCTTTATAAATATTTCAACATTGAAATTCCTACATTCAGCATGCTCCTTGTTAACCATCTTGAATGCTTATGCTACAATAGTTCATGGGGTGGGTCAGTCCCCACCTACTGTTCAGCTGAGACTAAAATGACCAAACTACAACTTCTAAAAACTAGGGAGATCAAAGTGTACTTTACCTTTTGTTTTTCCTCTCTGGCCAGAGGATCTGATGATCGTATTGTTTTGCCAGTGGAAATGTGGCACTTTCGGTTTTAATGACAGCAGCGAGCACCTTATCAGCCGTGGTTGGTATACTGGCACAACTTTCTTTTCTTGTATTTTTGCTTTAAGGTGATATATGCATGTCCAAAATTTAGCACATCTTTTGAAAAATGGTTAGAAAGACAGTTTGAAGCCCGTTTTCTGCCCAAACTTACTGAACACTTACATCCTAACTAAGATTCCATAAATTCTATTTGTTTTCTGGTTAAAAGTTATGAGGCACATCCACTTTTCTCCCTCTGGAAAAGATTAGTTAAACTATAAATTATGAGAACTATTGTCTTCTGTTCGATTCTTAACCTAAAGTGATATACTGAAAGCTCATTTTTTAAATTACCAACTGCAGCCATATTTTTTACACTGATATACCTTACAATAATGATGAGAGTTTTAGAGTTGTCTTACATTTAGGGAGATATAGTTACTAGTGAGTCAACTTATGAGCCTATTTCTTTTTATGATCAAACCTTACTTTTACCAATTCATGTTGTAGATCATGACCCCCTTTCTCACTGCCAAACTTGCTGGTCAATATGTTGCAGTAGATGCAGCTGGGCTATTATTCTCAACATTGCAGGTAAGCTTTCAAACCTATTGCCTACTTTGTATACTGCTACAAATTATATTAAGATACCATATGCTTTGAACACAGGTTGTGCTTCTCCCTGTATTGGCGGGTGCATTTCTGAATCAATATTTCCAAGGCCTGGTTAAATTTGTGTCCCCCTTGATGCCACCCATTGCTGTGGGAACTGTAGCTGTTCTTTGTGGGAATGCAATTGCCCAGAGTTCTTCTGCAATCCTTATGTCTGGTAAACAAGTGGTGCTAGCTGCCGCTCTTCTTCATGCATCTGGATTTTTCTTTGGTTACATACTTTCAAGGATACTTGGGATTGATGTGTCATCATCAAGGACTATCTCCATCGAGGTTGGCATGCAGGTTAGCATCATTTTCTCATAGAGATGGATTTTTAAAAGAGAATTGGTTCTCATTTTCATCCAGTGATTGTTCACAGTTTTCCACTGCAAATTATTCTGGAGTGAACAAGGCTTTGCAGCAATTTGCTAATTTCATTCTATAGGCAAAGGCACATGATGTTTTGTGTGTATGTACATTATTCATGCAAGAATGTGTCATTTTTGTATCATGATATAATTGGTTGTCTGTGTGTAATTAAACCTACTATTTCTGTTATTGTATCGCCGAGTGTTCTTATCAAGTCTTCTATGTTTCAGAATTCGGTGCTTGGAGTTGTTCTAGCCAGCCAGCACTTCGGAAATCCTCTAACTGCGGTACCATGCGCTGTTTCCAGCGTTTGTCATTCAATCCTTGGTAGTGCCTTGGCAGGAATTTGGAGACAGAGTGTGCCAACGCAAAAGCAAGATTGAAATGTCACGTAGAAGCTTTAGACAATCAGTATAAAACTTTAAAACAATCCTTTTGTAATCATATGAGCTGCTAGTTGTGGGAATTTCATTGCACATTAGCGAGCTATGGAGCACTTGGATTTGCAATTTTGGTGCTTGTCTTGTCTGAACAATTTGAACTTAAACATTTAACTTGCGTTTCAATGTGCTTCCTTTCGATATGATTTTTAACTCAATATTTTACATGTAAAATCATTTGTTCATGAAATTACAATTATCAACGTAAAATATACCATATGAGAGAGAGAGAGAGAGAGAGAGAGAGAGAGAGAGAGAGAACTGACAACTAGCTAATGAAAAATTTGACCATACAAAAACAACAGCAAGCCAAAATTGGAAAAATTCTTCACATAATCTCGGGAAAAAAAATTTATAAGTTTTAGATACTCAAAAAGGGTTTTTTGAATTTGTATTATTTTCTCTCAAATTGTTACCCAAACCAAAGCCCCACCCAAGCCCAAGTCCAAAAACAAAACCAGGCCTCACCCAATTGCTTTTGGTACCAAAAATTCATCACAGACCAGAAATTGATTTTTGCCCAAAATTTATGTGGGCGCTGGTTTTTAAAACTCAATTGAATCCCAAAACTCAACCAAAAAATTAGAACCCCGCCAAATTCAAATCTAACAACTTCCAATTTCCCACCACCACAAAAATTTGTTTTCTTCATAATTCAATTCAAATCCCAAACGTCAAATCAAAACCTCCAAAGCTCTCTCAAACTCTCACAAGCCCCAGCCCCCCTCAAATTGTTTTCCTCAACTTTCTTTCCCCACTAACCCCTACCAAGCCAACCAATGGATCAGAGATTCCATGGCCTGCCTCCTCTCAAGAGATTCAGACTTATGCAAAAACAAGAGCAGCAGGAAGATACCCTTTTAGCCTCGTCGCGCCTTCCAGCGAAGAAAAGAAAAGAGGCATGGCACCAGCCCCTTCTCCCTGACCCATTTGCCGCCACCACTGCTGTCTCCACCTATTCATTGCCTGCCAAGAAAAGGGTTTGGGCCTTTCAGCCAGATTTAATCTCCGAGGACCCGCTTTCGACATTGGACCTTAATGTCGAGTACAAGGTGCCTTTTGGTGCAGAGTCAGAAGAAGCAGTGGTGGAGAAAGAAGAAGAGGAAGAAGAAGAGAAGGGTATTATTCATGAAAATGATTGCAGTGAAGCTACTGAAAATACCCAGGAAGAGAAAGGCCAAGAAATTACTGGTGATGAAGATGACAATGAAGAAGAAGAAGATGGGATTGTTTGTGCTATATGTCAGAGCACAGATGGAGATGCATCAGATCCAATCGTGTTCTGTGATGGCTGTGATCTAATGGTTCATGCCACCTGCTATGGCAATCCCCTTGTTAAGGGTATTCCAGAGGGCGATTGGTTCTGCTCCCAATGCTCGCTTTCTTCTGCGTCTTCTCAATCCACTGAGTCCTCTTCTTGCTGCCTGTGTCCTATCAAGGGAGGAGCAATGAAGCACACCAGAGATGGCAGGTGGGCACACATCGTGTGCGCGCTTTATGTTCCTGAGGTGTTCTTCAAAGACCCCGAAGGCCGAGAGGGGATTGATTGCTCCAAGGTTCCCAAAAGGAGGTGGAAAGAGAGGTGTTATGTTTGTAAGAGTTCAAGGGGATGTGCTATTCAGTGCTCTGAGCTTAAATGTCCGTTGGCTTTTCATGTGACTTGTGGATTGAATGAAGATCTTTGCTTAGAGTTGAGGGAAGGAAGGAAGCAGGGTGCTATTGTGGCTGGGTTTTGCAAAACTCACTCAGATCTGTGGAAAAAGGTAAATGTTTTTTGTTTACAAATCACTTTCCTTTGAATTTTAGTTCTTTGGGTTTAAATATCATGTCTTTAATGGGGCTTTGCTAAATGGGGTTTGTTTTATTTGCAGCAAGAACAAACTGGGAAGTACAAGATTGTGGCTAGAGAAGACTGAAGAGCACAAGTAGTTAGATTGTGCAGATTAATATATAGAGCTTTGTGGTATGGTATACAATGGATCTGCTGGTTAGTGTTTGATTATTGGTTTTCTCTTTTGGGGAATTACATGTTTCCGTGAGTTTCAGATATCTGTAGGGTTTCAGTGTTGGCTTATTTGATTATTATTGTGACTGGTGATGTATTTTAATTACATTCTAACTTATTGTCGGTGCATCTAGCGCGCAAGCTTTGAGCTAACTGGGTTAGATGAAGATAAACATTAGAATGACACTTCAGTTTATGTGATGAAAATTTGCTCTCCATAAATGGGATTTTAAATTGTATTCATGGTGTTGTGAGTCTTTGCCCTCTTGGCATTTGATGTTATAGGATCATTGTCAGGTTTCATCTGAATAATATTGTTTACAGTTATCTGAGAGATGTCTGTTTTATGAATTTATCATTCAAGCAGTCAAAGGCATATCATATGCCAAATTGAATGAAACCATTAGTGTTGGATGATTATGACTGTTGTACTTTATGAGAACCAAATGTTGTACATCATTATTACTGCACCTACAACCAATGTCTCTCAAATTTTTAGATATGTGGTCTGCAATTTTGCATCCCAGTTTATGATATAAAATTCTGCCTAAGTTAGATGAAGGAAGACTTGGTTACTAGAAAATGACCAAAACTTGGGTTTGAGAGTCTTTCATTTATGCATATGTGCAATGGATTTGTAGCTTTCAGCTCCTGCATATGATTGACTGGTTAACCAAGGGATCTACAAGTCATACCTTGTAGATAGGCAGGCCCTCTGTTATGAACAAGGGACATCTCCGGGAAGTTAGGCATTCTCGGTCAAGGGCATTGCTTTTTTCCTCTGGCTTGGTTCTGAGCATCAGTGTGAGATCTAACACCTAATAAGCCTTTAACTGCCTACCTTTTGGACATTAAGGATAAAAACCATGTCAATACAGTGGGGGGACTTAGTGGGCCAATTCTACTATTTCTTTGCCACTAGAAACCACCTCAATGTTTGAATTGAAGACATTTACTAGTCATAGTTTCTAGATGTTAGGACATGTATTTGATGATTATAATAAAGTTAATTGTTCTTCTTCTAAGCAGGATTGCTTAAGATTTATTGGGACATTGAAATAGGCAATTCTGAATGACCAATTGTAATTGTAACAACTTAGAGTTGCATTTTTTAGATTCAAAATCTCCGGCACAACTATGAAAAATGTTTAGCCCCTATGGCACTCTTGATGGTCTCTTTCTCTGCAATTATGTTTTCTAATCATTACAACCATTACAGTTTTATTTGTGATTCTCTGGACCTGAAAATGATGTTAGAGCCTAGTCTTGGCGCCCCAAATTTCAAGATTCAATGCTTTGACAAGTCTAGATAATTTGATGTAGGCTTTTAGATTGGGTTTCTAATCATCAACTGCGAAATATTGCTTGTTAAACTTCCTTACAGATGGAGGATGCTGGAAATTCCATTTAGCACATCCCGATAATTACGTGCCTCTGATGTGTCTGCCTTGTTTTTTTCTAGTTTCTAAGATGCAAAAGTCTCGAGGGCAAACATAAATGGACTTTGCATCTATCCTCCTGCGGGCAATTTTGCACTTCAAATGTCAATACACAGCTGCAGGGAACGTAGCTGTCTGTACTTAGGCGACGGTCATAAACCAGAGCTTAATGAAGGAAGAAAGTCCAAGAGAGCTCTCACCCCTAATTAACAACAACTTTAAACTCAAATTTAACGCTAATTATAATGATTCTTGTTTGATCTACATAAAAGCTATATGCCACTTTTCTTGCTAAACCAAAATAAAATAGTTAAAAGGTTTGAATGGAAACTTGAGGAAGAAGATTCAAATAAAGTGGCCTACCGCCCACGTGTGAATGCCTCGTTTGAAATATTTCCTCCTTGTTCAGTAATTCAACAGCCTTGATCCATTAGCTAGCATTTATTGCATCTTGGGTTGACAAATGGTATTTCCCAAGTAATATGTTCTATATTGGATAACACAAATTGACTTTTTATTTCTCTGCATCAACTTCTCACCACATTTCTCTATAAATACCTTGCATGGTTTGGCCTAAGAAAATCACAAACACCTTCTACAAAACCCAGCAATTGTTTCCTTGTATCGTGGAGATTATACATCGAAAACATATACTCGAAATTAGAATGATGTCCATGAAGTTGATTGGAAGCCTCAGCTGCTGCATATGGCTAGTCATGGCCATAGCCACCGTAGCTCAAACATCCGATGACTCGAATGCTCCGGTGCTTGACACTTCCGGTCAGGCTCTTCAAGCCGGTGTAGATTACTACATCAAACCCGCCATTACTGACAGTGGCGGTCGTTTCACTTTGATCGACAGAAATGACTCATGTCCATTGTATGTCGGTCAAGAAAACGTCTCAGGCCCAAAGGGCCTCCCTGTGACGTTTGCTCCTTTTGCAGAGGGAGAAACTGTGGTGAGGGAGACAAGGGACCAAAAGATCACATTCTCAGCATCCACAATCTGTGTGCAGTCAACTGCATGGAAGTTGGGTGAGATTGATCAAGTCACCCAAAGGAGATTGATTGTCGCCGGAGTAGATCAAAACCAAGGCATCGCTGGTCCGGCTCGAAACTACTTTAGGATTAACAAGCAGGCAGCTCTAGATGGTGTCTACAATCTGCAATGGTGCCCAACTGAACTGTGCCCTACTTGCAGGTTTTTATGTGGGTCTGTTGGAGCTCTTGTGGAGAATGGGAAGAGGTTGCTTGCCTTGGATGGTTCTGTGCTTCCTGTTGTGTTTGAGAGGGCTTAAGTAAATATGTGATCCATATTTATTATGTAATAATGGGATGGGAATAATCATGTCATATAGCTGACTGTATATGATCCTCATCATCGGTCTCTTAATTATAAATAAACTCTTGCAACTAATGTCATGTGGAACTTATAAACTCATCTCTTATAGCTTAATTAGTTCCACCATTATTGTAATAATTAATCATCCTTATATAGTTACTGTTGTAATCATCATAGATTTTAGCCCCAGTTATGGTAATTAACGTGGTGGGTACGTATATATTATATGGTGACAAATATGGGCTAAACTCCGCGACAAAATGGAGCTATTTGGGCTGACAAAAATTTGTCCATTACTTTGGCAAAGCTTGGTTCTATTTTTTTAAACACAAAAAAATGACCTAAAAAATCACTCAATTGTTGTAAAATAAATGGGATATGTGCGAATATTGAGCTGCACGTAAAGTAGATGAGACACAGTATTTAACGAGGTTCGGCTATGCCTACGTCCCCGGAGAGCAGCAGTAGTAACTTTTCCACTATGTAAAATAATAGGGCTACAACTTTAGTGTTTACAATATGTATGACTCACTCAATTTTCTCTCTTGGAGAATTTCTCTCTTGCTCCCTTTCCTCTCAACTCACTCACCCTCTTTCTTCCTTCTCTTCCTCTTCTCACATTTCATCTTCTCATTACAAGCAAATATAATGCCTATTTATAGGCAAAGCAAATGGCTTGGTTTGGTAGGTGTGTGGTTTGGTTTGGTAGGTGTGTGGTTTGATTTGGTGGGTGTGTGGTTTGAATGTTAGAGATGTGGGCTTCACCCATTCTTCTTTACAACACTCCCTCTTGGAGACCACATGTCCCTAGATTGGTTGCCTCATTAAAACCTTGCTTGGAGAAAAACCCAGTGAGGTTGAAAACTGATGGAAGGAAAAAAAAAGAGTACAACAATCTGTATAGCATACTTCTGGATGCTCCCCCTGATTAATATCTCCCCCTGATGTCTTCATGACTATCTTTTGGAGTGAGAATCTTTCGGAGTGAGTGGAGGATATAGCCATTAATAATTCTCGTAGTTGAGTAAATAAATATATTTCCAGTGAGCTATCTCTATGTAAATCATAGAAATTTTCAGAGTCCGCGTTTCTAACAAAACTTGGGCTATTTGTAAGTTCACTTGAAAGAATATGCCCGTACATGGTGTTATGCGGAGATAGCATCAAATATACCTCACATCATCCCAAAATGATGGTGATAGAGTTGAGCCCTATCTGGAAAATATGATGTCCGGTCCAATATACTTCCGGAAAATCATTAAAGTGTCCAACGGATAATCCTCATAAAAATGCTTCAATACTTTCTTAGTATAAGCAAGAATCTCGTTGGCATAATGCTCGATCCTTAAGTCGAGACAAATATTTCTTGAACTCTTCAGAAGCTTTAATGTGTTGCAAACACATTATAATCCATGTACTCACTGAGACAATTTATGCACATTAGTATTGAGTACAGATTTTGTGCTTCAGGCACATGTCCTTCAGGGACTTGCTTCATGCAATTTCAATCCTTTCAAGGATTTTGTTTAAAGGGATTAAACTTTATGACACATTATATAGCTTTAATCCAGCTATTTATACATCTTTAGGGAATCGCTTTTGGCAATATGCTCTGTGCATTTAATACCCCTTAAAGATAATATGTTGGTCTCCGTAAATGTGTAATAAAGGGGCACAATTGAATCTATAAATATGGAGAAAATCCAACGTTCCTTATTTATGCCAAAAATATTGTGTCATACAAAGTAGGTATATTCCCTTCTATTCCGAACACCCAAGTATAACTTTCAGTATTAACATCTTTTGGGGTTCGTACTGTGGGTTTGTTCTTTCACGTTCATTCTCATCTATAATGGAATTACCTCATTCCATTTTGGCCAATGATATTGTCGACATTTAATAATTGAACGTGGTTCCAATTAACACAGCCCATTGATGATTTGAGTAGCTACTCTAAAACCAAAAATTGTCATTCATCAATTCATGATCTCACCATTCTCATTTGCATGCGCATGCATCAATTATAAGCATTTCTTTGCTTTTGGGTACCCAAGCCACTTCATGGGGCTTTTATTATGTGAGAATGTGGATTATAACCTCCAATGGAACGTTATTTTACAGTAGGGCGTGGATAATCTCTATTTAGGGAGTTGGAACATTTAGAACCCATATATCTGTCATGCTGCAGGCATGCCACAGATTAATACATACATGTCAATTAATTTCTAGGACTTTAACCCATACTATTTGCTACGCATTAGGCGTGTACAATATCAATATTGACATGTCAAAAGATTGTCCTTTCGAGACTTCAATCCACATCATTTGCTACGCAACAGGCATGCATCATATTGATCACTGCTATACCCATATTCTGTTCTTATGGGACTTTAATCTGTGCAGTGTATTATCAATGTATCCAACTTGCAATCTGTAAAATTTGCATTAATAATTCATGGATACATACAAGCCATTCTTTTGGAACAGACTTATCTCCCCATTTGGTTACCTTTCAAGATAAAATATCAAATAAGTATATAAGCATATAATAACACAAATATTGCTTACATCCTTAGGTGGGAGAAACTTTTCTCAAGAATCATTCAAGCTCGTATTGGCCCAGTAAATATAATGTAGCGCTTGATGATCTAGTTATATCCTGCAAGAGCAAAATCACAACTTTTTTCTCTGTCAAAAAAACAAATAACTCTCAGAGTTAGGATCACTCAATGGATTCTTTCTTCAGATGTTCATTCTAAAGAAATAAAATCTCTTATGAACAGAGAGTTACAAAAAGAGAAAAAATGCAAAAAATTGTGATATTGATTGCAAGAGAAGGTAAGCAATCAGGGAAGGAAGCTGGTGGGAGCAGACAACAAGCTCAGCAATCAAGGAAGGAAGCTGGTGGGAGCAAACAACAAGCTCTCATTTCTTCTAGTCTAGAAGAACTTCCGGAGATTAGAGCATAAGGTTGCCTTCACAGTTCCCTGATGTGGCGAAAACGTGATCAGGGATAGTCTCGCTTCCTGAATGGATGATCAGAGATAGTCTTGCTTCTCGGGCATGTTAAGTGCTCACTGATAAGAAAAACAAGTAGATATCGCATCACTAGGTATGGAGAAAACTGGATGTCTTCTGCAAAGAAAATTTCGTTAGTAACATATTTATACGCAAATAAGAGGAATAGGTAGAATCGGTGAATTTCAAATTAACCATAAGAAAATTGCGAGATTCTCGGGGTGCTTTTAAAAAAATAGCTCCGTGAAATCCGCAAAGCAAGATCGGCTTTTGACGAAAATAATACTTTGAAAACGCCGAAAGTGCCGACAAACATTAATGGAGGCCACGTGAAGTTTTGGAAAAAGAGAATATGGGGATCCGAAAAGATATTGGGATCCTGAAAAACTGTGGCCATATTTCCTCCTATAGATATTGCCTTTGCAAAACTTGATTGGAGCAACTGCGTTTCAACTTAACTTCCTTCATTTTCTGAAACTTTAGTTTTCTTAAGACTTTCTTCGAAACCTTCTTAAAAATGGCTTCCTCTTCTTCCTGCCCAAATTATTTCAATTTAAATGATGCTCCCACAACAAACAGTGACGCCAAAGTTTGGCGTCCATCCTTTGTATCCCAAAATCGTCATCTCACAGTTAATGATTCTGTGATTATGAATGATGCTACTGCTGTCATAGTAGCTAGGAATTTCATTACTCCAATGGATGAAATGCTGTTAACAGGGAGATCTGAGGAAGAGGCTATTGATGACTCAATGGCTTTTAGCATTCAGAGTGCTGCTTCTGTTTCTAACATGGCTGATCGTTTGCGTGCCAGAGCAAACGAGGTTGAGAGGTTAACAACTGAAAATTCGTCTCTCCAAAGAATGCTTCATGAGTCTCAACAGGAGGTTGAGAAACTTAAAGGAGAGAATAATGCCTTGTTGAAACTGGTGAGTTCGTACTCTGTTGATACACTGAGAAGGCTAGACATGCTGCAGGTCTCCAATGAAAGAATTTTGGGAGACCACGAGAGGCTCATGGCTAAGCTTAAGAGGCGTCGTCCTCTTCCTTCAGAGGCTTCCAGAACATAATGTAATTTTATAGATTTTACAGGGCCTGCACCTTCATTACAGGTGGAAAAAATCTATCTGTTGTATGTTCCTGTAATAATAATTGCGCACATTCTTAAACTTGCACCTGTGGTTTTTACGTCTTTTCAAAATGACGGTTTGGAACCTTGTGCCTTATAGGTTCAAATAACCACATTGACTCTCCCAAATTTCATCTTTCAAAGTATGGGAGTTTTGGCCTGGGCTAAACACAAACTCAGAATTTATTCGCCCTTTTCAAATGGACATGAAATATGAATTGAGTAAAAGCCACGATAATATCGCAATATAGTAGCGAAGAGCATTAACTACTATACACCCACAAACTCAAGTTCGGGATCTCTCATACATTTGGATCCATGGGCTTCCGGCCCAGATATAACAAAATATGTGGGGGGGCCTCAATTCATTATTTGAGGTTTATACTGATATTATCCATTTCACAGTGTATTCTTAACAACCGAAATTCACAAAATATATTTCTTCCTTGAGGTGTCGATTATAACATAATCGAACTTTATTAAATTCATCATTTTCTTATGCCAAAGAAATATGTGGCGTACCACAATCTGTAATAATACCTCAAGGGTTGTTCATTTAACTGTTGGAACTTTAGGTTCTTAACACTGTTAGATTTTGAACTTCAGGCCAAAATCACATATTCTCATGGTATGGACATTTTTACAATTTTCTGTACATATTTCTGGACTTCAAGCCCTTACATAATTGTCCATGTTTTGAGGAACTTCTGGCATCTCATTTAATTGCTCATCCATGAGTTTAAGGAACTGCAGGTTCCCTTTTGAATATAGTGACGGTTTACCCAAAATGGTTAATATTTATGCATACGTCACTATTCATGTATACGGTACTATTCATCAAGTCATGAATACGTATCTATTCATGTGTACAGTACATTTGTTAGTACAGTTATTATTCATGTGTACGGCACTTTTAACCAATACGGTACTGTTACATCATCAAGGAACTCTAGGTCCTTATTTACATGTCAAGGATCAAGGATCTTCAAGTCCGATCTCTTGTTTACAAGTATAGTTCTGGAGAGACTGCCAGCTCTCATATCAATATCATCATCAAGGATCTTCAAGTCCTGATGTAATTGTATGATGAGGATCAAGGAACTTCCGGTCCTGATCTGCATACTGTAAAAAACTCATCATACAGAACAATTAATCCATAAAATAAATTGTTGGTAAATAAATTACTGGTATGGACGATAAACCCGCACCATACTTTAAATAAATGTAAATGTGCGGTAAAATAAATTCATAAATTAAATTGCTTGCTGTATGGACGTTAATCCCGCACCATACCTTAAATAAAATTAAATGTGCGGTAAAGTAAATTCATAAAGTATGAGGGTTAATTCCACATCATACTTTAAGTAAAAGTAAATTTGCGATAAAGTAAACGTGCTTGTATGGGCACTAATTCTGCTCCATACATTTAAATAAAAGTGAAGGCATGGACGATAAACCCGCACCACCCTTTTAAATAGATAATGTTGTATGGGTAATAAACCTACACCATACAGTAAATAATGTACAGTAAAGTAATTTCATAAAGTATGAGGGTTAATTCCACATCATACTTTAAGTAAAAGTAAATTTGCGATAAAGTAAACGTGCTTGTATGGGCACTAATTCTGCTCCATACATTTAAATAAAAGTAAAGACAATTATTTGTGGATTCATATCAACACCACAATCAAATAATATAATATTATTATACTGATATATTAGTGGAAAGCTAGACACATCATGTTGGCTTTTCTTCTTTTCATCTGCAAACTTCACTAGCTTTGGATGTTAGTATGAGTATTAAATTGTGTGGAGAAATAATAAAATAATAGAAAAGGTAAGAGGCAGGGAGCTTATCGTTCCAGTTGGTTTGCTTGTATATCTCACTAGCAGACCACAACTCCTCCACTACTTTTCTTCCTTACATCAACATAATAGTTAGTAGTATAGATAATAGTGCAGTACAAAAATTATACCTGAGAGCTTCTCGTGCTGATAACGTGTTGTAAAATAACTGGGATATGTGCGAATATTGAGCTGCACGTAAAGTAGATGAGACACAGTATTTAACGAGGTTCGGCTATGCCTACGTCCCCGGAGAGCAGCAGTAGTAACTTTTCCACTATGTAAAATAATAGGGCTACAACTTTAGTGTTTACAATATGTATGGCTCACTCAATTTTCTCTCTTGGAGAATTTCTCTCTTGCTCCCTTTCCTCTCAACTCACTCACCCTCTTTCTTCCTTCTCTTCCTCTTCTCACATTTCATCTTCTCATTACAAGCAAATATAATGCCTATTTATAGGCAAAGCAAATGGCTTGGTTTGGTAGGTGTGTGGTTTGGTTTGGTAGGTGTGTGGTTTGATTTGGTGGGTGTGTGGTTTGAATGTTAGAGCATGTGGACTTCACCCATTCTTCTTTACAACATCAATAGAAATATCACATTTTTATACAGAAAAAAGACTTCCTTTAAAAGGAAGTTCATTAATTACAATTTTTAAACTACTATATAAAGTTAAAGAGCATTTCCAGTAACAACTAAAAATATATTTAAAAAAACCCCAAATAATCAGATTCCAAGGGAAGTTCATAGTTTTATCAGTCCCGATCTCTTGGACCACAGGAGTCCAAGAGATTGTGGTCACCCACCGTTGGATATTAATTCAATAGTTGAAAAAAGTTTCTTAAAATGAGTGCAAGAATGAGTGAACCGTTGAATTTACATCCAACGATGAGTGACCACAAATTTCTTGGACCCCTATAGTCCAAGAGATCAAGACTGATAATTTTATTTACATCCTTACTGCCTTTGGAGTTTGATTATTTGAAAAAAAAAAAATCCTAAAATTATGGCATACCAAATTTTCGATTTAAACCAATGTCTCACTCCCTTTGGAGTCTTTCAGAAAACAAAAAAATAAAACAAACGTTTTTTCTTATTTAATTTTTAAGTTTTATTTGAATGTCTCATTAGAGTCTTTAAAAAAATGTTTTTTCTTAATTAATTTTTAACAAGGTCGTAAGAACTTTTTAAAAAAATTGGATAAATTAAAGAAAACATTAAAATCAATATATTTAATAAGGATAAATTTGGAAAACAAATGATAGCTTATTTAATGCATTAATTGTTTTTTTTTTTTTTTTTTGAGAATCTTTCCTATTGAAAGGAGCGATAGCATATTAAACTCACACACACAACACGGAAGCTAGGACTCGAACCCAGGACCTTGTCTGAGGGAGTAAATACTCCAAACCATTACACTAGTGGGTCCTTTACTAATTACATTGTTTTAAATGTAAGAAAATAAACACATACCATGACAAAAAAAGAGAAAATTTAAATTAAAGAAAAAATTGCTAGCATTCCCACATGCAATTCAGACCTCATTGCAATCATCCTGTCTTTTCACTCACTATACAATGTACGAAGTCTTCATCTTTTAGGCTGTGGGCCGTCCACACACAACGAAGTGGACATTTCCAAATTCCAAGTTTGGAAAAAACAAAAGCTAGTGTAGACAAGAAAACAAAACTGAGGGACAGATATATTATTCAATAGAGGAGCCTGATCATCCAGATTAGCTAGCTTTGGCAAAGCTATGGAAGAAAAGAGATCCGGGAGCTTATACGGTGGATCTCTTATTGTGCCTAGTGTTCAAGAATTAGCCAAGAAGCCTATAACCGCCATCCCAGCTAGATACATACAGACTCGTCATCATGAACAACAAGACGATGTCATGTTCAATCCTGATCATGGTCAAGCTGAAATACCATTCATCGACATGCAGAAGCTGCTTTCTCAAGAATCGACTGATTCCGAATCTGAGTTAGCTATGCTCCATTTTGCTTGCAAAGAGTGGGGTTTCTTTCAGGTACACAACTTTTTTCACTCGTTTGTCTGTCTTGAGGAATTAATGAGAAAATTAAATCACAATTTAGCATCAATGGGAAGTTATTGGCAGGTAATGTTGGGTTAGAATTGATAGAGCAAGTACAAGTATTAGTAGCGTAGAAGAAAAAGTGTGTCCCTATAAATATATGTTAATTTGCTCGTGGATTTTTTTTGAAATCTTTACCTTGTTAGACGTGGTCCTAAGTTTAAATTCAAAAAACAACGGTTGTTAAATAAATGAAAAGGAGTTCAAGAATTCAGGTTTAGGCAATTAATCATGTCATTATACAAGTATTTTTACTTGATACTAACTAGGGCATTAAGAAAGTAATCATGGCCAACATTAAGACATTATGTATATATGTTACAGTTGGTAAACCATGGTGTGAGCTCTTCCTTGATGGACAAAGTAAAGATAGAAATTCAAGACTTCTTCAACCTAGCCATGGAAGATAAGAAAAAGCTTTGGCAAACCCCAGGAGACTTGGAAGGTTTTGGACAAGCCTTTGTAGTTTCAGAAGACCAAAAACTCGATTGGGCTGACATTTTCTTCATGACCACCCTTCCAGTCGAAATGAGGCGGCCTCACCTATTCCCAAACCTCCCTTCTCCTTTCAGGTCCTCTCCTCTCATCATCTCATCATATATATTACTGATGGGCTCGGTCTGAGTTGGTTCGATTTTGGGCTCAACTCAAACACCGAAACACTGGCTTTGGTTTGGTTATTTGGAAATCAGAGTCAAACCATAATTGATGAAAACCAACCACTTTGGTTAACCGAATTTGTTTTGTTGGTTTGGTTCAATTTGAATTTTTTGGCTTTTTTAGAGAGAGAGAGAGAGAGAGAGAGAGAGAGAGAGAGAGAGAAGAAGAAGAAGAAGAAGAAGAAGAAGAAGGAAAAAAAGAAAAGAAAAAAAAAAGGGGAGACGGGAAGAGGGAGTGATGACAGACAAACGTAAGAAGGAGAAAAAAAAATAGAGAAAGAGGGACTAATGGAGACAAGACAGACGGAGAAATGGAGAGAGAAGAAAAGAAAAAAGAAAAAAAAAGAGAGAGAAGACAAGATATGCATGTTTTGAGGGTTTTTTAAAAAATTTCTTAGGCATGCCCAACAACAAAAGCCAGCTTTTTATTATTTTTTTACTTCTTTAAACTATGTATTATATATATATTTTTATAATAATATTATATATAATATTTTTAAATATCATTGGTTTGATTTGGTTAAATTGTGATTTTGGATATTGCAAACCGTACATCGAATCATATATTTCGATTTGATTTGGGTTCAAATTGATGACCAAAAAAATTTTAAAAAAACCAAACCAACTCAAACTATCGATTTGACTTGGGCGGTTTGATCGGGTTACCGGTCTGAATGCCCAGCCCAAATATATACATATACTTTGTGTGCATGTGTTTGTGATTGGAACTGAGTATTTTTCTAAAACCGACTTATTGTTGACATGTAGAGAGACCTTAGAAGTTTACTCATTGGAACTGAAGAACCTAGCCTTGACTATCCTATCACAAATGGAAACTGCTTTGCAAATGGAAGCCAAGGAACTGACCAAGTTATTTGAAGATGGAATGCAATCAATGAGGATGAACTATTACCCTCCATGTCCTCTTCCGGCGGAAGTCATCGGTCTTACACCTCATTCTGATTCTGTAGGTCTCACCATCCTCCTACAAGTGAATGAAATGGATGGTCTCCAAGTAAAGAAAGATGGGATTTGGGTTCCTGTTAAGCCACTACCAGATGCCTTTATTGTCAACATTGGAGACATTTTAGAGGTAATCGTATGGCTCTCAATTTCACATAACTGATCCTATGGTGAATACTTGTGTAAATCTATAGTACATAGTTCTACAACATAACATATAGAAGAATATCGACACAAAAATAAATAGGAAACATTACCCCTGTTTAAACATGTCATTTTACAATATGGGGCTGTAATGTTTGCCTTCTTCTATTTGTGCCATATTTACTGATAATAGTGTCAATCAGTTGCATATCTCTCACGTAGATGGAACTAGACTCGATTGTTTGAGTTACGTTGCTTTGTGAGAGATGTGTTCAACAGTAATTTCAAATCAAGATTCATACATAATCATTTTATCTACTGCAGCTACATAATTTTGTGTGTGTATATGGGACTCATGGCAGATTCAAACAAATGGGATTTATCGAAGCATTGAGCATCGTGCAACAGTTAACTCTGTAAAAGAACGGCTGTCAATCGCCACATTTCACAACCCAGCACTTGATGTTGAAATTGGTCCGGCTAGCTTGGTCACTGAGCAAACACCTGCAGTATATAAAAGGGTGGGAGTTCAAGATTATGTGAAAGCCCTTTTTGAACGTAAGCTTCAAGGAAAGTCTTTTCTTGAAGAACTTAGGATAAAGTAAGATGGTGGTGAGATTTAGACAATCTGTGAGCGTGGAATTGCAACCATGTATTAGTGGTATCTAATTTTCTGAAGAAATAAACCAAAGCCTACCAGTGCAGATGGTGTCCAACTGATGAAGTGTGCCCTGCCAATAGAGTTTATTTTGTTGGTTGCTCTTGAAATGTGAAGAGGTTGCTGCCCTTTAATATCATTTCAAATATATAGCCCTTTACTATCTAATAAATGAGAATAATCATGCCCTAGCTGATTATGATCCTCATCATTAGTACCTCCAGTCTCTTAATTATAAATAAATTGTTGCAACTAATGTGATGTGAAAGTTATAAACTCATCTCTTATAAGTTCATCTTCTTCTTTCTTTCTTGTTTTTACTTTAATCTAATCTCAACTTTGGAAATAGGGATTCAAATTCAAGTGTAGAGTAGGGAGCACATCCGCTTTAGCTAATTTGGCTAAGCCCATATCTGCTTAGTTCATCTTCTTTTACTTCATCCTTATAGCTTAAATAGGTTCATCACCCTTAGATATAAATAAAGTGGAGCACCTATATATAGTTCATCCTTCTTTTAAGCTTTTAGGCTTTTAAATTGACTTGACTTGATAGTGTTATCTGTTTTTGTTTTCCGTGAAGCAAATGGTGTGGCACATACTACGCAACATGTGTCATTTCCGATATAACTTGATTTTTTATTTGTCTTGTTGAGTCAAATACTACGCATATTTTGTGTGGTACATACAACTTGCACAAATCAATTTCGACTATTGTCAATTTATGAATTTGTGACCATTGATGTGAGCATAATCCAAGAAATTAATCAACCGTATTTTTTTAGAATGCTGCTTGTTAGCTACTACTGTAATCACCATATGAGGTGTAAAACCGTTGATGATACCTACAACCTTTAGTATACAATATATAATTAAAAGGTTAACTATAATTAATTTAAAATTAGTAATTATTTTAGTGACACTTCTCTTCTTAATGTTAAAAGAAATTTCTTTTTCCTTTTTTTTTGGTTACAAGGCAGGCCTTAGCCAAAAAAGAAAAAAAAAAAAAAAAAAAAAAAAAGCTAACAAGGCACAGCCCTACCTTGGGCTCTCCCTAGTTCATCATCCAACAGCAAGCTTGAGAGGGAGATATGAGCAGACTCGTAGTTATGAAGCTCCAAGGGTAACTCATACCCCAAGTTAGGAAGGTGATCAACTGCTCTGTTTTGCTCCCTATAAATATGAGAGACATTGCATCTCCAATCACGGTTAAATAACAACTTGCCATCTTCAATCAGACAATAGACAAAAAACAGAGGATGTGAATGATTACAATCCTTAGCAATCAGAGAGACAACAGACAAGGAATCACATTCAATATCAAGGGACCTAAAAGAAATTTCAAATTCTAATCCACCTCCCGTGTTAATTAAAACAAATCCTAATTAATCTTTATATATATACACTCACGGCACGTGCAAAATTATTCCAAAATTTCCTCACAATAATGGTCACAAATCTTAAATCTATATATATAAAGCAAAAGGCAGAGAATGGTGAAACATTCAAAATACCAGAAAATGCCCTTTGTTAATTCAAACATTAAGAATTGAAATTATTAATTAAATGAGGATAATATAGTAAATTCACATTTTTAATATTAAAAAAATTAAAATTAAAAACAAAATAAGATAATAGGTCCTACTTTGATGGAACATAACTACCCTGTTATCTTTTATTAATTTTAAAAAAAAAATAAAAAAAAAAAAGAAAATCAATTGGCACATGCGTGAGCATGTGTCAAGGGGCTAGTCATTGATTATTGCTGCCCTGCCCATTGGTCCCATATCCAACCGCTAGTTCAAGTCCAGACAAGAAAACAAAACTGACTCACGTGTATTTAACGTGTGGGGTGGGGGGTGGGGGGGGTGGTCGGTGGAGAGTCGAGCAAATAAAAAAAATAAAAAAGGACAAAACCAAAATTTAAATTCTATAAAAGATAGAGTCAAGCAAATAAAAAAATATCCAGATTAAGCAGCCATATTAGTTAGCTTTGGCAAAGCTATGGAAGAAAAGGCATCGAGGAGCTTGTACGGTGGCTCTCTTATTGTGCCTAGTGTTCAAGAATTGGCCAAGAAGCATATAATCACCATCCCACCCAGATACATACAGCCTCATCATCACCATCACCAACAAGATCAAGTGATATTCAACTCTGATGCGGAAATACCATTCATTGACATGCACAAGTTGCTTTCTCAAGACTCAATTGATTCTGAATCTGAGTTAGCTAAGCTCCATTTTGCTTGCAAAGAGTGGGGTTTCTTTCAGGTAGACACCATTTTTCACTCCTTTGGACTGTTTTGAGGAATTAATTAGAAGATGACATCACACTTGTGATAGTATATTATATTGATGGAGCAATAATATACTTCAATCAGAAGTTATTGGAAATGTTGGGCCAAAATTGGTAAAGTAAGTACAAGTATTAGTAGCGTATCGTCAAGGGGCTAATTTGTTTCGGTGGGAATTTTAACTTAAATTATAAGATGTTTGTTATAAGATATGGGGAGCTTCACTCTAGGCCTAGAAGTGGCTCGCTGCTGAGTATCATAGTTCTGTGTGTGTGTGTGTGTGTTTTTTTTTTTTTCCTTCTTAAGAGAGATATATTTTTTATATTGTGAAATCTTCATTTTGTTGGAAGAAGTGCTGAACGACAGTTGCTACATAAATAAAACAAGTTCACAAATTCGACTTTAGGCAACTAATCGTGTAATTATACATGTAATAAGAACGTATTTTTACTTGTTACTAACTAGGCATTTAAAAAGTAATCGTGTACAACATAACATAGTATATGCATGTCACAGTTGGTAAACCATGGAGTGAGCTCTTCCTTGATGGAGAAAATAAAGACAGAAGTTCAAGACTTCTTCAACCTTCCCATGGAAGAGAAGAAAAAGCTTTGGCAAACCCCAGGAGACGTGGAAGGTTTTGGACAAGCCTTTGTAGTTTCAGAAGACCAAAAGCTCGATTGGGCTGACCTTTTCTTCATGACCACCCTTCCAGTTCAAATAAGGAGGCCTCGTCTGTTCCCAAACCTCCCTTCTCCTTTCAGGTCCTCTCCTCTCATCATCTCATCTTATTACTTTGTGTGCATATCCATATGTTTGTGATTTTGTGCAATATGATTATATATATGAATGTGCGTGAATCCATGATGTATATAGGTCCACCTCGATACAATTTAATGATCCAATTAAGTGTTCATTTTCTTTGGCATTATTTTTAGTATGGATACATACATGACGTCCGGCTTCCAATAATAATAAACACAAGCTATCAATATGGCCTCGACAATGTGTGTAAATCATTGTTGTCAACAAAATTTATCGACATGTTATCGATACATTTTCACCAACAATATTGATGCACATATAGATCAATTCAATTTTTAAGAATTAAAGACCAAACATCCTGCACATAGAATTTATGCATATATATGTAGGTGACTGAATTTCGATAACCAAGTTATTTTTTACATGTAGAGAGACCTTAGATGATTACTCATTGGAGCTGAGGAACCTATCCATGACTATCCTATCCCAAATGGAAACTGCTTTACAAATGGAAGACAAGGAAGTGACCAAGTTGTATGAAGATGGAATGCAACAAATGAGGATGAACTATTACCCTCCATGTCCTCATCCAGGGAAAGTCATCGGTCTTACACCTCATTCTGATAGTGTAGGTCTCACCATCCTCCTACAAGTCAATGAAATGGATGGTCTCCAAGTGAAGAAAGATGGGATTTGGGTTCCTGTTAAACCACTACCAGATGCCTTTATTGTCAACGTTGGAGACATTTTAGAGGTGATCATCTTTAACAATTATCCAAAAACTAAGCTTCATTCACCATAATAATTTTATCTATTGCAACTATATGATTTTTGTTTTGTTTTTTGTGTTCATGGCAGATTCAAACAAATGGTGTTTATCGCAGCATTGAGCATCGGGCAACAGTTAACTCTGTGAAAGAAAGGCTCTCGATCGCTACATTTTACAACCCGGAATTTGGTGGTGAAATTGGTCCAGCTCCTAGCTTGGTCAGTGAGCAAACACCTGCAGCATATACAAGGGTGGGACTTGAAGATTATTTCAAAGCCTTTTTCGAACGTAAGCTTCAAGGAAAGTCTTTTCTTGATGAGCTGAAGATAAAGTATTAGAAAATTACTCAATTCCATTTAATTTTCTGAAGAAATAGAAAGCGGTGTAGTCTTGTATAATTAGTATTGTTTTAGGGTAATGTTAGGTTTACTACATTTTTATATCACATTGTGTACCACCTCTCTAATAGAGGTGGAGCCCATCAATATAATGGGACCCCACCTCTATTAGAAAGATAATACACAATATGATAAGCCTAGCATTTCCTACTATTATATTATCGCCTCAAACTCGATTTGTGTGAGTGCCACCTGCTCTTATAACTTTATAAGGCAGTTCAGTGTGAAATCTCTCCAAGATTAAAAGAAGAAAACCCTTTTTTTAATTAATAACCAATAGTGCGTACATTTAATTACAAAAGGCACAATTGGAAAGAAACCAAAAAAATAGTGGATTATACAATCACTCCACCCTCCCCTCAAATCTAAACATGGGACTTTTACCCCTCTTGAATCCCCACTTAAACCCATTTAAACTTCAACAGTACAATTAAAGACATCTAAAATATCAATTTCAAGGGAGTAACAAACTAATATAAGAGCATAGTTTTATTTCTCTCTTGATGTAGGTTCTCTATGTTATGTCTTGGAGGAAGATTAATGGCGGTTGGTTTTCCTTTTGTCGGCGTTGTTTTAGTTTTGTAATTTTAGTTTAGTTTGTTCAATAAGATCTAGAAACTTTATGAGTTGTCTATGTTGTTTTACTTTCATAATTCCATAAACTTTGTTGAATTTGCTTGAGTTCATAGTCTCTTTAAGAGTGTCATTCTGGTTAACATCCTGTTTTGTCATCGATGTAATTTGACGAGATTTGAGGCAACTAAGACGATGGATAGGAGTTTTAGAAAATTTATTTTTTGGTAGTGATTCTCTCCATATCATTTCATTTCTGCAATTTGATCATATTCACCATACTGCTATTGGAATGGCTCCTTTTATAGTCTTTTTCCTTCGAACTTTTTTTGTCTGATTGATTTAACAAACTTAAATTGCTTTTTATAAATTAAAAAAATTCTAGTTTGAGTTTGAATTTGATTTCGATACGTTACTCTCTTTTTCACTCAAGCTTTTTTTATTTTATTTTATAGGCAAAGATATTAGCATATGCCAACCACCAAAATAAAATCGATCTACAATTCAGACGTCATTGCAAACATCCTGTCTTTTCTTCTTTTTTGGGTCAAAAACATCCTGTCTTTTCACTCACTATACAATGTACGAAGACTTCATCTATTAGGCTGTGGGCTTCCAGACACAACAAAGTGGACATTTCCAAATTCAAAGGTTGGACAAAACAAAAACTAGTGTAGACAAGAAAACAAAACTGAGGAACAGATATATTATTGGGAAATAGCTTAAAATGCCACCTTTTTTATAATTTTAACTAAAAATACCATCCCTTCCCAATTTTTTTACAACTACCACCTATAAATACATTTTTATTGTGGAATTATTGTACCCATTTCAGTTTTTCAAAAATTGGGTTCTCTCTCAACTCTCTTGGCTCTATCTCTCTTCAGCCCTTCTCTCTCCCTCGTGTAACTCTCTCTCTCTCCGACGCAATCGTCTTTCTCCCTCAGCGGTGGCTATTCATCCAAGCTTAACTCCACGATTCACATCCACGAGGTACTGTTCATCTTCCTTGTCTTTGAAATTTGGGGTTTTTGTGAATTTGGTTTATGGTGTATGGATTTGTAAGAAATTGATTTAGGGGTTTCTTCGAAATTGGTTTTGGGTCTCAATTCTTTGTGCCCAAGTACTAATTAATACCAGTCATGGAGAATTGTCACTGAATGAAGCATCCGTAGAGAATTGTTGGATGAAAATATCTTTGCTATATTCATGCTACTTCCTCTTGCGGGTGGTTTATGTTGAGTTAATATTTAAATTTTAAAATGCATTCTTTTTTCAATTTTGATTTCAACGTTTTCTTCAAAATTGTTTGTGTGTAAATGCAAAATAAAGGCATAGATTCTAATTGGACTATTCATTTTGCCCAAAAGCATTCCTGATGCTTGATCTTTGTCAGTGTAACAATCATGTTATGGAATTATAAGTTTGCACATACAATTTGATGGTTGTCTAATTATATGTTTCATGTTTTGGAAAATTTCTGGTATTTCTTGAAACCAACCATGGCTGACTAGTTCACATTCTCATTATCAATTTTTTTTTCTTTCCCAATTTGCTTTATCCGCCATATAGTATTGTGATTTTAATAATTATTTTTCTTATAGATGTTCACATATTAACTGGTGAAAATAATTGAACAGAGAAAATCCAATGATGCAGAAGTCGAGTCACTGCGAGAGGAATACCATCAAAGGGTTGCAACACTTGAAAGGAAGGTAGGTCTTCTCATAAAGTCTTGTTTATAATCGTGCTTGGATTGATCTAGGTGTTATATGTGCCCCTTATGTTTTTGATGAAATTGGTACTTGCCTATTTTTAATTCAGCTCCTGATAATTGGAGGGGCTATGCCAACTTATGATTGCAGGTGTATGCTCTTACAAAGGAAAGGGACACGCTTCGGCGGGAGCAGAATAAGAAAAGTGATGCAGCTGCTCTTCTGAAGGAAAAGGATGAAATAATTAATCAAGTTATGGCTGAAAGTCTCTTTCTGTCCCTGTCTGTCTCTGTTTCTCTTGAGAAGCTCAATATGTTCTACATATTTTGTGCCTCATAGTGAATTTCCGTTACTTGTAAATCATGATTTCTTTAGCGTATTTAATTGCATTGTGTTTTTCGTTTCGGGTAGAACAGAGTTTTCAATGATAGGATTTATTTGGAAAAAAGGAATTCTGGTAGTTATGCTGTGTTCTCTATTTTTGCATGAAAGTTGAAAGTAAGATGTCCCATCTATATGTGTGACAGCTTCAGGATTATGGCCTTCGTCTACTGAAAGGAAATTGCTATTTGATCCTGTTATATCTTTTATGGGACAAACAAATGAGGGAAGTAGTGTTGATTCATCACAGAAAGCTGAGTCTTCAGAGCATCCGCCAAAGGTTGACAAATCATCAGGGGAATCTGAATCTCCACAAAAACTCTCTACTGTTGAGGCAAAGGAAGGGGTCAAAACAGAAACTTTACAACACTCTTCAACTGAACAGATGGCTGATAAGGAGGAAACTGAAGTTGTCAAGGAAGAAACAGATGATAAGCATGCTGCGACGGTGGAGGAAACAGAGACTGTGGTAGCAGAGCCTGAAAAATCTGAATCTGAATCTGAAAAATAGAAAATCTATATGATGGGGGTTTTCTGGCTAGCTAAAAATCTGTGAGAAATGATGAATCCATCTGATTGCAGCCTATTTAATGTTTAATACCTTCATTAAAAAAAGGTTGTTGATAGTGCTTTGACTATCTTGCAGATTATAATGGCAAAACCAGCAGGTGGCCCTAGTGAGAGAGATCAGCATGCAGGGATGGATGAGGACTAATTTTGTGTGTATGACAATTGACTATCTTTGCTTGTATTGCTCTATGTTAGGGATCTTTTGTTCCATTTTAGTAACAATTTTGTTTAGGAGAAAAAGAAACATATTGCAGTTCATGCTTTGTAAATGCCATCTTCTGTTATGATGGACACGTGGTATGCTCTTGTTGGGTAGGTTTTGGATTGAAACCATGGTCGAGTGCTTGAGCCATGTTTAGTGTGAAGCTTGAATGGATTTTCTTTTCTGTTGTATTTGGCCCTTGTCTTTTCAAGCATGCCAAAAATCATCCTAGTTTTGTAATATGTGGTTTGTGTCCAATTAATTTACTGTGGACCTTGCATTTTTGTACCCAATATTTGATAGTTGCCTTCTTTTGAACGAAGATTCATTGAGGGAGAGAATTACTTTCCTTTTGAATATGAATCGATGTGCAACTCCAACTATCATTTCAAAGGTCAACATCAATTCATGCTAATATAAGGATGGATAACAATTGTCGTGTCCATGAGATTCGAATTCAGGATTACTTTTCAACAAAGTGGAGACTCTGTTATTAGACCAAATGGCCATTGACATACGATATAATAGCAATATTAGGCCAATACATGTACACTATAGAGGCAATATTAAAGCAATATAACCACAATACGATAGCAATAATATTACAATATCACCTATAAAAATATAATTATTGTCCACTTATTGCTGATTTTGCACATGTTCAGAAATTTTGTTCTCTCTTAGCTCACTCGGCTCTCTCTCTCTGGCACATCTCTCTCTCTGGCACATCTCTCTCTCTCTTTGGTATCTGTCTATCGCAGCTCTCTATCTCTCTCTCTCTCTCTCTCTCTCTCTCTCTCTCTCTCTAGTGCAACTCTCTCTTTGCTCTCTTTCTGTAGCGCAGCTCTCTCTCTGTCTCTCTCTAGCTTCGTTCTGCCTCTTTCTCCCCTTATTCGCTCTCTGTCTCTTTATTCATACCTTCCTTTTTTTGTAAATTATTTTTTAGTTGTTATTATTTTTTAAAATAATTTCTTACAATGTCTTACGATGCAATTATGATGCACCTGACTGCCTGTTTTTGAAAGGCACGTTGTTTCTTTCTCCTCCTCGTCTTCTTTTTGAATGCAATATGGCCCAAACAGTAAACCCATTGATGAGCTGTAGTCAATATACATACACTAGGTCAATATAATGGCAATACGATAGCAATAGCATTACAATATACATGCAATATGATGGCAATATGCATACAATATTAGTACAATACACAGGCAATATTAGTACAATACACATGCAATAGGACAGCAATATTAAGTCAATCTACATACAATACACACACATCCATTACAGACTACAATTTAGACATGGAAAATAAATCGCCACCGAACCCTAACAGTACTATCCCAAGAAGCAAAAATTATTTCTTTCATAAAACTTGACAATTCAATTGTTATTACATAGTCAACCAATCTTTGCTCTATTACATACATACTTCCCACCTATAATTATAAATAATGGAGAGCTCACAAATTCTACTAATTTGATCTTAACTTCATCAATTTGTTCTTCGTTGTATGAGTTAGCTCTCCCTTCTTGCACATTTTCCAAGTTGTTCTGTTCTCCTCCCGTGTAGCAATATCAGCAACAACAGGTTATCTACATATCTGAAATCATAACTGCACATGATTCTCAATTAGCAAAGAGGAAAACCATTTTCTTTTATAACTTCGGTTCTGAAATATATAACAAAATGCAAATATCTTTGCTTCTGAAAAGGAGCAAAAGTTTGTCAACCAATTCATAGTAAAAACGAAGAAACTAGTGAACATAACCAGAAAAATGCTAACCTGCAAAACCAACTCCAATACTTTAACCACATCATTAATACTTGAGATTTTCTTCTCATGGATTATGATTAGAGGATTTTCCAATTCCTATCAGCACATACACAAGTTTGAAGATAATCAGCATCAAGCAAAAAGGGACTTGAGGTGCTGCTAACTTTAACAAGCAGCCCTCTAACAGTTTCAAGACATAGTTATCGCTGAGTCAAACTAAAACTTACACATTTCTGATTGTTCTGGTTGGTGATGAAATAAGGGGATATGTAGCCCCTGTCTAGCTTCATTCCCTCAACAACCTCCAGCTCGTTGTCCAATGTTTTCCCATCCTGCAAAAATTAACATAGTGTGAAGCTTACATGTTTTGGGTATCATTTGGGAATAAAAAACTAAAATAAAATTATTTGCCCTCCAATATATTTCTGTACAAATTTCATAAGACCCATACATACCTCACTTTAAAACAACAATAAAAAGAAGCTGATATCATCCATATTTCAGCCCTTGCAATATGGTAACTACACTAATATGCCTATGACAAATCTGCTGACTAGAAACAGACATAGGCAAATAAAGTCACATACCCATCAGCACAGCCACTGTCCAGGTCGTGATGAGATACAAGCCAATAGACGACCACAACCAAATTGCTCTTCAATATGCTGGTCAAGAGTTGTCTTTATCAAACGAAATCAGAGAACCACAATTTTAAAGATTCCAACATAAATGAATTACCTGAAGTTTAGTAATCAACCCTTTCTTCTCTTCTTCAAACTCTCTGATCTAGTATTCAGAGAAAAAAATATAAGAATACCTAGCAGTGAAAGGATTAAAGAATGACAAAAT
This sequence comes from Prunus persica, assembly GCF_000346465.2. NCBI lineage: Eukaryota > Viridiplantae > Streptophyta > Magnoliopsida > Rosales > Rosaceae > Prunus > Prunus persica. Next base: position 8,871,779 of record NC_034012.1, on the reverse strand, counting down.
CAGACAATGAATAAACCGGCTAGCATACCTGAGCCCTTAATTTCCTAATCTGTCCTTCTTGAGCAGCCTGCTTTTTTGAAAGCTCTTCACCTGGTACATAAAAATGCAAAAATGAAGGAATTTCCATAATTATTGATATGATTGCATAAAGAAACCCTCCTCGCATCCACAATAGAACATTGGCTACGTTGAAATTCACTATGAGGCACAAAATATGTAGAACATATTGAGCTTCTCAAGAGAAACAGAGACAGACAGGGACAGAAAGAGACCTTCAGCCATAACTTGATTAATTATTTCATCCTTTTCCTTCAGAAGAGCAGCTGCATCACTTTTCCTATTCTGCTCCCGCCGAAGCGTGTCCCTTTCCTTTGTAAGAGCATACACCTGCAATCATAAGTTGGCATAGCCCCTCCAATTATCAGGAGCTGAATTAAAAATAGGCAAGTACCAATTTCATCAAAAACATAAGGGGCACATATAACACCTAGATCAATCCAAGCACGATTATAAACAAGACTTTATGAGAAGACCTACCTTCCTTTCAAGTGTTGCAACCCTTTGATGGTATTCCTCTCGCAGTGACTCGACTTCTGCATCATTGGATTTTCTCTGTTCAATTATTTTCACCAGTTAATATGTGAACATCTATAAGAAAAATAATTATTAAAATCACAATACTATATGGCTGATAAAGCAAATTGGGAAAGAAAAAAAAATTGATAATGAGAATGTGAACTAGTCAACCATGGTTGGTTTCAAGAAATACCAGAAATTTTCCAAAACATGAAACATATAATTAGACAACCATCAAATTGTATGTGCAAACTTATAATTCCATAACATGATTGTTACACTGACAAAGATCAAGCATCAGGAATGCTTTTGGGCAAAATGAATAGTCCAATTAGAATCTATGCCTTTATTTTGCATTTACACACAAACAATTTTGAAGAAAACGTCGTTGAAATCAAAATTGAAAAAAGAATGCATTTTAAAATTTAAATATTAACTCAACATAAACCACCCGCAAGAGGAAGTAGCATGAATATAGCAAAGATATTTTCATCCAACAATTCTCCACGGATGCTTCATTCAATGACAATTCTCCATGACTAGTATTAATTAGTACTTGGGCACAAAGAATTGAGACCCAAAACCAATTTCGAAGAAACCCCTAAATCAATTTCTTACAAATCCATACACCATAAACCAAATTCACAAAAACCCCAAATTTCAAAGACAAGGAAGATGAACAGTACCTCGTGGATGTGAATCGTGGAGTTAAGCTTGGATGAATAGCCACCGCTGAGGGAGAAAGACGATTGCGTCGGAGAGAGAGAGAGTTACACGAGGGAGAGAGAAGGGCTGAAGAGAGAGATAGAGCCAAGAGAGTTGAGAGAGAACCCAATTTCTGAAAAACTGAAATGGGTACAATCATTCCACAATAAAAATGTATTTATAGATGGTAGTTGTAAAAAAATTGGGAAGGGATGATATTTTTAGTTAAAATTATAAAAAAGGTGGCATTTTAAGCTATTTCCCTATATTATTCAACAGAGGACTATACTACTAACAACCTAACCTGGGCTATAGCCCAGTAGACTTGTTTTTAAAAAGACTAAAATAGTCTAAAATAGTACCCGAGCCTAGGCCAATCTTATTAACGAATCCCCACTAGGCTGGCTGACCAAAAACTCGATTGGGCTGACATTTTCTTCATGACCACCCTTCCAGTCGAAATGAGGCGGACTCACCTATTCCCAAACGTCCCTTCTCCTTTCAGGTCCTCTCCTCTCATCATCTCATCATATATACATATACTTTGTGTGCATTTGCATGTGCATGTGTTTGTGACTTTGGCAATATCGACAAAATATTGATGCGCATATAGACAGTCTCTTCTCTTTAAGTAAAGACCGAACGTCCTGCACATAGAATTTTTGAATACATGATATATGTGAGTATTTTTCTAAAACCGACTTATTGTTTACATGTAGAGAGACTTTAGAAGTTTACTCATTGGAACTGAAGAACCTAGCCTTGACTATCCTATCACAAATGTAAACTGCTTTGCAAATGGAAGGCAAGGAACTGACCAAGTTATTTGAAGATGGAATGCAATCAATGAGGATGAACTATTACCCTCCATGTCCTCTTCCGGCGGAAGTCATCGGTCTTACACCTCGTTCTGATTCTGTAGGTCTCACCATCCTCCTACAAGTGAATGGAATGGATGGTCTCCAAGTAAAGAAAGATGGGATTTGGGTTCCTGTTAAGCCACTACCAGATGCCTTTATTGTCAACATTGGAGACATTTTAGAGGTAATCGTATAGCTCTCAATTTCATATAACTGATCCTATGGTGAATACTTATGAAATTCTATAGTTCATAGTTCTACAACATAACATATAGAAGAATTTCGACAAAAAAAAATAAATAGAAAACATTACCCCTGTTCAAACATGTCATTTTATAATATAGGCCATAATGCTTGCCTTCTTCTATTTGTGCCATATTTACTGATGATAGTGTCGATCAGTTGCATCTCTCACATAGATGGAACTAGACTCGATTGTTTGAGTTACGTAGCTTTGTGAAAGATGTGTTCAACAGTAATTTCAAATCAAGATTCATCCATAATAATTTTATCTATTGCAGCTATATAATTTTGTGTGTGTATGTGGGACTCATGGCAGATTCAAACAAATGGGATTTATCGAAGCATTGAGCATCGTGCAACAGTTAACTCTATAAAAGAAAGGCTGTCAATCGCCACATTTCACAACCCAGCACTTGATGGTGAAATTGGTCCGGCGTCTAGCTTGGTCACTGAGCAAGCACCTGCAGTATATAAAAGGGTGGAAGTTCAAGATTATGTGAAAGCCCTTTTTGAACGTAAGCTTCAAGGAAAGTCTTTTCTTGATGAACTTAGGATAAAGTAAGATGGTGGTGAGATTTAGACAATATGTGAGCGTGCAATTGCAACCATGCATGTAGTGGTGGTATCTAATTTTCTGAAGAAATAAACCAAAGCCTACCAGTCCAAATGGTGTCCAACTGATGAAGTGTGCCCTGCTCGTAGAGTTTATTTTGGGCATGTTGGTTGCTCTTGAAATGTGAAGAGGTTGCTGCCCTTTAATATAATTTCAAATATATAGCCCTTTATTATGTAATAAATGAGAATAATCATGCCCTAGCTGACTATGATCCTCATCATTAGTACCTCCATTCTCTTAATTATAAATAAATTGTTGCAACTAATGTGATGTGAAAGTTATAAACTCATCTCTTATAAGTTCATCATCTTCTTTCTTTTTTTATACAAACGATATTATACTTTAATCTAATCTCAAATTTGGGGAGGGGGATTCAAACTCATGTGTAGAGTAGAGAGCACATCCGCTTTACCTAATTTGACTAAGCCTATATCTGCTTAGTTCATCTTCTTTTACTTCATCCTTATAGCTTAAATAGGTTCATCACCCTTAGATATAAATAAAGTGGTTCACCTATATATAGTTCATCCTTCTTTTAAGCTTTTAGGATTCTAAATTGACTTGACTTGATAGTTCTCTGTTTTGTTTTCCGTGAAGCAAATGGTGTGGCTAACATACTCGTTCTCATTATGCATTCTCTTTATCGAAACATCTATATGATATGGGGACTCTCCCAATATCATTTGTGATGCTTAGTTGAAGATGTATTGTAATAAGTTTTGATGAAATAATTATCGATTTTTCTCTCTAAAAAAAGACACTTGACTTGATTGGAGTAGCTTTCTAGATGTTGACATGTGTCATTTCCGATATAACTTGATTTTTGATTTGTCTTGTTACGCATATTTTATGTGGTATATATAACTTGCACAATCAATTTCGACTATTGTCAATTTTTGAATTTGTGACCATTGATGTGAGCATAATTCAAGAAATTAATCAACCGTATTTTCTTAGAATGTTGCTTGTTAGCTACTACTGTAATCACCATATACCATCAGAATGAGGCATAAAACCGTTGATGATACCTACAACCTTTAGTATACAATATATAATTAAAAAGTTAACTATAATTAATTTAAATTAATAATTATTTCAATGACACTTCTCTTCCTAATGTTAAAAGAAATTTCAAATTCTAATCCACCTCCCATGTTAACTTAAAAAACTCCTAATTAATCTTTATATATATACACTCACGTGTCGGCACGTGCAAAATTATTCCAAAATTTCCTCACAATAATGGTCACAAATTTTAAATCATAGATTATTGCTGCCCTGCCCATTGGTCCCATATCCAACTACTTGTTCAAGTCCAGAAAAGAAAACAAAACTGACTCACGTATATTTAACGTGATTCGTGAGCAAGAGAGAGAGTCAAGCAAATAAAAAAAAAATCCAGATTAAGCAGCCATATTAGCTAGCTTTGGTAAAGCTATGGAAGAAAAGGCATCGAGGAGCTTCTACGGTGGCTCTCTTATTGTGCCTAGTGTTCAAGAATTGGCCAAGAAGCCTGTAATCACCATCCCACCCAGATACATACAGCCTCATCATCACCATCACCAACAAGATCAAGTGATATTCAACTCTGATGCAGAAATACCATTCATTGACATGCACAAGTTGCTTTCTCAAGACTCAATTGATTCTGAATCTGAGTTAGCTAAGCTCCATTTTGCTTGCAAAGAGTGGGGTTTCTTTCAGGTACACACCATTTTTCACTCCTTTGTACTGTCTTGAGGAATTAATTAGAAGATGACATCACACTCGTGATAGTATATTATATTGATGGAGCAATATATATACTTCAATCAGAAGTTATTGGTAACGGTGGGCCAAAATTGGTAAAGTAAGTATAAGTATTAGTAGCATAGAAGAAGAAGCCTATCGTCAAGGGCGGAGCTAGAATTGTAAATTTGGGGCACCCGAAATAGAAAATACAAGCATATAAAATATTTACGTATTCAATAGTTACATGTTTAAAGCTAAATATTTCTAATTTAGTCATGTCTAATTTGTTTCAGTGGAAATTTTAACTTAAATTATAAATTGTTTATTACTAGTTCTATAAATTATATATAATATAATATAGTAGAGATAATAAAAAATCTGTGGGTGGGGGGCAGTGTGGTTATGTGTGTGTGTTTTTTTTATCTGTATTGTGAAATCTTCATTTTGTTGGCAGAAGTCCTGAGCGACAGTTGCATAAATAAAACAAGTTCGCGAATGCGAGTTTAGGCAATTAATTGTGTACTTATACATGTAATAAGCATGTATTTTTAGTTATTACTAACTAGGCATTTAAAAAGTAATCGTGTGCAACATAACATAGTATATGCATGTTACAGTTGGTAAACCATGGAGTGAGCTCTTCCTTGATGGAGAAAATAAAGACAGAAGTTCAAGACTTCTTCAACCTTCCCATGGAAGTGAAGAAAAAGTTTTGGCAATCCCCAGGAGACGTGGAAGGTTTTGGACAAGCCTTTGTAGTTTCAGAAGACCAAAAGCTCGATTGGGCTGACCTTTTCTTCATGACCACCCTTCCAGTTCAAATAAGGAGGCCTCGTCTGTTCCCAAACCTCCCTTCTCCTTTCAGGTCCTCTCCTCTCATCATCTCATCTTATTACTTTGTGTGCATATCCATATGTTTGTGATTTTGTGCAATATGATTATATATATGAATGTGCGTGAATCCATGATGTATATAGGTCCACCTCGATACAATTTAATGATCCAATTAAGTGTTCATTTTCTTTGGCATTATTTTTAGTATGGATACATACATGACGTCCGGCTTCCAATAATAATAAACACAAGCTATCAATATGGCCTCGACAATGTGTGTAAATCATTGTTGTCAACAAAATTTATCGACATGTTATCGATACATTTTCACCAACAATATTGATGCACATATAGATCAATTCAATTTTTAAGAATTAAAGACCAAACATCCTGCACATAGAATTTATGCATATATATGTAGGTGACTGAATTTCGATAACCAAGTTATTTTTTACATGTAGAGAGACCTTAGATGATTACTCATTGGAGCTGAGGAACCTATCCATGACTATCCTATCCCAAATGGAAACTGCTTTACAAATGGAAGACAAGGAAGTGACCAAGTTGTATGAAGATGGAATGCAACAAATGAGGATGAACTATTACCCTCCATGTCCTCATCCAGGGGAAGTCATCGGTCTTACACCTCATTCTGATAGTGTAGGTCTCACCATCCTCCTACAAGTCAATGAAATGGATGGTCTCCAAGTGAAGAAAGATGGGATTTGGGTTCCTGTTAAACCACTACCAGATGCCTTTATTGTCAACGTTGGAGACATTTTAGAGGTGATCATCTTTAACAATTATCCAAAAACTAAGCTTCATTCACCATAATAATTTTATCTATTGCAACTATATGATTTTTGTTTTGTTTTTTGTGTTCATGGCAGATTCAAACAAATGGTGTTTATCGCAGCATTGAGCATCGGGCAACAGTTAACTCTGTGAAAGAAAGGCTCTCGATCGCTACATTTTACAACCCGGGATTTGGTGGTGAAATTGGTCCAGTTCCTAGCTTGGTCACTGAGCAAACACCTGCAGCATATACAAGGATACGAGTTGAAGATTATTTCAAAGCCTATTTACAACGTAAGCTTCAAGGAAAGTCTTTTCTTGATGAGCTGAGGATAAAGTATTAGAAAATTACTCAATTCCATTTAATTTTCTGAAGAAATAGAAAGAGGTGTATTCTTGTATAATTAGTATTGTTTTACTACTGTTGTCATAAATTTTCATCAATTGATAAGAATGTTGTCTTATCGCCTCAAACTCGATTTTGAGTGATTGCCACCTGCTCTTATAACTTTATAAGGACAGTTCAGTGTGAAATCTCTCCAAGATTAAAAGAAGTAAACCCTTTTTTTAATTAATAACCAATAGTGCTTACACTTAATTACAAAAGGCACAATTGGAAATAAACCAAAAAAATAGTGGGATTATACAATCACTCCACCCTCCCGTCAAATCTAAACACGGACTCTTACCCCTCTTGAATCCCCACTTAAACCCACCTAAGACAATCCATACTGCACAGTTCCTGTATTCCTGTGAGCAGCTACAGCAACGGCTGCAGCACCAACCGGACCAAACTGAGATTGTGCCTGCAGCAGTTTTGAATCGATCACATGTAAGTGATCTGCCTTCGTGGGTGGTGGGTAGTATGGATTGGTGTTCACTTCAATGGCCATGCCAGGAGCAGGTTTTGCTGCTAAGTTGCGTTGTTCAGGCTGGGGTTGCAGTTTAGCATGTGATGCATCCCTCCGCATCTCCAAACCGGACTTGTCTTGATTGGCAGTATGAGTTCTGAAGAAACAGTGTGGAGAGACGGACTGAGGGGGAAGAACTGCGTTTCTGTAGAACGTCCTTGGATCATAGGTTTCCTTGATATTTCTGCCATTCTCATATGGAAGAACTGGTCCAACAACTCGTCCAGGTTTCGCTGTGCATGGGAAGGAAAATTAATTAACACTACTAGAGCAACCAAAAAAAAAGGGAATGATGCACTAATTAAAAGCTAGTGGATCAAACAAAAGGCAAACTCAAAAGTCATTTGTGCTTCTGAAAGTCAGATTCATAACATACAACTTATAAGGCGTAGTCAATGTAAGGGCACCAGGAAGAGGTATTTTGGGGGCAAAGAAAAAAAAAAAAAAAGCAACGTTGATTATTGGCTAAGCACCAAGACCAACTCTGGGTTGTTGATAAATCATCACTTCATCATGATAAATTCTGCGAGTTCTAATTTAAATCCCATTCCTTAAAATAATCAGAGATGAAAAAAATAGCTAGGTATTACATTCAAAAACTAATGCTTCACAAAAAGGCAGTGTAGTACCTGTTGGGACCCTTGGTGGAGGCCGTAAAACCTTTGATGCATTTCCAGAAATTGCATCTGTTACTCTAAAATTGCTAGAAGCCTCTTCTGCCTGTCGGTTCTCATACGAGATCAAATTTGGCTGTGCATTAGGGGGAATTGTACTCGAGTGAACGGTGGATCTGCAAACAAAAAATTTGGTTGGGTACACATCCATAAAAATATTGAAAAATCAGAGTAAACCTTCCGAAGTCAACATCTTTTCTTGATGAAAGCAAAGACTACAATATTAAGATACAATGAAATCATCTTGCAAATAGCCTACCGTGGAAGGGAGACATGCTTCCTCGCTGGAGGAATAACCGGTCCACTTTTCCCACTGTTTTCCTCAAGATAAGCAAACTGCTTTCTGAATTGGCCTATAGCACTGCATTCAATAAATATGTTATAAATCATCGATGGGAACGGAAAAATCTACACAACACAAAGATAGGATGGATAAGAAGCAAATTTTGAACCTCGGGTAGAGAAAACTAGTGCCTTCAGTTCCATTCAAGTAGTCCTTAAGTAGCTGAGGATGGTATTCTAGTATTTCCCGGTAAATTAGTTCCCTAATGTCTTCCTTTGTGACTCTTCGCCTTTCAAATTCAAATTCCAGCTTTGAAATAGGCTGACAAGAATGTTCTCTCTCAACTTTGGCTAGACCTTTGAAGTAAGGATCAGCTAGTGCCTATAAAACAAAAAAAGAGATAAGGTTTTAGTCCGACTGTATTAAACAAAGAGAAGAAAGAAGCTCTCCAAATCTACTTGATAGTGATTGCTAGATGCATCATGAGGAAACTTTCATTTGGTAAAAGCACTCAATTTGACATAACACAAACCTCTTCAGCTGTTGGTCGATCCTTCGGGTCAAACGCCAGTAGCCTTTGCAATAGGCGGAGTGCCAGAGGATCAGCCTTTGGAAATTTTTGTGTAAACGGGACAAGAGGTTTTTTCCGCATTTCTGTTAAGTACTTCCTTGCCTTCTCATTTCTAACCTGAATGCATAAATGCCCAAAGTGTCAACAACTTATGAAGGAACAGCAAAATGGACCAAAATGCATGTGTGTGTGTGTTAAAGAGAAATTTATAGAGAGAGTGCTAAGAGAGAGGAATCAGTGGCACTTACCCCAGAAACAGTCTCTAGCTTAGGTGTCCCAAGGAGATCAGTGATCAAATCTAATTGATGAATAACACTTTTACCAGGAAACAATGGTTTCCCTGTCAATACCTCGGCAAAGATGCAGCCAATACTCCATATATCAATGGCAGGTGTGTACTGCAAACAAGATGCAAAGAAAAATGAGGCCATTGAACCAGAATCAGAAAGTTCACAAAGCACTTAAACCACTCCAGAGAAACGGGCATAACCTGACACGATTACCTGAATGACAGATACAACTTCCAGGAGAATTCAATAGTCCTCCCTGAACAAGAATTATTATAATCTAGCATTACTGCATACTATAAAGCACATGGAAGACATTCCAGACATAAATAAATACATGATCTCGACTTCGACGAGCCAAGTAAAATTCCAATTACTTAGTTGGCTCTAAATTGCCAACAATTTTTTTTTCTATTAGAGTAAACTCATTTTGAATCAAGAGTACAAGACACAACTACTTAGACAATGCTACAACGAGCTGTCCTAAGAAAAATGTCAAATAACAAACCATCAACATCATAACCACATCAATTTTAAACTCCAAAAAAGCAGGGAACATGATCTAATTATTTTTACCATTGCCTCTGAATATAAGCCCTTCACGGTAGAAAAAATTTCATACCTTGGAAAAGAATGACCCACATAGTTCTGGAGCTCTATACCATCTTGTAGCAACATAGTCCTGTAAGTGTATCAAAAGAAGCAGCATTGACATTATTTGATCGGCAGGTTTGAAAATTATACCAGTAATAAATTCTGTTGAAGGAAATTTAAAGCTAGAAAATTACTTACTGTCCAAAATATTGTTGTAGGGGTATCACTAAAGGCAACTCTTGCTAGTCCAAAATCACAAACTTTGAGCTTGCAATTTGCATTTGCCAGTATATTTTTTGGCTTAAGATCTCGATGATATACATTTGCTGCAACCAAAAAAACCTATGCTTAGGTCATAGTGCAGAACTAATCCTAAAAATTCAACCCCCACTAGCTTCCCTTTCCTTATATAAGGAAACATAAGAAAAATATAAATATATCATTGAGGAATTAACACAACTATGGATAAATTCAGAAGACAAAACATTATTTAAGGAGCTTAAACAATTCATGGGAGAAATAAAATATAAGGACAATGGGCATAAATGAGACTCACCTGTATGCATGTATTTCAAAGCACGTAACATCTGGTAAAGAAAAAATTGATGATGCTCGCGGGTCAAATCATCATTAGCCTTGATAACTTGGTGAAGGTCTGACTCCATAAGCTCGAAAACTACATAAATATCTTTGAACTCCCTCTTTGACGGTGGCAACATGATGCGCTTAATTTCAACAATATCAGGATGTCTTAGAAGCCTAAGCAATTTAACTTCACGCAGAATCCGAATAGCATCAGAGATATGCTCAAATATATCATGTATTTTCTTTATTGCAACTTTCTCCCCAGTATGTGTGTCAATAGCCGCGCAAACAACCCCATAGCTTCCCTTCCCAATGACTTCAAGAATCTTATATCTATTCGCATCCCCATATTCAGTGAAAAAGTCCATACCTTTCAGGTCCTGAAAAATACCAAAGAATACATAAGTTTAAAATGCGCTTGCAAATATTAATACACGCTAATTTAAAAAATGGAACAAATTGCAACTTCCTTTTTTGGCAACCAACAAATTTCAAAATTTTAAAGTAAGTTTTATAACAGACAGTGTGTAAGCAACACAAATCCAGCAAATTCTAATGGACCACAAGAAAACAGCCCAAGATCGATCACAAAACATCAACTAATTTTATGACAAATCATTCTTCCTCAGGTCATGGTCTTGTTCCCATATCTGAGTCCGTGAAGAGTAACCGCGACATGCATTTTGAAAACCATAAAATCATATGACCCTTGAAAAAAGTAATGGAATAATATAATAGAATCAGGTGCTACAAGAAAAGGGCGCAAAGTAAAATAATATGCCATGGTAGAACATCAAAAAATTATATTAGAGACTAGATTCCTTGCTTTGAATGCAAAGCCAGCACACAAGAAACAGAAAGCAAAAGAAAAACACAATCTTTACAAAACCACATCAAACAGAATATTCAAAACACAGTAATTAAATTATTCTGCTTATTGAAGTTACTAAAAAACAAATATGATGTTTATTAGTCACCTTACAAATATGAATAATAGGATGAAAATTCAGGTAAAAAAGATTAAAGAATAATATAAACCCATAAATTTTGTGTAATATCTTTCATTCTCCAGAAACACATTTTCTTAGCAACCAAATGGTTGATGATTACCCCAACCCAGGTCTTGAAGAACCCCAAAAAAATCCACATAGAGAGAGAGAGAGAGAGAGAGAGAGAGAGAGAGAGAGAGAGAGAGAGAAAGATACCTTCTTTGGGTGATCTGCATGCATGTCCTTCTTGCTCTTCTAGTAATTGAACAAAACTCGAACTCAAAAGAAAACGACGAATTATAAATATAAGAGCTTTGCACTAAGAAGAAGAAGAAAACTAAACTAGCCACATTTGCCCCAGCGAGACCCACTCCGAATAACAAGCCCAAAATCCCTTCTAACACATACGCCACCAACCTCCTCTCTCATCCAAATCCACACCCCTCCCTCAATTCCCAATTTCCCAGATCCAATTACCCCACGAGCAGCCCCAAATTCAAAAATTTCAACACAATTGAAACTTGAAACCCCAGAAACTTCGGAGAATCCAAACCCTAGGAGTCTTCAAATTTTGAAATTGGAAACCCTGGGCTCTCTTCGGGAACGAGAGATCCAGTTGGGTGGTGCCGGATCAGAGAGAAACGAAGGGAATTCAAAGAGAGAGGAAAAGAGAGAGAGAGAGAAGGAGAGAGATGGTCGTCGTCTTCTTTTGATTAATCTGATAATTGGTTTGGTTGTTTTATTTATCCACCATAATTGGAATTTTATACTTTTGTCCAATTACTCTTTTACACACTGTGTACGGAGACCCGGTGCGGTGGTACTGTTCGCGTGTACGTCAGTGGTCGTATTTGTAGTTCTTTTAAATACCATGCCTCTTTTGGTCTTTTAGTCGTAGAGAATATTGAAATTCCATCTTATCCACTCCGGATTCTAGGGAATATTAGTATGGGCATTATTGACCGTAGATTGCATTTGAAGAACGCTTAAATCTACGGTCAGAGATTGATCCCACGTCCAGCGCGGCAGCGTAGCACTCCTCATAATCCAAATAATTAAATCCAATACATAAGAAGGAAAGAACTAAATTTGATGTTTCACAATTAAATTTGCAATAACTAGATGTAATATATTTAAAATGACGATGTACGAGGAGTGATTTGGAATCCAATTTTTTTTTTTCATGTATTTATTATTGTAATAGTGTAATCTTATAATTTAACCTTATAAAAAAAATTGGAATTCTCAAGTATATATTTTAGTTTTTTTATGTTGGAGTTATGATTTTGAAGGTAGCAAAAATGAAATGACCAAAAAAAACAAAACAAAAACAAAAAGAAGGAAAAGTTGGGCCTTTAATTGACTCTTGGAAGCTTTGATGGAGCATTGTACATGTCAACAACAACAACTACACCTCGAAAACTCAAAACCACATATACATATATATATATATGTGTGTGTGTGTTGCCAAAACTTGCACATCTTCATGTCAACAGCTACAACACAGAGGAGAACATGTGTTACCGAACTAGCACATCTTCATTCTTGTGACCAGGAGGAGCAATCGCCTCCTCATAAGCATGAGTGTCCAAGTGTGCTCTTGAGATAGAACTTTGAAGGAAAGGATTGTGAATTGTATATGTGGTAGTGAGTGATTTTAAATTTTAAGGGCTCTTCTTCTTTATTTATTTTTTACGCACCTCAATTGTATTAATACTGAGTATAATGAGTGCTAGTTGGTTATAGCTCAGTTGGTTGAGCTATTCTATATCTACCTATGTGGACAGAGGTTCGAAACTCTCGGACAAGAGCGGAGTTAGAATTGTAAAGTTTAGGGGGGCTAGAATAGAAAATATAATAGTATATAAAACACTTAAGTATTCAATAGTTTCATGTCTAGAGCTAAATATTCCTAATTTAGTCATGTCTAATTTGTTTTAGATGGAGTTTTAAGTATATACTTTTCAAAAGAGATGCAATTAATTAATAAAATCATATCAACACCGAAGCTAAGAAAAAAGACATTAAATAAAATCAATAGAAACACTCCAAAATATCTTCATCACTCAAACTCAAAGGCTCCCTGTCATGGCATCGATAGATTACTTGTCGTATCAAAGGGTTTTCTTAGTCATAATGGAGGAGATCGAACCTTGATGTGGTCTAATTCTAATCCGTTTCTCTTGTCATCCTCTCTTGGCTCTAATCAATTTCAAAACGCGGCAAAGTGTGTTACAATTATTTCGTAATCAAATCCGGATATGAACATGTACTGTTATTTTTGTCCCACTCTAAGAAGTACCAATCAATTTGCCTTGGATAACATGCATGTCACTCTGCTTTGTGTGTTCCACAGTCCACTTCCACCACTAGTTGTTGTCAAACCCTAAATTTTGCTGGAAGATTAAGGTCACCAAACCAACAGCACAGCACAATCTTTATCAAGTTGGCCGCTAAAATGATCGTAGCCACAATTTTGCAACCATGCATGCATGCATTGCTGTTGCAACAAGAGTTTCCTGGACCACGCGTTTGATCATGCATTGCTGTTTGTATTTTGAACCTTTACACACCCCAGAAATTAGTATTGTCATACTCTCTCTCTCTCTCTCTCTCTCTCTCTCTCTCTCTCATGGAATTATTTTGATACAAAGCTAGCTTTCTAAATTATCTGTGGGTTGTTTTGGTAGGTTCAGTTGGACTTATAATCAACCCACTTAAAGGAACGTGGGCTAACTGTTGGAGGTCGATCCCCCGTATATACAGGGGTGGAACTAGCCCAATGGCTGCAGCCTAAGGAAGATTTTCGGGAAAAAAATAATTACACATATATAGCCTAATATTTTAATTATAAATATATATATATATAATTAAAAGTCTTCCACATTTGTATTTGGTGTCAAAGTTTGTCCCAAACATCAATTTTAATCATTTTTCATTAACGTATCTCCAAAAGAGAAGCATTTTTTTACAAAAAAAATTCACCATTTCATGAATAATATGGCTCTAATTCTTTTTTTTTTTCTTGTGTTTACAACTAGCATGATTTATATGATTTAATGTATACTTTTATTTCTAGAAAAACTATAGAAAGTGCTAGTAAAAAAAAAAAATCATTAAATTTTAAGCTAATAACTTTAGTTAGTCCACCCATTAAAAAATTTCTGCTTCCACCCTTACATATATATTTACACATTTCACATTTGTGCACAAAACACAACAACGTGGACAAATTATGCACACAGTAGCTGACAAAAGAAAAACAATTTAAACACTCAAAGGAATTCGTTCAAAAAAAAAAAAAACATTCAAAGGAAAAACTTGCTTCCCAATGGAATGCAGCCCAATAAGTTAGATGGCATCAAACATTCAAAGGCTCCTGTTGAAGATACAACATCATTTTTCTGGCCCATCGTTTTTTTTCCCACAATATGTTTGGGATCGGGGAATTGAAGACTTTGTTGCGCCAAATATCTAACTTTTTTGGGGGTCTATTATTGTAAAAATAAGATAAACTTAGACTATATAAATCCTTGCTCAAAATGAACATTAAGTACAATAAAATCAAATATGTTCAAATAGGATTTTTAAGAAACGTATTAATAGCCTAGACTTCAAGTTATTAATAGCGTTATAAACTTAATATTATAACTCTAGATTCATTATCTACGACATATTAATAACATCACGTGACAGTATGACCGTCGTACGTACTCTCACTAATCGTAATGTAAGTGATTGTGCCAAGCTTTTTTTTTTTTCCCTTAATCTCTTGTAGTAATTTTTGTATTAGGAATTTGTCTTTCCACAATACTCTTGAAGAGAGTATAATTTTGAAAAAGTGTAAGAAATGTCTAGATGTCATGACCAGATAACCATAGCCTTGTTTGAGATATAGAAATTTGAAGTCGGGACTTGGTCAAACATTGCTCTGTGGACACAGGTTTGATATCGTTTCTTCAAATCACCCTAAAACTTTTTTTCCAAAAGGAAACAGAAACAAACAGAATATTTTGCTTTTTTGATATAATTGTACAATCATGCTTTTCATATTCAACATTTTTCCACTTTTAAAAGATGATTAGACCAGGAAAATCTTTAGCAATTTCAACACTAATTTTCGAGAACCTCTGAAAAGATTTTGCCAATCAATCAATCAATTTTTACCTAATCTTTGTTTGCAAAAAGATTCCCAATAATTCACATACCTCCATCTGCTACTTACCATGACCATGAACATGATGAAGGGAAGGCATGAAAGGGACGTGGAGGAAGGCATGAAAGGGACGTGGAGTTAAAGTCTTTCACTTCTCTTTTTTGGTGTCTACCTATTTATTTTTCGGCTCACATAATGAAGGGATTGGCTACTCTTATTACCAGTGCCAAAGCAGACCCACAACCTTGAGTCGGAAAAACTTATGCATAACATCCAACTGTCAACTACTATCAGTATGGTTTTTTGCCTCCTTCTGACCCTCGACTCTCTTAAAGAAAATCAGGCCCTTTGGTCATCTAGTCACTACTCCATTAGTGCATTTTTCTTTTGATCGTACGGATAGGAACAACTTTTTTTACTTTTTTTTTTTTTTTTTATTGTCTATCAAATAAAATTTTTTTTGGGTTAAAAAATGACATGATACAGTGCCAAAAGTGCTGTGATTTGAACTCAGATCCTATTTTGGAAGATTTCAAGTCTAATCTTTTCTTTTCCTTCCTATTTTCTTATTAAATATAAGACTACATGTTTTTGCTTTTGGTAGAAAAGCCTAAAGTAAAATGTTTGCTTTAATTTTTCCATATTCTCACTACTTTTTAGATTAATGCGCAGACAAATGTACGTACCTTGATGTATAGCTGCACGTGGGAAGAGCTGTGTGTGGGACATGTTACGTTATGTTATGTGAGTGAATGGAAATCTTTATGATGAGTTGAATGAGTTTAACTACTTGAGTTTTGAGAAAAACAGTACATAAATATCTCTATATATATTTTGTACAAGTGGTATCTACTTTAATCTAATCTAAACTATAGAGAGGGGAATTCGAACTCGAGTGCAGGGTGGGAAGAATATCTATTCTAATCAACTTGGCTAAATCCGTGTCTGTACAGTACATATATATATTTAATTATATCTGATAAGCCCAAAAAAAAACAAACAATTTACTCAAAAGTCAAACATGTACTGCTTAACTTCTTGTACAGCCAGAAGAACTAATAAAGCATGGAAAGAAGGTAATCAAATAATAAACCCAAATCAAAATATGATGAGAATGATTGAACCAGAAGAATATATATTATTTAAGAAGATAATTAATCATTTTGTTATGTATTAATTGCACTAGCTAGCTATATAAAAAAAAATTAATCATGTTTATTAGCATATAATAGAAAATTTGCAAATATGGCTTAATTGCTCCTGTAATCATTGGGGAACGTTGTATAGCAATGGAAAGAAGAGACTAGGGAGTTTTTCGTAATGATGTGTTGGCCTTGTGCTGATGAGGAATAGAATTACCGATGGGATTTGGTCCTGAATGTACTTCGTGCAACACTTTCCTTTGGACATGATCGGTGGCTTCTTCAAACAATGACTGCTGTTGAGATTATGAAATCAAAAAGATCATCAGGAAATAAAATAAGAGAAACATATCGTAATTCATTGATTTGTAAAGCATACGTATATATGATCACCTCACCTTGTCCTGGAAATCATCATTTGCTGATGATTTTCTCACTTTATTTGTCTCCTCCACATCTAAAGCACACACATATAGACGCATATGTCAAGTAGAGATCATTAGAATTATTGTTGTTTGTGTATGAGAGAGAGAGAGAGAGAGAGAGAGAGAGAGAGAGAGATGAGATACCTTGTAGTTTTCTTGTGGCCAAACTTGAGTAAGGTAAGAGATCATGGCAGACTAGGATTAAAAGAAAAATTGAGTAAAGGTTCATAGTGTCTCATTAGTAGCAATCATGAGAGAGAGAGAGAGAGAGAGAGAGAGAGAGGAAGAAGGCTTAATGCATTGAAGGGAAAAAGAAGATATCGGGCAGGTAGACATGTATTTGACTACTGTCTTTTTAGTTAGGGATCGGTGTACAGTTGGGAGATGATCAAGTGCATGCAGTCATAATATAATACATCATGAGTTTGAGTTAAATGCTGAACCAAATGAATGAATTAAGTGATGAGTAATTTTTCATTGTTCCTGTCATTTTTCACTCGTACTATAGTATCTTAATTAATAATATTTCGTGATAATACCGTCTTATACACGTTCATTGTGTAAGTGGAAAGATTTTTAAATTGAATAAGAACAGTGGACATATATACGACGAAACATGACGAATCATGTACAATTTCTTTTTTATGGTGAATGAATTAGAAATTTGCCAAAACCTAATAGACTAGGCCCTTCAATCATGTTTGGTGAGCTGGATTGGATTGGATATATTCAATTAAAATAAACATGAATCCAGTTTGTTGTTTGGTGGACTTTTGTGTGCACAACGGACTGGATATGGATTTTAGATATTAGTCCATAAAAACAGAAACTTCTTAAACCATCGTTAGACATCGGTTTAGAACGAAATTATCGTATCGTTTTCTCTTTCAGCACAAAGTTGTTGTCTCTAGTTTGCCTTCTTCTCCTCTATCCTCTCTTTTATTCTCTCTCTCTCCTTTCTCCTCTCTTCTATTCTCTCTCCTTACTCAAACAAACTTCAGATTTCGCGAATCTTTGTTTTTTATAATCTCTATATATATAAAGCAAAAGGCAGAGAATGGTGAAACATTCAAAATATCAGAAAATACCATTGGTTAATTCAAACATTAAGAAATAAAATTATTAATTAAATGAAGATAATATGGTAAATTCACATTTTTTTATATTAAAAAAATTAAAATTAAAAACAAAATCAGATCATAGATCATACTTTTATGGAACATAACTACCCATACTATCTTTTCTTAATTCTAAAAATAAAATAAAAAGGGAAAAGGAAAACCAATTGACACATGCGTGAGCATTTGTCAAGAGGCTAGTTTTATTGATGATTGTTGTCTTGATTTTTTGAGTTAGATGTCGAATGATGTGTTTTTTTGTTTAAATGTTCTGTTTTTTTTCGTGATCTGAGATTAGAAACTAATTATTGGTTAGATCTTGATATGAGTTTGAGTTTTTGGTTTAATTCTTGCACAAAGTTGGGGTTTTCCTTGAATTTGAGGCAAAAAGTTAGGAATTTGCATCTGATTCTTGTTAAGAAAATAAAAAATAAAAAAAAATAAAAATTTGAACTCAATTCCAGTCTGTTGTTTGGTGCAAAATTAAATAGGTACTGGACTTAAAATCCAAGTCAATCCAGTCCAATGCTTCAAAACTCATCCTAGCTAGTCCAAACCAGCCCACCAAAAGGGGCTTCGTGTTTGATTTTCCTGATGGAACTAACTGGGGCATTTGAACGATAAAGGGTAAGTGCCCAATAAACTAACAGGGACGAAATCAAAGCTGTACAAGTAGTAAAGGGGAAGACAATTGCCACTGGGCATACTGTGGAACTCAGCAAAACCCTGGCCGAGCAACTACAATGCTAATTAAAAGTGAAATTCTAGATAATAAAGCGCAGAGCTGCTTCTTGAAGCCAAAAACAATTTCACAACAGCAATTCTTTTGTTCTATGTTCTTAGGAATAAATAATCAGCCGTAACCGTATAATACTTGGATAATGGCAAAATGGAGACACGGAATATATATATCCTTATTATGGAGGACTAATTCAAAGATCTGCTCTTCCAGGATATCTGGGGAATGGAATAACATCTCTAATATTGTCAATCCCGGTAGCAAAGAGAACCATTCGTTCAAAGCCTAAACCAAAACCACAATGTTTTACAGTCCCATAGCGCCGCAAGTCAAGGTACCACTCATATGGCTCAAGTGGCAGACCCATCTCCTCTATCCTGCAATAATACATCCATCAAACAATAGATTTGTCAAGTCAATATACTACATCAAACTATCCGTTACTTGAATGATGCAGAGGGGCAAAACAATTGCTATAAAAACCTTGTGCAGAAGAGTACTCCAATGAAAATAATAATAATAATAGCAGATAAAAATCACTAAAACAGACAAAAAAAGATACCATTGGGGTGATCAATCACACACTATAGTTCTCATACCTGCTCACTATAACATCGTAACGCTCTTCCCTTTGGCTTCCCCCTATCAACTCTCCCACCTGAAATATAAGAAAAGCATAAACGGCACACAAATTATACACACTGCTAAAGTATACAACAGAGCACTGAACTCGATGATATAAATGTTAAGAGTATAATGCCCACCTTTGGTACCAGGACATCCATAGCAGCCACTGTCTTTGAATCATCATTGAGCCTCATGTAGAATGCTTTGATCCCTTTAGGGTA
The DNA here is from genome assembly GCF_000346465.2 of Prunus persica. Classification (NCBI taxonomy): domain Eukaryota; kingdom Viridiplantae; phylum Streptophyta; class Magnoliopsida; order Rosales; family Rosaceae; genus Prunus; species Prunus persica. The sequence continues at coordinate 8,852,097 of NC_034012.1, read as the reverse complement.
ATTATAAACAATAACAGGCTTCTGAAATCTCACCTCCGTCAAGTATCTGCACAAAAGCAAAGCAATAAATTGGTCCGCTAAATTTAATCAAAAACTGTAATAAGACAAACCAGCAGAATTAACGCTATGGGAATACCTTTCATGCTCAGATGCCAAATCAATCCCCCACTCTACATGGTTCTCAAACTTCTTACCATTTTTTACAGCCTCAGTTAGCAGCTCCACTGCTTCTGTATAAGTTATCCGAACAAAGGGTGTTTTAGCGACCATTGTTAGACGATCAATGCAACTTTTATCAATTTTGTCAGCCATAAATTCCATATCTTCCCTGCAATTGTCAAGTAACGACTGACATAGATATTTTACATACGCCTCTGCACAGTTCATATCATCCTGCATGAACACACAAACTGTAAGACTTCTGCATGGAAAATAAGATTCAGATGTGAAAATTCATGGACAACAAAAAGTTTAGGAAGGGGCAGCTTCTACGTTTCCATGGACAATAAGATTAAAAATAAACACTAAAATCCAAAATGTATATTGAAGACTACAGTAAGATTTAAGCTTCACATACCTCAAGCTCTGCAAATGCTATTTCAGGCTCCACCATCCAGAATTCTGCCAAATGCCTCGAAGTATGTGAGTTCTCAGCTCGAAAAGTTGGCCCAAATGTATAGACAGTACTAAGAGAACATGCATAAGATTCGACTTGTAGTTGGCCAGAAACAGTCAAAAAGGCTTGACGGCCAAAGAAATCTTGGGTGTAATCAATCTTCCCATCCTTTCGAGGGATACCAGGTTGAAGCTTGGATCTCTCCTCCAGTTTCACGAGATTATCCTTTGCCTTTTGAAGCTCAACCACAGCAGCACCAATTTCCTGCTTACTTGCTTTAGCAGACTTGAGCTGAGCAACATCACTTCCTCTCTCCTTGGCAATAAGCTTCGCAGCTTCAATGTCTGCTTCTGATGGAGGAGGGTTCTCAATAAGATCCTTTTCCAACTTTTCAGCTTCATTAATCAAGGTAGTGACTTGAAACATCTCACCAGCACCCTCACAATCACTGGTGGTGATAATTGGAGTCTGCACGTAACGAAATCCATGATCGTGGAAAAATGTGTGGGTTGCATATGCCAGGGCATCTCTGATTCTAAGGACTGCAGAAATCTGAAAGTGGATACACAAGATACATGATAATCAAACACTAATTATTAAAGCGTAAAAGGTCCTATAAAAAAGAGAAATTAGAAAAAGGCCTCGGAGGCAACATATTATCATCAACAACTGCTCTTTAACATCTCTCAGTCAAAAACCAGTTTCATGTTCAATCAACCATTAAATTTAAATTTCATTTATTTGTTCTGTAAGAAAACAGAGTTTTATTAATACAAAACAAGAAAGTAGAACCAGGGTGGACAAGCTGTCCAATCAGCATCACATCAGTAAGGACTAAGCTACAATGGAAAAAAAAAATGCACTTTCTAACATCTGTTCAAAACCAAAGCATTATTTACGCTCCTAAGAAACAGCTGCTTCCAATCAACCAAACAAGAACGTAATGTCCCTATAATGTGAATAAACTAAAGCACCACTGAATGCATAGCATATAGAGTTACCTTAATCACACAAAGGTTGATCATGTTTCTAATCAATAAATGTACAGCATATAGAGTTTAATCACATTGATAACAACAAAATTCAAAAAAGTATATATATCTAGTCACATAGTATATCTGTGTGCATGGTTTATGAGCTTATGCACGTTTCACGTCAATGCAAACAGCTTACCGTGTTGGTTCTGGAACGTAAATGAACATAGTCCCTCAAAAACTCAAGGGGGAGCCTGGTCTTGGGCAAGGGGTACTTCGTTGGGTCAACCAGACCCACATGGATCACCTTCTCGACCCGAAGCTCCACCTTCTGCCTTTTCCCATCTGGGGGAAGCTTAAGCACGCCATCCACGACCAAGCTTGTACCAGTCAGCACAAGCTGCCCAAGGTCACCCTTGTCTGCTTCCACAATGACCTGAAGGTTGCCCGAGCATGACCCATCATTCAGCTCCAGGAATGCAAATGCATCCTTGTCGGCCTTCCGACCAGTCTTCACCCACCCACCAACCCGGGCTAGCTTCCCGGCTAACCCGGACCCTCCATCAGGACGCAAAATGATGGATTTAATGGGGACTCTATTAGAAAATTGCGCTCTTTGAACGGAGGCATTGTTGTCTAAGGTTGCTGTGGCCAGTTGCGCAGTCAAATCGTCAGCCATTAGGTGTTGTAACTTGTAACCTAAGGCAAAGAGTCGGAATTCAAAAACTTCTCTATGAAATAGCTGTCAATATTTAAACCAGATTAAAAATTCAGATTTAATTAAATTAAGCATTGCAGATTCAATTTAATACTTCGCTGGAAAAAAAGCAAAAAGAATAAAAATTTCAGTAAACAGACGACAGATCAATGAGACCCACAACGACACGCACACTCAACAACATATTCACACACACACACACACAACTTCATATAAATCAACTCGAATTACATATTAATCAACATTAACACGGTGAAAAATCCGGATGAAAAATTACCCGATTGCAGAGAACGGAGATGGGCAAGCGATGCCGAGACGAAGATGACTAACTAAGCTCACGGCGAGCCAGAGAAGGGAATCTTTGACTTAAGGCGGTGTGACGCCGCACCAGTGGTGTGCCTCTTGCGCCTGTGCGGTGGCGTATGTCTTCGACGCAAAGAGACAGAGAGAGACTGAGTGACAGAGCTGAGAGAGAGAGGGTGAAGGAGAGCTTAGAGGAGGAGGCGGCTGCGAAAGATATGAGTTTTTCTGGTTGGATTCTCATCTGCGCTGAGTTTTCCTGTCATATAAGAAAAACCCTGCCACTTCACCTACGCTGAGTAGGATTCTCATCCAATTAGAACTTGCCACGTGTCCACCCAATTAAAAACATAAAAATTTGAAAATTAAATAAATATCCCTGTAGTTTGCTGATTTACCACTTTGATCTACGTAGTTTCTATTTTGTTAATTTTAGGCTTAATTTTATCATTTTAAATTAGAGGATTTTAAGAACACCTTATAGATTCAGTCAAAATTCTTATCATTCGGCTACAAATTGAAATTGCGGAGCCAAAATAATTATATCGGCAAATATAATGTATTTTAAAAGAATAATACTATTTTTATCACATTTTTATACCATCTTATGTGGCAGCTGAGGTGAACAGCCACATCAATTAAAATTATTTAATATTTTCTTTTCTTTTATGATTTATTCTAATATTTATTTTTCTAATTGTCTTAATTAAAATACACTTCATTGATTTAATTGATGTGACATATAATATGGACATGCCACATCATGTGGTATAGAAATGTGGGATAAAAATGTGATAAGTGTAGCATTATTCATTTTAAAAAGAATAATACTAGTCTTACCACATTTTTATACTACAATTTCATACCACATGATGTGGCAGCTGATGTGTACATACCACATCATGTAAAATACTAGTTTATGTTTTTCTAATTTTATTTAGGCTTTTTATCACAAATGATCCTTAGTGTTTACGATTTTATCACAAATGGTTCTTGACTTTTTTTGTGACACTAATAGTCCTTAACGTTAGTGCTTTTTATCACAAATGGTCTCTTCGTTAAAAATTCTGTTAAGTGTAATAAGTGGAGCCCATATGTCCAATCACATCGTGACATGTGGATTAAATAAATATAGAAATAAATTTGTTTTTATTTTATGAAAATCTATTCTCTCTCAGTCTCTCTCCCCCTCCCCTCTGCCCTCTCTCTTCCCTGTGCTCTCCCTCTCCCTCTGTTTTTTTTTTCTTGCCTCTACAGCCTGACCACCCCATGCCCACCCACCCATCTCCCTCTGTATATTTTGCAAAATAATCACTTGCACAAGGTAGTTTCACATTTCCTTTTACACAAATATTTATTCAAACAACTTAAAATAATTAAAAACAGAGGGGGAGAGTAGAGGAAGAGAGAAAATACAGTGGGAGAGGGTAGGGGAGTTGGGCATGGGTTGCAGCTTGCGGGTGGCTGTGTTAAAAAAACAGAGACCAATAAAAGAATCCCAAAGACCATTTTTTCTTGCAGGTGGCAGGCAATGGGCAAGAAAAAAACAAAGGGGGATTTTGGGTTATGATTTATATACCACTATACAAAGATGGAGAAAGATATATGGGTTATATTATTATTTTTACAGAGGGAGAAGGAGAGGACAGGGGGGAGAGAGCGTGAGCAGAGGGGGAGAGAGAGGGGGCGGAGGATGGAGAGCGAGGGCAGAGGGGGAGAGAGATGGAGTAGAGGAAGGGGGATGAAAAGTTGTAGAATAAAAAAAGGAATTTTCATAAAAAAAAAATTATTGAATTATTTTTTCATCCACATGTCACAATGTGATTGGACATATGGGCTCGACTTGTCTTCCACATCAGACACTTAACAGAATTTTTAACGAAGGGACCATTTGTGATAAAAAGCCCTAACATTAAGGACTATTAGTGTCACAAAAAAACCTCAAAGACCATTCGTGATAAAATCTTAAATGTTAAGGACCATTTGTGATAAAAAAAAACCTTTTATTTATTAAAATACACTTCATTCATATAATTGATGTGGCATATGATATGGACATGCCATATTATGTGATATAGAAATGTGGTATTTGTAAAGTTTTTTTTTTTGGTCACACTGCAAAAAATGGAACCTTATATCCATCATAATCTTACTCCCACCCAAAAGCAAGAGTATTCTCTTATTTTTGGCTAATCTTGTGTTATGTTACCACACCTACTTTTCTGTCTATTTCTTAGGTGTAATGGATGAGCAAATTGAGACATTTATGGCTCCACTAGTTTTTTTTTTTGGTTCTTTTTCAACCATATCTGGTTCTGGTTGCTCCGACTTTGTTCATATTCGGTGCTGATAGGACTTGTTTGTGGAACATATTCCTCCAGTGGCGCATGGCATAGAACGTGAGTATATATATTCCTCCAACGAATTCTCTAAGGGTGTGTTTGGTAGGCTTCACTGGATTGGACTATCTTAAATAGTACTTGAAACCCATGTTTGTTAAGATAAGGGATTAACTTAAATGAGATTATATAGTCCAACAGTGAAAAATCTCCCTCACTCGTTGCTCCAATTTAGCGAGCTTGAAAAGCAGCTCGCAATATAACACCCACGCTATATTGAACTCGGGAGTTCGAACTAAACCATCGCAGAACTAAACCTTCGCACTATCATCGCCCAACCTCACTATCACCACCACCAACCCTATCGACAGCAACAACAACACCCAATTGAACACCCAATCAGTTGACCCAGAGAGCCCTTTCTATCTGCTATGATTCCTCATGAGGTTATCTAATTTCTGCAACCAAACAAACCCAGATCACTGGCTTGCCAAGATCGAAGAGGATGTGCGGCATGCTTGGGAGAACACATTTGCTAAAGCCAATGTTTGAAGCTTTCTTGATTGAATAAAAAAAAAAAAAAAGAGTCAAAAGGGGAGAATGAGAACTGGGGAAAAAGGGGATCTGGAAGTGGGTTATGATGGGGGAGAGAGAGAGAGGCAAGAATGAATCTATTAATCCTAGGGAGCAAGAGAAGATGGCTTCAGTGGGGTAGGGGAATCGCAGCAGGCATTGATGATTTGATCCATAAGAAGCAAAACCTTTGTTTTTTCTATCTGTCTTCCAATGCAATGAACCTAATTATTTTAAACAAAACAAAAAATAGAGAGGAAAAAAAAATATAAGAAGAAAGTAAAAAGAATGGGGAGGTTGAGTTGGGTCTGCATCTAATGTGTTTTTTTGTTTAAGATAATTTTAGATTTTAAAAAAATTCAGAATTTTTGTTGTCTTTTTTATGTAAAATTATTGTTTTAAATTTAAATATTACAATAATTATTTTTTAATCCGACGACACAGCACCAAACATAGGTCTTCACTATTTTTACAATCCAGCTTCTTAGTCCGACGCAGCACCAAACGTAGGTCAGTACTTAATCCAGCTTAGGCCAATCCGAGCTAATCCGAGACAGTCCCAGGACTTAATCCAGTCCATGACAGTCCACTGTGCCAAACGACCCCTAATGTGGGATGTGAGAACGGACGCTTATGGTTCAGCGTTTGAACGTTCTCTCACATCCCACATTGCTGCCGCTTCCTCCGACTAAAATCTTTGCTTGAAATTAATGATTTTTGTAATCTCTCCGCTTTTAGGAGTAACCTCTGGACTTGTAGGAGTCACTTCAAAGTGTGCCATCTGCAAGCTTCTTTGTTTGGCAGTTTTTTTTTGGGTCTTTATAAAGGCATACATTTTGAAAGGCAACATCCATCAAGCATGTTGAAAATTTATTGTACCTATCTTAGATACAAGCTATCCTCAATGAGACTGAAGAAGATTCAAAACTGATTTTCTCTCTGGCATGCTAGGAATGGCTCCTTTCACTTGAACACAAAGAGAAGCTGCCGCAGCTGGAAAAAATGAAAACAGAAAAAATCATGAGCAAAATTGTTTTAAGAAACATTATCAAAATAGAATAAGGGTTGATGCAGCCCATACCCGCAAATCTCAAGCACTCCCTTTTGGACTTGCCCTCCACAAGAGCCACCGCAAAAGAGGCAGTAAACGTATCACCAGCTCCAGTTGTATCGAGTACTTTTGCAGCAGAGATGACAGATTGTTTAATTGGTTCTTCACCTTCTACAAATAGAGCAGACCCTTTGGACCCAAGCTTCACTAGGACTTGCTTAACACCCTGAAATTAGACATAGAATGAAACTATGGCTTAGTCAAGCCAGGATATACGAGCACCTTCCAATTGTGCTTAAATGACAGACCATCATCCAAATCAAAACCAAATGACAACATAAGAGCCAACACAAGAAAGCTGATAGGAATAGTGTTAGAATGTCATAAAAATACCAGATTCCAATATCTGCATGGTATTTCCCTTCCTGGTTTTTTATATGCCAAATCTAGATGGTATGCATAATAATGAATCTTCAGGTTTCAGACACCAAAAACAAAAATTCAAGTCATAGAAATGGCAGTCTAGAAGCATGACTATCTGTTCAAAGCTTTGAAGACTTCTGGCAGCAAAACTTACCATTTTATGAAATTTCACCACAGCATGACTAATCTGTTCAAAGCTTTCAGTTGGCATTCCTGTCAAACGACGAAGCTCAGTTTCATTTGGGCTCAAAATATCAACAAAGTTCAATAATTCCTGGGAGATTGGTGCCTCCATTCCTCCAGCATCCAAAATGACTGGTACGCCTGCACTCTTGGCAGCCTAAATATAAAATGGTATATCAGACTATACATGAAATTATTACAAACAACAACACAGTCCAATAGAATCAGAATGTAAATTAAGGGCCTATATGGTCACTCTTTGATGTCTAAGAACAGACCAACTGCCTCATGTAATTCAAGTGACTTGAGTGTGGTCTGCTATTGGATTCAACTTTTAACACAAAATGGTTATCAGTGGAAGGTATGGTGTAAAGCCAACAAGACAACTAAAGTCCCAATCAGAACTGAACCAAAAAAAGATCCTATGATTAAACAGATTATCAAGCAAATGACCGATTATCCTTAAGCAAATTACCTTATGCCTGCAGAGATCCTATATGGTGTTATGTTGTTTACAAGGCACAGACCTCAATTCGAGACTCAAATATCCAAATCAATAGCACATAACACCAATTTAATCGTTTACAGTCTGTAGAAGTCATAATTGTCACATACAGTTTAAGAAGTCACTATTAAATCATTCAATTTCACATGGCAAAAAACAACATAGAATATTTAATTAGATTCACACACATGCAACAAGTAAAATATAAGTGTATACCTTCCTGAGCATTTATTCTATTCAATAAGTTAGTCCGAAAAAGCTATTCTGAGCAAGACATCACTTGTAATTTCAAACTCAAAGTTGGTGGAACATCCTTCCAGAAGCTACATGGATCTTCCTTCTCCCACAAAACTAATCAAGCTATTATGTTGATTACTAAAGAACCAGTGTACTGTTGAGCTAATACTGTTTTTTGTTGTTCACATCCAGTTTGGAAACCCCATAAAAATCCACAACTCAAAAATGTACTATTAAAACTCCTTCAGTTTAACTCACAATATCTCTACCTTTGATCTTCCTGCCGCATTCTGATCAACAAACTGAAGGAAATGTCTTGCAAGAAAAACAGAACAAAAAGCCTAAAAGAAATATCAATACTGCACAGATTCACGCATACAACAGCCAGTCAGCCCTTTTACCTAGATCCAAGAAAGCTCAAAGCTTTCTAATACCCAACATGCATAATCACAAATGCCAATAACATAAATTTCAAAAAATTTCAATTCCTCTATCATATGGCCAATCATCTTCCATTCTGTAACAAAGTAAATGAAACTTTCTTAGATTTCAAGTTGAAACACCTTCAACAAAACGAATCCTGTTGTAATTAAAATCAAAACTAAATCATCAAAGACTTCACGAAGTCATTGTAAGAGCATGTGATCCTATTCTAGCAGAAGACAACAATCTCCAAGAAGCTTACCATCTTTCATCATTACCCAAAGTGTAACATCCAATTTGATTACTATTAAATAAATAAACAAAAGTGAATTTAAAAATTAAAAAAATAGAAAAGCCCTGACCTTTGCAACCTGAGTGTTGACCGATTCTGGGATCTCCCTCTGAAGCAAAACAATCCCAGCATTCCTCACAACCTCCAAATCCTCATCAGAAAGCTTCTCAGGCCAGCAGTGCATGTTGGCACCACCAACAATGATGATGGAGTTTTGCCCATCAGATTGCAACATCACCACAGCATGCCCAGTGGGTGCAGCAGAAACAGCACTCAAGTGATCAAGGTGGACCCCACCACTCTGCAGAGCCTCAGTGATCAGCTTCCCATGGGCATCTTCACCCACCTGACCCACAAAGTATGTTGGGTAAGAAAGCTTGCCTCCACAGGCAGCCTGGTTGGCGCCTTTGCCACCAGCCAGGGTCTGGCCATTCTTGGCTGAAATGGTCTCGCCTTCTTTGGGCAGCCTGTCAATCTCCACATAGATGTCTGCATTGGCTGAGCCCACTACAACAAGAGGCGAGCTTGTGATGGTGAGAGGGGTTGGTGGGTTTGGAGTTTTTGATGCATCTGTGGAGAAACAGGGAAATAGGTTTCTTCTATTGGATTGGTTTTGGGTGGTGTTGTTGAATTGAAGATGTGGGTTTGTGTTGATTGCTCTGTTTGGGTGGTTTGAGAAATGGGTTTGGATTTTATCGTACCATTGATTTGATGGTGAAAATGCTACCGCTCTCATGGCACTCATTGCAGTCGCTCTCTCTCTCTCTCTCTCTCTCTCTCTCGCTCGCAGAAATTAGCTTTGTAGGACTAATCGAAAATTCTAATACTTTTTAGCAGATGGATTGGCGAGTTGGTAACAACAGTGATTTCACTTTTTTACACCCCAGTTTGTATCTCCCTTCCCGCAAATTAGATGAAAACTGGGACGATCAGGTAAAATCTAAAAAAATCCAAACGTCCTAACGTGGTCATCAGAGAGCCTCTTTCTCCAAATTCATGTAAACGAAAGCCACGTGTCCCAAACACAAATCTGCTGCTCCAAGTCCAGTGTTAGTTGCCTGATCTATCGAATCAAAATGCCGATCTCAAATCAACACCGAAAACAAAACACTAATCGAACGGCCAGCATTGATTTACTACCATCCCTCGTTTCATATCGACAACAGAAGATAATTTTCGGCTAACGATATTGTGCCCATTTGCGATTGCTGTAGGTAAACGTAGAAGTTATATAAGAGAGTTGAGTTTCAGGGTCGTCAATGGCATCTTCTGGTTGTAGTTTGCGCTTACCAACAACAGCAGCTTGCATTTCCTCGAAAACTCAGTTCGTCTTTGGCTTGAAATCCAAGAATTTTGTATTGAATTCCCGACCTTTGGCCAAACCGAGGCTCTGCTTCTCTGTTCGTGCAATGGGTTCATCTGCTTCTTCACCAGACAGAAGTTCTCAAGGTATTTTCTATTTAGGTGTATATATATGGTGACCCAATGAAGAAGTCAATCTGAATTTATTTTCCATTTTGAAAATTGATATTGGATTTTGTAGAAAGATATGTTATTTAATATCCTCGTGTTGTTGGGTGATGCCCAATTCTGTTAAAAGTTCAAATTTTTTCTCACATGAAATGGATTTTCATTTATGCATGTGCAGGATAAAGAATCTTTGATTATCATAATTTTTATGTTGTGTTTCTGTTTACTGGTCATGTGCAGAGACAGGTGTGGTTGACTATAAATCTGTAAGTGATCAAGAATGGAAGAAGCGGCTTACCCAGGAACAGTTTTACATCACTCGTAAAAAGGGAACAGAGAGGGCTTTCACTGGGTATATTATATGCTTCTTTAATCTGGAATTTGATGTTTGTTATTGCAGAAGATCCACTATCTTTCCAACTTTGTTAGCTGAAATTTTGAACTTGAAATTTAATTCATTTTTGGGAGCTTTTGAGGACCTACTAGGAAGTTTCGAAGTAAAATTTTCATCTTGCAAGTTATGTTAGGCTCTTCAGACCTAAAGAGGCCTTTGGTAATAGAGGGATGCTGATTAGTTCTTTGTTTTCTCTGCGATCTTATACCCCTTGAATCTTGTATAATAGGAAAATATCTATATAGGATGTGGGAAAATTTTCTTGCAGTTCATGCATTCTAGTTATATGGCATGCACATTTTCCGCTAGCTCAGAAGTAGAATTACTAGCCATTTTTTTCGGTTTCTCGAATGGAGGAGGGCCTAAGCCTGACCAAACAAAGACAATTATTAGCCTTTCTTTACAAACAATTGAAGAATGGTCAGTAATTGGCTTTGTTTGCATAATAATAAGTCAGAAGGACTTTCTAACCATGTCATGAGGCAAACATGAGCAAGTTTCTGTATGCATTTTATAGGGTTGGAATCTGGCTTCCGACTTAGGAAAAGGCTGAGGACGGGAGTACTTAGGATAGTATCATAGTATACAGCATAAAGGATGGATTTTTCTCTTTTCAGCCTTGATCCTTGCTCGCCCGCAAATATCTTTTTACCAATTGCAAGCTTGAATACATGGTGGAACGAAAAATGTTGCTCATGCTTACTTCCCACACAAGCACAACCAAACAACTGATGTTGATGGAGACAGTTAGCTACTTGCGTTCCTCTTATCAAATTTCACCTGTTATTCATGTTGGCCTTTTTATCTTAATCTTCAGGGAATACTGGAATACCAAAACTCAAGGAACTTACCATTGCATATGTTGTGACACACCTCTATTTGAGTAAGTACTATTCTATCTAATTTTGGGCTTTTCATTGAATATTATGCTCTTGCACATTCTTTAACATCGATTGATAAAAATATTTTCTCCTTCAGATCATCTACCAAATTTGATAGTGGAACCGGTTGGCCATCTTATTACCAGCCGATAGGAAACAATGTGAAGTCCAAGTTAGACTTGTCTATTATAATCATGCCTCGCACGGAAGTTCTTTGTGCCGCATGTGATGCTCATCTTGGCCATGTCTTTGATGATGGACCACCACCCACGGGAAAGCGTTACTGTATAAACAGGTAAGTAATCGGTTCCCATTTTTCTTTTCCATTTTTTCTTGCCTTTTCTCCCCATATATTGAGCTTTTATAGTGGACTTGTTATGACAAGAAACTACCCCTGCAGCGCCTCTCTGAAACTAAAACCGGAGTAGGAAGCAAAATCTCGCAAGAGGGTGACTCTTTAATGCCGGCTCACCAGAGGATTGCCAGTCAGTTACAGACGTGGACAGAACTGTTTCATGAACTCACAAATTCAAATTGTTAGCCGTGTTTCTTCATGAAAAAGAAGATTAGCCATGTTTATGAGGACCTAAAGTGTATACCTAAGGCAAAATATACATCTTAATATTAATATCTCATGTATAGATTAGATTGCAGGATATTGGCGGAATGTGCTTCTTTTACTATCAACATTTTGGGGCTTCCTCTTGCAAACTACACTAACACCTCTACGAAACTGTTCAGTTTGCTCTCCATTTTTAAGAGGACAATACTTCCCTCTTAACCCATAAGGAGAAACTCCTCCTTAACTGTAAGGAGGAATCCTCCTTACCTAGTGATGTGGCTCAACAACGAACTGACATGAATACTTTTTTTTCCCTCAAAAATATTTTTGTTTCTTCTATTTTATCATTCATAACTGATTTTGTTTTTCTTTCATCTAAAACTCCAAAAATGTCTGTCCTTTAAAAAGATAAAACTCCATGAAGAAACCATGCCTACCAACATTGTCAATGGCAATTTGGCTTAAGGTGAACTGTTGGAGAGGAGTTAGAAAAGTCCACAAAATACTTCAAATTTAACTGAGGTATGAAATAAAAAAAGAAATTAATTTTACTAATGAAAGAAAAGGTAAAAACACTTTTGAGACTTTAAAGAAAAAAGTACATATACCAATTTGTAGTTAAGCCATATTATTAGGTAAGGAGGAGTTTCTCCTTACCCGTATGGAGAGAAGTACTCTTTCTATGAGGTAGCTCGATGATCAGGCACCTCTTTCTTGACATGAAAGTTCAATGCTGGTGAGAAGAAGGAAAGGCAAATATTCAATAAAAAAAACTCTATTTTATTATTATAAAAAAAATTAAGAAATAAAAGAAATTTTAAAAAATTATTTTTTTAATAAAATGATGGGATTAAGAAATAAAATAAATGAGTTCGAGAAGACTTGTGTGTACTGTGATTAAACCCAAAAAAAAAAAAAAGTCTAGGTGCTTAACACATTTGTTTCATTACTTTAGTATTTGAAAACAAATTTTCCAGTAGTCTTTTTCTTGTTACATTGAAGGAATCAAATTCCGAATAGCCTAATCATAAGCTAATTCTCCGCTTGGATGAGAGAAAATAACTTAGAATTTAACTAAAAGTCGGGAATTTAAAGGGAGAAATTAACATTCCCTTGTTTGGTAACTTAAGTGCGGAATTTATTAAATGACGTACGAACAAAATTGTGGAAATTGCGGCATCAAATTCCCGAATTTAATTTCTACTAAAATAGGTATCATTTCACAATTTTTATAGTGCCATTGACAAAATTATGTAATTTACAAAATTCGACATACATAAATTCAAACACTGAAATCTTCAATTGCCAGAATTGAAATGATGGAAATCTAAATTACATCATTTGAGAATTCTATGTAATTTCCAATTTCGTCATCCAAACGGAGGGCAAGAGATTATTTTTCCAATAAATTTATTTATACTTAGGAGGCTTTGATTCGTGGAAAGGAATCCATAAGGAGTATCAAGCAAAGCAAATTTACAAGAATGAAGGATTCGAACTTGAGTATAATAACAAATTCACTACACTAACCAACTGACTTAACCCGCATATGCGAACTTAATTATTTATATTTTTTTAATACAAGCTATAATCTAAATTATAGAGAAATGAGGTTTTCCTCATACATTAACACGATGTTATGAGGTTAAAATATGAAATTACTAGTGTATATACTAAAAATCCTTTTCAATTGAGTTTGGCCCGTTGGCCAGCTTACCTTTTATGGAAGGAAGAAATTATATGAATTTTGAGCTAACCCTTTCGAAAAGCTAGTCGTTACTCGTTACTGGAAGCGTGGAACCCAAATCCAAGAAACAACTGTACGCACAAAACCCCCCCACCAAATATTAACCCCCGAAATCCAAACCCGTTAAACCCTCTCCCTCTCTCCCCCGCGCCCGCTCTCGCTCTCGCAGAGCCGAGACCCAGACCACCATCTTCTTCTTCCTTCACTCGTCTCTCCCTCAACTTCAATTATGTACGGAGGCGGTGAGTACATGAAAAACCTAACAACACTTGCATGCTATATTCGATTTCTCTGATTTGAATTTTTTGGGGCTTTCTTTTTCTCTGGTTTGCAGATGAAGTCTCGGCTATTGTTCTTGACCTCGGCTCCCACACTTGCAAAGCTGGCTATGCCGGCGAAGATGCGCCCAAGGCAGTCTTCCCATCAGTATGTGCTTATTTATTTCAACTAAATAGTTCAGCTAAAATTTTCATAATGTCAATCACATTACTTTGGGTTGTTCTTTTTCTTGTTCAATTGCTAGTTACCGTTAAAAAGTTCACAACTTTGTTGCTGTGCCTAATCAAAATGCAAACTTGTAGTTTAATACTAAGCATTTTTGCTTTATAGATCCAGGAATGTTACAATCTGGGTCAAGTTACTGATAATGCAGAATGTGTGTGGCTTTGCAGTTACCCATTTGAAAATTTTTAAACTACAGTACTGATGGAAAATCATCTTCAGTAGAAGGGGGGTTAAAGTTGATGGGATTTATGCAGTTAGGTGGGAAGTTCATGGTTGCGTTTGAATCAGTTGGGAATTTTTGCAGAATGGCTGGAACTTTTCTTATTTTTTGAATTTATTAGTTATGGAATTATAACATATGCATTGAATTTCTGAGCATTAGAGGATGGACCTTACTAATTAAATTTGTCGAATTAGGTGTAGAATTTGTTTACTATGTTTTAGTCCGTTAATTGGAGAGTTATTATTACTAGTTCATATGTAAATTTAAAATTTAAAACTGATGTTGGTATCTGTTTTTGTTTGTTAAGGTTGTCGGATCAATTGATCAAATGGAAGTTGAAACTGAAACAGAAAATAATTCCGGACCTGCTGTAGATCCAAAAAGTAATTCCAAATCTCTTGATTCTGACAAAGCCAAGGGAAAACGCAAATTATATGTGGGATCTCAAGCCTTAGGGTACCGTCGGGATCATATGGAGGTCAGTCTCTATTAAAAGTTTTTGTCATTCGAGCACTTTTTCTATAAGACTTTGATTAACTACTGCTGTTCTTTCAGGTGCTGTCACCCATAAAGGATGGGGTTATTGTTGACTGGGAAGCTGTGGAGGGCATATGGGACCATGCTTTTAGGTAACTACTAATGGATGAATCAGTATTCTACTATGCTTTAAATTTACTCTTTCAAATTATTCTGGGAGTATCTTCTTGTGTTTAGAAGCTTCTCATATTCAACTGTATTCTGTTATTCAAGTAATTTTAATTTGGACTTAAGAGATGTATGTAATACTGTAGCTTCACTTTACCAAGGGCTTGGATTTTACATTTTCCCAGTTATTTGTCCATCTAGAAATTTCGGTTTCCCAATTATTTAATTGTGTTTCTGTATATTACCATGTCACTAAGTGCTTGCTATTTGTTCCAGGGAATGCCTATTGGTTGATCCTAAAGAGCATCCAATGCTACTTGCAGAGCCATCTTCTAACACTCAACAACAGAGAGAAAGGTAAGCTAGCAATTATTAAATTTTCTCATTAGCTCAAAATTGTGACTATCTAGTTAAACTAAAATGCTTATGTAATTGTTAATGTATTCTTTTGTGACAAACTTGGACTTCACGGTCAAGGATAAAAACATCCGCCATACAGATAGCTTAAATAAGGGGGTATTTTGGTTATTAGGGTTGGGTGTGCCATCCTTAAGTTTTTTTCCTCTACTTTCTTTCTGTTTGGATCATGTCAGTGGAAATCAAGCATTTTTGCTCTGTTAAAGGCCGATAGCAGGGAAATCTTGGGAATATAGGGGAACCTTTGCTATATCAGGAAAATTTCTGGGATAGAGGGGAAGAACTTGTTTCAACCCCACTATCAGTATCAGTGTCTTGATATGTTGCATACTGATGTTCCTGTACTATTGTTACATACTTTGATTTTGTTGTTTTAAAGTTTTTAACTTGTAATAATTATGCCCAACCCACTTGATAAAAGGTTTTGATATAAATGTTATTATCTGCTCCATCGTTATTTATGGTTTAATTGGTGTGTCTTTATATTTTTAGTTTTTATGTTAAGTGATTGAGGTTTGTCTTGTACCTGACAGGACGGCAGAGCTTATGTTTGAAAAGTACAAAGTTCCTGCCTTATTTTTGGCCAAGAATGCTGTATGCCCCTCTTCATCTCATCTCCTTGATTCCAACTTGTAGAACATGGATTAGTATTACAGAATCTGTTCTTTTCTTCCTTTTAAAATCAGTCTGCAATTGGTGAGTAACTGGAATACTTTTGATGCCAGGTTCTCACATCTTTTGCATCAGGCCGTGCTACCTCGTTAGTAGTTGATAGGTAGGAGATTACATAATTTTGACTATGATTGCATATAATTTTAGTACGTTCACATCTTCTTTTGTTTTAAGCCAATCTTATATAATTTGGTATATCATTTCTATTGTTGTATCCTTTCTTTTTCACACATATGCATAATCTTATTTTAAGTCAAATTGTTCACTTGGGGCTCAACTTGGGGTTTGGTGCAGACCATGGACCTATACCTATTTGCTTTATGTTAATCATAAGTAGGAATAGGAGGACAGATTAAGATGTATGTCTTGCGAAGGAAGAGAATGTTTTTACCAATTCAATATCAGTAGTTCAGTTTCAAAAAATGTCAACCAAAGTATCTATCTCAGTGGAAATGTCAGTAAAAGTGGACGAAAATGCAGAAATTTTCTTAAATCTGAAGAAAAATAAGAACATTTTGAATGTAGCTTTAGGAAATCATAAACCTAGACAGTGTATCAATTGAAATTTTGGAAATACTACATCTATGAATTTGAAATTGTTTACTATGCAATGTACTTGTTGAAGTTTTTAATACTGCTTCTAGAGTGATTTAATGTATTTATTGTCCCTTTATGCTTTTTCTGGATTTATGGCGTGCAAAACTAACATATGGTATTGCGCATAATTGCAAAATTCATCCAGTGGTGGAGGATCAACTACAGTTGCTCCAGTTCATGATGGCTATGTTCTTCAAAAGGTACTTTTCACTTTCCAATCAAATTGGATGATTGACCTCCAGTACAAGTTAATTTGTAGTTCATTTTTATATAGTTACATTTCTTGTTGAGCTAAATTTTACTTGATTTTCTTTGTGAGCTACTCGTATAGTGGCCTCTTGCACTCTGTAAACGCCTTTACCAACCTTATGTCAGAAGTGAATTAAATGGGAAATTTAAGAAGGGTTTTGGCTTTAAAAGTTTAATACTATCATATTTTGCTTGTTCAACTTTTTACAGGCTGTGGCATCTTCTCCTATTGGAGGAGAATTTCTTACTGATTGTTTGACAAAAAGTTTGGAAAGTAAAGGAATGACGGTGAGTGACTACGTAAATTTCATTTGGAGGGTAATCATTTGCCTGAAGTTGCTCTCCTTTTTTTATTTAATTATTTTCGTATTTATTTGTTTTACTTGTAGATTAAACCCAGATATTCTTTCAAGAGAAAGGAAACACGACCTGGAGAGTTTCAGGTACTTTTTGATTCTATTGTTGGATGTATTCTCAAATAGTTGAGGATTAAGAGTTGCAATATGCTTCCAGTCTGAAAATTGTATTGATGGCTTGGTGCATACCAGCTGCCTGATTATTATGTTCCTCTGGAATTTGCACTTGTTTATTTTTTAATCAATCTTGAGACTCAGCCAATATTCAACTTAGATGCACATGTATAGCTTTAGACTTATTTATTTATAGCTTTATATCTTTATTACCATATCTCAATGTTGTAGGTGGTAGATGTTGATTTTCCAAATACCACAGAAAGCTACAAACTCTATTCCCAGGTCTGTGATTTACCAGAATATTTCTTATTAAAAAGTCATATTCTTTTTCCTTTTCTACTAAATTTTGCTTTGTGGCAGAGGGTGGTTGCTAGTGATATCAAAGAATGTGTGTGTAGAGCCCCTGACACTCCATATGATGGTTTGCTATTCTTCCTTTCCCTTATACGCTTGAGTGATTTAAGAAGGCTTGTTGCTATGTCCATAGCTGTATTAAATGCTTGAATCTTCAAGGAAAACAAAAATGTTCATTTAGAATTTTAATAGGATTTTCATTTTTTTTTCTTTCCAGAAAGCGCATATTCAAACATTCCAACGACCTCATATGAGCTTCCTGATGGCCAGTGAGTCTTATTCTACTTTATGATTTTCTATTATTAAGTGGGTTCTTGTTTCCCCTATTCTTTTGCATCTTTGAATTCCTTAGGTCTGTTATCGGTCTTGCTAATTCATGGTGCACCTCATTAAATGATGAATGCCTAATCTTGTGCAAATTGAATACTGTTTAATTAGCTTTAATTTTTGTTTGTTTTATAAATATGTAGTGACTTTGTGATCATGATACAGGACAATTGAAATTGGAGCGGATAGATTCAAGATTCCTGATATTCTATTTAACCCGTCCTTGGCTCAGGTGGATGTCTTCTATACTACATGATGCCTGCTTTTAACTCTTTCTTGAATGCTTGGAAATCTCATGGGACATATTTCCATTTAACCATGCTCTTATTATTGTCTGTTACATAATTTCATGTAATTGACGCTTTCAAATTTCCAATTTTGTCTTAATATGTGAACCTTGTGTAAAGTGAGATATGGCTGTTTCATCTTGAGCATTTTTCTTTAGACAAGAAACAATAACTTTACTGAAAAAGAGAAGATAATGCACAAAATAGCGTGGACAAGAGGTCCATCATATGTGAACCTTGTCCATTTTCAGCAGTTCTTTGCACTTAGATAATTGATGGCTCAAAGAATATCTCTTAAGTTTGTTTCTGTGGGAAGAGTAGTAACTTCTTTTCATGTCTACTAAAATTGGTGATATTTTGATACTTAAAATTTTCTTAATGAAATTTAGGAAATTGGCTAGTTTTATATGTGGTTACACAGTTGGAATTTTAGAGGATTTGATGTTACAATATAAATAAAAATGGTTGGACCACATTTTAAAAGTCAACTGTAAATTTCACTTGATAAAAAAAGTTTGATCTCTGATTTTACTGTGATATCAGTGTTACCAAATGCTATTCTGTTGAAGTGATTTCTCGATGGATTGGTTGCATAAATATATGTTTTAGTTGGTACTTTTCCTGCATGTTCTATCTATCTTATTTTGTTTCTATGAAATGTCAGACAATTCCCGGTGTTGAGAATTTTGCGGAGATTGCTCCTCTTCGTGGTTTGCCTCAAATGGTAATTCGTGCTTTATTTTCCAATGAGTGGGTGCTTCCATGGAGTTGTTTATCTGTTTTTGTTTTTGTCCCCCCTCATTTTGTTAACTGATGGTTTACTCTTATTGTTTGTTCTCTCCAGGTTATCGAGAGCATTAACAAGTGTGACGTGGACATTCGTCGTGAATTATTTAGTAGTATACTGGTAAAATGCATGAAATCACTTGTTTTTTCCCCAACTAATTAGCAAAACCTAATAGCATAAAGGAGTTTAGTAGACATCTGGATGCAAAAAAAATATGTTTGGGTGGGACTTGGTGAATAAGTGTTGCAAATCTCTGTGGTAAATATGAAGACTTCCTGAAAATTGCTTAATTTGTTACATTCTTGGAATTCCTTGATGTACAACTTAGTGGAACACGCTTCAGAAATATGATATGGTTGCTCCTTTTTTAATCAGCTTGCCGGTGGCACAGCATCAATGCAACAGTTAAAGGAACGCCTTGAGAAAGACTTGCTGGAGGTATTGCTTTTCAATGAAGCACTAACATGATCATATTTCTTTTTCTCAGCCAATGTTTGGTTATTGAATTTGGATTCTATTTCTTATATCGTTTCAATGGGTTGGTGTTAAGAATTTCACTGTGTGTGTGTGTGCGCGCGCAGGAGTCTCCTCAAGCTGCTAGAGTTAAAGTATTGGCGAGTGGGAATTCAACTGAAAGGCGATTCAGGTAAAGCCAATACATAAGCATATTTAACTTGTACCTTTTTACTTCTCTCATATAGAATACACTTAGAGCATATTTTACCGGATAAAGCTTTCACTCAGTAAAATCCTTTCAAGTTTCACCTTTATATAGTTATAGTTTTACCTCTTATTCTTGCCTGCGTTATTAAATGTAATGTTGGTAATATAACATTCATGCAATTTATCTTCCCCTGACTTCATTATGGTTTTTTTTTTCTTTTTTGCAGTGTTTGGATAGGTGGGAGTATACTGGCGTCTCTTGGTTCATTCCAGCAAATGTGGTTCTCCAAGGCTGAGTAAGTTTCATGATTTCACCTGTGTTTGCACTTAGACTAGCTTGTTTAGCGGTATAAAACAATATACGTCTTTAAGTGATGATTAAGAAATCATACAGTGTGTTCAGTGGTTCTCTATTGATAGTTTGCTTCATGTGATTGCAATCAACAGGTATGAGGAGCATGGGGCTTCTTATGTACAAAGAAAATGCCCTTGAAATTGTCTTCCAAACTGCAAGTAGGAAAATTTGTGCTTGATTTTCTCTTAATTATTACATCCAGATTTAAAGAAGAAAATTAAAAACATGAAATTACTCTGGTGTTTTCAGGTCTCTCATATGCTCCCTCCATCATGCTAACCTTTTCCAGAATTGTCAAAGCTTCAAACGTGTGTCGCCGATACGGATGATAGAATGCTTTGATTTGTATCAACCGACACTGATGATCCCTTATATTGTTCTGTGGCGTACTTTTCATTACTTCAGCAGATTTTCACATGTTAAATTAATGTCCAATTGATTAGGGGGTTTATTGTGGTAGTTCTCATCGTTTCAAAGCATATTGTTGGACGTGTTTTAAATGACTAACGCTTGTTGTAGACCAACCTTTGCTACTACCTCTCTCTCTCTCTCTCTCTCTCTCTCTCTCTCTCTCATAAACACAAAATATATTCTTCAATTAGAATAACGGAAAATGCTACGCGGTGAATGGTATTGGACCTCATACCATCTAATCAAATTAATATTATTTAGTATTTTATGTCATGGGGAAAAAATTTAAAAGATATGGGTCCAAAGAGAAAAATTAATTATATTTTCATTTCATATTAAGTTTACCTGTGCATTCCCAAGGAAAAAAAATATATCAAACCTCAACTTGGCCTTGTGTAATTGGGTTAAGGAGTGAATTGAGCTTTTCATTTTGGTTTTCTTTCATCTTGATATTCTTTTGCTTTATGCTATTAAAAAAATAAATAAATCTTCCCTGTAGATGTATTATTTTTGTTGGGCTTTAGGGCCCTATTGTTAGGCCCAGGCCCTACTACATTTCATGCCCCTTTATATGGCGCGAGTTGATTGTAGTCAAATTCCTTCTACTCCGCGGAGCACCAGATTACTACCCATCTCACGCACAACCGGAACAGAGCACCAACAGTACCAACCGTTAGTTGACAGCGGTCGCTAAAAAGAACCGCTGTTTTGTTCCCGAAGACAGACAGCGACAGAGTTT
This sequence comes from Prunus persica, assembly GCF_000346465.2. Classification (NCBI taxonomy): domain Eukaryota; kingdom Viridiplantae; phylum Streptophyta; class Magnoliopsida; order Rosales; family Rosaceae; genus Prunus; species Prunus persica. Next base: position 8,830,706 of record NC_034012.1, on the reverse strand, counting down.
TAAGGTTTTTGAGAAACAAAAGCAACGAAGAAACCCAGTTGAGGTTGTTGAGCAAAGGCTGAGAAGAAGAAGAACAATGGCTAATGAGGAAAAAGATAGCGTGGAATACTACTCGCTGCTAAAGGATTTCAGAGCGGAAATTGAAGTACAGGAAGGAGCTTTCTCTCTTTGCTTTTGGCTTTACCTCATGAGCTCCACTGCCTTCCCTGCCAGGCTCATTCAGGTTTGTCTTAAACTACCCAGTTCCTCATTTCTTTTGTATTTCTTTTTACTTCTTTTGGGTATTAGGATGAATGCCCATTTCTCACTTTTGTGTTTTTTATGGTTGCTGATGGTTTCTTGGACTTTTATGATGATTGATTTTTGTTTGTTCATGTTTCTTGTTGAGTTCTGTTCTGTTTTTGTTTTTCTATATATATGGACAATTTAACCCAAGTGCTTTGTTTTGAATGTTTGTCGATTCTTATGTGTTCTGTTATGTTTTTTGGATCATTTTGTGAAATGGTTGTTCATTGAGTGTCGGATATGCAGGTGCAATCAGGTGCCACGGAAGGTGCTCCTTTTCTTGTTCTGAGTGAGAAGAAGAAAATGGTGCTCTTGCCATTGGGTATCGTACACAAGGAAGCTCCTGAAACTTGTGACTTGACTTCACTGTCAGAAGTTCCACATGTAGCTATGGAGACTGAGTTTCCTATGGAGAAATGGATTCATATTGGGTGTGAGGTATGATGTATTAGTTATTGAAAGATTTACTCATTTCGAACATTTTGTTTGGGGAGGGAGCGCATGGATTTTATTACATTGGTAAATACAAGAGCATAATGTGACTAAGAAGCTATCTATGTTAAGGAAAAAAAAAAAAAAAGAACTCAGACTCTATTTAATGATAAAAGTATACTAAGGGAGAAGAAAAAAAGATTTTGTTTTGGTTTTTTGTTTCTTACATATGAAAAGCAGTTTCGGTACCCCTTGTCATTGGTGAAATTAGTGTTTACCTTCTGTGTTTAATATATGAGATGCTCAGAGTTTATGGGTTCACTTTAGGTTTCGTCTGATTTTGTGCTGCTACACATTGATGGTGAAATTGCGGGAAAGAGAGCTATGTCACCGTTGTTCAACAAAGATTCCATTTCAGGTGGTTTGACGAAGATCACTTTGGTTTGTGGTGGTGGAGATGACAACAGTTTGCAGGGTTATGTCCACAATCATAAAGTTTTGCCCTTAACTTCATCTATTATGGAATACTATGCTAAGGTGTGTAGTAGTTGCAAACCTTGTGATTCCTTAAGGGATTCTTTCAATTTACTCACTTTCCTATCCCATCCAGTTCCCTCTTCACCAAAGTAAATGTTTATTACAGAGAAATATATTTGTATTCCAGGACCCACCTCTACAATTATCCATTGATAATTCATCTGCATCGGAGATTGAAGAGGGCAGTGATGGTGTTTGGAGTATTGTTGGTGGCAAGGTCAGTTTGGGTGTCTGTGGTATCTCTTTCGTGGTCCTCATTACTACCACTCTATGCACGTGGGAAATCAAAACGGACTAACATACAGAGTTACATTTCACTGTTCTCCAGCAGTATCATTTAAAGAATACATATATGAAGTCCCGAAAACGAGTTTAATAATTCTTATGACATAAACTGCTATATTTATTGCTCTCAAAATTCCCATCAAAGTCGCCTTGTATTATTTCTGTAACATCTATGACTTTCCAAGTGCTGTAGCAGTAAAATCTCAGGGTTTATAAAGATGCAACCTTATAATTCTTTGTTTGTCACTTATTTTAAAAGGAATCATGCTCAGAGAAACCACTCAACTTTCAAAAGGAGTAAACTCATTTTTTTCCTTAACAAACTTTTTGACAGAATTACCTTGTGCTGTTTCATGTGACGCCTTGGGAGTAACTAAGATTTTGTGGACAAGCTTTTAGAAACATCCGTAATATTTCCTATAAGAGAAACAATTTTCATTGTTATGCCAAGGCTAACTTGCACATTTTGGGTGCACAATTGGAGATATTATTCCTTATATGAACTGAATTCATTGATACAAAGTTTGTCTACTATTACAATATACCAGTAGTGATGATGCTTTTTATAAAATTGATTTTGTTTTCCAGAAATCTCAATATGTACAATGTCAAGGATCCAAGTAGTTAGAATTACAACTTTGTTGATTCAAATTGTTATGACTTCAATTGGATATGTTGATTATTATTTTCAAAAGTTTTCTGACGGGCATAAACATTCTATAACAGTAATGGATGCTGTCTGCCTTATTAATATATCTCAAGTTATAATCCATGGCTACTGCAATGAGATATCTCCTAATTGATATTGCCACTTTTATTTACCATATCACAGGCCTCTTGTCGCAGGATTTTTTCACTGGATGTTGTACTGTTAGATGCCTTTTCCCATCCTATAAACAAGGAGTTGGAGGTTTGTATTTGGATTTTGTGCACTACATGCATTGTTAAATTTCATGTGCAACAGTGACTAAATATTAGCATGCACAGTTGACACATTGCTTCTATTACAGGTTATTGCTTCTCTCGTATATGCTGACAATGGGGCACCTGTGGAGAAGACAAGTGACGGAGAAGCTCCTCTTTTGGCAAGCCAAGATGGGGTTGAATTTGCTTCTTGCGATAGACCAAGTAAAATGCTGCATGGGCATGCGTCTTTTAAGCTGAAGATATCTCAGGTTCTAAGTTAGAGAGAACATATCTTTTTGGCACCTTTTGTGAAGATATATGAGATACTTCCCTACACATTGGTACTTACAAGCATGATATTAAATAGGTTTATTTGATAAATCTCTTATGCTGACAAAATTGTGAAAATTGTTCCTCATCATGATGACGAACTCTAGTGCTTCAGGTTAGGGCCCATACACTAAGGGATCCCTTGATTTCGCTAAATTAAGGGATTGTTAGGCCCGCCATGCAATGTGGTCTAATGATCCGATCTGTCCATCTTTTAGGTTCCCCTTAGAAATCATCCCTGCAAAATTATCGATGTACTGTTCAATCAGCCATCATTCCAAGCTATTGTATGCTCTCAATGTCACAGGTCTAAATTCTATTGTAGTGGGAGGAAGTCACTTGTTTGCATATGATATGGGTGTACATGTGTGCTCCTGCATGTGTGAGAACAATCGACACTGATGTCCCTCTCATTTAGCATCTTGTGATTGGTTTACTGTTGAAAATGTTCCATTTCTGAGGTGAATACACATAGGGGTATTATTTTGATGAGTTTTAGTGCAAGATCTACTTATTTGCCAAATGTTTCTATGTTCTGCTAGAAATTTTCAATGACTATCCTCTTTCTCATTTCAGCTTTCATCTAAGTGTGATAATCGGATGTTCCGCATAATGTTTCACATGCCAAAACTGGAAACATATCCTTTCCTCAAGGCATTCTCCCCTCCTATTCGTTGTATCTCAAGGAATCGTAGTACTCGGATGTCCTCTAGATTGTGGAAAAGGCCAGCATCTGCCAATGATCAACTTAATTTATCTCAGTTATCGGGATTGGATGATGAAACATTAGAACTTCATCACAGTTCTATTCATGAAGAAAAACTGAGTCCATCATCAAAGCGGTGTAGATTGGGACAAGATGACGAATGCAACTCTCATTCCAGAACTGCTAATCAGGTATTCATTAGTTTTCTCTTATAATGATAAGTGAGTTTCATGATACAAAAATATTCCATGGGGTGCTTTTGTTTGAAATTCTTATTCTGTTGGAAGTAATATAATGAACAATTAGATAATCCAGATACGCTAATGATCATGACCGAATTTGTCTTCTCCAGCATTTTCTGTCAAAAGTCTTCCTATATAAGGGACCCCATATGAGTAACTTCAAAATAATAGGAGAGTTGAAAAACAGTGTAAACTCTTCTAAAAGTGTGATTCTTTTCAACCTCTGCTGGGAAGAAAGGGATATTTTTTAAAATTATTTCAGTTCAGTGAAAAAAAATAATTCTGATAATTTCCGAAGAATGTAACTTTTGAAATTTTATTAATATTCCTGATAAGGCTGAATGGTGAAAAAGAATGATTTACATTTTTGCTAATGTTTCCATTTGAGCAGAAGGAAAGATAAAAATATATTTAATGCATTATTTGAAGATAATCATAGTAAGTAGGTTGGATCATGGTATTTGTTTAATTTATTGTGCTGGAATGATCCTATTTTCAAAAGATATGCAACCTTTAGAATAAATTTTCTAACATCGATATATGGAAATGTGCACTTTTTTTTTTTGGGCGTGTGTGTGTGTGAATATTGACAAGAGTCTAATTGAAATAAATTGAAAATTAGGTTAAAAATGTGGTGAGGAGATCCGACAGTCTTGAAGAATTAGATGACTCCCAAACTGATTCAGAGAACCCCGAAGCGAGAAACTCAGCTCTCAAGAGTACATCAAGTAGTAGAAATCCAATGTCGGATGCAACCATTTTTAAATACTGCCTAGCAGGTTTAACTGAGAAGACTCTTCTGCTCAAGGAGATTTCCAGCACTGTTTCTAACGAAGAACTTTTGAGTTTTTCCCATCAGGTTTCCTTATATTCAGGATGTTCACACCACAGGTAATCACTAGTGTTTTTCTTAATATAAATATTACAGACTCGGTTGAGTTAACAAATATATGATGATATTCTTTCTTGCATGATATTTGTCATTTCTGTTCATTATGACAGAAAAAAAAGAATCCTCCTTCAACCCTTCTATTCCATTGGTTGCCAAATTTAGTTTTCTTTTCAGTTTCAGATTCCAACTAGACATTCCTGTAAAAACTGACTCATATCAAATCCAAAAGAATTGTAGGGAACAGCTGTATTTTTCTATTCTTTTCATCCTTCCTTTGCTATGATTCTAATTTTGAGTAAGAATACAACAGATCCATTGTTTTCATTTCAGGCTCAATATATTACTGATCATGTAATCACTAAACCCCCTTTCGTGTGTATACTTATGTCAATTCACCCAAGAGAAGAAAAAATTTCTCAGTTTAAAAGAAAAAAAAAAAAGGATTAGAGTTTGATTATGCTACTACCTAGTGATCCTTGATTTGTGCTTTAGATACCATATATTTCCTTATCCTTGTATAATCAGAATCTTTTTTCTTTCTTATTTATTCCCTCAGGCACCAAATAGCAATGGCGAAGCAATTGATAGAGGAAGGAAATAAGGCTTGGAATTTGATCTCACAAAATAAACACCAGGTTCCATGGGAAAGTGTGGTTTTTGAAATTGAAGAGCAATTCATGAAGATTGCTGCTTGTAATTCTCGGGCTCTCACACAACAGGTTCCTCTCTCTCTCTCTCTCAAGTATATGCTTGGTTTAGATATTTAAGATGTAGACATTTTGAATCTCCTATGAGATCAAGTGCATCTTATGCTCATGATGATGCTCCTAGAGCAGAATCAACCATTTATCAAGGATTGTTGCATGACAAGACAATTGAAGTTGGTTGAGCAATCAACACTACACACTGTCAAGCTTTCAGATGAGTTGTATTTTTTAATAAATTTTATCTTTGTGTTCAATCCATTAAGTTTGTGAAATTTTTCTGTAGGGAAGATTTTTAACAAATATCATAAATAGCTATGTGGTTGCTTTAGTTTAGATTTGGAGAATCCAGGGGTTAATTTCATCATATGTAGCCAAATCATTTTTTCATATCAAGCTTGTTGCTTTTACACTCTGGATAATATGTCATAATGAAACTCTGCGGGAACTAGTTTTGAGGATGAAGTTGTCATGTTTGATTTAGCTTGCAAAAAGTGTTTATTCTTTTCCTTTGGGAAATGTTTTCAGGACTTTGAGCTACTGAGGAGAATTGCTGGTTGCCAAGAATATCTGGCCCAAGAGAACTTTGAAAAGATGTGGTGTTGGTTATATCCTGTAGCTTTAACGTTATCAAAAGATTGGATAAATACAATGTGGAGTTCAACATCTCCCAAGTGGATAGAAGGATTCATTACGAAGGAAGAAGCTGAAACTTCACTTCAAGGTTCAAGGGGTTTACAGGAATCTGGTACATTTGTACTCCGGTTTCCTAATTCAAGGAGCTGGCCCCACCCAGATGCTGGTAGCTTAGTTGTGACTTATGTTGGCAGCAAGCACACTATTCACAACAAGCTTATCTCCCTTGATCAAATGTTTAGGTGGGTAGTTCACTACTTTTGCCTTGCCTGAGAAACAGCAGTTTTAAATTTCATTTCTGTTGCGCTTTTCTCATATAGGGATTAATCAAATTATTGGTCAAGACATCTTAACTGCAACTCAAACTTGTAGGGGTGTACTATGTATGGCCTATTAAACAGTAGGGAAATTGCAAAGATTATTAGAAAATTTTAGTCCATGAGTTTTATGTTGATTGTGTTTTTCTTTCTGTTAGAGAAGTAATTGTTGAAATATTGAGTTCTCAGTCACACTGCATTAAATTTACCATATTAAGGGGAAAAAGGTCTCATGCATACGAAGATAAATTTGATTTACCACAGAGATAAGGTATGAAGGAACTGTGAAACTTTATTTAGGGAAGCAGTCAAAACTTGGGTGATGGGTATAATAAAATGGTTCAGAGAGCAATTATTAGAGCCTTGATGTTTTGTTTACCATCTAGTTATCTGGGAAAATGAGTTAGCAATCCTGGTTTGAAATTACTGAAACTTTAGTTGCCTCCCTTGTCTTGCAGTTTTGCTGAGAGGGAAAAGAATGCAAAACCACTGCAAGATATGCTTCTTGCGGAACCCGAACTCTCTCGATTGGGAAGGCAAGAAATTTATATAACACTTAATTTTTATTAAACTTCCATTTAGTGCATTGACTGGATATGAGTGATTTATAAATTTTTTGCTTAAAATTTTGCAGGATAATAAGAAGTCGCTGAGTGGGGTAGAGATGCATAATATACTATTCTGTTTTTGCAAGATCAATTTTTGCGGCTATCTATGTATTGTCTTTGAGCCTTTGATGTATAGATTAGTCTGTTATTATATCAATATCTTATAAGTGGAAGTGCCCATTGTGTAAAAACATCAGCACATTTCAATTTCAACATTGAATTTTATTGCCAACATATGGCTGATAATGAGCTTGTGATACAAATTTTGCACACACTTGTGAAATGCATGTCTTGGCTTCTATGTAGCAACCAACCCCCACATTTCATTAAAACACGAATTTCTCATAACCTAGGCCTGCTGCAAAATAATGGTACCAGAAAACAATATTGGCATTGACGAGGGATCTTGCATCCAAAGAATAATTCTTAAGACATCATGTCTGGACATAAAAGAAACATGCTTCATAAGAAGTCCTTCAATAGTCAAATATTCAAGTGCAGGACAGTTTGTAAAAAGCTTTTCCATTAAGCTCTTACCAGGACAATGAACTCCAACATCGAGGGATTTGAGATTTGGGAAACACCCTGAAGCAGGAGGAGCATAAGTTTCAAAACCCCGACTGTTTTGCACCTAAAAACGCTTCTATGAAAAAAAAAAAGAAAAAAAAAGAAAGTAGTCTCCTTCACCATTGAAGTCCATACGTTGTTCCTGGCATAGTATGGAATAAAAACAAAATATATTAAAAAATTTAAATCTATAAAGTATATATTATCTAAACTAGCAAATTAATAGTATATATCTAAGATCATTTTTTTTAATTTTTTTTAAATAAATAGTATCGCCGCGCGGCTATACTACGGAGTGTGGCCTTTATTGCTATGCTTTGAGGACACGTGGCACCGAATCGCTAGTCGGACGTCGGACGCCAGGCGCTAGGCGGGTCTTTTTTTTTTTTTTTTTACAAATAGTACAGCCTCGCGGCTCTACCCCGCATAAAAATCGTATAGCCGTGCGGCGATACTTTGTTGACACGCGGCCACCGAATCGATAATCGACACCAGGCGCTAGGAGGGCCTCTTTTTTTTTTTTACAAATAGTACAGCCGCGCGGCTCGACTCGGGATTTTTTTATGTTAAAGCCGATCGGCTGCACTATTTGAAAATAGTATAGCCGCATGGCTATACGCTTTACATAGATACTGTATTTTTTTTTAAAATTTGTTTTCCCCGATTTTGCATCCAAAGAATAATTCGAGAGACATCATTTGTCTGGGGACAGATAAGAAACATCCTTCATAAGAAGTCCATCCAGAGTCAAATATTCGAATGCAGGACAGTTTTTTTAATGTAAAAAACACTGGTCCAGCAAAAGATAAAATTTGGAAACCTGGTATTCCAATCCTCTTATTTAATTTCACATCCTTCCTTTTATGGAAATAAATAAGTTAAATGGCAATCCATCGTCAATGCCCAATTTTTGGTCTTTCCGATATTGTTCCATATCTTTGACGTATATATCAAGGATCCTTCCCTTCTTCTACATATAACCATATACTCAATACATATAGGTTGGTTTTTCCCGCCATCTAATACTTTCGATATACATATAGGTTAGAAAATTTGAAAAAAATCCCTAAAAACAGACCAAAAATATATCATCTTTGTACACACATATATATATCATTTCAGCCATATCAAAATCTGAACAACTCCATATGAAAAATGTTGACAGGCAAAAAGAGAAACGACGGCAAGTTGAGGCGTTTGTTCATGTATATATCTATATGATCTCATGGTTGAATTTTCAAATTATCTAAAATCATATCTTCATCTAAGAAATTTTTTCAAATTATCTAAAATTTTATCTTTATCTAAGAGAAATATATAACATATCAATGATTTAGGTTATTCTCCTTGGCATAATTATCTGCAACAAAATACACCCGGTATATATGCTCATTTATCTCAATCCACCTTACATGTCAAGCCCTGATTAGTCCATAAAATAATTACCCAAATAATTCGGAACGTGAACTTGTGGGTTGCAAGAAATTCAACCACTATAAATACACCCCAAATAATTAGTTGCTCTCTCACTTGCAGCCTTTGGTTTCTCTCTTACTGCGCATCATTAATTAGAAACCCTAGTTAAGAATTAAGTATGGGTGGCTATCAAGTTCCAGTTGGGTACAGGTTCACGCCTTCAGAAGAAGAACTACTTCTTCACTACCTTCTCCCCAGAGTGAATGGAAACGACTATCCTAAAGGTGTTGTTCCTGACTGCGATCTCTACGGTACAAAAGAACCATGGGAGATATGGAGAGATTTCCACCACTCATCACCAGATGATCAAGAAGACATCTACGTCTTCACCACACTCAAGAAGAAGACTCCGAACGGCTCGCGGTTTTGCCGAACAGTTGGTGTCACGGGTACCGGAGTGTGGAAAGGAGAAGACTCCGGCAAGAAAATACGTGCTTGTGGGAATGATATTGGCATCAGAAAACGATTTCGGTACATGAACCCTGGCTCGCCCCATGATGACCGTTGGATCATGCTTGAGTTCCAGCTTGATGAATCTCTCGTGCGGGTGCGAAACAAAGAGACAATTGTTCTTTGTCTTGTTAGAAAGAAAGAAACATCGGGCAAAAGCAAATTAGAAGAACGACAAAATCATGAAGTTGACCTGCCTTCCAGTGGAGAAATCCAGGCCCAGTATGTGCATGATGATCAGCAGCAACATATTGACGCAAGTACTGAAGATCAACTTTTTTTGGAAGATTACCTTATGAACGATGTCGAGGGTGAACATGACACCATGGTTAATCCAAGTTTGCTTGCACAGTACGATCAGCAGGACATGATTGGCACAAGTACTGAAGATCAACTTAGGGTTCTCGAGGATTTCCTTATGAACGATGTCGAGGGTGAACAGGACACCATGGTTAATCCCGCTTTGCTTGCACAGTACGGTCAGCAGGGCACGAGTATTGAAGATCAACTTAGGCTTTTCGAGGATTACCTTATGAGCGATATCGAGGGTTAATCCAATTTTGTTGCACCGTAAGAGGACAATTAATTCCTCTTTTTGTAATTTCTCTGCTCTTAATACAACACTATAAGTAGATATATGTGTAGCTTGCTTAGTGCATTTGTTTATCTACAGGCTTAGTCAAAAAGGTTCCAAATTTAATACACAAAAGGATTTATTGGAGTACTTTCGTGTATTAACTATTTATATGGCGAAGAATTTCATAAGTTGTATATACGAACAAAATAATAGAACATATACACTACTTAAAGACATGAATATTCAGTACTGCTTTGTATAAGACAAAGTTGCCCAAGGAGAAAACCACAAGAGCGTTTCAAACAACAGTTAGCTAGCATTGTCAGGTCTTTTACAATTTCAACCCTGTGACCTAGTGTTTGTAAACTAATCGTAATAGACCCTATCATATAGTATCAACACATGTGTAATGGAAAGCAATCATTATTCATTGATAAAAACAAGCACTTTACAATCAACAAGAAACAAATTAAAAGAATAAAAATAAACTTAATCATACTAAGCTATTGCTCCAAGCATCTCATGATCATGAATTAGCAGCTGCTTTGATATCTAATAAGCTAACATAGTCCTTCTTGAGCATCAATGTCCCTCAAGAATTTTTGACTAGCCAATACTTAGTCCCATCATCCTGAGTAGTATTATATCCGACATAGTAACAGCATGAGTTAAGTTTGTACAAACCACCAGAATAATATTTGAATTCTTCTGCTTCTGCATCAATATAAACTGAAACTGGCTGGTTCGCAACAGCCCTCAATAGAGCCCTTTCGTTGTTTTGAGGCACTTGCTCGTATCCAGTTACAGTTATAGCACCGGTAGAAGCATTCCAGTCAGCCATGCAAATGCCATTATCTACAGCCTTGTAAGGGTAGCCATCCTCAGTTGCTAGGGTCCTATTGTGTAGGATCATGTATTTTGAGGCACTTTGATATCTCATGTGGTTGGATAATAAGCAGTACATATTGTTGTATCCTGGAAAAGGAAACTACTCCAATAAATCCTTTTGAAACAAATATACAACAACACCAACTAAGCACAAGTATTACAAGATAGTTACAAAAACTGTATGTGTTATTTTCTTCCACTTTTTTACTCAGCAATCGGCATCTCGGGGAGATGAGAAAGGAGGGAAGATGTGAATTACAAACTAAACTGGACTAACAACTGAAATTTGCCAATTGATTAAACAACCCCTTACAATTCCCGTGGCCAGACTTGGATTGAATGAATCACAATTGATTAAAGCGAAGATTCTGTAACTTGTAAGGCTCCCAGAGGAAGATGTAGTCGGAAATCCTAGATTAAAGTAGATATTAGATATCAAAGTCATGAGACTATTCCTGCTACATTGTTGTATGTGGACAAATATTACAGATTCATGCTTCAAATGGAAAAACCACAAAACTACCATAAAATCCCAAAACTCTAAACAGGATCAAAACGTACAAGAGCAGTAATGCCGTTTTCCCATGAAGAAAGTCCAGTGCTGCCTAAAACCAATAAACCAAGATACAGAAATAAACACAAAGTCTTTCCTAGGCGCAAGGAATCTCTCAAGATTGCATGGCATTGGTATCATCCTCATCACCTTCCTCACTGAACATATACTGACTCTGATACTCCATTAAGTACTGTGTTGATCTCTTTACGTCCAAAAACAGATGGTAAACTCGGTTAATATCCTCCATCTCCACAATATTTCCCTTCCGCTTTGGCATGCCAAGGCAGAAGCTGTTATGAGATGGATAGCATATCTCAAGGATGCATCAACACCAATCTTGGTCAACAAATGCTTTGCCACTTCAGACATCTCAACTTCTTCTTCTTGGCATCTGATGTGATGTCCAGAATCTTACCAATTACATCCTCTGTATAAGGCTGGAGTGAAAAGTCAACATCCAACCGTCATGTAAGTGATGGAGTGAAAAGCCAATAACTTACCGGTAAGTTATAGTGTAAAAGCCGATATATAACCGTCATGTAAGTGATGGAATGAAAAGCCTATAACTTACTGGTAAGTTATAGCGTGAAAAGCCAATAGTTAACCGTCTTAAAAGTGATGGAGTGAAAAGCCTATAACTTACAGGTAAGTTATAGCCTGAAAAGCCAATATTTAACCGTCAAGTGATTGATGGAGTGAAAAGCCTATAACTTACCAGTAAGTTATCAAGTGAAAAGCCAATATTTTACCAAACATCAAAATTAAGACAATCTGATGCGCCTTCACTAAAAATCACGCAAAATCGAAGAAACTCTGACATATGCATCCCAACTAAGATTGCAAACTTAGAATAATTAAAAAAGAAGAAGATAAAGCTTGAAAAAACCAAGCTATAACAATACAAATAAAATGACCGGACCCGAATTCGTCGGAATCCGTGACGGAACTTGTGGTATTTCTGACATCCAACCGATACCGATCGCACTTACTAATTTCAAACGTCCTCTTCCCCTAAAACAAAGGAAAAGAGGGCCGAGACTTCTACCGAAATTTTGGCAGTGTCTCCCCTGAAAAACGGACTTAATCAAAATTTTCAACCTGTCGAAAACACATTTTAAGGGGGGTGTATTCAATTAAGAATTTCCTTATGCATAATATACTATTTCAATTCACGAAGCACCAAAGGATGACAAGAAAAGTGAGTATAAAAGAATTACAATATCCAGCCCAAAACTAATTTGTAATGAATTTAACCAAGGCTTAACATTTTCGACGTGGGAAACTCGTGTCGACAATAAAAATAAAAGCCTCTCGAACACACACTCCGCATATTGATAGATTTTTTTTCCTTTATCTTAGAGACACCCCAAAAAAAAAAAAAAAAAATCCCTTTCCTATAATTTTGTTTTTTGGTTGTTCGCCAAATAAGAGTAGAGAATTTGGAATTAACAATAAAGTCCTTCAATACAAAGCCTTAATCTTTTTAATATCAAAAACATAAAATATATACAATTTCAAAACCTGAGTACAATCTTTTTATTTAATTTTAGATCCTTACTTTAAAGGGAAATATACAAATTTAATGGTAATCCTTCGTCAAGGCCAATTTGTTGTCCTATCCCATTTTGGTCCAACTCTTTAACGTATTTGATAAAATAAAATAAATTAAAAACTCTTTAACGTAAATTTGAAGGATCTGTAACAAAAGCGTAAAAAATTATTGCATGAATTCCTAGCCATTAGATTGCATCTGTAATCAATTTTCCATTATTCTATTTTTTTTATATAAAAGGAATTCCAATGACATCTCCTTATATTTTTAGTATTTACATTTTTTCAAAATTTCTTCAAAATTTCTTTTTCAAAAATATCGTTTCCTCTCTTGCTATGCATGCCTCTCACCCTTGGCGACAGCGTTTGTGTTTTCAAAAAAATAGGCAATTCGCTCAATAAATTACGCGTAAGATGTTGCATTCTCAGATATATAGGCGCTTTAGACTATAACTTACTGGTAAGATATGGTGTTTTCAGAAAAATAGTCAATTCACTCAATACATTATGGGTAAGATGTTGCGTTCTCAGATAAATAGGCATTTTATACTATACCTTACCGATTAGATATGGTGTTTTTAGAAAAATAGGCTATTTACTCAATAAATTACGAGTATGATGTTGCGTTCTCAGATATATAGGCATTTTAGATGTTGCGTTCTCAGATATATATGCATTTTACACAATAACTTTCCGGTAAGATTTAGTGTTTTTAGAAAAATAGGCTATTAACTCAATAAATTACGGTTAAGTTGTCTTTTTCTTAGATATATAGGCATTTTACACTATAGCTTTCTGGTAAGATATGGTGTTTTCAAAAAATTAGGCAATTCACTCAATAAATTAGGGATAAGATGTTGCGTTCTCCCATGTATAGGCATTTTACACTATAACTTACCGGTAAGATATGATGTTTTTAGAAAATACGCTATTTACTCAATAAATTATGGGTAGGATGTTGCGTTATCAAATATATAGGCATTTTACATTGTAACTTACCGGTAAGATATGGTATTTTTAGAAAAATAAAGTATTTACTCAATAAATGACAGGAAGGATGTTGTGTTCTCAGATATATAGGCATTTTACATTAACTTACCGGTATAAAATAATGCAAATAGAAGGGTTTTTTTTTAGAATTTTTTTAGAATTTTTTTTTATAAACCACATAGCCGCGCGGCTATACTAAGACTCGGAATTTGATCTCACAAAATAAACACCACCGGGTTCCATGGGAAAGTGTGTTTTTTGAAATTGAAGAGCAATTCATGAAGATTGCTTGTTGTAATTCTCGGGCTCTCACGCAACAGGTTCCTCTCTCTCTCTCTCTCTCTCTCTCTCTCAAGCATACTCCTGGTTGAGATATTTAAGATGTAGGCATTTTGAATCTCCTATGAGATCAAGATGCATCAACCATTTATCAAGAATTGTTGCACGACAAGACAATTGAAGTTGGTTGAGCTACGTTTTAGCACCCTGATCTGAATTGGAAGACAATCTATGTATACGGAGGCTTGATCGGTTTTTGGGAAACTTCTCTGCTAATTAGGATTTGTATAGTTTTACTTTGCTTCTTCGGCCAAGTTTGTGTCTTCGTACGTAGTTTAATTATGTTGGCTAGTTTAGGTTATTATTTTGGGCCTGATGGGGTTGGTAATTCAAGCCACCTTCTCTTCAGTTTCTGCTTTTAAGTTTTAACGAACCTAGCTAGGTTAAATTAGCCCAACCCAATTAAAAAAGAAAAAACAAGTTGTGTTGAATTGGGAAATCAAGCTAGCTATCAGTAAATATGTAATGGAAAGCTATCATTATTCATTAATAAAACGACAAAACTTTACAACTAACAAGAAACATAAAGAATAAATAAGCTTAATCATACTAAGTTATAGCTCTAAGATCTCATGACCATGTATGAATTTGCAGCTCCTAGCTGCTTCTTTCATTTGATAAGTCATACGGTTGGATAAAAAGCTCCCATAGCAATACCACATAGTCCTTCATTGGCATCAAAGTCTCTTTGAATCCTCATGTATCCACTCTCCCCCCATTCTTCTCCCCAAGAATTTTTGATAAGCCAATACTTCTCATCATCCTCAGTAGTATCATATCCAACTATAGTAACAGCATGGGTTAAGTTTGTACCACATGGTCCAGTGTACACGCCACCCGAATAATGTTTGAACTCTTCTGCTTCTGCATCAATATAAACTGAAACTGGCTGGTTGGCAACAGCCAGCAACAAAGCAATTTCGTTGTTTTGAGGCACTTGCTTGTACCCGGTTATAGTTATGGCACCGGAGGCAACATTATTGAAGTCATCCAAGCAAACGCCACCATCTACAGCCTTGTAAGGGTAGCCATCTTCAGTTGACAGGCTCATGTTGCGTTGGATCATGTATTCGAAGGCTTTCTCCACAAAACCACCATGGCAGCCATCATCTTCGAAACTAGTTGTGCAATCGATAATCTCTTGTTCTGATAGCGAAATTAAGTTTCCTGTCATAATAGAGTTAAGCCCTTCTACAACTGCCACTGTTGCGAACGACCAACAACTCCCTATAGCATCATGATATTGAGACAACAAACGTTCATAATTAAGCCACGATTGGATAGAGAATGTATTTATATAATAAAAAATTAACATTAACAATTGCTTAAATGCATGATTCAAGATTTTATATTGTCAGATTGTCCGACAAGAAAGTATTAGACTATATAGATTAATCTTGCATGCTTACACTACTACATTTTACACTTTGCGCGACGAAGAGAATTTCGTCTCGCAAAATACATTGTAGTCGCACAAATTTCAGCGCGACAGCAACTTCGTCGCGCAGAATCCGTCGCGCAAAGATCGTGAAGAAAGACTTTGCGCGACGAAGTTTTTTCATTGGTCACGCAAAGTGACTTTGCGCGACGAAACAATATTGGTCGCGCAAAGCGACTTTGCGTGACGAAAAAGATTGGTCGCGCAAAGTCTAAAAAAAATTTTAAAAAAATAAAAAATTCCCGCGTCCAATTTTTGGTACCTGCCCAAATTTTTTGAGTTTTGTGCGACGAAATATTTTTTGTTTTAAATTTTTTAAATTTAAAATAAACTAATTTAATAGTTTGCGCTACGAAATATTTTGTCGCGCAAGGTTTTTGACTTTTTTTATTATTATTTCTTTAATATGAATTTATTTATATGAATTTTTTCAAATTTTTACTTTTTAAATTTAATTTAATTGTATGATTTCTTTTTAAAATTACTTTAATTTAAATTGATATTAATTTTTACTTTTTAAATTTAATTAATTGTATGATTTTTTTAATTACTTTAATTTAAATTGACATATTCAAAATAAAATTACATATGAAAAATAGTGATTAAATTATCCAATAAATATATATATAATATTCAAAATGTACACATAAATTAACAAAGTACAATAATAAAATCCTAATACAAGCGTATTGTGGTGGTAGTGGCGGAGGATATGTTTTGATAGCTTCCTAATCCTCAACTTTAGCAGTCAAAGTCTCGATGATTCCCTACAAAAAAAATAAATATGGTCAAATAACCACAAAAAAAAAAAGAAGGCATAATCTCCCCTAAAATTGTTATACCACAAATCCAACCCAAACTCCAATCCTTCCCCTTTACTCAACCCCAAAACCCACACAAACTCAAAATTAACTCCAAAAACACATATTAATGAAAAAATTTTAAAATTTGGAGAGAATATACCTTTTGGCAAGATTGAGAGTGAATGAGAATGAGAGGGAGAAGTGAGTGTGAGAGAATTAGAGAAGATAGTGATAGAGAGATGAGAGAGTGAGTGAGAGAGATGAGAGAGTGAGTGAGAGATAGTGAGAGATAGTGAAGAGAGAGATGAGAGATTAAGTGAGAGGAGTGAGTGAGAGAAATGGTGGGATTTGGGGAGAGGGAAAGAGAAAGGAGAGGTAAGAGTAGAGAAAGGCATTGAGAAAATGGTGGATGAGTTATTTCGGTTTTAAAAACCGTATCACTTTGGGCGACGAAAAATATTGGAATATTGGTCACGCAAAGTTTTGCGCGACGAAACATATTGGTCGCGCAAAGTCTAAAAAAATTATTTAAAAAAAATAAAAATTCCCGCGTCCCATTTTTGGTACCCGCCAAAATTTTTAAATTTTTGCGCGACGAATATAGGAATATTGGTCGCGCAAAGTCTAAAAAAATTATTTAAAAAAAAATAAAAATCCCCGCGTCCCGTTTTTGGTACCCGCCAAAATTTTTAAATTTTTGCGCGACGAATATAGGAATATTGGTCGCGCAAAGTCTATAAAAATTATTTAAAAAAAATAAAAATCCCCGCGTCCCATTTTTGGTACCCGCCAAAAATTTTAAATTTTTGCGCGACGAATATAGGAATATTGGTCGCGCAAAGTCTAAAAAAATTATTTAAAAAAAATAAAAATCCCCACGTCCTGTTTTTGGTACCCGCCAAAATTTTTAAATTTTTGCGCGACGAATATAGGAATATTGGTCGCGCAAAATCTAAAAAAATTATTTAAAAAAATAAAAATCCCCACGTCCCATTTTTGGTACCCACCAAAATTTTTAAATTTTTGCGCGACGAAAAATACATATTGGTCGCGCAAAGTCTAAAAAAATTATTTTAAAAAATAAAAATCCCCGCCTCCCATTTTTGGTACCCGCCAAAATTTTTAAATTTTTGCGCGACGAAAAATACATACTGGTCGCGCAAAGTCTAAAAAATTCCCGCGTCCGATTTTTGGTACCCGCCCAAATTTTTGCGAGACGAAAAATATATATTGGTCGCGCAAAGTTTTGAGCGACAAAAAATATTGGTCGCGCAAAGTCTAAAATTTTTTTATTTTTTTTTAAAATCCCGCGTCCCATTTTTGGTACCCGTCCAAATTTTTAGAGTTTTGCGCGACAAATTGTTGGTTGCGCAAACTTTTAAGAGACGAAAAATTGGTTCGTAACACAATATTTATAAAAATAATTGTTATGAATAATAAAAATAAAATTATTTTATTTTACAATTTAAAATATAAATAAGGTTAAAGCTGCTTAATAAATATATATACTATTCAATTTCTTAAGTGCTATACGTACAAAATAAATAAATTTAAAGCTACTTAATAAATAAATATATATACACACACCATTCAACGATCCAACCGTCAGACTTATTTGTATATACTTCAAGATCGTATACCCCAAAAATCACAAAAAACAAACATTCAGAGATCTAGTAACGAGACAAAACTTTTCGATGGTTATAAATGAAAAATTACGATTTAACGGTTATTTTAACTCCGATTTTGATGATTTTTTTTTACAGCTACACTCCTTGACCATATATGAATACAATGACTGAATTTGATCTTCAATTTAAAATATTTACACTAGTGGATACCACAAAATCTTATGTTATATCTAACGAACGTATAAATAACCTCTTAATTGTTAGTGAATATATTGTTTTGATGGCATATGCATTCACCAAAACTAGTTTCAACGATCCAACCGTCAAAATTGTTTGTTTATACTTCGAGATCATATACGCCAAAAATCGGAAAAAATAAACATTCAGAGATCAAGTAATGGGACAAAACTTTTCGACGGTTATAATGAAAAATCACGATTTAACTGTTATTTTAACTCCGATTTTGATAATTTTTTACAGCTACACTCCTTGACCCTATATGAATACAATGACTGAATTTGATCTTCAATTTAAAATATTTACACTAGTGGATACCACAAAATCTTATGTTATATTTAACGAACGTATAAATAAACTCTTAATTGTTAGTGAATATATTGTTTTGATGGCATATGCATTCACCAAAACTAGTTTCAACGATCCAACCGTCAAACTTGTTTGTTTATACTTCGAGATCATATACGCCAAAAATCGGAAAAAATAAACATTCAGAGATCAAGTAATGGGACAAAACTTTTCGACGGTTATAATGAAAAATCACGATTTAACGGTTATTTTAACTCCGATTTTGATGATTTTTTACAGCTACACTCCTTGACCCTATATGAATACAATGAACTAATTCGATCGTCAATTTAAAATATATATTTTCTAACAAAAACCCAATCTGAACAACAATAATATATTTTTCTAACAAAAATCCGATCCGATCTAAAATAATAAATTTAAAGCTACTTAATAAATATATATACTGTTTAATTTCTTAAGTGTTATGCATACAAAATAAAAAACAAAAATAAATTAGTTTAGGCGACGAAATGTTTGGATTACGTCATGCAAAGATTTTAAAATATATATTTTTTATTTTTATAAGGACTTTGCGCGACGAAGTTCATTGTTGCGTCGCGCAAAGTCACTTTGAGCGACGATGTATTGTTGTCGCGCAAAATTTGGTCGCGCAAGACTTTGAGCGACGATGTATTGTCGTTGCGCAAAAGTTTGTCGCGCGAAGTGACTTTGCGCTACGAACTGTTTTTCGTCGCGCAAAATTTGGTCGCGCAAGACTTTGAGCGACGAAGTTTTGAGTTTTGTCGCGCAAAGTGACTTTGAGCGACGAATAGTTTTTCGTCGCGCAAAATTTGGTCGCGCAAGGGGTTTTTTTTACTAGTGTTACCACAATCATATCCTTGGTCCTTGACCGGGGTTACAGCACTTGTAGTCCAATCCCAGGAAAGTGGCACCACGGTTACATTTGCATATTTGAAAAATGTATTTGGACTTACTTTCATGGAGTTGGAGGTGATCACTTCTTTGGAGAGATGCTGCCTCACATTGTATCCATTACGCATTGCTCGAAGTTCCTCATTCTTGCGATCCGCAAACTTATTGATGCTTAGTGTGTACTTCCTTCCGTCCTTGTTCTTGTTAAAAGCTTCTATAAATTCCACATTGGACTTGAAAATGTCGTAGCGAAGCTCCTTCTCCTGTGCATCCTTATACACTCGTCCATGTTTAGTCATCCACTCCTCAAACCTCTGGAACATGTTTTTTTCTTCGCCATAAAGCTGGCGACTACAAGATGCTTGAGAGGAGCAGAAGGCCAAAATGAGCACAAGAAAAAGGCCAGACAGATGGATTGGCCTTGGTTTGTGATGAGCAGAGCCATGATTAAGTGGTAAACACCTACTTAGAGTCGAGAGGTATCTTAGTGTGTGTACTGATAACATGCAAAATGGTCATGGGATTTTATACACAAAGACTTGTACGCGTGTAATAACTCCCAATATTAATCTATTTAATATAAAAAACACGGGCCTAGTTAAAGAGAATTTCAAAACCTGGTATTGTAATCTTCTTATTCAATTTCAAATCCTTTTAAGGATATAAACAAATTAAATGGTAATTCTTCGTCAAGGCCCAAAACTAATCTTTCCGATTTTGGTCTAACACTTTCTAAAACGTATATTTCGTAGGTCAATGCTCAATGGGCTTAATTATACAAAAACGTGTGTTTTTACTTCAAAGAAATGCTTGAACAGAACACGATATTTCTTCATCATCTAGCTCCTTCCTCCTCTCCCTTCCTTGTTGGGACACGTTTGCATTACTTGTAGGAAGAACGTTTTTGTTTTTGTTTTGAGGAAGAACATTAATGTTTTTGTTTTTGTTTTGAGGAAGAACATTGAAGAGCCAATCAGGCTCCAAAAACCCACAGGTTCCTCTAATCGTTGCAACCGTCTCGCCCCATGATCTCCATTTTTATACACATTTCAGCCATCAAAATATGAACAAGTGATGTAAAAATCATATATTGCAAATGCAGTTTAGACGTAGTGAGCTCACCCTTTGTACTTAAGTTCGAGTCTTCCGTTCTGTATATTATATTAATTTATAATAGTTTAGACCATCAATTATATCAAGATAAAAACTATATATACTATGATTTTACAAGTTCGTTTCAAATTGAAAAGATTAAGGGTTTTTAAAAACTATATATACTATAATAAGAATTCCCAATTGGATTAGGGTTTTCAGTTGGAATATTAGGGTTTAGCTTGGATAAATAAATTAAATGGCAATCCATGGCCATTGGCTTCTAAATCTGCAGAAAGAAGTTGTCTAGTCTTTTAAGTGTGGGTAGGCCACACATATATGTGATTGATTGCTCTTTTTTTTTTTTTTTTCCTACACTTTGTTTTTCTTCTTACGTTTTTATTTGGCAAACGAAAAAAGACTTTTATGATCCTTGTGGTTGAATTTTCAAATTATCTAAAATCATATCTTCATCTAAGAAATTTTTTCAAATTATCTAAAATTTTTTCTTTATCTAAGAGAAATATATAACATATCAATGATTTAGTTTATTCTCCTTGGCATAATTATCTGCAACAAAATACACCCGGTATATATGCTCATTTATCTCAATCCACCTTACATGTCAAGCCCTGATTAGTCCATAAAATAATTACCCAAATAATTCGGAACTTGAACTTGGGTTACAAGAAATTCAACCACTATAAATACACCCCAAATAATTAGTTGCTCTCTCACTTGCAGCCTTTGGTTTTTCTCTTACTGCGCATCATTAATTAGAAACCCTAGTTAAGAATTAAGTATGGGTGGCTATCAAGTTCCAGTTGGGTACAGGTTCACGCCTTCAGAAGAAGAACTACTTCTTCACTACCTTCTCCCCAGAGTGAATGGAAACGACTATCCTAAAGGTGTTGTGTAATATGTTAAGCAATGTTTTATCATGTGGTTGAAACAGCTTTTGCCTTAAAAAAATTCTGTGACTTTTTGTTTAATTTCTATGAATAATTCTTCGAAATTCAAAACGAAATACCAAGGATTGAAGAGTGCAATCGGTGTTCATTTCAATAGAGTTGCATCAGACTTGTAGAAACAATTATCCACTACAAAGCATACCCTAGTTAATGATTGGCAATTCACATTCTATCATAATTAACATGCATACAAGATTTTGAGACTAATTGACAAACAAAAACTGTATGTGTTATTTTCTTCCACTTTTTTCCTCAGCAATCGGTATCTCGGGGAGATGAGAAAGGAGGGAAGATGTGAATTACAAACTAAACTGGACTAACAACTGAAATTTGCCAATTGATTAAACAATCCCTTACAATTCCCTTGGCCAGACTTGGATTGAACGAATCACAATTGATTAAAGCGAAGGTCTGTAACTTGTAAGGCTCCCAGAGGAAGATGTAGTCGGAAATCCTAGATTAAAGTAGATTAGATATCAAAGTCATGAGACTATTCCTGCTACATTGTTGTATGTGGATAAATATTACAGATTCATGCTTTAAATGGAAAAACCACAAAACTACCATAAAATCCCAAAACTATAAACAGGATCAAAACGTACAAGAGCAGTAATGCCGTTTTCCCATGAAGAAAGTCCAGTGCTGCCTAAAACCAATAAACCAAGATACAGAAATAAACACAAAGTCTTTCCTAGGCTCAAGGAATCTCTCAAGATTGCATGGCATTGGTATCAACACCAATCTTGGTCAACAAATGCTTTGCCACTTCAGACATCTCAACTTTTTCTTCTTGGCATCTGATGTGATGTCCAGAATCTTACCAATTGCATCCTCTGTATAAGGCTGGAGTGAAAAGTCAATATCCAACCGTCATGTAAGTGATGGAGTGAAAAGCCAATAACTTACCGGTAAGTTATAGCGTAAAAGCCGATATATAACCGTCATGTAAGTGATTGAATGAAAAGCCTATAACTTACCGGTAAGTTATAGCATGAAAAGCCAATAGTTAACCGTCTTATAATTGAAGGAGTAAAAAGCCTATAATTTACCGGGAAGTTATAGGCTTTTCACTCCATCACTTACATGACTGTTATATATCGGCTTTTACTCTAAAACTTACCGGTAAGTTATAGAGTGAAAAGCCAATATTTTACCAAACATCAAAATTAAGACAATCCGGTGCACCTTCACTAAAGATCACGCAAAATCGAAGAAACTTTGACATATGCATCCCAACTAAGATTGCAAACTTAGAATAATTTAAAAAAAAAGATAAAGCTTGAAAAAATCAAGCTATAACAATACAAATAAAATGACAGGACCTGAATTCGTCGGAATATGTGACGGATCTTGTGGTATTTCTGACATCCAACCGATACCTATCGCACTTACTAATTTCAAACGTCCTCTTCCCCTAAAACAAAGGAAAAGAGAGCCGAGACTTCTACCGAAATTTCGGTAGTCTCCCCTGAAAAACGGACTTAATCAAAATTTTCAACCTGTCAAAAACACATTTTAAGGGGGGTGTATTCAATTAAGAATTTCCTTATGCATAATATACTATTTCAAATCACGAAGCACCGAAGGATGACAAGAAAAGTAAGTATAAAAGAATTACAGTATCCAGCCCAAAACTAATTTGTAATGAATTTAACCAAGGCTTAACATTTTCGACGTGGGAAACTCGTGTCGACAATAAAAATAGAAGCCTCTCGAACACACACACTCCGCATATTGATAGATTTTTTTTCCTTTATCTTAGAGACACCCCAAAAAAAAAAAAAAAAAATTCCCTTACCTATATTTTTTTTTTTTTGGTTGTTCGCCAAATAAGAGTAGAGAATTTGCAATTAACAATAAAGTCCTTCAATACAAAGCCTTAATCTTTTTAATATCAAAAACATAAAATATATACAATTTCAAAACCTGAGTACAATCTTTTTATTTAATTTCAGATCCTTACTTTAAAGGGAAATATACAAATTTAATGGTAATCCTTCGTCAAGGCCAATTTGTTGTCCTATCCCATTTTGGTCCAACTCTTTAACGTATTTGATAAAATGAAATAAATTAAAAATTAAAAACTCTTTAACGTAAATTTGAAGGATCTGTAACAAAAGCGTAAAAAATTATTGCATGAATTCCTAGTCATTAGATTGCATCTGTAACCAATTTTCCATTATTCTATTTTTTTTTTTAAAGAATTCCAATGACATCTCCTTATATTTTTAGTATTTACATTTTTTCAGAATTTCTTTTTCAAAAATATCGTTTCCTCTCTTGCTATGCATGCCTCTCACCCTTGGAGACGGCGTTTGTCTAAGGACATCAAGGTTTTCAAGCTTCAATTCAGGCTAACAGACCTTGATCATATAAGCAACATCCTTTAGAAGAACAAGAAGCCCATCAATAGTCAAATGTTATTGGAAGGAAGGAAAGTATGCGTCAAAGAAATGCATACGGTATTTACTGATCTCATGATGGAGATTTGATCGGTTTTCAGGGAAACTTCTCTGCTAATTAGGCTTTTAGTGTGGAGGCTTTGTAGAGTTTTACTTCTCTGGTTTCTTCGTAGTGTGTTTTTTTAGGTCAAGTTTGTTTCTTCCTAGGTTATTATTTTGGGCCTGATTAATGATGGGGGGGTTGGTAATTGAAACCACCTTCTCTTCAGTTTCTGCTTGCGTTGAAGAAAAGAAACAACAATTTGTGTTGAAGAGCCGTGCCACGTTATGTTATACAAATGTGAATGGGGCAGGATACTTTCGTTGTTTTGAGGCACTTGCTCGTACCCAGTTATAGTTATGGAACGGGTGGGGGCGTTATAGAAGTCAGCCAAGCAAACGGGTTCATCTATGGCCAGGTAATCATCTTCAGTTACCAGGCTCTTGTTGCGTGGGATCATGTATTCGAAGGCCTTCTCCAAAAAACCACCATGGCAGCCATCTTCGTCTAAACTAGTTGAACAATCGATAAACTCTTGTTCTGATAGCGAAATTAAGTCTCCTGTTATAATAGAGTTAAGCCCTTCTACGACTGCCACTGTTGCGAACGCCCAACAACTCCGTATGACATCATGATAAATAAGTACAATTGCTTAAATGTGCGATTCAACATAATAGTTTAATGACATAATGAACTTATAGATTAAAATTAAACATGCATGCTTACCACAATCATATCCTTGCTCCTTGACCGGGGTTACAGCATTTGTTGTCCAATCACAGAAAGGTGGCACCTCGGTTACGTTTTCATATTTGAAAAAAGTGTTTCGACTTCCTTTCATGGAGTTGGATGCTTTTTTGGAGAGATGTTGCCTCACATTGTATCCATTACGCATTGCTCGAAGTTCCTCATTCTTGCGATCCGCAAACTTATTGATGCTTAGTGTGTACTTCCTTTGGTCCTTGTTCTTTTTAAAAGCCTCTATAAATTCCACATTGGACTTGAAAATGTCGTAGCGCAGCTCCTTCTCCTGTGCATCCTTATACACTCGTCCATGTTTAGCCATCCACTCCTCAAACCTCTGGAGCATGATTTTGTCTTCACCATAAAGTTGGCGACTACAAGATGCTTGAGAGGAGCAGAAGGCCAAAATGAGCACAAGAAAAAAGGCCAAGCAGATGGATTGGCCTTGGTTTGTGGTGAGCAGAGCCATGATTAAGTGGTAAACACCTACTTAGTGTGTGTACTAAGAGAATAGAATATGATTATGATTGGCATAAAACATGCAAAATGGTCATGGGATTTTATACACAAAGACTTGTACGCGTGTAATAACTCCCAGAATAAATCTTTTTAATGTCAACAAATGTCTGGTTACAATCTTTTTTATTTAATTTCAAATCCTTTTAAGGATATAAACAAATTAAATGGTAATCCTTCGTCAAGTCCCAAAAACTAGTCTTTCCGATTTACGCGTGTAAATTTCATGGGTCAATGGGCTTAATTATACAAAAATGCGTGTTCTTACTTCAAAGAAATGTTGGCCCGTTTTTTACCTCATCATATAGCTTAATAGTTTCTAGAATTCTATGTTAGATTAGAATGCCTGAATGATAATGGCCATTGGATTGAATCTGTACCCATTGGATCGCCATTCTAATCAACTTCAATTTGGGTCCTAGGGTAGTTTTTTACTTTTTCTTTTCCTTTTTTGCCAAACCAAAAAAGTATATATTTACAAACTAAAAGAAGAAGAAATATTTAGATCAGGAGCAAGAATTTGTACCTAAGCTCGAGTCCCCTCATCTGTATTAGATTAATTAATAGTAGTTTAGGCCATCACTTGTATCAAGAGAAAAATTATATATACTTATGGTTTTTCAAGTTCATTTCAAATTGAAAAGATTAAATATTTTTCTCTTGGATATATCTATATGATATCCTTATGGCTAAATTAATTTTCAAAATAATTTAAAATTGTATATTTAATTATCTAAGAAAATTTTCAAAACACAACTAATTCGTATTAAAGATATAAATATATAAAATAATAAAAACAAAAAGAAAGTAAGAGTTCATGTTCACCAAAAATTCTCTATGGATAAGGATAAAATAAAAGTTTCGGAACAAAAAGCCCTTGTTTTCGTTCCTTATTTCAAGTAGCAAAGCAACAAAAACAAAATAAAAACATTATAATTTGTCCAATGATAAACAACACAAAAGAGTAATTAAGACCATAATTTTTGTATTTCTTTATTATCAATGATTTAGTTTATTCTCCTTGGCATAATTATCTGCAACAAAATACACCCGGTATATATGCTCGTTTATCTCAATCCACCTTACATGTCAAGCCCTGATTTGTCCATAAAATAATTACCCAAATAATTCGGAACCTGAACTTGTGGGTTACAAGAAATTCAACCACTATAAATACACCCCAAATAATTAGTTGCTCTCTCACTTGCAGCCTTTGGTTTTTCTCCTGCTGCACATCATTAATTAGAAACCCTAGTTAAGAATTAAATATGGGTGGCTATCAAGTTCCAGTTGGGTACAGGTTCAGGCCTTCAGAAGAAGAACTACTTCTTCACTACCTTCTCCCCAGAGTGAATGGAAACAACTATCCTAAAGGTGTTGTTCCTGACTGCGATCTCTACGGTGCAAAAGAACCATGGGAGATATGGAGAGATTTCCACTCATCACCAGATGATCAAGAAGACATCTACGTCTTCACCACACTCAAGAAGAAGACCCCAAATGGCTCGCGGTTTTGCAGAACAGTTGGCACCGCCGGTACCGGAGTTTGGAAAGGAGAAGACTCCGGCAAGAAAATACGTGCTTGTGGGAATGATATTGGCATCAGAAAACGATTTCGATACATGAACCCTGGCTCACCCCACGATGACCGTTGGATCATGCTTGAGTTCCAGCTTGATGAATCTCTCGTGCGAGTGCCAAACAAAGAGACAATTGTTCTTTGTCTTGTTAGAAAGAAAGAAACATTGGGCAAAAGCAAATTAGAAGAACGACAAAATCATGAAGTTGACATGGCTTCCCGTGGACAGATCCAGGCCCAGCTTGTGCATGATGATCAGCAGCAACATATTGACTCAAGTACTTATGATCAACTTTTTTTGGAAGACTACCTTATGAACGATGTCGAGGGTGAACATAGCACCATGGTTAATCCAAGTTTGCTTGCACAGTACGATCAGCAGGACATGATTGGCACAAGTACTGAAGATCAACTTAGGGTTCTCGAGGATTTCCTTATGAACGATGTCGAGGGTGAACAGGACACCATGGTTAATCCCGCTTTGCTTGCACAGTACGGTCAGCAGGGCACGAGTATTGAAGATCAACTTAGGCTTTTCGAGGATTACCTTATGAGCGATATCGAGGGTTAATCCAATTTTGCTTGCACAGTACAAGCACAATTAATTCCTCTTTTTGTAATTTCTCTGTTCTTAATACAACACTATAAGTATATATATATGTAGCTTGCTTAGTGCATTTGTTTATCTGCGGCTTAGTCAAAACAGTTCCAAATTTAATACACAAAACGATTTATTGGAGTACTTTCGTGTATTAACTATTTATATGGCGAAGAATTTCATAAGTTGTATCTACGAAGAAAATAATAAAACACATACACTACTTAAAGACATGGATATTCAATACTGCTTTATTTAAGACAAAGTTGCGCAAGGAAGTGAAAATATTGTGAAGTTAATATTGTTGATAAATCTCACAAAGAGACAATTGTTCTTTGTCTTGTTAGAAAGAAAAAACATCGGGCAAAAGCAAATTAGAAGAACGACAAACTCATGAAGTAGACATGCCTTCCCGTGGAGAAATCCAAGCCCAGCATGTGCATGATCAGCAGCAGCATATTGACGCAAGTACTTATGATCGACTTAGGGTTCTCGAGGATTTCCTTCTGAACGATGTTGAGGGTGAACAGGACACCATGGTTAATCCAAGTTTACTTTGCACAGTACGGTCAGCAGGGCACAAGTACTGAAGATCAACTTAGGTTTCTTGAGGATTACCTGATGAACGATATCTAGGGTTAATCTCTTGCACACTACGAGCATAATTATTTCCTTTTGTGTAATTCCTCTTTGTTTGAATAATATTTCGTAGAAATTGTTGACATTTTTTTGTTCATAATCATAATACAACACTATTAGAACTAAGAAGTGCGAGTATGTAATGTATATGTGTTTAGCTTGCTGAGTGCATGCAGGCTTGGTCAAAACCGTTCCAAATTTTAAACACAAAACGATTTATTGAAGTACTTTGGTGTAATAGCTATTGTGGTGAAGAATTCCTAAGTTATATATACGAACAAAATAATAAAATATATATGCATATACACTACTTAAAGATATGGATATTCAAAAATGCTTTATTCAGGAAAGGATGTGTGAAAATATTGTGAAGATAAATACTTGGTAAGAGCTATTGAGATGGCATTGAAACCAAGCAACAGTACTGAGCGTTTCAAACAACAGTTAGCGTTGTCACGTCTCTTTAAGACTGCAACTCTATGAAGTATATGATTGGATAAACCAAAATAAACGGCAAAAAAAGTAGAATATCATGGAAGTCATATAGAGGATTGTGTCATCTGTGAATTGAAGCCACTTTTTATTTTTATTTTTCCAGTTTCTGCTTGTAATGAACGGATAATTAAGTCAAATCCCATAAAAATGTAGAAATAAAAATTTATATTGGACATGCATGCTACGTACTGTTACTAATCCACATGTAATAATGCGGACGGAATGGATTTACACTATTGAGATATGGAATAAATAATAATTATGTACATGTTTAAAAATGAAAAGTGAATAGCTATCATTAATATAATATAATATTATAACATATATGTAATGGAAAGCAATCATTATTCATTGATAAAACCAGTACTTTACAACCAACAAGAAACAAAAAGAATAAAAATAAGCTTAATCATACTAAGCTATAGCTCCAAGATCTCATGATCATGAATTACCGAAAAGAGGGAAACAATATGTCACGCGGTTGGATAATAAGATTCCATAGCAATGCCACACATTACTTCAAAGTCCCTCAAAAAAAAAGAAAAAGAAAGAGGCTAGATAGAAAGGAAGAGGAGATGAGTGAATTATCTCTAATAAAAAAAAAAACTAGAACGATGGCTATATGTATAGCAGTGAATAAGGCTCAAATGGACAGGGGAAATAAATTGAAACATCCATTTGCATGAATTATGTAGCACAGAGCTGCACACGTTACCCCCACCATGTGAAAAGAAGTTTAACGTGATCAAATTGTATAAGGATTTGGATAAGCGTCGGTGCCTCCATAAAAAAAGAAAAGAAAAAAAGAAATCATAACTTTTCAAAGCATTAAAATAAATAAATGGAAAAGATTAGAAAGGAAGGCAAGAGCGTGCCGCTATTAACATTCCCTTATATAGAGTTATGACATTAATTGTAAGGTTTCTTTCTTAAACAAGCAGAGCTGCAAAACTTGTATAAAGTGATGAAAAATACCACTCGATTCAAATCAAACCTTATAGACTTCTATCTTTTGCTTCTTCACTACTTGTCACTTCGGTTTGTCCATTAGAGAGAGGAAAAGATGAGAGCCATCCCTACCATTCTCATTACAATTTGGCTTCTTCTGTTTAGTTTCACTAATGGTTTTTTTCTCTCTCTCCACACATTCTTTACATGTAT
Organism: Prunus persica; assembly: GCF_000346465.2. Lineage (NCBI taxonomy): Eukaryota > Viridiplantae > Streptophyta > Magnoliopsida > Rosales > Rosaceae > Prunus > Prunus persica. The sequence goes on along the minus strand of NC_034012.1, from coordinate 8,800,862 downwards.
TGATATTTACTTTAATCTTGAAACTTTATGTTTTTTTTATACGTGTAACATTCAAATATAACATGTCATATATCTGACAAGAGAACGTTACTATTATGTTCCACATGTTTATTAATCTTGAACTTGCGGTGAACATTGCAAGAAGGATAATCTCGAATTTGTGGTGACATTGTAGAAAGGATCGTGCCCGATGCCAACGCGGCGGAGTGTTCGAAACAGTTCCTTGAGGTAGCCAAGTTTTCCAGGTTCAAATTCTGAATGAGTGCCCAAGTGGATGCAGAATTGGGCAAATCCATCTGAGTTGTGGCTCTTTTCATTCTGAGAGACTCATACGCCCTCAAATATTGAGGCCCTTGGGCAACAATGAGTGCCTTGTTAATAATGGGATCCCCATTGCCACTGGTGCAACTGTCTCTTTTGAATATGCCTCACCAAACCAGTTCCCTTTTTCTGTTTCCTCCCTATTCTGCTCAGTTTAATAAATGTTTTTGGTATCTAGTGTCAGTGATTAATAATGCTACTAGTCTAGATACAATGTAATGCTAGCATTAATCTGCCTATCAAATTGAGATTTAATCCAATCTATTTCCCACTTGGCCATGGTTTACATTTGGGATATCTTGAGTTTGAGTTTCCTCTTGATTGGGTTGGGAGATGTTTGGATGAAGACAAGGCCAGCTTAATGTTTATGTACGCAATAAAGCTAACCTAATTTATCCAAGGTACCCAAAATGAATTTTATGAGTCCACGAAGTTGGATTGAATAACTAGACAAGAACTTACATTTCTTTTTCCCTGTCAAACAATAAGTAGTGAGTGTTATCAATCAATTTATATTAATATGTATTAATAATGCTATATTGTAAAGTAAAAATCCATCGCTCACTTGTATCATCGCATTCATTTTTATATTGTAGAACACTACGTGAAAATGTTAAATTCAAAAGAAAGTTTTCGGTGGATAATCATTATTCCTTGATAAAAAGTTGACTTAATAATGAGTATTTTAAGCCAACGAGGTCTAGCCGAGTGAAAAATTGACCTTAACTTGCAGACCAGTGGTCACAGATTCGAATCTACATGATACCTTAACAATGTGGGTGAGAGAAACCCCCTAAACCTCCTCGCTAACTTTGTCAAAAAAAAAGAAAAAAAAAAGAATATTTTAATCCATTTATCCAAATCTGTGGGGTCCCTGACCATGAATGAAATCAAGCCCATTGCCTTCACAGTTCACGGCTGTATTTTCAATTCTCATCCCAAAAAGGGCAGTCCTGTTTTGGTGTGTGAATTTTGAGAACCGACATAAATGGCAAAGGACAGGTGGTGTAGAAATATATGGTCACAGCTTGAATTTCACGTGATGCATACACACTACTTGACACACATTTGATTTTCTTTCCGCAACCAAAGCAAAAAGAAATGTGAAGGCTATAAAATTAAAGTATCGAGTATGTTCTTTCTGGTTGCAGCCTTTAAGTAAAATGTGAATTCATTAGAGAGACAAAAAGTGTACTTGGCCGCCTTTCCCTTCCGCTATCAAGCGCTTACAAATATGTGTCAAATTTTCAATGATCCAACAGCACTTTGTTTCTGTTTGATTAGAAAGTTGCTTTGTAGCCCTGTATTGATATTATAAAGTGTTGATGCTCATCTTAGACTTTTTAGATCTATCATGCTCTTTAGACTTTGTCCTCTCCATTTGCACATGAACATATATCAATAAACTTTGGTTTCAGACAAAGCAAACTTCTGCTAAACAATTTCTCCAAATTATTTCCTTGGTGTAGTTCTTTGTGAAAGAAAACTACCCCCTACCAAGCTGAAAGTGCCCGAAATCCCCTCGTCGATTTGTAGAGAATCGAAAATGGGAAAGACTTTGGTTCTAGCATTCTACATAACCATATGCTGTATTGCTTTTGTGATATCAAAGATTGTTATTTCAGTCCTCATCTATAGGCGATGGAAGAGAAAGAAGTTGGTTTTTGAAGATGGCGTCTCTGGTATATGGTTGAGATTTTGCATGTAAAGTATTTTGCTTGTTGAAAAGGGAAGAGAAGTGTGCTAATTAATGTATTGTACATGTGCAGGTGGGAAAATGGTTTTGTTTAGGGCTTCTGCAATGCAATCTCTCAAATCAGATACATTCTTAAAGAAGACACTCAAGTTGAGCAACAAGGACATCATTGGCTCTGGAGGCTATGGGACAGTTTATAAACTGACAGTAAATGAGTCCATAGCCTTTGCTGTGAAAAGATTGAACAGAGGAAGTGCAGATAGAGACCGAGGCTTCGAGAGAGAGTTAGAAGCGATGGGGGACATAAAGCACCGCAACATTGTGACCCTTCATGGATATTACACTGCTCCAAACTACAATCTTCTTATATATGACTTGATGCCTAATGGAAGTTTGGATGCAGTCCTACAAGGTATGATATCTCAAATTTAGTTAAGCCAAGGTTTTAGTCTTGAGTTCTGAATTGATTATTTAAAAAATAACTATATAGTGAAGCAAAGTCCATGGTTTTAACTTTTATATTGTCTGATCATCTGGTAAATTTTGATGCAGGAAGATCAATGGAGAAGAAGCTTTTGGATTGGCCTTCCAGATACAAAATAGCACTAGGTACTGCAAGAGGAATATCATACCTTCATCATGATTGCATCCCTCACATAATCCATAGAGATATTAAATCAAGCAACATATTGTTGGATCAAAACATGGAGGCCAGAGTTTCTGACTTTGGGCTGGCCACTTTGATGGAACCAGATAAGACTCATGTTTCAACACTTGTAGCTGGAACTTTTGGATACTTAGCTCCTGGTACAGTTGCAGTACTTACCACCCAATTATTAATTATATTTTCAGTAACATGCTGCTTAATTACCTTCTGGTGTATTGGTATAAGATGGAAATTTTGTTCTGCAGAATATTTCGATACAGGAAGAGCAACAGCAAAAGGGGATGTTTACAGTTTTGGAGTGGTTTTATTAGAACTTCTAACTGGAAAGAAACCTACAGATGAAGCATTTATTGAGGAGGGTACAAAGCTTGTGACATGGGTAAGTAAACCCAGCCATTCTTTTGCTAAATGATATGTTCGGAAAATTTCACCAAGTTTCCATGTTCTTGTGGTATTTTCAATCTGTTCTTGTTCAAATTCAGATATAGTGCCCAGGCAACTCGTTAATCAACAAAATAGTCTCTAGTATTGCTTTCATCATTGATCAGTACTTGATCTACTTGCTAATCAATCGGTTAACGATGTTGCAGGTGAAGGCAGTTATTCAGGACAAAAAGGAGGAGTATGTGATTGACAGTAACTTAGGGTGTTGTCCAACCGATGAGATTAACAATGCCTTTAGTATTGCTTTAATGTGCCTTGAACCAGAGCCTTCCAAGAGGCCTACCATGGTTGAGGTTGTCAAGATGCTTGAGGAGATAAAAAATAACAAAGTTGTAAAAGAGACTTAAATCATATGATTAATGCATCTCCTTTCTTTTAGACAATGTATAGATTCTATACACCAGTTTATGCCCTCAAGTGTTCCTAGCCTTCTTATCAAGAGCTTTCTTCCATCATTTCTCTCAGATATGCAGAAGTGATGAGTAATTGAAACATACATTAATTCTTTGTTTCAGGCCTTTATCTGTAACTAAATTATGTTGTAGATTGTACTTTAATCTAATGAGATTACCCTCACCCTAGACCCTGGCCACAGCAGAAGCCAATAAACAAATTCTAATGCCATAATTACATGATTGGATCCAGAGGTTATAAGGTCCAAGCAATTACTTTTTCCTTTAAAGAATTGAAGCTTACTGCTAGACTAGACATATAATTAATTTAAGACGAGATCAAAGACTTGCCAATAAGGATACAACGAACAACCTGGCTCAAGTTTATAAATAGGTGAGAAAAATATTTTCTTTTAGATTATACATCAATTTCCTTGTCAAGTAGGTACATAAACAGATACATAGAAGAAGATATCCTACAAAAGAGGGCCGAAAAATATTTTCTTTTAGATTATACATCAATTTCCTTGTCAAGTAGGTACATAAACAGATACATAGAAGAAAGATGACAGCTCAAGTAACCTTTTTCTTTTTTGCTAAGCAGCTCAAGTGACAAATAGACAGACATACAGCAGTTGAATAAAACCATATCTCCAAAAAAAGAAGAAGGAAAAAGCTAACTTGTGTCATCTACTTGAGGACTGATTCCAGTCCATTCACAACGGATGATTTTAAGGAGGGAGAAACTGGAGTATCTCCAAAGAATACATCGAAAAGAGCCAAAGCCACATTTTCTGATTCTATTGCAGCATCCACACTAGACGGAAGCCCATCAGCAGAGATGCAAACCTAAGTATCACAATAAATCTTATCGGATAAGAACGCTTGCAGGTAAAAAAATTGAGAAAATAGTATAAGAAAGCATAACAATAACAATGGTGGTTTAATTTTGCAAACCAGCAAAAAACACAAAGTATCAGAATGCGTCCCAAGAAAATTCAAGAAAAAAACAAGGGAAAACATAGAACACCAACAAGCCTGCATAGTTGATAGCCATTAGAAAAAAAAAATAGAGTAGACCTGTAAATTAGAACTTACAAGCATTTTCGAAGGGTCTGGCCAAGTCAAAAATATGAAAGTTCCCTTTTTAAGGGGTTGCCCTTGGAAGATACTACGGAATGTGGACAGTGCTGATTCATCAACAGGAGTGGGTGATTTGATTCTTGGGGAGATAGCATCATTCAAGGCATCCCAAAAAGTTTTACCTTCAACATCTCTAACCAGAACAATCTGTAATGATTTCTCCAGAGGAGCTGCAATTAAAGAACAGTAATTTTAGCAACCTGTGTGTGTGTGCGTGCAGCAAGGAAGATGCACAAGTTTTATGATCATTACATTGAAAAATGGTGCTGAACAATGACGAATCCTCTTGAATCTCAGCAGCTGATCTACCTTTCCAAGCATTCAAACTATTTAAGATGGACTGGTTCACATATAGCCCTGCAGCATAGACTTTAACGCCAATAATTGCAAAGACTTTTTCCCTGTATCCTGCAACCATTGCCAACATTGAAGTTATATGCTACATGAACCACAGCCATTAGATGAAAAGCTACTATAATCTCATAACTTCAAAAGATTAACAAAAACATGGGTGTGGTTAAAAGTAGTAGGTACTATGTGACAGAACTGTTATATTACGTTAATAGATGAAAAGCTACTGTAATATTTCTAATCATAACTATTTGTATCAAAACTCAACAAATGGCAATCTTTCTTTTTCTAGAATGGATACACTTTGGTATTAAGTGAAGCAACTGACCGGTTCCAAGCAACGACAATGAAATCGAGCAACCTGGTAAGCTCAAAGATGTCTGAAATCTCACTTTGGTAGCAGGTTCCTCTATGTATTCTGCACTTCCAACTGTAGTTTTGTTTACATAGGGCAAACACATCAGATTTTGTAGGGAATAAAATCAAAAGAGAAAATAATAAGTGATTAAAAAGGAACAGCACATTTATTCTTGCAAATCAACACTTCATACAGTAGCTTCACATGATAGGGAATACCAGTGATAACACAATTTGATTGAACCACTACAAAGAGTTTCATGGCAAGGCATCTTATAGTAAGTGTAATTGTAAACGAATGTCATTGCCATCCAAACTTAACAGAAAGTTATTTATCTTTACTTCTTTTAGTTATCTCAAATTTCAACAAAAAATAAGAATGAACCAGATTATTTTTCACTTAGTGCTCAAGTTGTGTCCTTGACCTCAACTTCTCTGTGCTTTGCAATATCTCAGGCACAATTACACAACGCATTGTGCAGTTGTGAATTGTAACTGGTAGCACCATATAATAAGATCCCACTACAGATGTATATGTGCAATTATGCCACATACAAATGTACGATCTAGAGAACCGAAATATGTGAGATTATCTCATTATAACTTGATGACATTTACAAAAAATGGTGTCATCTTTAACCAAAAAATTGCAGGGTGTCATGTTCCATACAGATAAAGTAAGACAAAGTCAAGTTTTATTCAGAAAGAACATGGTCTTTGCATGTATTAAGTCCAATAATAGCAGCTTAATCTTGAGTCAAGTTTCCCCACATAAAGCCAGTGTTTTTATAGTACCTTCCTTTAATTTCATTACACCAGTAAAACTTATCTTGATGATCATACTGTGTTCTAAATTCTATCCCCCCCCTAGCTATTGAGAATTTCAGAAAGGAAAGCTTTCGTCAAGTCTAGTAGAATTCTTGTAGCTAGACTTCAGTGTTTCTAACATAAAATTTTGTTTAATAGTAAGCCATAATAACATAATTGACTAAAGCCACCGGCTTTTAGAAATCTATCTACTCTCCGGCCAGAAACTTGATTGCTTTTTATCCAAAATTTTGACCACATTTACAAGATTTTTGCCATAGGGTTTTCTGCAGCCATACTATTTATCTGATAAACATTTGAAAAACAAAACCATTTGAGGATCACATATGTTCTTTGCAAATGTAGCTAGTAGTTTAAGATGCATTTCTTGTTCTGCATAACTGGTGGGGTAAAACCCAAAAACCCAATTCGGAATTACAGGGAAAGAAAGTGAAAATAGTCCAAAATCAGTTGCTCATCATGGCAGCTGAATTTCAAACAACACAATAACAAACCATTTAACTTCATATAACACAAGATTGAAAAGCAACCCTGTAGAAAAATGAAACGAGAAATCAGCAAGCTGATGGGTAACAGGAATTTACCTGAAGATGAGGAAGCATTGAATGTGAAACGGGTCTGAGTTCTAATGTCCTCTGGAGGAGACAAGAAAGAGCAAGAGTGGGTTTGGCACAACAGTTCATTTGGATTTGAAATTCTAGCCACAAAGCCAATTCTGGGTCTGGAAATGCAGTTTCTGGTAAAAAAGGGTAATTGGAGCCTTGTTGGAGTGCAAATTGCTTGAGCTTCAAACATATTTGTATTTTTGGTGTTTCCAGGAAAACCCTTTTCCCAATTAAACTGTTTGGTAATTCAAAGACAAGATTTTGATAGGTTGAGCAAGGTCGGCTTCAGCTAGCCTGCACTCTGTTTCACTCTGCAGTAAAAAATTAAAAATTAAAAAAAAGTACCTACAGTTTGTCCATAAATAGTAAAATATTAGTCGGTGGTAAGTGAAACGATCAGTTAGTTTGCTCACTCACTCCAATAAGCCACTGTAAAAGGCGATATAAAAGGACAATGTTGATGATGAGGGTGATGATGTGAGAGAGACGCAAAGTCACTCCACGTGGATGTCCTCAAAAGCTCCAGTCTTTGAAACTTTCCAATAGAATTCCAAGAATCCCAAACTCCAAAACGGCTCACTGATGACGACTCCAGTTAATGAAAAATAGCCGTTACCTTTGCCTTTTTCTTCACTTTAAATCCCACATCTCTCTGTTTCTTTTCTCAGAGACCCAAAAGATCACTCTTCTTCATCATCAGTTTGGTTTCAGGCTTTCAGCACAGCTAGTCAGTAGGAAAACTTAGTACTATAACAGCTCTCTATGGCTAAAGCAGCTGTCTCTCTGTTGCTCCTGCTCTTGTCCTTCACTTCAGGTACTTTATTTCACATGATTTCTTACAACATTATATCAGGTTCCTTGCATTAAACTTTATCCAAACTCCCCCAATATTTTAAATGCATTCCTACACATTGGCAGAATTTTACCTCTGATCACAAATCTATTGTTGTCTTTTGCAGAAACATTGCTCATGGTAAATGGACAGGTAACATCAGGTTCCTCAAGTATGAAATATAGAAATTCAAATACAAATCTATAATTTACATTGAACTGACCTTTTTTCTTTCTGTTGTGGAAATGCAGAAAACTTGGTGTGTGGCAAAGCCTTCATCAGACCAAGCAACACTTCTAGCGAATCTAAATTACGCGTGCTCTCACGTAGATTGCCAGATACTTCGAAAGGGATGCCCCTGCTCCTCTCCAGATAACCTCATCAATCATGCCTCTATAGCCATGAATCAATACTACCGAGCTAAGGGGAACAACCAGTGGAACTGTGATTTTAGGGGCTCTGCCCTCATTGTCATGACTGATCCAAGTAAGTCACAGTTCTTAGTAAGGAAGTTTTGAGAAACATTACAAAGTTCTTTCATGGAAAACCATATAATTTCATTTGATTTGGATCCTATATAATTTCATGAAAACTATTTCTACTGGTATGGTAAATGAATTATGCCATATCATTTTTGTGTAACATTTCTTTTTGTGTTGATTTGCAGGTTATGGTGACTGTATATATGCATAATTCCCCAGTACAAGAGAGTGCATGCATGTGCTTCTTCCAAACAAAAGAAAAAAAACTCTTGAGTGTATTCTGTTTGTTTGTAGAATTTAGCATTCAGTATTACCCTATATGCAATATGGGTACGGCTGTCAAATTTTCAGTTTACCTCAATTCAATAAAATTTTAAATGTTTGCTCTCTTTTAATTAAAAAAAAGGGGGAACAATAAGTTTGTAACTCAAGTAGTGGTCGAGAGTATTTACCTTGGTACATGGCACTTGAGATTCTAAGTTCGATTCCTCATTCTCTAATATCGCTTGTATATATATAAAAAAGTAGAAAAAAATAAAAAGGGAGGGGGGTAAAAGAAAAGCACATGCATTTTTCAGAGGTATCCCAAGCTGATCAGCATCCTTTAGGCTTTTTGTTTTTCATTTTCTTCGCATTGTCCTACTTCCACATCTAAACCGGGCATATATTATTGTGTGGGCATCCCATGGTCCCATACCATTTGGGGCCAAAAAAAGGATAAGGTTAGGCAGGGAACTTGGCACTTAATGTTTGCTTATTTGATGTTTGTCTTAAGATGAAAGGGGCAGAAATCAAATTGCAATAATTATTTGATCTTTAATCTAGTTTCTAAGGTTGCAGTCAGCAAAGTGACAACTCTTGTAGGTGAATGGCGACATGATGGCAACACATGCTCAAACTTCTGGTATAGGAAAGCAGAGCCTCTCTGAGGTTCTATCCCTTCTTGATGGGTACACAAAACCAAATTTTGGCCAATACATTATGCGCTAACCAATAATATACATTTCATATAACTTTACAGAGCTATTATTGAGACACCAAAAAAGTCATCATGAACTCCTCCTCTTTTTGTAAAACTCTAAAAGAAGTGCATTATGACATTTATGAAATTCAATAACAATTCCCAAAATATATTTGAGGAGTCCATAAACATATACACAAGCATAGCATCCTATGAAAACATAGAGAGTTAAAAACTCAAACAATAGATGCTTCTCCCATAGAACTAGCCATTAATCATCTGGCACGTGGTTGAAATACACTATGAGTAGTACAAAAATTTTAATGTGCGAATGACTCTCAAGCCTTCATGATTTGATTGAACAAGAATATGGTACACATATAATGCCACGTGCATCAATCAAGTAAGGTGCTGTGGAGGGAGCGGCAAGAGATTAGGAATAGGCAGAGGCAGGACCTGTCACCTATTCTATTATGTATTTGACCTTTACCTGGTTCTATTGGCCAAAGAAATTAGGCAGATGTTATTAGCATTGTAATATATGTGTCATTGTGGTTGTTTTTCCTTGGACTTGCGTGTACTTCTTGCATTAGTGTACTGTGTATTAATCTATAAGACTATTAGTTTACAAATTAAGACTAATTTTTTACTAGGTTAGAATACATTAGCTGCATAACTATCACGTTAATGTTAGTGGCACTGGCATGTATCAGTTGGCATTCTATTTAGATTTAACTCGATCACATTTCATTATCAAGTCATTTATTCTTTTGGGCCACTTTGGCCGAAAGAATAAAATTAAATCGACCAAACAAAAATGATTTAAAAATAAAAAGATAAATTAATAATTTCACTAAATATTCTTAAGATAGAAGAATTATTTGAGTTAAAATTTGTATGAAAATGATTTGAAGTTCACAAATCACGTTTGTGACTCCCCACCCTCACAATATAAACGAAAATTGTGCAATAATCTATTATACAAGGTAAGAATTGCTAAAGAACAAAACAAATCACACGATATAAAGAAAGATCTGATTGGTGGAAAATCTAATAGTCATGACAACCAGTCGTCGTTTAGAGGGAAATGGTTTCTGGCTCTCATTTGACCAACAAACTTGAAAACTCCAAGGACAAACATTCATTTGCAACCATAGATAAGCCAAGCCAAAGGACTTCCCTTCCTCTTTGAGTTGAGCCTTTTAAACTTCACCCCACAATACAAAGACCAACTCTTTTTCTGAGGGTCACTCATATCTCTCGCTCTCTCCAACTGATAAGAAGCAAAGAGAACTCTTCTTCCATGTGGGCTTCTTGGATCCACTCAATTCTAATTCCAACTTGTGCTCCATGCTAAAACAGAAGCTTCCCACCCAGTGGCCTCAGTTGATTCTTTTCCAGAGTTTCCTACAATTCCCACAACTGTCTTAATGACTATTTTGTTGCTGGTGTTTGGTTTATGAGAAATTGAGCTGATTTTCTCTTCTGGGTTTTTGGTTTTAGTTTGAGTTTTGGTCATTTTGGTTTCTGGGTATTGCTTAGAATGATGTCAATGACATGCCATAGTCTTGAGGGTAGAGCTGTGTTGGATTTGGTGGCTTGTGGGTGTTCTTCCAATGCTTTGTTGGACCGTTCTTCAGTGAGGAATTACACAAAGGCAAGTTCTAAGGGCATTTGTAGAGGTTATGGAGCTCGGAAATTGGTTTGTGGTAGGCGGGACCGAATTCGGTGTGGAGTATCTTCAATGAAAACAGCTGAGACTCCAGTACCAAAGAAAACAGCTGAGACTCTGCTAAATAGTAAGACTACAGTTTGATTTTGGTTTGAAGTTGAAGTTTTAGTTAATTGAATGTAGAGCTTTGTTTCTACCAAATGCTTCAAATTAAAGTTTTGTTTTGGTTCTTGTTTGTACCATTACAGGTGTTTCTGGTGTTTCTCAAGGTTTTCCACAAGTTTTGGATTTAAACAAAGATTCAAGAAGGCCTGTTTCGTTGACAAATTTGTTTGAAGTGGTTGCTGATGACCTCCTGACATTAAATCAAAATCTTCAGTCAGTAAGTACTCCTATTGAAATTCCTGGTGTTGTGTAATATTATAGCTATGAGGTATTTATGGTCTAGAATATTGCTATGTATTGTACAGTTTCTAATCATTTCTTCGTGCCGGCTGAGCTTAGTTTTAAACAATCTTTTTTTTCTGCTTGATGGCATTTCTGTCAGTTACTATATTTGTATGAGTAGTAGTTAGTGACATCCTTTTTAGAAAAAAGAACACATTTTTACCTTCTCCCGTGAAGCTATAGAAATAAAGTTTGTAATGTTTCTATGCGGAAAGCAGTACTAGACTAAGAAACAATATGTGTGTGAATGTTCTTGTTGCTAGTTGCGATATCTGTGATGTGCTTAATTTAGGAGCTGGAAATTTGGTATCTTTCTTGATGTTTTGGTATCATGACAAATAACTCTTCTAAAGGTACATAGGACCTTGTTAACGCCATAATTGTTACGTTTAATGTACTAATAAGTGGAAGTGTCTTGCTTATTTTGAGGTTATCTGTTCTTTCTCATTGTTGGGCCTTAGGTATGAATAGCATCCTTGTTCACTTATTCTGTCCATGTCTTCCCATTCTATGTAGATCAGGCTCTTATCCATTTGATCGCTTATCAGCTATAGTTGAGCATACATATCCAATCGCAGAGGTGAGCAGTGCCTTAATCCAGCTGTTTGGGTAGGCAACATAAATCTTTACCCTGTTGTTTCTTGCTCACCTTATCCCATTTATCAGTTCTTATTTTTCCAAATCATCATCATCCTTGTCTTTGTCCCAATCTTGTATTTGCCAAGTGAGCTGATTTTGAGGAAAAAATTCATGCGACAGTCTGACCTGATGGTGTTTGGATTCACGAGTTTGAGTTGCATTCATGGAAATACGTTTCCAGTCATGAATTTGTTGTACAGTAAAACTTCTTATCAATCATCCTTTGCTAGAAATGTCAATTTTTCAATTTTCTCACTGTCAAACTTTAGCGCCCTTGTCATACCAAAAATGTTCATAGAATTTTGTTGAGGTAGACAGACCATATCAAGAGTTATAGACTTGATGTCTAAGGTCATTTAGCATTAAATGATTTGCCATTTTTCGATGACACTATTTTTAAATAATTTAAGTTCACTTAGCAAGTGGTAGAAAATCAATCATGCTAATGTAATGTTTCATTACTTTGCTCCATGTTTTCTTCTGGTTCAGTGTTGCTGTATGATAAACAAGTAATGTGGTTGATAATTCATAGACAATTAGATTAGTGCACATACGAGGGCCAATGCCTGTTGAATCTATATTATCAGGCCCTTATTTTCTGTTTATACCAATTTTAAGAGGAAAGGACACTTTGTAATAAGATGCTCTTTCAGATTGTTGGCGCAGAAAACCCTGTCTTAATGTCCGCAGCCGAGCAGATCTTTGGTGCTGGTGGGAAGAGGATGAGACCAGCATTGGTGTTTCTAGTGTCCAGAGCAACATCAGAAATAGTTGGGTTGAAGTGAGTTTGATCCAATGTTCTTAAAGCGCTGTATTTTATGAAGTTAACAGATTATGAACTTTGCCCTGAACTTTGTTATTCAGGGAACTTACCATGGAGCATCGTCGATTGGCAGAGATCATTGAAATGATCCATACTGCGAGCTTGATACATGATGATGTATTGGATGAAAGTGACATGCGACGAGGTAGGCACTATTATCTTCTTATGGATGTCACTTGTAAAATTACAGAGATGTCTCTTTGTGACAAAATATATCACCTACCTATTCTTTGCCCCCAGTTTTTAGCTACTACAGTATCTATCCATAAGTTGATCATATTCTAAATAAACTTGATAAAGAAATCCCAGTGGAAAGTAATGTTACTTCCAACGGCTTGAAGTTTCATAACATTATCAGAAAACTGAATATTCCCAGTCTAACACAAAGCGACTACTGCATGTTTCCACACTTCTTATTAGTATTTCATTTCTTTGTTTTCTTTTATGCCCCCAGATCACTTCCAATGAGTGTGAACCTATTTTGCAGGGAAGGAAACTGTTCATCAAATGTTTGGTACAAGAGTGGCGGTGCTGGCTGGGGACTTCATGTTTGCACAGTCATCATGGTATCTTGCAAATCTAGAAAACCTTCAGGTCATTAAGCTCATCAGTCAGGTAAGTTGTGTCATATTCCTACCCTTGCTTCATGAGTCGCAATCTTCTTTCAATGCTTAGAGTCATTAGTGTGTTTTCTAAATAATTTAAACTCACCAGTTGAAGAACCAAAAATGAGAAAGAGGCTATTATCTGTTAATACTTGAAACCTTTAATTTATATGTAATTCTTTAGTGCTGTGGCAGGTTATCAAAGATTTTGCAAGTGGTGAAATAAAGCAGGCATCCAGCTTGTTTGATTGTGATGTCGAACTGGAGGAGTACTTGATTAAGAGCTACTACAAAACAGCCTCTTTGATTGCTGCCAGTACCAAAGGAGCTGCCATTTTTAGTGGCGTTGATAGCTATATAGCAGAGAAAATGTATGACTATGGTAAGAATCTTGGTCTGTCCTTCCAAGTTGTTGATGACATATTGGATTTCACACAGTCCGCAGAGCAGCTCGGGAAGCCTGCTGGAACTGACCTCGCCAAAGGAAACCTGACAGCCCCAGTAATTTTTGCTCTAGAGAAAGAGCCAAAACTAAGAGATATAATTGAATCAGAATTCAGTGATACTGGTTCCCTTGACGAAGCCATTAGATTGGTTAAGGCATGTGGCGGCATTGAACAAGCACAAGTGTTAGCAAAAGAGAAAGCTCATCTTGCAATCCAAAATCTCGAGTGTCTCCCTAAGACTGCATTTCGATTAGCTCTGGAGGATATGGTAATGTTTAATCTTCAAAGGATTGATTAGTGGGCTAATTTTTTGGAAGGCCTTTATAGACAAGAACTTCTTAGGCAGAAGGGGAAAAAAAGGCTAAAAAGTGGAGCTTCTATCACTACAAGCATTTTCTGCACATCTTCAAAGTGCTTCTGCCAATGACAAGCTGATAGCCACTGCTTGCTAATTGGGTAAATGTGTTAATATGCTATATCTTAAGCTCATTATACTGTTGATTTAGTTATACATTCTTCACAAATTGGCACAAAATGAAAATAATACTTCACCATTGTTGTACAATAAAATTCTGGGGTCATCAGTAATTTTGACCAATATATTTTCTCTTATTGCTATCTTGTTCATACATTTACTTTCAATCAGGGATGTCGATGAATTCATGAACACAACTCAATTCAATACAATGTTGTTTGATTTGTAAAATTTTCCATTCAATCCAGTGCGGCCTAATAATGAAGAAATCTTGTTCCATCCAATCCAATTAGATTGGATGATCACTCTTATTTCTAAGGAAAAATCTGAAACATCAAATTTTACAGGATATTTCTAATCATAGACTTATGCGTTAGTTTTCTAGGCAAATTTAATTCCAAACTAGCTATTGGTATAAAGATATTTCTATTCTCAATGTTCAAGGAAGTTCCAAGATCAATTCATCTAACCCCCGTTGATACAAAAATAAAATTAGATACTAATCAGCCGTGACACAAAAAGAAAAGTAGAAGTTCAAGATACGTTACTTGTGTACTTAGCTCATGTGTCATGGTAGCAAATAACGTGGTTTGACCGTCTCACTCAAGACCTTGTTCAAAGGATGATCACTCCAAGCGGCCACACCAACATCTAAAGGGCCCAAGTTTTTTCTTATTTGTATAAATGAAAAAAGAAATGAAAAAATGATTTAGAATGTAGAAAAGGCTATATCCAAATTCTCTGAATAAATTAATAAAATACGAATCAACGGGCTGGATCATAAGTTTTAACTGTAGATGGACCTAATTCGGCCCGCTAATTTACAGTCTAAACCGACCCATTGATCGGCCCGTCAGTCGTGCCCATTGTTCTTCGGCCTCATAGCTTTAGCCTCACACACAAGCAAACTCCTTCGAGCTTTCCCAGTACAAATTCAAAATCTTCCAAAAGCTTCCTCAAATTCATCGAATCATTCATAAATTTTCAACCAGAGAGAGAGAGAGAGAGATGAGGCTACTGAACTACTTGGGGCAATGGAGAAGCGTAGCAAAGGAAGCAAAGGATCTCACAGTAACTGTAGCGAAATTTATGGGTTTGCTCCACGTCACCGACGCCTACCTCTGCTCCTCCACTCTCGTTGTTACTGCAACCATACCATTTTCCCCTCATTCTCCTCCTCTTTCTAAAATTTCCATTTTCAAAAGGGTCGTCGTCTTATTATCCGCTGCTTGCAGGTCTACGGTCCTAGTATGCTCCCTACCTTGAACATTTCTGGAGATGTGCTCCTGTCCGAACACGTGTCCCATCGATTTGGGAAGGTGGGTGCCGGAGATTTGGTCCTGGTTCGGTCTCCGAATGACCCTCGAAAGATTGTGACCAAGCGTATTTTGGGCATGGAGGGTGATCAAGTCACCTTCTTTGTCGATCCCAAGCACAGTGACAGGTCTCAGACTACTGTGGTATGTGTAATTTTTGTTGTTGTTGTTGTTGTTGTTGTTGTTGTTGTTGTTGGTATGTTATTTGTGATTGCAAGTTGTTATTTTGTTGGTTAGAGTTCAATTTATTACTGCATTTTGTACTTTGGCAGTCTGGTTATGCTGTCAAGTTGTAAAACAATAAATTTACTTGTATTTATTAAAACATTAGTAACTTATAAATAAATAGTTTTTTCTTTTTGTGTGGTTTTAATGACTTTTTTTCCCTTAGTTGAAGATGTCTTCTATGCTCCAGCTCAATGGAGCTCCTTTGATGTGTAGTGTGCAAAGATTTCAATGTCCTCTGTATGAATCTAGGTTGTGAAATCTCAATTGAGTGGGGAAAAGGAGGGTCAAGTGGTTGCTATTTCTAACATTTTATAGTGGCTGGGCCTTGATTTGGTATATAATTGATGGTCTAAAAGTAATTCTTCTTAGAGTTATTAGTTTATGGAAATGCTTGGTTAGTATGCTGCTATGCAATTTACGCTGTCTAATGTTTTATCGTGTCAAGAGTAACCTGGGACTTCCTGTTTTTCTGGAGGTACATGATTTTTATGTAGTGTGTGATCCTAGTTATGTTTTAGTGTTTAGTATTTAGTATTTTTATATTTGGGCCCTAAGTTAGCTTTCTAAATCTTTTTAACTAATATTTAGACAAAGGTGTCCACTGGATGTTAATATTGAGAATGCATTCTGATGCTAGCCAAACTTTGATATACTTTGGTGCAAACATATTTGACCAGATTAAATGCCGACTTTGATATGGGATTCCTTTTTCGAACAGTATAAAAAATACTCATTTTCAGTGTGCGTCCTCTCTCTACTGTCTTACGAATGTGATGATTTGCTGCTTAATACAGAGTATTTATTTAGTTATTTCCTTTTCCTTTTCAAAACTATCATATTATATTTCTGATTGACGTGATTGATTTATTGCTTTCTGTTTTTGGGCTTGGATGAATAGGTGCCTAAGGGGCATGTTTGGATTCAGGGGGATAACATCTATTCCTCCTTTGATTCACGAACATATGGAGCTGTACCTTATGGTCTTATTCAAGGCAAAGTGTTTTGCAGGGTAATGCTTTTTTGTCTTTCTGAAATCTATCTTATTGTATTAGTATTTGTATCTTCAGTCAATTTTTTTTGGTTGTAATTCTGTCCCTGATAGTAATTAGGATGTAGTTTATGTGATGAAAAATGTGCCCTACTTTAGTATCTTTGCCTAATTTATTCTTACCTGGAAATAAAGTCAACTCAAGCAGCAGTTATTTCAACTTGTCGAGGTTGATTGCTGAAGAAATTTATGCCCCTGATCATATTTGTATGTTGTCTTTGAACAATGTCGTTAGCTCACTATTAATTTTACGGGAGCTATCTTTCAGAAGCAGAGTAGCAACACTAAATTGTTTTGGTATGTGTGTGACTACGACAAATTGGTTTATGTCCCTTCTGTAGTTATGTGCTTGTCATGGTTTAGATTCTAGAAGGCTTGTGATTAGGTTTTTTTTTTTGTTGATTAAGAATTTCCACAACCTTTAGAAATAGGTTTTTAATTTTTTTTTTATTGAGTGAATCTCTACTCCATCGTTTTTTGTTATATCTGAACTTCTCATGTTAATTTCTTTTTTTCCAAAATTCTTTTTAGGCATTTTGTTGCACCTGAATATTTTTATTTCATTTTTCATGCCCTTTACCAGGTGTGGCCACCTGATGGCTTTGGATCATTGGATTGATGAGGATAAAGAAGATTATAACATTAAGGTAAGCAACTGACATTGTACTACTTGTATTGTATTTGCATGAGAAACTTTTTGTTTCTCTCCCTTTGTTTCCTTTTATGTAAAAGAAGAACATGTTAGTTTGTGTTACTGCATTTTTTGGGTGTGCTGAAGTTGACAAATTGTGATTGCTCTACAATGACAATCTGATACTGTAATATAATTATGGCTGATGATTCTGTTAGATTTATACATTCTCCTTTGTCCCAAATTCACCATTTTGTAAGATCTCTTTCAATTAAGGTTATTAAGATGCAATAGCTGATTTGGATGAACAATAAAGTCTGATTTAGGTATTCATATAGGTTCGAACTCCTTACTGGGGTAACAAACTCTTGAAGCTCTGCTGAAATGTATCAAGTCCAAAAGGTTTAACATCATTTATCAAGTGTTCAGGTTTGATTGAAGTGAAATATGAAGGAAAAAAAATGAGGAGTTCTATTGTGGGACAGGGTTGGGAGGGGTGTTGATGTTGGGGGAGAAGGGAGGATGGTAATATGTTTCCACTACAGAAGCAAATTTAGTGTGTTACATTGGCGATCTTTCAAATATCTTTAGTGCCCTGCCCTGTGTACTTGACTAAGCAGGATGAGGAGTCTCAGAACTGTGTCTACACTCTTACATCTGCTCTGCTGTCTTGGTAGTTCCGAGGATTTCTTTTTTCTTTTTTGCACTCGCTGGTTACACAACTAGTAATTACTGGTCTTTCAGATTACATGCTTTTCTAGACTTAAATAAATTCTTATTGTGCTTATTCATGACCAGGCAGCCAAGTCTTAAATCTTTACAGATTTCACCGCCAATAACTTAGTAATTAAAAATTGTTTTCCTCCAAGTCTTAAATTTTAGACTTTGCTGTACGTAGGATCTTATTGAAAAAAACAACCCAAGACTTTGCTTTACGTAGTAGGCTACTATTTCATGGATGTGGCATATGGATTGTTTTTTAATATGATGCATTCAAAAATGATGTTTTTTTCCTATAGGTTATATATTGTTATAACATCTCTCTCTTTGTTGTCAGAAAATTCTTTCTTGGTGTATAAGATGATTGACACAAGGTCTGATAAGCTCAAATTTGTATATATCCCAAATGGAAGTGCATGCCAGATATGGTTGTAAGTGACATGCCTAGAAGTCTCATGTATAAATAGAATGGCAGTTGCCATAGTCATTGATATTTTTTTGACAAAAAAGGATTGATGGTTTATCGTATCTAACATACGTGACAAAAGAGGCTAAAACTTGCCTATCAAAAGAAACTGAGTACTTGTACTATGCAATTTCAATTTCAATCAGAATCTGACATATAGGATATTCTATCTGTATTCAAATTTCAAGTTTCCTTTGAAAGTCCTACTTATACTATGCATAACACATATTCAGGTTCTTATTGCAGCACTAAAACACCCCCACTCCATACACATTAGTTTTTAGTCTGTTATTTATAGGGATGAACAGACAGAATTCTTACAAGTCAGAAAGTTGAATTTTGATCCTAGATTTTATGAAAAATGATTTGAGTACCATACTGAGGCTCAAGAGTGAGCATATTGAAAGGAGAATGTCTGTAGGCTGGAGAAAGCTCAAATGTAAACCACTGTAAAATCATGGTTATAACTGTTTTCGCTTCCATGAGCGCGAAGTTCTGTCCAATGCATGTCCTGGGGCCTGTGCTAAATGAGAAGAATGGTGCTACTTAATTCTTTGATGCCTTCGAGACGCCTTCTGAGAACCTCTCCGGCTTGAATTTGTGGACATCATCGCCCCAGATTTCTTTGTCATGATGGACAAAGAGAATTGGCACTGCAAGCTGCACACCTGGTGGTAGAGAAATGTCTCCTAATTTGGTCTCCTTAGTAATCTCTCGGGTTGTGAAAATGGCTGGTGGGTACAACCTAAGGACCTCATACAGAATCATGTCCACCTACAACAGACACATTTCAATATTTGGGATTTAGCTAATCAGATCAAAATTTTAAGGGCAAAAAAAAAAAAAACGAGAATTAGAGAGAATAGTACTGACAATTTTTAAGCGGTTTAAGCCAGCATAGTCTGGTTTGTTGTTCTTAAAAATTTGCACAACCTCTTCTCTTGCACGCCTTTGCCAGTCTTGATGCTTGCCCAACAGAACCAGTGTCCAGTTAATCAAATCTTTGGTTGTGTCTTCTCCAGCTAAGTAGAACACTTTGCATTCTTCAATCCCTTCTTCGATGCTCATTCCAACATCCTTGTCATCTCCATGCTCTTGAATTTCACTGAAATTGGATTTCAGAAGTATACCCAACAAATCATCTTCTGTGGCTTCTCCTGCCCTCATTGCCTTCTCTCTTTTGTTGATAATTTCCCTCAGACAAATAGCCATTTCATTGGAGATCTGTTTCATGCTCCTGTTCATTTTAGTTGGCAGAAACCTGCATGCACATTGATATGTAGTTGCAGCTCTTAATAAATCATACCGTTTTCCTAATCGAGGTTTGGGAAAACCCTATATATATATAGTTATTCTCTCATCCGGATGTCTGCACGTTATTATAGTGCGGATGCCGTTGTAAACAAAGAGGAAAAGAGGGAGGGTAGTAAAAAATATATGGCGTCTGCATGATAATAACGTCTGGAAGTCCCTATAGCAGAATTTATGTAGGGTTTAGGGATCCGTAACAAAATATGCAGAACATTTAACATCTAAAACATGGTTTTCCTTGTGAGTAGGGCATTAGAAGTTTGATTTCACCTCAACAGTGGTATGTGGACTGAGTTCAGAACTTCGCGTCAGAGCACCTTGTTCCTTTTGGAGCTTGAAGAACCTTTCTCCTTCTTCAAAGTTACTACCGAATGCAGCAGGAAATCACATCGCCGGAAAAAGCGCAAAGATAAGGCCACACATCCAACTCACATGTCTCCGTTGATGAGAAACGCATCTCCCATTTGCTCAACATGTTTTCACTAGCGGCATGAAATGCAGGTAACATGTCCTGTAACAATGTGGGAAAAGAGAGAAAAGGAACGAGGTTTAGAACCTGAAAAGCATGAAGAATTCCTTCTCTGGAAGTTTTGTTTTTAAGAAAAGTCGGGAAAATTGAATCATGTGGCATTTTGAATTAACCAAAATCACTCTCACGCCAAGTACAGAATAAGGGCTCGTTTGTAGCTGTTTATGTAGGGATTACTTCTACGTAGAAGTGGTTTTATTAGATGCACATTAAAAACTTTTATTAGAATTTCAAGTGCTAAAATTTAAAGGGCTTCTTAGAAAAGTACTTGGACATCTCCAGAAAGCACTTTTATGGTCTGTTTTTTCTCTTTCAAGTGTCATAAAAGTCTCAAACAGAACTTGTCATATATGGCGCTGGAAATTTTGACCTATGAAAGAAATGAGTACCTTCATCTTGTCTATGTGGAAAGCTGGGTTGATGATCCTTCTATGCTTGACCCATTTGTCACCGTCGTAGCTGAGCAGGCCAGTCACAAGGAATGAGAGGAGTGGGTTTGAATGTGGCTTCTCAAACACCCTATACTTGGTTAAAGTTTCATTAATTCCGCGTCAAAGATGACCACACTAGGAACTGGGCCTAGCCAAATGAAAGACATTTTTCCCTGCAATTTTGGGGACCCAAGAATTTGATCAGAACACCGAGAGCTTGATTTTTTTCCAGGAACAAAGATGTTTCTGGTTTGAATAAGCATGTTGGCTGTACTTAATGAATTTGTGGGTGCTCTGGGCTAAGCCTAACAAGAAAGACTTTTTCCCTGCAATTTTCTGGCCAACTTTTTAGTCCAAGTAAAATCATCTGTCGTCTAACTATTAGATTTCAAAGTCAAAAAAGTGGGAGCTGCTACAATAAGGGGGATTGGGTGAGGGGTTTAAGTGAGGATCGAATCCAATCATGTGTAGGTTGAAAATGTTGAAGTTTAATGGTTGGATTGAACCCTCAAGTCCCTCACCTATACCCCCTCATTGTAGTCTTTCCACAAAAAAGTCCTCTGCAGACATGGGCTTAGTCAAATTGGCTAAAGTAGATGTGCTCACCACTTTGCACCTGAGTTCGAATCTCTCTTCCCTTAATTTAGATTAAATTAAAGTAGAATATTGTTTGTACAAAATTAAAAGTCAAAAAAGTCCCCATCCATAAAAAGGGAGACATCTGTTGCAGATTGATCATATATAGCAAACGATTGATAAGTGTTCTTCATCAACAGGATCCATAAAATTACCAAACAGCATCCAAGAAATCAGATAATTACAGAGAAGGCAATAAAAACATGCATTAGGAGAGAAAAGAAAATGAAAAAAAGTACCATATTTGTTGAAGGTTTCTTGGAGCAAAGGGAGCACATAAGGCACAATGTCATGAGAAAACTCCATGGGTTTTGAGAGTGCCTCTTTGGTCATCCTGGAGTTAGTCAGTCAAGTCCCCAATCAAGAGCCTGTAGGAATTACCAGAAAGACCTTGCTGCCTCAGGTACCTTTCTAGCTTCTTCGGCTTCAACCAAACCCAGTTGACTACTTTCCACCCCAATGTATTTAAACCCACACAAAGAATGGCCACAACCATGGAGCTCACTGAGATTTCCATTTTTTTTTTGTGTGAGAAAAAGAGTATGCAGTCTAAAGACCCTTAAAAAGAAAATGGATGGAATCATGCCTGACAGTGCATCACTAACATATATATTAATTTATTACATGAACAAAATAAATAAAGACTCGAGCTCCCCATGGTGATTAGAATATGAATATGAATATGGTCGCTTATCATCCATTCAAAATCTGACAAGAAATATGATTTTTTTTATAGAACAATGTTGGAATCTTAATATTATATATCCTGATCATCTTTAGATTGGAGACAACAAATATTTATATAAGACTCGATCTTTTTGCTCTGGTGAATATAAATGTATATTGATAGCTACTCCTACTCGCATCATAGTATTCTTGTTTTAGGTTTAAGTTAGGAGGGGAGAAGAGAGAAACTCTCGCACACGCGTACGAATTTGAACCCAAGACCACTTTGGAGCATATCAAAAAATCCAAGACCAATCCTACCAACATTTCGCATTTCACATACTGTTGATATTTCCTTTTGTTAATAATTTATTCGTAATTCATTTTGCAAATTTAATAACTTGTTTGCTGTCCTCATTCCAATGCTGAGATAGTTTTGGTGTGTGGATCATTTGTATAGATTACTTGGATTTGTTGATCACTTGCAAGAGTAGATTGATTGATGGAATGGAAATATATAGGATTTAAAAAATTACAATAAAATATCAATATTGCATAAAAATTAGAGTCAAACAACTAGAACTATGGCTATCTTTATTTGATTCCTTAGTTTTTCCTATCAGTTAGACAAGTCAACGTTTATGTAAAATGATATGAGCACCAAATTGAGGTTGAAGGGTTATATCTGCAGAAGGAGCATGAGCGTAGGATGGAGAAAGCTCAAAGGCAAAGTGTTGTAAAATCAAGGCCAAGGCCAATTTAGCTTCCACCATAGCAAAGTTTTGTCCAATGCAAATCCTTGGACCCCCTCCGAAAGGGAAGTAGGCAAATTTGTTCTTTGTTGCCTTTGAAACTCCTGATGAAAACCTCTCTGGCTTGAACTCGTTTGCATCCTCACCCCACAATTCTTTGTCATGGTGAACAAGTAGCGTGTTTAAGGAGACTTCCACTCCAGCTGGTAATGACAATTTTCCAAGCTGTGTGTTCTTGTGAATGGCTCGAGAAAGCACAACAACTGCTGGGTATAATCGAAGAACTTCAAGTAAAATCATGGTTACCTGGGGGCATTATACAGTCATATTTTATATCAAGTGATATGAAGGCATCCAAAATTGTACAGGCTAGCTAGGTCTAAAAAAGCTAATGAAAAGGTTAATTTTCTCTTCTCTCACCAAAAGTAGAGAGAACAAGAAAAGAAAAATACTATTAGGAGCCCCAAATGTGTTCACCAAATTTTATTCACTAGATAACGTGACAGTAGTTGAATCAAAATTTTCGCTTATTCAGGCCCTAAAAATGATAGTACAATTGTTAGGCAAATGAGGTACCACGTGGAAAGCTTATTAACTATTACGAAAATGTTTTTATTCCTATTTTTTATATGAGAAACATAAAAATATATTTGATTACTTTTCTTTGTTTCTTTCTTGTTATGCAAGGAAATCTTTTAAAGTAAAAGTGTGAAGTGATATATATATTGTAAATACTTACAACTTTGAGGTGACTTAGCCCATCAAAGTCTGGTTTATTGCTTCCAAACACTTGCAAAACCTCATCTCTTGCACGAGCTTGCCAATCCTGATTTTGACTGAGCAAAACCAGTGTCCAAACAAGCAACACTGAAGTGGTCTCTTGACCCGCAAAGTAAAACAGCTTGCACTCTTCAATCACATCCTCAATGCTCATCCCAACGTTCTTGGTGTTCCCATTTTCTCGAATTTCCTTCAAGTTGGAATCCATAAGTATCCCCAGTAGGTCATCTCTAGTCGCTTCACGCACCCTAATTGCCTCTTCTCTTTTATTTATAATGCCCATTAGTGAACCTTTTATTTCCTTGTCAATCTCTTTCATCCTCTTGTTCATCCTAGTAGGTAGAAACCTGCACCAAACAAACAACTTCCTCAATGGTAAAAATAATTGATCTAACTATAGTTACTGTCTAATCGCAAAAGGGTTTTTTGTATTATTTATTTATTTACCTCCATCCTGGAATGTAAACACTTTGTATAGCTTTTATTGTAAGTTGTGCTTGGTCTTTCAAGAGTTGAAATATTTTCCTTCCTTCTTCATAGCTACTCCCAAATGCTGTTCGAGAAATCACATCAGCTGTCAAATTTTGAAGATAAGGCCAAACATCTAACTCGCATGAACCCTCCTTAGACGCCAAGCTCTCCCATTCTTCAATCAACTCACTACAACTTTGGTGAAATGCTGGTAACATACGCTGTAGAAAACAAAGGAAAATGCTGGTAACATACGCAGTACAATACGAGTATTTGGAAATTACTCAGTAAATTAACTGTTAAATCTCCAGATATTTGAATGAATATTGACAAGAGTATATATATAGTACACCTTTAGCTTCTCTGAATGGAATGCCGGGTTGATGATTTTACGGTGTTTTGCCCATTTCTCGCCCTCATAGTTTGCAAGACCTGTTGCTAGCAACTTCACCAGTGGATTTTTTACTGGCTTCTGAAAATCTTCATATTTTGCAAATATATCTTTCATATCCTCTGGATTACTGATGTTCACTCTTGGTGTGGGGCCAATCCAAATAAAAGAATTCTTACCTGCATTATTTTTTGTTTTATCACAATAAAACTTATAAGAAACTATTTACACATATTGGCAAATATATGAAGTTAATTATTTACAGGTACCGTATATATCCATTACCAAGATAAACCACAAAGATAAATAAATAAATCCTACATTTATCAAGAATCAGAGGTTTTCGATGGTTTCTAAAGGTTACTGAACGAAAGGATACCGATGTGATTGTTGATCTAGAAAGCTAGATTGTAAATTAGATCCACACATTTAAATAAAAATTAACAGTTTCAATTAATTATCCAACAATATATATGAGATAACACATTAGAATTTTTTGGAAGGATAACTATAGTCGTACATATGAAGGTAGTAAATAGGGATGACAATGGGTCAAATCAGGGGTAGGTATACCATTTCCATCCTCATTTCCGTTAAGGATTTTTTCTCCATCCCTGCCTTTGTTGGGGAATGGATTCGTGACTCACCCCATAATGGAAAAAAAAAAAACCAATAATAATTAAAAAAAACCAATAAAAAAAAATACTTTGTTGAATGAGAAAAAAGCACTATGAGAACAACATATCTGTCAATTCAATTTTTATTAACTAAAATCTAAGACCGTTTAACAAATAATTAATACATGTCCAAGACATCATCATTATAGAGGTAGAACACCATATCCGAAAAATTCCTCATACTCGTCACCATACTTGTTTTTCATCCTTCATACCTAACCCATAAGATCGAAGCCCTGCAAAGACCCTTACCAATTGGGAAGACTGCCATCCCTAGTAGTAAATTGAAATGTCAAAAGATGTAGTTGGCATACCATAAGTGTTCATGGATTGATGAACAAAGGGGAGGACACGTGGCGCTAAATCATGGAAGAGGTCCATGGGTTTAGATTTTGCTTCTTTCAGCATCATGGAGCTTTCCTTCGTGTCTCCTATCAAAAGCCTGTACGAGTTGCCCGCCAAACCTTGCTGCCTTAGACATCTTTCTAGCTTCTTTGGCCTCAGCCACACCCAGTTCAGCACCCTCCATGCCCATGTAATTATTACGCTCACCCAAACAACACGTAGTACAACACCGGCCGCAACTGAGACTTCCATTTGTGTGTGTGTGTGTGTGTGTGTGTGTGTGTGTGAGAGTGAGAGAGAGAGAGAGAGAGAGAGAGAGAGAGAGAGAAGAATTGTTTGGAAAGGAGCTAGAAAATGGGTTAAATGTGTGAAACTGGAGGAACTCCTTGTCCCAAGTCCATTCATTTCCTTCCACAATTTTAGCCTGTGATTTTTTGGCTAAAAACAAAGGATCTTTGTCCTTCTCAATCAAAACCAGCCACTGCTTTCTGCCGCCAGTTGTTTGTGGCTAAGTGAGGACTTGTGTGTGTACGTTCGAGGTGATACTCAATAATTCTGTAGCAAACGTATTATACAGAAGTGAGTTCAGCTCTGACGCATGAAATGCATGTATTGTGGTCTTTGCGGTGCCATACACACACACATATATATTTTTTTTATATGATTTTCAACTTTGAGTGAGTGGTTCGTGTGACTTCTTTTCACTAGAAAAGAATGTGACATAAGAGGTGACGTTTTTCTGCAGGCGTATATGAGGAAAAGTTGCACGTGAAGGTGGAAGAAAAACTTTCTTGTAATGGGAATAATACAATGTCAAGTGAAAAAGTTAGAGTGCTGCTAAACAAACTCTAATATGCGAAAATTATGTGTATAATACGTGAATTTTGTATGTGTTATTGAAAATTTTGTAAAAACCCAAGTGTATTAAACATGAAAAATACAACGAGTATTAAACGTTAAAGTGCGAAATTCTTTATATGGGTAATAACTCTAGAAAAGTAAAAACTCAAAATTGGATAATAGAGACTCAGGTAATAGCCTAATAGTAATAGATAATGCTCTAAACTATTGATAAACAAAAATCAGAGAAAAACAATTTAAAAAAAAATTCATAATATCTATGTAAAGATTATAGCCGTGCGGCTATACTATTTATTAAAAAAAAAAATTAAAACAAAACGACCCCAAGAAAGCTGCGAGGCTATACACTTCTCTTTAAAAAAAAATCCCGAGTTTAGCCACGTGGCTATACTATATATCTATATATAGAAAGCAAAATGCAGAGAATAGTGAAACATACAAAATACCAGAAAATGCTCTTGATTAATACAAACATTAATTGAAATTATTAATTAAATAAGGATAATATGGTAAATTCTCACTTTTTTATATTTAAAAAATATATATAATTAAAAGAAAACTCAGATAATTGATCCTATTTTTATGGAACACAACTACCCATTATCTTTTTTAATTCTAAAATAAATTAAAAAATTAAAAATCTCTCACAACGCGGAAGATAATTAAAAGGACTATATTAGCTCGTCTATATTATTTATTAAAGAGAATTTTTAAAAAAAAACCAATACATCCGGCCTGCTATGCTATTTTTTCAAAAAAAAATAGCAAAAAAATCGAGTATAGCCGCGCGGCTATACTATTTACAAAACAAAAAGCAGCCGCACAGCCCTAGGTGCCCATGTGTAAAATAGTGTAGCCGTGCAGCTATACTGTTTTTAAAAAAAATTTAAAAATTGAGTATAGCCGTTCGGCGACACTATTTTTCACATAAAAACATGGAGTATAGCCGTGCGGCTGTATTATTATTATTTTTTAGAAAAAAGAGGACCCTCTAGTGATTAGGCACCATGTGTCTAAAAAGTATCGCCGTATGGCTATACTATTTTTTTATAGTAAAAAAAGTAGTATAGCCGCACGGCTATACTATTTATATTTAAAAGGTATAGCCCCACGGCTATACTATTTAATAATTTATTTATTTATTTTTAAAAGAACCCTCCTAGTTGTATTAGTTTGTACTTTATAGATATTAATTTGCTAGTGAATATATATATAAGAGTATAGGCGCTCGTCTATACTAGTTATTTAAAAAAATAAAAATAAAAAGAGGACATGCCTAGCACTACCTTCCACATGTCAAAAACAACATAGCCGCGCTGCTATACTATTTTTTTAAAATAAAAAACTGTAGTATAGCTAGGCGTCTATACCTTTAAGTATATGACATTTAAAAGGAGTATAGAAAATTTATAAATTTAATAAAAAATAAATAAAAAGGATTCTTCTATAGTTGCATTAGTTTATACTTTGTAGATATTAATTTGCTAGTTTCAATATATATCTTTTATAGATTTAAATTTTTTAAAATATATTATTTATTTAATTACTAATTTATCCTAATATAAAATTACCAAAAAGGATATATTGAATTGTGAAACAAATATAATTTTAATATAGGGTTATTTACTCAAATGGTTCTCAAACTTATACCCGAGTTTCATTTTGGTCCCTCAACTAAATTATTCGTTCAAATTGTACACCAACTCTTTATTATTCGGCGAATTAATCCTATCGTTACATGCTAATTAGAAAGAGGCCTCTAATTCCAAAGCTCTGCCTCCTGCTAAGCAGAGAAGCCGATCATACTAATCTGGCTGGTTGCTTAATTAGGGGAAAAAAAGGAAGGTAGTGGTTGGTTGCTGTATTAGTCCTTTGTTAGTCTGTGTTGGTAAATTTGTTCAGTTGAGGATTGATTATGTTTGGGATCCTAGCTAAATTTTGTTCCTGCTGGTCTGCTGAAGGATATTTATCTTTGTTTACCATGTTTTTTCTTATTCCTTGTTATATTTGTCTTTGTTATATATAGTGAATATTTATCATATTTCATCAATATCAAGCCAATGATCTTCAAGTGGTAGATGAAGAAAGCTTTAAAGTGAATCAAGAACACATCCATTTGCATGAGGACAATGCTAATGAAATGAGTGATGCTAGAGATCACATTGCCGGAGCAATGCGGATGGATTATCTTCAAAATCATTAGTCTTATAATTTATTTAGTCTAGAATGTTTTAATTAAAAATGTATTATTTATGACTTGAAGACCAATTGAGCTTGTCAATCATACATCATACATGTATGGTATTAAAATATGAATATTAAAATAGTATGTTTAATATACTTTTAATAATGTTTATCAAAATATCTTAATTATAAAAAATGAAGAAAAAAATTGTTCTAAAGAATTCAACCAAACAAATTTTTGAATCTTAAAAAATGGATTTGAGAACTCCTTGTTTTTAAGAAAAATAGCAATTTTTGAGTTCCATACTTGGATAGGATATCAAACAGGCCCTAAGCAGCTTCACATTCACTTATTCAAGTTTTTTTGTATTTTTTTTAAAATGGTATAAGAGAAATACAATTTGTAAAGAAAATTATGAAAAAATATAAATAGTACCACAATATACATGGTTCAATCTTATTTGATGTGGCTTTATCAATAACGTTAACTCAGCACTAATCAACGTTTATGTAAAATAATATGAGCACCATATTGAGGTTGAAGGCTTATAATTAAGGATGGGGCATGAGCATATGATGGAGAGAGCTCGAAGGTAAAGCGTTGTAAAAGCAATGAAAAGGCTAATTTAGCTTCCAACATAGCAAAGTTTTGTCCAATGCAGATCCTTGGACCCCCTCCAAAAGGGAAGTATGCAAATTGGTTCTTTGATGCCTTTGAAACTCCTTCCGAAAACCTCTCTGGGTTGAACTCAATTGCATCCTCACCCCACAATTCTTTGTCATGGTGAAGAAGCAGTATGGGCAAGGAGACTTCCACTCCAGCAGGCAGTGATAATTTTCCAAGCTGTGTTTTTTTGTGAGTGGTTCGAGGAAGCGCAACAACTGACGGGTATAATCGAAGAACTTCAAGTAAAATCATGGTTACCTGAAGGCATTTTAGAGTCATATATTTTATATCATGAAAATCTCATTACCCCAATGAAATTCATCTACAACATCAAAGCACATACCAACAAAATGAGATTAAAGACATCCAAACCTTTAGAGGCTAGGTTTATAAAAATAATCCTCTTCCCTCACCAAGTAAAGCTATATATTAAGAGCACTATATCTGTTCACCAAATTTTATTCACCAAATAACGTGATGGTATAATTGAATCAAAATTTGAAGTTATCGATATTCAAGAGATTTCAGGTCCTTCCTTCCACATCTACATGTATACTAAGTGAGTATATGGCATCGATCACAGCTCAAGCAATTCCACTATTACGAAAATGTTTTGTTATTGTCCTTTTAAATTGGACTCATAAAAAGTTTGATTCATTTGCTTTGTTTGTTTGTTAAGAGGCAAGAAATTTTTCAACATAAAACTGTGAAAGGATATATAATGTGAGTACTTACAACTTTGAGGTGACTTAGCCCATCGAAGTCTGGTTTATTGCTTCCAAACACTTGCAAAACCTCATCTCTTGCACGAGCTTGCCAATTCTGATTTTGACTGAGTAAAACTAGTGTCCAAAGAAGCAACACTGAAGTGGTCTCTTGCCCCGCAAAGTAAAACAGCTTGCACTCTTCAATCACATCCTCAATGCTCATCCCAACGTTCTTGGTGTTCCCATTTTCTCGAATTTCCTTCAAGTTAGACTCCATTAGTATACCCAATAAGTCATCTTTTGCAGCTTCACCCATCCTAATTGCCTCTTCTCTTGTACTAATAATATCCCTCAGTGAACCTTTTATTTCCTTGTCAATCGCCTTCATCCTCTTGTTACTCCTAGTTGGTAGAAACCTGCACCAAGACAACTTCATCAATGGTTAAAAAATCTATAGTTACTGGCTAGCCCTAAAAGGGTTTTACCTCCATCCTGGAATGTAAAAACTTTGTAAAGCTCTTATTGTAAGTTTTGCTTGCTCTTTCAAGAGTTGAAATATTTTCCTTCCTTCTTGATAGCTACTCCCAAATGATGCTCGAGAAATCACATCAGCTGCCAAACTTTCGAGGTAAGGCCAAACATCTAACTCGCATGAACCCTCCTTAGACACCAACCTCTCCCATTTTTCAATCATCTCACTACAACTTTGGTGAAATGCCGGTAACATACGCTATAGGAAATAAAGGAAAACACAAACAAACAAGAACTCAGAGTTTGTTAACATTAATTACATAGCAAATATAGCACACATCTAATTACCTAGATAAATAATCATCACATGTGTGTAGAAACTTTTTTAATGCATCGGTTGAAAAGACATTTTACGTTACAAAAGAATTTTTTTTTTAGTACAAGCGATAGTCTAAACTAAATGAGAATGAGGGGAGTTTCTCACACACACACAGAATTAAGATGTTATGAAAGTTCAAACTTAAGACCTCTTATCACAAATCAAGGTCTTTTTCTACTAGACTATTATAACCTTTAGCTTCTCTAAATGGAATGCCGGGTTGATGATTTTACGGTGTTTTGCCCATTTCTCGCCCTCATAGTTTGGCAGACCTGTTGCCAGGAACTTGACAAGTGGATTTATTACTGGCTTCTGAAAATCTTCGTAGTTTGTAAATACATCTTTCACATCCGCTGGATTACTGATGTTCACTCTTGGTGTGGGCCCAATCCAAATAAAAAAATTCTTACCTGCATTTTTGTTTTCACAAAAATGTTGTAACTTATAAGAAACTAATTACACATGTATTTCCGAAAATAATAAAATAAGTTATTTACATTGATCACGAATCATCCAGAGATTTTAGAATTACTGATGAACAACCAGAGGTCATTTATTATAGACCCATCTCATACTAAAAATGTTGAAGAGATTATTGTATTTAATTTTTGTAGCTTTTTTCCCCTTCAAGAGATTATTGTCATGTGACCCATCTCATACAAATTAGTGCCCTTTGTTAGGTAGAGTATCTCGGCACTCAAACCAATTTAATAGGTAGTGAATATAAACCCCACAAATGACCTAGAAAAATTCTTGTCCCCATAAACAACTATCTATAAAAAGAACCATTCGACCAAAAACAACTCTATACAAAGAAGCAAGACGAACAAGAGAAGTAAAGAAGAAGAAGATAAACGAAAAGGAAAATGCTAGACTTACCACATTTTTATACCATATTGTGTATCACCTCTCTAATAGAGGTGGGCTCCATCCTTATTAAAGAGGTGGTAGGTAGTACACAATGTGATATAAAAATGTGGTAAGCCTAGCACTACCCAAATGAAAAAGGAGGAGAAAAAAAAGAGAGAAAGAAAATTGATAGGGACGTCAATGTGAAGAAAACTTACCTATTTGGCAGACCTATATTGATGTTCATAATCAATTGAAAAGGAAATAAGAAATACACCGAAGCAACCAAATATCAAAATAAAAAAAGTGTAACATTAATAAAATTAAAATAAATAATAAAAAAGCTTCAAGAATGTAAAACAGACACACAAAAATTGATTATTTCTAATTTAACCATGGTAAACGAAATGTCAAAAGATACTTGGCATACCATAAGTGGTCACAGACTGATGAAGAAAAGGAAGGACGCGTGGCGTTATATCATGGGAGAGGTTCATCGGTTTAGATTTCGCTTCTTTCACCATCATGGAGCTTTCCTTCGTGTCTCCTACCAAAAGCCTGTACGAGTTGCCCGCCAAACCTTGCTGCCTTAGACATCTTTCTAGCTTCTTCGGCCTCAGCCACACCCAATTCAGCACCCTCCATGCCCATGTAATTACTATGCTCACCCAAAAAACACGTAGTGCAACACTGGCCACAACTGATACTTCCATTTGTGTGTGTGTGTGTGTGTGTGTGTGTGTGTGTGTGTGTGTGTGTGTGTGTGTGTGAGAGAGAGAGAGAGAGAGAGAGTGTGGTGCAACGACACTTTTGAGCAAGACGAAAAGATACACGTTGAAATCAATTTCCAAGCTCTGTTTGATTCTAAGAATATATAGAACAAGAAGAGTGTAGATTTTCAAGCCTTGTTGATTCTAAGAATACCCAAAACAAGGAGATAGTGTAGTTATCAACTTTAGAGAAAAACTCAATTTCATTTAATAATGCAAGTCATGCATTACACCATCAACTCAAACAAATCTCTCAACCATCAGAGTCGGTATACTATGCTCTTTAGCCATTTTGGCTAAAATAAGGGCAAAATGCAGATCCAGCTAATTTGCTATAATATCTTTCTAACTTTTTTGTTTAAAATTTAGAGACTCTCTTGACGATGCTCGAAATCATAAAATCCAAATACTCCCAAATGCATGAACAAGCATTTAATCCAAATGCATGAATGAAAAAATAAATCATGAACCTAGTTAATCCCAAATGGATGAATAAAGCATTTATTCCAAATGCATGAACTTCTTCATGTATATAATCCAAAGTTCTTATGATATAGAACCTTACAACTACTATATCCTAGTTATATGCCCACATACTTTTTCTTTACTGAAAACCCAAATTTAAAATAGGTTGTGAGATAGATTTGTCCTAATATTATTAATTAAATTAAATTATATGCCACTTCCCTTCATATTTAATTTATAATTTATTTCAAGTATGTCATTAACTACCTTAATTATAATTAATACTCCCTATTAATAGCATATCAATCACCCCATTTATTTTGGTTGGCATCCCTCTACACATTGCCAATCCCTATAATAAACAACCAAAAAATCCCTAAATTACATATCCAATAAATAATGTACCTATAAAAAAAAATTACCCAAAACAAGGAGATAATGTAGTTATCAACTTTAGAGAAAAACTCAATTTGATTTAATAATTCAACACATGCATTACACCATCAACTAAAACAATTGAACCAAATTTAAATCTTCCTATTTATAAGAGTATCTCCATTAGAGTCGGTATACTCTGCTCTTTAGCTATTTTGGCTAAAATAAAGGCAAAATGCAGCTCCAACTGATTTGCTATCTAGCTCTCCATTTTGGAGAACTCCCTATTTGAATTTGGTGGCTCTCTACATTTAGAGAGAAGGAGATAGAAATGAGTGACTAGCTATTTCCTTGCAAATGGCAAAAAATCCAAATTCAAAAGAAATTTCTTTTTAGGTAGTTTGCTATAATATCTTTCTAGTTATTTTAGCTAAAATTTGGAGACTCTTTTGATTGGCATC
The DNA here is from genome assembly GCF_000346465.2 of Prunus persica. Lineage (NCBI taxonomy): Eukaryota > Viridiplantae > Streptophyta > Magnoliopsida > Rosales > Rosaceae > Prunus > Prunus persica. The sequence continues at coordinate 8,767,089 of NC_034012.1, read as the reverse complement.
CCTCTACACATTGCCAATCCCTAAAATAAACAAACAAAAAATCCCTAAATTACATATCCAATAAATAATGTACCTATAAAAAATTATAAAAATGTATATAATATAGGTCATTTATTATTATTATTTTTTAAAAGATTTGTTACTTTGTAATTGAAATTTCTGTTAATGTTTTTATAAATTAAAAATAAGTACATTATTTACAAAAGAGAGTAAGGTTTTTTTTTTTTTTTTGGGGTTAGAAAATAGGTACGGTGTGTAATTGAAATTTCTGCACATTTTTCATAAATTAAAATTAGGTATATTTTTTATTTTAAAAATAGGTACGTTATTTATAGGTATACAAAATATGTATATTTACAAAAGATATGTAAAAAAATAGGTATATTATTCATTAAAAAATTGGTACAAATAATAGACAGATGAAGCAAGAAGGCTTCTTAAGGCAACAAGAGAGATAGTGGACCTGATGCATAAAGATTATCAAGGAATGGGTCGCCGCAAGCCGCCCAGAAACAATCATGAGCTAGAGCATTGAGATTGAGTCTGTCTAATACTGGTTTAGCTATATATCTAGGCTCACAATTTTGCCCCCTTCCCCACTAGAAATATTTAGTGATCAGTCCCTTATAGCTAGCCTATACAGAATATGGTGTGTGCTTGTTTAATTTATTTGTTACATTATTTTATGTTGAAACGTGATAGGTATATTAATGTTTCTTCTTAAATTCATTAGGCTAAATGTGACATTTTTAGATGCTGAATATTAATTTTTTTTTTTTAAAGATAAAAAAGCTTACCCTAAAAATTCCTAAATTTAAGCCAATTTAAAGAACCATTTTCCTATTTAAACAATACACCATTTGAATATTAATGACATTGAATTGCAACAAATATGTTCAAAGTATATTTAGCACAACATCAATGGAGAAAACAACAACTGCAAATACGTAGGGGTATTTTGGGAATCAGAAAATTACTGTAAAATCAAATCTTGAGCTTGATAAGGTAGATCCTAATTAAGGGTTTTTACTTATAAAAAATGAATTTTAATAGGAACAAAAAATGATTGATTGCAGTTAAGAAAAATTCAATTTGAAGGGGGTAAGCCAAATTTACAATATAATGTTATTAATCTTTGCCAAACAAAGTATATAGTAAGTTTCTAATATATATATACTTCTCCAATATAAAGATGTACAAAGTTGTAAACCCTAAAAGGTTACAATAAGATTATACAAAGGGTAAGTAATTACAACAAATTAAAACTAAATCATTCACTTCCTAGAATAATTCGAGCTCTTAGTGTGTCCTTGTCGAAAAGTTTCGAAAAGGATAACTCACGTGCCCAACTTTACCCTTTCAGTTTTTTTTCACTTTGTGGCGGTCCAATAACCTCTCACCATATCACTATATGTTGTTGTGATGGCACAACACATGTCATAACTGGCGCTCCCAATTATTCCACGTGTCAGTAATGTCCAATAAATTGATGTCATGTGTACTCTTTTATTATATCTACACAATTCCACCGAAAATTCATTTGAGCTCTGAAAATTTTCTTGAAAAATATTACATACGCGTAATCACACGTATTTTCATCTCATGACCACCAAATTACCATTTGACCTCAAGAAATTTTAAATATTTCTTGCACACTTTTAATAATCCAAAAAGGTCAAAATATTGATGTGGCTCATGAACTTATACTTAATTTTAAATTTAGCCCATACTCTTTTTTTTTTCTTTTTTTTTTAAATTAAGGATCCGAAATATTTTTTTAATCAATTTTTCCCATACAGACGGATTCAGAATTTCAATATAAAATAGGCTAAATTTATTTAATGTACAAATTTACTAAAAAAATAGAAAACTTAACAATATAAATGAATTATTTATAAAATAAATAAATAATATATATATATATCTAGCTATGAGTGAAACATTCACTTCAACTGAAAACAAAAAACACAAAAAGCAAAAAACTTCATTCCCAATAAGTGTTAAGAAGTTTTTTTTTTTTTTTTTTTTTTTTTTTTGGGGATAAGCCCAATGCAACCTAGGTTTGAGCTTTGGCATCCATAATGCCAAAAGGAGGAAATAAAAAATATTTTTACTTGAGTGGGTTGTTCGGTAGAAGAGAGAGAATAGGTTAGAAAAGGGTATAATTGAGTTTTGATTTTAAAAATATACTTTGAATTGGTGATGTGCTGTGCAATATGTATTTTGGGCTGAAAAAAAAAATTAAAAATTGCCCGGGCTATAGCCTATAGCCCAGGTTAGTAGCTTCTATGGTTCATCCCTATTTCCTCACATTCTATCCAATTTGCTGTTAAAAAATATTATGTGTCAAGTATGTTAGGCAATTTAAGGATAAATTGGTCATTTTGCACCTTAAAAATAGTTAAAAGATTGAGGTGGGTGCATTTTTTATTTTCTCATATCCGGTAAGACTGAAACTTGATGTCAAAAAACTCAACCAACTGAGTTATATCTCACTGCAATCATCTTTATTGTAGAACTTTATTTCAGAACTTTATTTCATATATGCATTATTTTTGGACAAAATTACAGAAATGTCCTTATACGCATTTTGACCTTGTACTAAGCAGCTTGACATTTACTTAAGTTTTCATAATTAAGAAATTGAGACATTAGAAATCATATACGGCCATTAACCAAAACAATTAAAAAATTAACAACAAAGGTAGTGCAATGACTCTTCCAATTATCCCATAAGGACAAACGACACAGTACATAAAGAAAATTACGGTTCAAACCATAGCTATCTTGATGTGTCTTTATCATTAACATTAATGATAGATATAATTCAGCACTAATCAACGTTTATGTAAAATAAGATGAGCACCATATTGGGGTTGAAGGGTTATAGTTACGGATGGAGCATGAGAATATTGTGGAGAAAGCTCGAAGGTAAAGTGTTGTAAAATCAATGACAAGGCCAATTTAGCTTCCATCATAGCAAAGTTTTGTCCAATGCAAATCCTTGGACCCCCTCCGAAAGGGAAGTATGTAAATTGGTTCTTTGTTGCCTTTGAAACTCCCTCTGAAAACCTCTCTGGCTTGAACTCATTTGCATCCTCACCCCACAACTCTTTGTCATGATGAACGAGCAGTATGGGCAAGGAGACTTCCACTCCAGCTGGTAATGATAATTTTCCAAGCTGTGTTTTCTTGTGAGTGGTTCGAGGAAGCGCAACGACTGATGGGTATAATCGAAGAACTTCAAGTAAAATCATGGTCACCTAAGGGCATCATAAAGCATCAAGTGAGACTAATCCAACAAAATGAGATGAAAGTTGTTTAACGAAATTCAAAAGTTTGGAGAAGCAAATCCACACTTACAACTTTTAGGTGACTTAGCTCTTCATAGGTTGGGATGTTGCTTCCAAAGACTTGCAAGACCTCTTCTCTTGCACGAGCTTGCCAATCCTGATTTTGGCTTAGTAAAACCATTGTCCAAACAAGCAACACCGAAGTGGTCTCTTGTCCAGCAAAGTAAAACAACTTACACTCTCCAATTACATCTTCAATACTCATTCCAGCATTTTTGTTGTTCCCATGTTCCTGAATTTCCCTGAAGTTGGACTCCATAAGTATACCTAGTAAGTCATCTTTAGTGGCTTCCCCTGCCTTCATAGCCTCTTCTCTTTTATTTATAATGCCCTTAAGTAAGCCTTTAATTTCGTTGTGAATTTCCTTCGTCTTCTTGTTCTGCTTGGTTGGTAGAAACCTGCACAAAAAAGCAGCACTTCAATGGGTACTCTCCCAGTCTCAGATGATTATTCTTTTCTTTCATTTTTACCTCCATCCTGGAATGTAAACACTTCGCACAGCCACCGTATAAACTTTCGCTTCCTCTCTTAGTAGTTGAAATATTTTCCTTCCCTCTTCATAGCTACTTCCAAATGCAGCTCGGGAAATCACATCGCTGGTAAAATTTTCAAGATACGGCCACACATCCAACTCACATGAACTCTCTTTGGACACCAAGCTCTTCCATATGTTAATCATCTCGCTACAACTTTGGTAAAATATTGGTACCATACCCTATAGCAAACAAGGAAAAATAAATAAACCAAAATAGAAAAAAAAAACCAAAATTTTCAACATATAGGGATGTTGGTGAGAGCTTACAATACCTTTAGCTTCTCTAAATGGAATGCTGGGTTGATAATCTTTCTGTGTTTAGCCCATTGATCACCTTCAATGCCTACAATGCCCTGTGGTAGAGACTTCATGATAGGATTTTTTACTACCTTATGAAAATCATCATGTCTGTTGAAGGTATCTTTCAAATCTTCCGGATTCATGATGTGCACTCTTGGTATGGGGCCCATCCAAACAAAAGAATTCTTCCCTGCAATTTTCATTTGAGATATTTAGTTATATATATCCATTCTTAGCACTAATAATGTAGATAAATTATATATCATTTAATTTCTATAAACAAACTCAAAAAATGACAGCTGACCTTATTGCATTTAATTTTGTTTATTAAATTTCTTTGATGCCTTTCTTTTTTGTTGAGAAATTCTATGATTGCATTCATAATTCAGCTAAAAAAGCCACTAGCCACAAAGGGCCAATACAAACTCGCTATAAAAGGGCCATTACAATAACAAAGCGGTCTAATATTAAAATTAAAACAATCTGGTGTGTCTCCACTAACGATCAGGTATGATCGAAGAAACTCTGGCATAAGCATCCCAACTAAGATTTAATGCCTTATTCAGTGTTTTGGTTATTTTTATGAGGTTTTGAGGTTGAATTTATTTTAATAAATTGATGACAGTTTTGTAATTTATAAGAAGTTAAAATCTCTTTGTTATGTTGTAAATGAATTTTAAGTGTGTATCTAAAGTCTATTTTATATAATATTTTTATTATTATTTAGGTATAATAATAAATCTCCTTTTTTATTTATGTTTTAACTCATCCAAGCTGAAGATTACACACATATATACATGGATGTTGAAAAAGCAATGCATATTTTTGTAGATGTAACTACAGAATTCTAGAAAACTCAAGAAACTACAAACTAGATGATGGAATGTCGGCAACACACAAAAAATATGAAAAGAATATTCTAGATGAAGCCACACACTTGTGGCTGGAGAAAAGAACAAGGCGGTGGAGCATGATGGCTAAACAATAGCCACACAAATAATATTGTACAATATAGAATATTATATATGAAACCAAGTCGGTGGACTTCTTGGTGATGTCGACAAAGATTGCCTATAAATAGGCAAAGATTGTCTTAAACCACTTCATCACATAAACCAATAACGATGTCAGAATCACACACCTCCTAAATTCTAACAACGGATATGTGAATGTAAATAAAGATTTGGCATACCATAAGAGTTCAGAGTTTGATGGAAAAATGGGGTGACACGTGGCGCTATATCATGGGAGGTGGAGAGTTTGATGGGTTTGGATTGTGTTTGTTCGAGCATCTTTGAGAGATCCTTGGTGTCTCCAAACAAAATCCTGTAAGAATTGCCTGCAAGGCCTTGCTCCCTCAAGCATTTTTCTAGTTTCTTTGGCCTCAACCACACCCAATTCAGCACCCTCCATGCCCATGTAATTACTATGCCCACCCAAACAACACATAGCGCAACACAAGTAGCCCTTGATGCTTCCATCTGTACTTAATCTGTGAGAGAAAGAGAGATGGATTCTGTTCTACTGAAGAGAACTTGTTTGGAGGGGGAGGAGATGATGATGCAAGGTTTTTATACATGTTAGATCTCAAATAATGGGTGAAATTTAACCACGGAACTTCATATACAGTATAATCATTGCACAAACTTTTGTCCTATCAAAACCCTTCACCGACATGCTAATAACAGCCAAAAATCATATCCCAGACGCAACCCTTGTAGTTACCTACAATATTATCAAAAAGGTAATGGGTTAAGAATCTGCTGTGTGCTGTGTGTCGTTTTATGCGTTTTATGCGTTTAGGGAAGGTGATCCTGAAAGCGTTGAGTGATCTCTGTCGTTACTTTCACATTGGATGAAGTCGGCGCATCGGATAATCTCCACTAACTAGTCACTACTAGGCCTGTCTTATTCTAGCTTCTAGAAATAACGTGGGATAATTGGTGGCGTAGATAACGAAAAGATACCGTTTCTAGAAGAAAAGTGACGAATTTGGAGTGTGACCTCTTTAGAAAGCCGCGGTCCCTTCTTCTTTGTAGAAAATTGAAACATTAATAGAGTCAGAAACAAAGACATAAAATAATGACCGAGTGTTGGAGAGTGTATGATTGAAATTAAAACCGTACACGTGTTAATTGTAACAAGGTTAAATGAAGAAATTATAACATGAGTAAATTGGCACCACCTGAAAAATACAAATTACAATTGTATGGTTCTTGATGTTGTGAAGTTAATAAGTGGAGCTCATATGTTGGGCGGAAATTTATGTACACCTTTCAGGAGCTTTCTTTTTACCTAATTGTTAGGCAAGGTTTTGCCTATAAAACATGGCTTCATTCTCATTTGTAATTGAGAGAGCAAGACTCAATGAAAATATCAGAAGAGCATTTCTATTGCTATTTGTATTCTCTATATTCTCTTCATAATTTCTTTAGTTTTATAATATTTAAAGTAATATTGAGTGTGACAGTAACATATCAACTTGAGCTTATCAATTTCATCCACATTATAATGTGTGTGTTGGGAGTAATTATTAACTATAGTGTGCTAACATATCACGTATAGTCATATTCCAGTATCACACAATAATTTTTTTTTGTATATTGAATCCAAGGTTTGCAAGTCCCCTGCAACTTGACATACGACAACTCAGAGGTGGAGATTTTATGGCATGCTGGATGGGATTGCTGGCCTTGAATGAAACTCAAGATTGGAGATGTGATGTTTTGCAAATAGTGGCTTTTGTCCTCTAGTGGATTTGGAAATATCGAAATGAGGTAGTCTTCAATGGAGTGGTTGTGCAAGCTGACGATGAAAATAGGCCAAGGGGTGGGGTGGGTACTTCGGGATGGCATTGGCTATTTCCATTGTGCAGGTGGCACGGGGATTTGCTCTGCGTGTCAGCTTTAATGGTGGAGGCTGAGGCGGTGCGGGAAGCTCTAATCCGTTGCTTGGAATTTGGGTATGATACGGTAGTGGTGGAATCAGATGTCAAATCAAGTAGAGTAAATATTTAGATATACTCAGGTTCATTTATATTATTATCTTTCTTTAATATGGAGGTATTTATACAAATACAAAGATGTGTTAACCCTAAATAAAATAGAAAATAAATCCAAATTACAATATAAAATAAATCTCAATTATAATAGGACTAGATAAATAGGTAAGTAACCAAAATCCTAACATGGTAAGGAACTCAAATTCTAACTAAGTAAGGATTCGCCAACACTAGTCCTCCTCAAGTTGAGAAAAGATATTTCGCAGGCCCAACTTGACAAGCGAGTCACAGAACAACATATTTGAGAAGCACCAATTGTAGAAAAAATCTTTTAGTCAACCACGAGTGAAACAAGTGACAAACTAAAGCAAAGTTCGCAGCGGAAACACAAGAGCAAACCCTAAAAAATATGGCACATAGCAGAACACAGAAATCCTGTGAGCATGGCCGTAGATAAGGCAAAACACAGAAACCCTATGAGCACAGCAATAGGTAAGGCAAAACACAGAAACCCTGTGAGCACGACAATAGGTAAAGCATAACACAGAAACCCTGTGAGCACGGCAGCAGATAAGGCATAACACAAAAATCCTGTGAGCATGGCAATAGGTAAGGCAAAGAAAGTCAAGAGCAAAGGTAAGGTCAACGGGCGTGACCACAACGGAAACACACCAGCAAACACATGAGCAACAATATTTGCACCATAACAGGCAGGAGTAACAATACTGGTACTAACAACAGCAATACAAGGCACTGGCACCAGTAAGAGCAACAAGGCATGGACATAACAAGTATCATCAACAGTAATCAACACTGTCCCCAACAAGAGTCATAATAGGCAGGAGCAATAACATTGTCCCCAGTAAGAAACTTAACAGGTATGAGCAACTGTACTGGCGCCAGTAAAGAACATAGTAGTCAGCAACAATAACAATGACAAATACTTCCATTATTGCAGAGACAACTTCTCTTCACTCCCCCTGTCCCCCTGAAGAGAAGGGGTCGTCGGAACTATAAAAAAAGGTGGCACTTAAGAAACAGAAGCTAACTAACGCTCAGATGTAAAAGAATCAGCCATGGCAAATAGGTAGGTGAATTGCAGCGGAATAAATGAGTAGTGGTGTCAAATTGCAGCGGAATAGATGAGCAGCAGTGTCACTCCCCCTCAAATTCGACAATGTATGAGAGTCGAGATTTGGAGAAAGCAATACCAAAAAATAAAGTTGCAACACTCAAATAAAGTTGCATCTATCTCACCATCAAATCCGACACTGGTAAAGGGTCGAGATTTGAAAGAACAGATATTGAAATAATAGTAAAGAGACTCAAACATGCCAGTCTCATGGCAGAAACAAATGTAAGAGGGGAAGGTGATAGCATACGACTGTCCCATGAAGAAAAAACTACAGAAAATGAGAATAGTAAGAGAGGAAACCCAGCAAATCATGAACAAAGACAAAGACAAAGATAAAGTGCTCAAATTGAGAAGCGGAAAGGCAACTCAAGAGAGCAGCCGAAGAAGACAGAGACCCGCATAACAGTCAAAGGAAAGGCTCGGCGAGCGGTGACGAGGCTCGTGGAGGACAGCAACGGCTCGGTGAGAGGTGATGAGGCTTATGGAGTAAAGAGACTTGTTATGAAGTTTCAAAGATAGAGAAGCTGAGACATCAAGAAAGACCATCTGGCATACAAAGATGAAAAATAAAAAATTTGGAACAGTAGCAAAGAAGCATGTGAAGGCTAGGTGCGGTGAAAACACATATAAGAGGATGAACAAAAGAAGATGACTATACAAGATGAAGACCCATGATGAGTTAGGAATAAGGAGTGTCAACGACTCTCAATTTGGCAAAGGTTATCACAGGTTATGAACCTGACTCTGATACCATGTCAAACAAAGTATGGCAAATATTTAGATATGCTCATATTCACTCAGATTATTATTCTTTTCCAATATTGAGGTATTTATACAAGTCCAAGATGTGTTAACCCTAAATAAAATAGGAAATAAATCCAAATTACAATATAAAATAAATCTCAATTATAATAGGACTAGATAAATAGGTAAGTAACCAAAATCCTAACTAAGTAAGGACTCGCCAACATCAGATTCACTTAGTTTGATTAATATGTTAAATCAAGAAGCTAGCAAGGACGTGGAGATTGAAGGGATTCTTTTTTATGTTATATGTATGATTCAACAGTTTCACAAGGTGGAGTGATAGTATTACTAAACTCATACACACTACACGAATGCTAAGACTCGAATCCATAACTTTTTATGGAGAAATAACAATTGCTGCAAACCATTACATTAGCGAGTCCTCGTTTGCAGGTTCACTATTTAAATATTAATAATGTGCAAGCCATTAGTAGATCGAATATAGTGGCAAAGTGAGGCTGACAGATAACCTTCCATCAGTCAAATTCTTTTTTTCTTATAAACTCATCTCATGTATTCGCTACAAGTAAGTAACGACAATTATAAGAAAATATTCATGTGGCTCAAACTATGGCTATCTTTATTTGGTGTGTCTTTATCATTAAACTTTTTGCCCACAATCGATATACTTCAGCACTAATCAACGTTTGTGTAAAATGAAATGAGCACCAAATTGTGGATGAAGGGTTATAGTTACGGACGGAGCATGAGCATACGATGGAGAGAGCTCAAAGGTAAAGTGTTGTAGAATCAATGACAAGGCCAATTTAGCTTCCAGCATAGCAAAGTTCTGTCCAATGCAAATCCGTGGACCAGCTCCGAAAGGGAAGTATGTAAACTGGTTCTTTGTTGCCTTTGAAACTCCTTCTGAAAACCTCTCTGGTTTAAACTCCTTTGCATCCTCACCCCACAATTCTTTATCATGGTGAGCAAGCATTATGTGTAAGGAGACTTCGACTCCGGCCGGCAATGAGAACTTTCCAAGCTGTGTTTTCTTGTAAGTAGTTCGTGGGAGCTCAACAACTGCTGGGTATAATCGAAGAACTTCAAGTAAAATCATGGTCACCTGGGGCATCATAAAGCATCAAGTGATCACTAATCCAACAAAATGAGTTGTTTGATGACATTCAAAAGTTTAGAAGCAAATCCACACATCCCAATTAGGCCTGAAAGTGCTAACATGTCAAATGTCTGATTAATTTTTGTTGTTTTACGTAATCGATAGAAAACTTTAAAATTAAAAGTTGTGTACTTACAACTTTTAGGTGACTGAGCTGATCATAGGTTGGGATGTTGGTTCCAAAAACTTGCAAGACCTCTTCTCTTGCACGAGCTTGCCAATCCTGATTTTGGCTGAGTAAAACCAATGTCCAAACAAGCAGCACAGAAGTGGTCTCTTGCCCAGCAAAGTAAAACAACTTACACTCTCCAATTACATCTTCAATACTCATTCCAGCGTTTTTGTTGTTCCCATGTTCCTGAATTTCCCTGAAGTTGGACTCCATAAGTATACCTAATAAGTCACCTTTAGCAGCTTCACCTGCCTTAATCGCGTCTTCTCTTTTATTTATAACACCCTTCAGTAAGCCTCTAACTTCCTTGTGAATTTCCTTCATCCTCTTGTTATGCTTGGTTGGTAGAAACCTGCACACAAAAAAAGGCAGCACTTCAATGGTTTTGTGAAGACATGAAGAAGAACAAGTACTTCTTTCATGCAAGATTAATATGGATATGTGTCTCTATGATAAATATCAAGATTCAGTACTTTTACATTTAGTCTCGTACCTCCACCCTGGAATGTATACACTTCGTGCGGCGATTGTATAAAATTTTGCTTCCTCTCTGAGTAGTTGAAATATTCTCCTTCCCTCTTCGTAGCTACTTCCAAATGCAGCTCGAGAAATCACGTCGCTGGTTAAATTTTCAAGATAAGGCCACACATCCATCTCACATGAACCCTCTTTGAACACCAAGCTCTCCCACTTGTTAATCATCTCGCTACAACTTTGGTAAAATGTTGGTAACATACCCTATAGCAAGCAAGGAGCAATAAAAACAGAAACACCAAAAGTTATCAAGATAAATGAAAGATAGTGGACACAAAACCTCCAGAAATATAAATGAAAAGTTGGCGAGAGTATACAATACCTTTAGCTTCTCTAAATGGAATGCTGGGTTGATAATCTTTCTGTGTTTAGCCCATTTCTCACCTTCAAGGCTTGAAAGGCCTTGTGATATCGACTTGACAATAGGGTTTGATATTGCCCTCTGAAATTCATCAGATTTGTTGAAGGCATCTTTCAAATCTTCTGGATTCATGATGGTCACCCGTGGTATGGGACCCATCCAAACAAAGAATTCCTACTGCAAATTTTTGTTTTTTTGAAGCTATCCAAGTCACAAACTTACATATAAGGAAGATTACGCATGCACATAAATTGGTGACAGCCAGGAATTTAAACAAGTATTTGGCAATACCATATGTGTTCACAATATGATGGGAAAATGGGATGACACGCGGCGCTATATCATGGGTAGTGGAGAGTTCGATGGGTTTGGATTGTGCTTGTTCCACCATCATTGAGATCTCCTTGGTGTCTCCAAACAAAAGCCTGTAAGAATTGCCTGTGAGGCCTTGCTCTCTCAAGCATCTTTCTAATTTATTCGGCCTCAACCACACCCAATTCAGCGACCTCCATGCCCATGTGATTACTATGGTAACCAAAACAACACTTAGTGCAACACAACTAGCCCTAGAGGCTTCCATCAGTATACTTAATTTGTGTGTGAGATTTTTGAGAGAAAGAGAGAGATGGGTTCTACTGAAGAGAACTTGTCTGAGCGGAGGAATTGATGCAAGGCTTTATATAAATAATGGGTTACATTTAATTATGGAACTCCTCTCCAAAGTTCATACAATTGCATAACTTTTGTCCATGTCAATCAAAACCCTTCACCGCCTTGCTATAGTAAGTGCTGAATCATATCCCAGACGCAATCTTTTAATTTATGTAAGGCTGTGACGCATGATGCATGTGTCTTTATATGTTGTGTTCTACATGGTGCCACATTACATTGAAATTTTACTAAATTGAGTCGTTGATGTGCGTGTGAGTAATTTTTTATCGTTATTTTAATGTATTAGTTTATGTTAAAAGTGTGTGGCACTAATGGTTATTGAAGTTGAGTGATTTCTGTCATTACTTTTTATATTCCACAAATGTTTTGCTTTTACATTGGATGAAGTTGAGACGTGTGATAATCTCCACTTACTAGTCACTAGGCTTATCTTATTCTAGCTCTGCCGTATTTGGTGACGTTTTTAAGTTAACTATGCAAAATATAGTAATAATGAAAAGATAAGACCATTTCTGGAAGAGCAGTGACGAGTTTGATGTGCGACTGCTTTAGAAAGCTGTGGTTTAGCAAAATCGAGGCCACCGAAGAATCTCTTCTTACCAAGGCATACAGTTTTTTTTTTCTTTTTTCTTTTTTCTTCTAGTAGAAAATTGAAATATTAGAAAGTTAAAACAGTCGCAAACGAATGCAAAAAATAATATGGAAGCGGGTATTGGAGTGTATAATCGGAATATTGCCATATAGCGTTATTAATGTACGTGTTATAATAAGAGTAGATCAGGAATTTATTTATATTTTTTGATTTAATATTATTTATTATAGAGATAAATTTCATTTAACTTATAACACGTGTATAATTGAGATTTTCATATAATTTACAATCAGTACTAAATAGTAATAACTTTCTCGCTTGCATAAAGAGCATTTTTACTCATTACATTAACCAAATGTGTATTTTTACCATCACTTTTAAAAGGTGACACTTATCTCATAGTTAACCTTAGTTAACTTAAATATGAGAATAAAAATTAAAATTAAAAAGGGCCCACATCTCGTTTCTCTCTCCGTTTTTCCTCCTTTCCCCTTCCTTTTCCTTTTCTTTTTATTTTATTTCTTTCCTTCTCCTCCACCGCCCCTTCTCTCTCAAAGATACTAAACCCAGATTGGGAACTTGTCTCCTACTGAGAATTGGGAACTTGCAAAAATCAAACCACAGAGCCTTCTTCAATGGCATTGGCTTCCCACCAAACAACTACCTCCAAAATTAAAAAGAGAATATCCCCAAAAACCTAACTTTCAGTCACACACTTCTCCACTAGATCATCACCACCACCACCAACCCTAATTCCAATCAATTTCCAACAAAACCCATCAACAACAACTAATCTATATATATATATATTGAATGAAATCAAGATTGTAGTGTGTGAGTTGTGTTTGGACCATTAAAGTCACCAGCTTGGGCAAAAAGATGACATCTTTTAATTGGTCTTCTTTCTCTCGCTCTTCTGGCAATATTGCTATTGTTTTATGTTATTATTATTAGCTTTTTACAGGAGGATACAGAGAATCTGGGTTTAGCGTCTTTGCTTAAGATAGAGAGAAGGAGGAAAGAAAGAAAATAAAACGAAAAGAAAAGGAAAGGGGAAAAGAAGGAAAAACGAAGAGAGAAACGAGATGCGGGCTCTTTTTTATTTATTTATAATTCTCACATAAAAGTTAATTAAGGTTAACCATGGGATAAGTGTCATCCTTTAAAGGTGGTGGGAGCAAATGCTCCCCGCTTGCATGGGACAAGTGCACGTGGAAGATTATGTTGTTGACAATCAGCTGTCTATGAGCATGAAATTAAAGACGTTGACACTCAGCTGTCTGTGAGCATGAAATTAAAGACGCTGACGCATCACCTGTGATTTTTTAAGACAGAAATGCAGATATATTTTAGACAAGTCACGAGAATTATTATAAAATATACATGGTTAATATGGCAAGCTAAGCCATGTGATGTCCTTAATACATACCATTCAGAACTAATCAACGTTTACTTAAAATTATATGAGCACCATATTGAGGTTGAAGGGTTATTAATGCCAAAGGAGCATGAGCATAGGATGGAGAAAGCTCAAAGGTGAAGTGTTGCAAAATCAATGACAAGGCCAATTTTGCTTCCAGCATAGCGAAGTTTTGTCCAATGCAAATCCGTGGACCTGCTCCAAAAGGGAAGTATGCAAATTGGTTCTTTGTAGCCTTTGCAACTCCTGATGAAAATCTCTCAGGCTTGAACTCATCGGCATCCTCACCCCACCATTCTTTGTCATGGTGAGCAAGCATTATGTGTATGGAGACATCGACTCCGGCCGGCAATGAGAACTTTCCAAGCTGTGTTTTCTTGCGACTGGTTCGGAGAAGCTCAACTGCTGCTGGGTATAATCGAAGAACTTCAAGTAAAACCATTGTCACCTGAGACATTTTATATGGTCAAGGCAAGAGAATATAATTATTTTTTAATTTTTAATTTTAAGTAAAGATACTTACAACTTTTAGGTGGCTTAGGGTATCATAGGTTGGTGGGTTGCTTTGAAAGAGTTGCAAGACCTCTTCTCTTGCACGAGCTTGCCAATTCTGGTTTCGACTTAGCAAAACCATTGCCCAAACAAGCACCACAGAAGTGGTCTCTTGGCCAGCCAAGTAAAACAGCTTACACTCCTCAATTACATCTTCAAGACTCATTCCAGTGTTTCTGTCGTTCCCATGTTCTCGAATTTCCTTCAAGTTGGACTCCATAAGTAAACCTAATAAGTCATGTTTACTGGCTTCACCCAACTTCATTGCCTCTTCTCTTTTATTTATAATGCCCTTGAGCAACACACTTATTTCTTCATATATTTTCTTCATCCTCTTGTTCTGCTTGGTTGGTAGAAACCTGCCCGAAGTTAAAGCCGTACGGGACGACAAGATCAATGGTTTTGTGAAGACATGTACAAGTGCTTTAATGTCGAGTAATTTAAATGTTATTTAATTTTACCTTGAACCTGGAATGTAAACACTTTGGATGGCTGTTGTGTAAATTTTTTCTTGCTCTCGCAGTAGCTGAAATATTTTCCTTCCCTCTTGATAGCTACTTCCAAATGCAGCCCGAGAAATCACATCGGCGGACAAAGTTTGAAGACAAGGCCACACATCCAACTCACATGAACCTTCTTTGGACACCAACCTCTCCCACTCGTTAATCATCTCGCTACAACTTTGGTAAAATGTTGGTAACATACCCTTTACCAAACAAGGAAAAAAAAAAAAATTATCAACATATATATAAATAGTGGACATAATTGCTAATTAAATCTCTAGAAATACAAATGAATGTTGGCGAGTACCTTTAGCTTCTCTAAATGGAATGCTGGATGGATAATCTTTCTGTGTTTAGCCCATTTTCCATCTTCAAAGGCTGACAGGCCTTGTGCTACCAAATCGATCATAGGGTTTGCTGATGATCTTTGTTGAAGATTTCTTTCAAATCTTCAGGGTTCATGATGTTCACCTTTGGTATGGGACCCATCCAAACAAAAGAATTCTTACCTACATTTTTTTGGTTTTAAAAATAAAAATAAAAATAAAAACTTTCCAAGTCAAAACTTATAAAGAAGATTACACAGATGCATACGTGGATAGGTAGACAGGTGATATAGAAATGAATGTAAACAAGTATTTGGCATGCATACCATAAGTGTTCACAGTTTGATGGACAAATGGCATGACACGTGGCGCTATATCATGGGAGGTGGAGAGTTTGATGGGTTTGGATTGTGCTTGGTCCAGCATCATTGAGCTCTCCTTGGTGTCTCCAAACAAAAGCTTGTAGGAATTGCCCGTAAGGCCTTGCTCCCTCAAGCTTCTTTCTAGTTTCTTTGGCCTCAACCACACCCAATTGAGCACCCTCCATGCCCATGCAATTACTATGCTCACCCAAACAACACTTAGCACTGCAACCCAACTGGCCATTGATACTTCCCTTTGTGCTAAAACTTGTGCTTGAGATTTTTTGAGAGCAAAAGAGAAAAAGAGAGAAGGGTTTCTAGTGAAGAACTTGTTTGAAGGGAGGGAAATTGATGCACACAGGATTTTATACAAGAAGTAAGAAATCACTGAAAATAAAGTTGTGAAATTGAACTACGGAACTCCTGGTCCAAGTTTCCATGTATACATCATTATTTATACACATATTCTATTACGTAATGCACAACTTTAGCTTGTGGTCTTTCAACTTTAAATTACAATTTTGTCCTCGTAGATCAAAGCCCTACACCGCCTTGCTATTACAAGAGCTAAATCATATCACAGACGCAACTTTTTAATTATCCAGAAGGAGGAGGAATGAGTTCAGCGTGGGCTGTGACGCATGATGCATATATATATATATATATATATATATATATATATATATAAATGATGTGGAGGAGATAGAGACTTGAATGATTCCTTCTACTGCTTGTCACAAATCCAGAAATATTTGCTTTCATAGTTGGTGCAGAAAGGACTACGTAGGTTTAATAATCTCCACTCAATGGGCCCATCTTATCTAGCTAGAAGAAGAAATAATGTGACATCTTATTGAGCGGAGTTTAGGCATGCAAAACAAGCAAAAGCTAATATAGAAGGAACAAGGAAGAGGTGCATCATTTTTGGAAGTGAAGTAATCAATTTGATGTGTGAATTTTCAGAAAGCCGTGGTTTAGTAAAAAGCCGTCGGCATCACCACACCTCCTCTGCGTCTGAGAGGTGGCCGGCATGCTGCCTCGGTCTTTTTACCTTCTTTTTTTTATAGAAATTTGAAGCACCAGAGAGATGAGTTTTAAGAGCTTGTTGGAGTAACAAATCCCAAAAGGAGTAAAAACGAATCTTCAACATGGATAAACATTAGTTTTTTAGGCCATGGACTGACCAATTTCAAAGACATACCCACTGGCCAGAGGCTTGCCCTAAATTCAATCTAATGCATGATCAAAACATGTTTTACAACCCTTTTTCCTTGTTTTTCTTTTTAATCAGGCCAAGAGAGGACGACTTACCATTATTGTGGCGTGCATTATTGGAGCTTTTTTCTTAAAACTACGTAACTTAATTTTATTTTTATATGTCAGTAGAGTACATAGTATTATACTATTATTCTCATTTATTATCAATTTCGTTAGCTTTATTCAAATAATAATCAAATTAAGTCACAAAAGTGAAGGAAAAGTAGTCTGAACACTACATCACAGATAACAAAATGAAATTTTGTTGCTCATAATTCTACTTGCATATATTTCTCAGGTTAGGAGAGACGGATTGTACAGTTCTGCATTCATTCGGAAAAAATCGCACAGCTCATCACAGCAGGGCAACGGGCATGGAAAAAGCTTTCAGCCCAACCATGAAAATAGGCACATAATACAAATGCAGGCACTGAGATCAGCACATTGGTAAGAAGGCGCCTGAATCTAATGAAAAAAATAATCTTTTAACTTTTCGGATCCGAAGCCTGGCCTTGACACTGTTCAAGAATAATGTTACAGTTGTTCATGCTGCGTGCATCAAGAAGACCATGATTCCACAATTTGATCATGAATAATCTCCAACACCTGACAAGTGATTTGTCATTTGAGATTCACATATTCTCATCAAAAGCAAAGCATGATAAATATTACATTTTCTTCTAACACAAGCATACACAGGCACCATTTAACTGAAATAGATATAAGCTCATTTTTACTGAGAAAAAGTATCTTCCTTGCATGTCATGCCACATAACTGTATATCATAGCCATACTCAAAGCATCAATCATCCATCGATTATGTGCAACATTCCAATGCATACTAGGTGTTTTTCCAATTATTTTTACTAAATGTTTGAATAGGTGAGGGAGGGAGCAAGGGCAAACTCGATTTATAGATTAAAAAAACCAGATACAAGGATGTCACTGACTCTCACTCATGTTCATATTTGAAAGTCAAGTCCTTAAACTTCAAGCCAAAGAAAGAAAAGTAATTAAATACTTAAACTAGGTCTAAAGAATTGTGCCAAAGTGTCATGATCTTGTTACCGGAAAATATACAGCCACCATCATATTAAATAGTCATGGCCGGGCCATGATAAGGTCTAATATCAATATGCAAAATGCCAGACTTTACAAACAGCAACAAATAAGAATAACCAACAAAAAATGGAGTTTCTATGTTCGATAGTCACCAAATCAGGCATGGGGCTTTTTAATTTTTAATTTTAACTTTTTTAGTCCATGAGTGGGGCTTTATTTAGGTCATCACTTTATGACATTTAACTACCAGAATATCAAGGCAGACTTCACCACGAGTGATATGCATGACCACAATTGACAATCAAATGAGCGCAACCATTACCATATCAGGGCCGGAGCTCTGACAAGGTCATGTCCGTGCAATCTTGAAAATGCCTCACACGACCAAGGAATATGACCATCGGCCAGCACCCTGCCATCATTAAAACAAAATATTTCAGAAAAAAAATCAAGAGGGAACTAATGTAGTTCCACACACAAGAAGATGAACTTGTCCCTTATTTTTTGTATCTGGAGCTTGCTCATCATTGAGAAATATTTATTGCAAAAGAAACCTGCCAAAAGTGCCATGATATCCAACAGCATCCTTGTCTGCTATATGTTGAGTTTTAAAATGTAGCCTCTAAAACGCATTAGATTCTAATTAGTAATTATGCACTAGACACATGAACGCTTTAATCCAATTCCAAACTAGGTTTCAACTTAGTATTACATCAGTCAAGTTAGTGACATACAATATGATAGCCAATTTTATGGCTCCAGATGGAGATAATTTTAAAAGATTCATGTAGCTTCCCTGACCATAATTAGCATCAACGCTTTCTTGCATTGAGCCAATTAGCATACAGTGGGGCAGCATCCCTACAAGCGCCACAACCATACTCCTCGAAATACAGTGTTCTTATAGACTTGGCTCATGATGGATGCTCTATACGCACTTAATGGGAATGCCTCAAACCATAGGAGACTTTTCTTTAAGGCATATGATTATACCATAATTTCAGAGGTATTCTAGGATCTCATCCAATGGACTTAGTATGAATGTGTCTTATTTGTTGATCTAACTTGCAATGTTATCAAATATGATGGTATACAAGGTGCTAAACAAAAAAAATAAAGAACCTTATAAAGCAAAAGAAGGAAAAATAGAAAATGAGCAAAATGAAGAGAGAAAATTACTGTTGCTTCCTCACAAAGGAGTTCCACATATGCATCATTTGCTTCTCATCTTTAGTCACATCAACGAAATCATCAAGCATCTACAACAGAAAGTAAAATATTACTTATTCATTTGCTTTCAATATAAAATCCCACAAAACCAAGGTGCCAAGTCAATGTATAGTACTGCTAACATATTGCAAAATATGCTATTGCACAAGAGAGAGAGAGAGAGAGAGAGAGAGGTTTGGTTATTATACCCTTCGATCCTCAAAATCAGCAACATCATCATCAACCTCATCCTCACTATCCTGATCTGACAAAACTTGTTCCAATGTCATTGGCTTCAAGCATAACAAAATAAAAAAAAATTAAAATACAGTGCTGCATATATTCTAAGAAAATATTGTCATTTAAAAATATGGGCCAAAAAGAATCTACTGTTAATTTTTTAAAATTTTAAAGAGAGATTCCTTTGGGGCAGCTGAAGAGCTGTAGCTAGCATAGTCAATCCACCAACCACTATTTCTCATAACCATTAAGACTAGAGTTTCACAACAAGGTTTGCTAATTATTCAAGCAAGAGATTAGTCAATGTACTTGACTTCAAAGATTGTAAAACGTAGTCTAATGTTTGGTATATACCAAACATGGAAAATCGAACTACAAGATGTAACCATCTGAACAGCTGTTCCATTTTCTCTTCCACAGAATGTTACGGCTTTATACTTACGCGACATTATACTAAGCATTTTTATCCCAGTATCATACTAAGCATTTTTTTCCTCCTAAAAAAAAGCATGACCTGGAGGTCTGTATCTTTTATGAGTTATAAGTGATCTATTTACAAAAAGTATATGGTCATACCATAACAGTTACAGATATCTGATTACAATGATATACAAGTTCAAGTGCTAAGGAAACAAATAATTTTATGGCTGGTCACACCATAATAGTCTCAACAAAAGCTTCCAAAAATGGAAACTGCACTATAAATGATATTGAAAGTTCACTCCAAAACAAAAACAAAACAAAAAAAAACATAATTGGTGTTCGGTGATAACACAAAATCATTCATAACATAAGTAATTGTCACCTGGGCTCTATGTGAGTGAAAGAACTGTCGCTTCCGAAGGAGTGCACAGCTGAAAATGTAGAGAAAAAAAATATATTCATATGTGGGCAACATGCAAGAATTATAATCCACGTGCAAAAGGATAGCAGAAAAATATCATAGTACTTGCTTAAAGAACAGAGTGAAAATATTTAATGTAAAAGTATGAATAGTGCTGATCGATTGGCAGGGCAAAACACTGCTTGTCAACACATGAATGGTTTCATTTATGTGTGCGTATGTGTGTAGATTTGACAAGTTACCATTAGAGCAGCTTGGGAGCAACAGTTAACATCCATCAACTAAGGCCCCATGCATGCAAAAGCAGCATAACCTTCTATATTTCACATGACATAAACAGATGTATACACATCCGTTCAAGTTGGTTCTATCGAGTTTTAGACTACATAACCTGATGCCTGAACCGAGCCTTTTGGTTTCAGAAAATTAGGAACCGAACCAAGCAAAACCAGTTGAAAACGCCAATTCCAGGTCCGTTCAACTCAGTTGCTTCAGCTGGTTTAGGTTCAGGATGGTGGACAGCCCTACCTGAATTTTTGTTAACTACGTTCACATGATAGATTAAGAACGAGTAGCCATGTGTCTAAGCAACAGATGATGGACCTTAACACACACAGCCTTAGACTGGTAACTCATGGCCAAGTAAAACTTCATGCAGCTTTAGACAGTTCAACTAGGCAATAAATTTGACTTTGATGAAATAGGCAAATCATTTTACTTGGATGAGATAGCTCCACATAAGTAACTATTCATCTTTTTTCATGAATATAGGAGAGAGAGAAAGATAGACATACTTTCTAGGGTCTGAACGTTCAACAGATAACTTTCTTGTCTTTGCGAACAGCAGCATTGCAGGAGGTGCAAAATTGTTTCCAGATATTGATTGAACACAACCAGGATCAGCACATGATTGCGGTAGGGAACTTGACACCCCTGCAACATTAAAGCTGGATGAAACAAATTGCAGACACAGCACCAACCATATCATTCTGCACACCATTCCTACCTGATATTCTAGCCTTATCACCTTTACTAGAATGAGCATCTGAGCAAAGAAGTTGAGTGTTTGGCAACAATATCCGGAAAAGGAGCACATTAGGAGATATTAGTTCAGTCTGCTTAAAAGAATACTATACCCCAAACTTCTTTTCAAGATCAGGATAAATAAAAAATTAGAATGCAATGCGTTCTCAAAATATAATATTATAAAATGTTAATCAAACGTGTTAAATACATCTGTTAGGGTCATTTCTAATTGGATTCCCAGAAAGAATGAAACAACTGGTTGGTCCTACCTTTTCCATCTACATCCAAAATCATGGAAAAAATAATAAATATTTATCTTTTCACTCCCAAGAAAATCTAACAGAAACATTCCTGAACTACCGAGGCCTAATTTTAAGTGAATTTTTCGTAAAAGAAATAGTACTTGAGGGATGCTTCGTAGGCACCTGAAGGAGGTTACTACATAGGTCTCCAGGAGATCAATGATATCTCATCTGCAGTCTGGAGCTGAAAATTTCATGTTGCAGGACATGATCAGATTCACTATGTCAGGAACACTTTGAGTTCCTAACAATAATCCAACCAACTAGATCAAGACATGCAAGAGGATTGGTTGATCCATAATTGATGCACCACGCACTTATTTTTCAAGGGATTAATACACAAGTAACTTATTCATGTCCAGTTCAGTACTAAGATATATCTTTTCCATACAATTCAGGAGAAAATAATTCTTCACTAAAAGACAGTTTGAATTGCAGAGTTCAAAGGGCCTGATTATTCTATCTTTTTCATCATTTTTGTATGTCTTACAGTCCTCTTCGATTTTAAAACAAACACACTACCGCCCAAAATATGATTTATATATAAATACGTATTTTAAAAAAAAAAAAAAGGTAGAGCTACAACAAAACGTTATATCATCTTCAAACTTTTCAAAATAATTGAGCTGAGAGTGAATTCAGATTGTTCATGAGAACATGAGAAAAGAACGTGTACCATCAGCCTTGTCTGAAAGATCACAGAGTCCTGCAGGCAAGTCAGACTGTAAGACATGAGGATGTACGTGCTTTAAACTTTGATATAGGTTCTTGGGTCTTCTGCGTCTAAGTGGCTTTGAACTGGACAATGATGTGCACTTGTTTCAGTTTAAGGCATTCATATATCTCAACTAAATGACATAAGGTTAAAAGAAACTTATCGGGCCCAACTATGGCCGAATAAATAGGCGAAAACTTACCAAGAAAAGAATACTTGTAGCTTAGGATCAACACCGTCAGCAACAATCTGAAGAGAAAAGATTTAAATTCCTATAGCTAGTAATTAAGAGATTTGTGTATTTTGTTTGTACGTCCATTTGTGAAGAGAATTATTTTGTAAAAATTAACTCAAAACTGATATTCTGTTCAGTCAGCATTTGATAAGATGATAAAAAAGAATGCAGGTTCATCTGTCATCTTCAGCAGCCAACATCATCTTACTATTTATTTCCACATGTATTTCCAAAGAAATAAGAAAAAATATACTATAATGAATTCCCCTAAATCTGATTCTAGGAGAATTAATCAAGTGGGACAGCTTCCTTTTATGGAATTTGTGCAATTCCTCAGGTAATGATAGTGATTGATATACGCAACGTATATGAAATTTGATTGAATGGATAAGAGATATGGTTGTTAATGCAGAACTTGATCATGGAGACATGTTACTTTCGCTCTATCATGCAAAAAGGTGTAAAATAAAAATAAAAATAAAAATATACATACCTCAGATCTCCAATTATCAATTTTCACAGAGACATTTACAGCTTGATACTCTTCAGTTACCTATCAATACCCATCAGTTTAGTAGCCACGGAAACATATTTAAATGAGTATAATTCCCACTAAGATTCTCAAAGATTACCAACCCAAAATTCAAAGTTGAAGAGATCATGTGATGAGCACAAATGATGTCTCAGACCCTATAAAAAAAGATTGAACAAATATAAATAAGCGATATTTTTAAAAATAAAAGACATAAATTCAATAGCTATTGGTTCATTTCCAGAATGCTAAATTCCTACTTATCCTAAAAGCTCAAGCTATTAGGACTCAAAGATTCAATTCACTTTAACACTCCTCAAGTGTGGGCCAAGACTTCGAACTCACGAATGGGCACGTAGATGTTTTTTAAAATTTGGAAGCAAGTGAGTCACAATTGAACACAGGAACTTTGCTTTGATACCATGGTAATGTGCTTTGATACCATGGTAATGTGTTAAACCGTTGGATGTGAAGAACTAATTCACTTTAAAACAAAAATATCTCATAATAAACAAAAACGAACAGAATGTGGGAGAAAGTCAAACCTTAAAGCTTGCACACCTAACCAAGCAAAACGGACAGGAAAAATCTTCAGTCACTGCAAGATGAACAAAGTATTATTTCACAAGCAAGGGAATGCATTTCGTGAAAAGAACAAAGGATATTTTAAGTGAAAAAATCTCAGTTACAGAATTTGGGAAAGAGAAAAAAAAATCCTCGAAAAAACAAAACTATATTACTGTCCAACTTTAAAATATTATTATATTTATTGACAAGGATATGGAAGTACGGGATAACATTACTATTTTTCATGTTTTAACTTTAAGATCTTAAACTAGTAACAGAATGAAAATACAATAAGTAGAAGCTGCCAAGAATTATAAAACATCATTAATACCTTCTGTCCTTTGCAATGTATTGTTGTAGTATCTATAATTAAAAATCACATTTCCTGCCCTTAACCTGGACAAGACAAGTAACAAGCAGTTTTTAAGCATACGGTCAAGAGCTGAAACACAAAATAAATCTACATCCTGACTTAAAAGCCAAAGCATCATAAACAATCAGCTTAAGATCTCACAGATTTTGTCCTCTCCATGAATATAAGAAAATGAATTATAAGAAGTTATTTGGGAGTATACCCTAATTATGTTCATGGAATCTATTCTTATGGACAAATACCAAGAGACCATTGATTAACCACTTCAATTTAAACTGAACCGGAAACTGATAAAATGCGAGTTGAGATGCAAACACTAAGTATAAGTTACATATTTGAAAAGGCAATACATATAGATTAGTCAAACAAATATGTTGTTCTGTGAGGGTACTATCTGGAAGAAACCAATGTGGAATAAACATTGAAAAAAAACAGGACACAAAATTTGGCCTCATAATTGGCATGTTTCCTTGAATATTAATGCTTTTGACTTTCTGAGTGATGCAAAGAAATCAAATAGTTATGCTACAAAAGACTCAATGCGTAGAGCCACCATGCTGAAACAGCATTTAGTTAATTATCAAACAAATATCTAACAACGATAATTAAAGGGAAGCAGAGAATGAGAATCAACAAAAAGAATGGTGTGAACAGATATAATTACTTTATGAGAGATGATGATTACCGAATGATATGGGATAACAATGTAGAAGGAATGTCACTACGTGTGTATGTATTATAAAGAGATTTTTCCCTAGCACCAAACTCCTCTGCAGAAATGGTGACCTGGAGTTGCTGGGAAAGGATCTTTGAAAGCCCAAACAACCAAAAGTAACAGATATTCATCAGCAACAGTTGCCTAGAAGAGAAATGTTGGATAGTGTGTGTGTGTGTGTGTGCGCGCGCGCGCGTGTGTATATAGAGAGAGAGAGATCAACATTATTGAATTAAAGGAGAAAACACTGAGAAGATAACATACAACAGTTTCTGGATTATAGGGAGTTGCAATCATAAGGCACTTATCCTCATTTAAACAGCTCAACTGCAAGAGGGAAATTGGAACATGTAAATCAAACTGAGAGTGGAAGAAAGAAGGTCTATTATTTTGGTCCAATCATGAATAAGAGATTCAAATAGAGAACAATGATTTTTATTTTTATTTTTTGACAACTACAAGTCCGGTTTAGCTGCACTGTTAACCAGTTCCTCTTTGTCAAGGAAGAAGACATATAGTTATTCAAGAGTCATCTGATGACGCCATACCTTCAAGAAGCAAGAGTGCATGTCAATAGTTGAGATCATCTCAGCTCTCTGTCCCAAAACAAAATTAGGAGAATTTTCCCAAGAGATATACAGTAATTCCAATGGTATCTGGCTCCACAGACAATATCCTCCAGCATTTGCTGCCAAGTAAAATTGATATTGATTTATGTAATCAATCTCGTAAGTATGAGAAGAATAAACTTGGAAAATAAGTCTCAATATTACAAGTAAAAAAGAATGCTTCACCTTTCGCTCCACATATCGTGGTGTGAAAAACCATTTATTATCGGTTGAGTTAGAAAAGGGCACGAAACTTACTCATCATGTCTTATCTTTTTTTATTGTTGGGTAAAATATGTCAAAACTCTAAAGTTTTAACTTGGTCCCCTGGGTGATTGGTGATCTGATTTTATCTTTATGGTTCTAAATTATAAAATTTGAGCTTGACAAGAGATGTCTTTCTTCTTCTTACGCCTTGCAAAAAATTTCTGAGTTATTTCAGAATTGTATCAATAACTTTATCTCCAGTTTATCTCTAGTTCAATTTTAAAATCAGAGATGCTTAACTCCAATAATTCCATAAAGTTGTAAAAGGCTCAAACAGTTAAACATATGGTCTCTATAGTGCTACGTGCCTATGTCATGTAGAACTTAAAGTTATGTAGTTAAGTGAATAAATCCAAATTGCAAAAAGATGTCAGACTTGTCAGAGTTATGACTCCTAACTCAAGTTAGCCAATAACGTTTAATCTGTTAAACAACATGTCAAAATGAAATCAAAATTCGAATATGTGGCAAAGCTTAGCAAGTAAGGCTTAACTTACAAGGAAAAGAAGCCATATCCACAGGACCCTTGGATAAATTGATTCCACGAAATGGATTCTGTGCTCCCACTGCAAGGATAATATATGAGCCCAAAGATTGCAATGACATCCACATAAAATCTGCTTCCATATTATCAAAGTTTCACGAATGCATACCAAAGCTGACAAACAAGATGGCAAGTGAGCCAGATTTAGCCTCCAATGCTAGCTTATTAATGTCAGGCAGAATAAAATTAGCTTGAAGTTGACTGCTCCCATCAACCCCAGTGGAATTGCTTAACATGCAAGCTCGACTGAAT
The DNA here is from genome assembly GCF_000346465.2 of Prunus persica. NCBI lineage: Eukaryota > Viridiplantae > Streptophyta > Magnoliopsida > Rosales > Rosaceae > Prunus > Prunus persica. The sequence goes on along the minus strand of NC_034012.1, from coordinate 8,740,596 downwards.
CGATATGTAGCAGAATACTTGTTTATACATTCAAAAAGACAGAACTCGTATCAGATATATGTAGATAAAACCGTAAACTAAACCGCCAAAAATTGCTGCCAAATGTCATTAGCAAAGGCATAACATGATGCACTAAGCAACACACGGATCATCAAATAAGAACTTAAAAATTTGCATACAAATACCTCTGGAACTGCGACATCAGGAACTAATCTGGCCAAAAACACGTACAAAGGAAAGAGATTCTGGGTTTGTACACCTTCCTTCTCATTCCTTGAAATGGAAACTGTCATTTGTATTCTAAGTTCAGCCAACAACAACCCAATCAGTAAAATCTAGCATATACGAATTATACATGTACAGAAGTTGAAATTTTTATTGTTATCATTACCTCCTTTTGTGCTTGGCCTCTATTTTGTAGCTCAAACATCTTTGGAGAAAAGAAGGCTGCATATTGGCAACCAAAGATTCAGAAACAAAGAAAACATTTTGATTTTCTTATGATAAATATATACATAGACAAAGGATTTTTTTCTTTTTAAAGGTACTACATTTCTTATAGCGCGGCGTTGAAGAATGTTGTAAAATTCAACAGGCTTGCAATAGATAGAGAGGCTCTCCTCCGCAGCCATTTCTTCCTCCGCCGACATTCGCACACGCGAGTCTTGTCGGCACATATCACCGCTGCTTCTCGCGTACCTGCAACAAAGATTCGATTTTTTTCAATTGTTTTAGCCGCGCTAGAAGAACAGCCGCAGCTAAAGAGTGGTTGGTGAGAAGCGAGAGAAACCCATATGAGAAAATAAGAAAAAGATACAAGTGAAGAGAACATACGGAGCCAGGTGGTTGAATTGAAGCTGAAGATGAAGAGATTGAGTGGTTTGGGGTTTTCGCTTCTGCCCTTTGGGTTTTCTGTGCTTTATTCTTCATCGAAATCACGATGCCTACGCTTCTCTCAGACTCTCTCAGAGTCTCACTGCTTGTGGCGTTACGCTGACATTCTTCTTAGCTGGTTTTTTTCTTCTTTGCTTCCCTTGGCAGCTTAAGCCTGGGTGTGTTCTATCGTCTTTTCGAAGAGTGAACAAAGCAAGCATAAGAGAAATCTAAGGCCCCGTTTGGATAGTGGGAAAGGAGATTTAGAGATGAGAAATCAATTGTTTTCCCATATTTGATACGTACGGTATGAGAAATTGTTTATTGGCCCATGGAAAAGTACGAGGGAAAGTGAAAACATCCCTCCCAATTTGGGTTTTGTTTTCTCTCCTTATGGGAAAGTTTGGGAAAATAATAAAAATTTTCTCGACAATTTTGTTCCCATTAAATAATTTAGAATTACAATAAATCATTAAATGCATTTTATTTTTAATTTAATTTAATATGGGTATAATTGAAAATTTATACAAACTTTGTTTTCCATTCCTACTCAAAACAAACTTGGGAAAGGAAATAAAGTGATATCTCTCGGTTACTTTCCCAACATTACCAAACGTGGGAAGTGAATCTTCCATTTCCCATCTCTTAGGAAATGATTTCCCCTCAAATTCATTCCGTGGACCAAACAAGACCTAAGAGAATAAAGAAACTGCCAAAAGAGAAATAATAGGGAAATTTCCACTACACACACAGAACCTAATTGATATTTTGTATTGCGAATGACTCGCTTTAGATTGATGACTTTTATTTTTATTTTTCAATTTTGTGTCTCTTTATCGTATGTTTGTAAGGCTTTAGGATTTGCTTTTCTGATGAAGTTGTGAGTTTTTTTTTTAATATGGCAGAATTTTCAGGTTTTTGTTCCGATCTAGTTTATTAAAAAACGAAATGAATGTTCTGATACCTCCCATTGAAGATTTCATTTTCATTTTGGAGTCTAAATTCCTTTGATGGGAAGCCACCAAACCTTTTATGATAGTTTTGGTGACCAACTTTTGAAAGATTTATATGTATTTGATACTTGCTTACGAAATAAAACCATCCTACTAATTCGTGAAATTTGTAAATTTTCAAAAATAAACTAAAATAATGTCAATTGATACCTTATTTAGAGGCTTCCAAACCACAATTTAACCCTCCATTAGTCAAAAATAACTTCTTCAACTTAGGTTTTATTACTTAAGTGTTCACCATTGAGAAGTAAGAGTGAGTAATTGAAGATTTGATGAAGAAGGTGATGAGGTTTATAGTTTGGTTTTTCTAATAATTTTTTTTTGTCATATGTTATTTTAATACTTGGGTTCAATGGATTAAGATTTGTTACTGCAATTTCTTATTCCATTTCGCAGTCATGATCTCTTGGACTACAAGAGTCCAAGAAATTTATGGTCACTCACCGTTGGATGTAAATTTAACGGTTCACTCACTCTTGTACTCCTTTTTAAAAACTTTTTTGAACTATTGAATTTACATCCAATGGTGGGTGACCACAAATCTCTTGGACTCTTGTAGTTCAAGAGATCGGGACTGTTCCATTTCATTAGAAAAACTAAACTTTATTTCTTATTCCATTTCACTGGAGAAACTAAACTTTTGTAAGCATATAAATAAATAATCCCAACTAATTCTATAATAAGCTTTTTTCATATCTAATTTAAATTTTAATAGTCAGGCGAGATTTTTAAAGTTCTTTTGGGGCAGAGTGGATAAGATTTCATGCCCAATTGGAAATGTTATCCATAATTAACCTATGAGGAACCAGAGCAGCCCTTATTTTGGAAAATTAACGAATCAGCAACCAAAGCAGCCTGACTTTGGATTGAGAAAAAGAAAGTCCAAAGTCAAAGTGTTTTGAATATGACGTTGAGGGAACTCATAAATCCAACAAACTAGATAAGAATCTGATGAATGTGGATCAAATATTTCAGTTAAAAATTAAAATAAAACGATCATGCATTTGGAGATTAGATAAACTGATGGTAGAATCATTCCAAAATATCAGGACAAAGTTACAAAAAGATGGCCGAGACGAGAGCAGCCTCTACAATTCCACACAAAAAAAACCAGCAGTGTTCATGGCAGGCGACACATCAGGGATGATAAAATTGTCTGGAATTCCAGCAGTGTTCATGGCAAAACCCATTACTGCACCAGCAGTATCAAGATTTGACATAGGTGAATGAACAAAAATATCATAACTCAAGTCGTGTTCAACACTGATAGGAAAGAACTTCACAGCAAACGACTCGGATATATATTTTCATTCATTCAATTTTTCCAACTTTGAAGGGATTGGAACTGGACCTGCATGCTTGCCTCACCCCACAACAATTCCTGCTCCAATATTCTATAATCTTGTCAACCACATTACGCCTAACTACAGTACAAATCCAACCCTCAACGCGAGCAAAGTCCGTAACCTCAGTATTGAGACTAACCTTTTTTAGGTCTGATGAATCAGTCAAGGAAAGTACACGCTCAACAAACATGTGAAAACGATAAAAATCGTAGCCGTGGCAAGAATCAAAATCTCCGCAGTCAAATTCTAGATTGGAAACACAAGTCCATACAGGGGAGGGGATAGGGTTTCTCACACATACCACTAAGGTGTTATGGGGTTCGATCTTGAGATCACTGGTTTCCACTGGCCTAGAATATAAGTCCGTGGATGGATTGATACAGCTTTGGAATTATAAATAGACATGAACCAACCAGGCAGAGTTGGAGGATTTGCATTGTTTTTATGATACAATTGGAGCAAAATGTGTGCATACATAAGAAGATCATTTGTCATTCTTTGTAAAAACTTAAGATTTTAGTCATATCACTCAACTGAAAAAACAATGCTTTCAAAGGTACTCGAGTCCAGGTTAGTTACAGCAATCAAATCAACACGCCACCCGCCTTTAGGTTTCGCAATTTGCAATGTTAATTCCTGTCGGGAAGGAAACATCATAGATTAAGATTAAGGTAGAGTCAACTACATACAGCTCATGTCCCCAAACTTTTGATCATTTTCCAAGTTTATACATGATCTTTTATAAACTGGTACACAACTCTCCTACAAATCCTACACATTGGTACATCGGTTGACAAGATTGTTAGTACATATAAGGCCAAACCCCGACCACTGCTTATCAATAGGCTCTATGGTTTCTTTATATTTTTTGATACGAGTCCCTCATCAACAAACTGTTGATATTGTGATATTTCTTTCCCCAATACAAAAAGACGTCTCAAGTTCAAATCTCCCTCCCCGTTGACTCAAAAGAAAGGCCTCTTGATTAGGATCGGAGGGAAACTTAATGAGGTAACATCTCTGGCCTCCAAATTTTACACCAAACAAATTTCGATTATTATTGTTCACACTTGGAGCTTTGGATCACTGACAAATAGATAGCATCATCAAATATAAACCATCAAAGATATCATACTGACTTTCACAAGTTCAAACAGTATAATATAACTTATAAGCAGATTGACATCCATATACAGCCTTTCAAGAATCTGGACTAGTGTATGTATCAATCTTGCAAGCTATACAATTCCTCCCTCTGAGATTACCAGGCATTACCTCCCTTTGTTGCACCGAGGATGATAGCAATTGTAGCAAGAACAGCCTGCACATAGAGCGGTATTAAATAAAGTATCAGAGAGGCAAAACTTTAGAACGGCCATGAGGTAAGTTCTTGACTAATATAAAAAACTTGGACGTACATAACGTGTAAACAGATCCTTCCAAAAATCTAAATGAAAGGAAATAAGCGTTACTCACACCAACTGCACAAGCAATATATCCTGGTTTCTCTCGGTGGTCTATCCTGGCACATAGCATGATAAGTGCACCGATATACCAGGGGACGGTAGCAAGGAAGAAACCAATAATAAACCTTCAAAATAAAGAGCATAGATCCTTTATAGTTATAAACTTAACACATTTATATTGAAGTTAAGATAACAGAGAGATAGAAGAGCACAAAGCATGGAAGATAACGCAATGAACAGATCCTATTATTCTTCTATGGAAAATAAAAGAAAGCATAGTCAGTATGATGAGGGAAGAGTCCTAATGAAAACACTATGTTTTGATTCATGCCCCAAACACTCTCTCCGGCTAATTGGATTTCTGCACATCTCAATTCCTTCACACCTTTGAACATAAGAAAGGTTAACTTTTGTACTACAATTGTGTCCACGGCCCGCCAGTACGTGGACAAGAGAATGTTCAAGCTATGCTATTTTGACCATTTCCACAATAGAAAACCATTTTGCTCAATAAAACTAAGAACATTAAGAAGCCTTGATCAAACTTTGCTTGCCATGTATTGATTAAAGGTTTCCAGTACTCAAATATCATCCTAACCATTATAGTTGAAAATATCAGCTCAGTGCCATCTAAATCCTTAACCAATAAATCGAGATTGGAAGTTGTTTGGAACCTTCCTTTTTTCTTTTTTAACATTCTATTCAGAAATTTCATATGTAAGGACATAAGAACCAAACACACTGGAAATAACTACAGAACAATGTCATGTGACTCATATCTATATCAACTCGTGGAAAGCTATTTCAAATACAAAACAGTATAACTTACAGGAACCAGCCACAGCCAATGCCACAGCAAGGAAGGCGGCGCTCTCTTACTGGTCTTCCTTCAGCAACTGCATAGCCTAGAACAACAACAAAGCCATTTTATCATACAGAATAATGCATCTATGACAACAACTATTTATCATTCATCAAGAAGAGTGGTAAAGAATGAAGATCCAGTTAAACCCCAAAACACAAAATGGAATGCAAGCAACAAACACACATACCCAAGTCATTCACTCACAAAATTCCAAACACAAAAAAAAAAAATGAAAGAACCCTTTACAACCACCATAGAGCTGATCTAGTCACTAGCAGCAAATCAAACAGTGACAAGCTCTGCAAATGAAAAGGGGATACTTGCCATAGCCAAAAATTGAGGTTGGTCGAAGCTCAAAAGTATGGTCTTTAATTCTATCCATACAAATGACTAAATAAATCAAACCAATTCCAACCCAGAAAGACAAATTAGAATTTGATCCATTCTTGTAGCATCCAATCCCATCACAACATACACCAAAACCCCATTTTTAATCTCATTCATACTATGCACTTGCTCCACTAAACAAGAAAAAGAAACCCAAAAATATCAACAAACTAAGTCCTTTGTGCTAAACAAAACAAATTGATGCCATACCTTGAACAGTTTGATATCCCTGAGTGTAGTACTGAGGATGAGGAGCAGGAGGGTCGGCAGCTCCAGGCGGCGGAACCGGCTGAGGGAATCCTGTCGGCGGTGGCTGATGCGGCGGTGGCGGCGGCGGATAGTTGGCTACGCCTTGGAACGTTCCATACTCAGGTGGATGCGGATACTGCTGATGATCACTTGCTGCTCCTTTCTTCTTTTCATCTTCGCCCATCTTTTTACTTCTAATTGTTATTTCTTTTCCTTTTTTCTCTTTTTTTGAGATAATTTGTTTGTGTTGTGATTTGGAGTTTGAGAAAAGTTTCTTAGGAGTTAAGACTCAGAGAAATTGCACGATGGGGAAGTTGGGAGCTGTCTGAAAGAGTCAATAAGTCAACGGATTTATTTTATTTTGTTTTGTTTTGTTGTGTTTTTCTGTGTATAGCAAGAAGAGAGGGCAAGTGCAATTTGGGCATGTTATTCAGATTCACTGCATTATTTGTTTTATTTTTGCTTTTTTGAGGGATCATTTTAATTAGGCCCCACTTGCTTTAAGATGATATAGATTATCCATTTATGTCTTGCCAAGTCGCCAACAACCTAATAAATTTGTTGTTGCTTGTCACTATACTTCTAATTTTCTCACCATAAATACCAACAGGGTATAGCGTATTTGGAAAATGACCTTAATTTAGGATCAATGATTTCAAGTTCTAATGTCATGGTAACTTGATAGCGTATGTGTGTGAGAAAGTCACTTTTTTTATAGTTTGGACTATCATTTGTAAATGTGGCATTTTAGACCGAAAAAGCGCAAAAATCAACCGACAATTTACATCAATCGTGGAAAACCGAACCGCATTTGCAATTGCGGTTACGATATTTGATTTTCAAAACTTGTGGTTACCGCAAACCACAACTATATTGTATTTATAAATAAATAAAAAATTGCATTTTGTAGATAACATTGGTGCTCAAACAACACAACGGGGTCCTTCAAATCCACTCACCACCACCAACACTTGAGTTTGTAACTTTAATTTGTAACATTGGTGCATTGCATTTTCCTTTTAGTTTGTAAGTTTAATTAACTTTGAATTGGATTTTTCCTTTGGGTTGTAACTTTAATTCATTTTGCATTGCATTTTCCTTTTGGTTTGTAACTTTAAAGCATTTGGAATTGAAATACTTGAGAAGTTGAGGTTGTGAATGCTTGAGAAGTTTAACTTTCATTGGAATGCTTGGAATTGTAACTTTAATTTTCTTTAGGTTGTGAATGCTTGAGAAGTTGAGGAGGTTGTGAATTTATTTATTTAGGTTGTGAATTTATATTTTTTAGTTAAAGTATGTTTGAAATCAAAAGGCTTCAAAAAAAGCATCAAAATTAGATCTAAAATATGGAATATTGAATTTTTATGACACAAAAAGAACTTGCGGTTTTGAACCACTAATTCACGGTAAGCTATCGCCTTTTGCGGTTTCAAAAATCATCATACCGCAAATAGTCAATCAGTTTGCAATTTGGGCAAAAATTCACAGTTACCGAACCGCAACCACCCCTAATCGTTTGTACTCAAAAAAGTTTCTCACCAAAAATAGAAATAGATATTAAATTCTTAACCAAAAAAGTTAAGAACTTGAGTTTATTGGGGAAAATAATATTTAGAATGTGACTGCCTAGTTTTCATCTACTCACATTATTGTTAGGTTAGGAAGTAGACAAGAAATTAGATGAGTGGAGGCAAGTTCCTTTACTCGCCCTTTTGTAGATCCTTTCATGCAAGTCGCGTGCTCATATCTAATGAAAATTTGAGGAAAATATCATACAATTAAATAATTATAAGTTTTTTTTTTTTTTGGTAATACAAATAATTATAAGTTTGAATGATTAATTTTAAAATATTTTAATTTGGATGGTAAATGCACAAATCACCTTAGTGAATAGATAACCAGACCAAAACAATTAGTGAACCAGATTAAAAAAAAAAAGAAACCAAAATCACCCTAGTTGTGGAGGCTTCATTGTGATGTAATTTTACAAAGACAACAACCCTTGTGATGTAAAATGCTGAAGTAATTTTTCAATTACTCATGTTTGGTGACTAAAGTTAAATTGAAAATGATAAGTATTCTTCATTGAAGGGCGGAACAACGTGTGGGCTCTGCAAAGTTTGGCGCAAAGCAATTTTTCCTTAATAAATTTATATTTTTTCACATATAGCCTACTCTGGTTTAGCCCATATAAAACATAGTTCACCCTTTAATAAGCGAAAAAAAGTCCAAAAATGCAGCTTTGAAACTACAAATTTATTTTCTCGGTTACTTAAAACTATAAACTTATTTTATTTGTTAATTAAGACCAAAAACTTAGCCTCATGTTGTATTGTATATATATTTTTTTTATGTCAATGATAGCCCACCCCTCTAAAAAATTCTGGTTCCGCCCTTTTGTGTTCCGATTTCGGGATCATATGACTAGGTTCCAATCCCACCAAATGGATATATATATATATATATATATATATATATATATATGAATTTGGAGATTGCATCAGTTTTGACGGTTCTACTAACCATTATTGGGTATGAATATACTTTCGTTTTAATTCCTTTGAATATAGCTAGCCAAGTCTTTCATAAAAAAAAGCTAGCCAAGTCAAACACTTTTGAAGAAACCTAACAAAATGCTTGTAATTTAAATTTGGAAGAAATGCAAAGTGAAGTATACTCATGAACCTTTCATTTTTATTTTACCACCATATCCAATTCATCCACCAGTAAGTATATCTTCTCCAATTGGGTCCCATCAGATCTTCGAAAACAAAAAAATTGCATTCAACTGCTAACAAATGGAGGTCTGTTACCTTTAGAAAAAAAACAATAACGAAAAATTAAAATATCATAATGCGTGTGCGAACATCATATTCATTAGCTAATGAGGTCTTAATTAGTGATAAAATTATTAGTATGTCGGTTAGTAGTTTGTGGTTCAATCCTCCATAAAACAGCGTATGTGTGAGATTATTCCTCTCCTCTTCCCTAGCTGTAGGGAAAAAGCAACATCATATCACATTAATTCAATGACTATGACAAAAACTTCACATTAATATATTAGAAAGAATTATTTGGGTGAAATTTGCCTAAAGAAAAGAAATACTGCGTAGATGCTCCATTTATGCGCCACGTGTTAGAATACGAGATGATTGTCTGCGTGCTTGATTTTTTCAAAATGTCGTGGAAAGTGACAGACTTTTTTACAATGGACACCAAATCCAATCGGAAAACATTTGCCTATTTTTTTTTTTCCAAGTAGATACTTATATTTTTCTGTTAAATATATACTAGCTTCTCTGCACGCGCTTCTGCGCCTGCGAGAGGTTTTTTTTTTAAAAATTTAAATTTATTTTAGAATTAAAAAAGATAATGGATAGTTGTGTTCCATAAAAATAGGATCCTTATCTAAATTTTCTTTTAATTTTAATTTTTTTCATATGAAAAATTATGAATTTACCATATTATCCTCATTTCATTAATAATTTGAATTCTTAATGTTTGCATTAACCAAGGGCATTTTCTGGTATTTTGAATGTTTCACCATTCTCTGCCTTTTGCTTTATATATATAGATAATTAAACTGTAATTTACAGGAAGTAATAATGTCTCTTTCCAGTGAAGTGAAGGAGGGAAGCAGTATTCAATTCAATATTATTCATCTGCCGACAACTGTTGGACTTGAACAAAACAAACCTATCGAATAAAGACAAGACACCTTACTTCCATATATAAGGTTAATATGATGCGGTGGTTGAAGACATCTAAACCTCGGGACCACCCCAACAACTAATAATTTATCCCCCGCAGTAAGCATTGATCTTACTTCCATTGGTGAAAAATGAATTGAAAAAGGAAATAAAAGTATTGCTAATTAAACAAACAGCTAAACTTATCTATATGCACATGAGGAAAAGCTCCTGGAAATCATGCGAAAGCAGTGCCATGTGAGTATATGATACCCCAAGCACGGGGTCCTGCTCATCAAAAGACTTAAAATATAGATGAATTTATAGACGTAAATTAGGTTAGTTAATCATTAATAAAATCTAGTTCAATAAAAATAGTCTTAATTTATATATTAGAAATGTTAGTTAATTAAGATAATGTCTCCGTCTTAAATATCTGAATTTGAATAACTTGTTATTAAAAACAATTTCGATCGTAATCATACCCTCAGGATTGGTGATGTTAGATATCCGACGGCTGAGAACCGGCGTTGAAGAAAAATTACAACGGGAGCGAGGCAAGTGATACGATCTCCCTTTGTCTAATAAGGCAACTGTATAGATATGGTGGTCTATCCAATTACCGACACACGTAGTTGACGTGGTTTCGAGACGTGGCCCCCAACAGCCAGTCAAAAGCTCCACATGCGCCTTCCTGCTAAACGCCCGAATAAATCCTCTGCTTCCTTCTTCGTAATTCGTATTGGTTCTCTCTCCCTCTCTCTCTCTGTCTGCCTTCCCTCCCGCCGGTTACTTCCACTCTACGGTTCCCTTTTCAACTGCTCCAAACTAATTTACACCCTCAAAAGCCTCCAAAACATTCCTCTTTGCTTCCCTATTCTACTTTGGTTCTTTCCTCTCTTTTTGTTTCATTGGGTATTTTCTGTGAAGCTTCTGGTTTTCATTGTATCTGTATTTTTTCTTCCGAGATAATCTATGGGTGTTCATGTTATCGTGTGTAACTATAAATCTCCAATGACTTACTGTATATACTGCTGATTTTGCTCTTCTGGGTTTTGGTTATTTTTTTATGGCTTCTCTTGAATGCTTCATTTTTAAGTTTTGATGTTGGGATTTTCCTTTTTCTAAATCCTTTGGTTTTGACTTTCAATTTGTGATTTTGTTGGATTGGGAGAGAGGGGTTTAGTGGGTGAGAGTAAAGTTAGAAAATTGAAACAAAAGCGAGAGAGACGAGTTGGTTGTGTGTGTAAACTATAAAGAAGAAGAAGAAGAAGAAGATATGGATGTAACAGAGGTTACAGTGATACACCATGTGGGCATTGTGTTAATGATGCTTTGGTTTCTTTCTCACTTCAATTGCTGCCACCCCTTTGCCTACTTTTTCTCTCTGATTTATCTCTACCTGGTATGGATCACTGCTCTTCCTTGCTCATGTTTTAGCTTTTTTCTTCATTCATATTTTTTATTGAAGGGGTCAAATTATTGTAAAAGATTAAAGCAAGAAAAGTAAATAAGGAATTTTTTTTCTATATGCAAAGAATTAGAATCAAATTCGGTGCAGTTTGCTAGATTTGGTAATTAGAAAGTATGGAATTTTCTTTTGTGGCACCTTCTATAAAGTTTCTTGTTTATCATCCGTTATTTGTGTCAATGATGTGTAATGTAATTTGATAAATTGGTATGTCCTAATCTGGATGTGCAATTGCAGTACTTAATATTCACTTTTGCTTGTGCTTTTGACAGGTTCATGAGCGGTATGTTATGAGATTGCGGAGGAAATTACAATTTGATGAAAGAAAGCAGGCTAATCAGAGAAGGGTAATTTTTTCCATTTGTGATTGATTGCTTTATCAGTATTTTTTTTGTTTATAGTCATCTAGTACATTGAAATCCCATCAGAAGCTAAGAACGATAAAGCTGTCAGGTCAAAGTACACATTTGAGGATAAGAGTCTTTGTTGATCTGTATTGCCTTTACTAATTGTTCAAAATAAAAAGTGATAGAAAGAAAGACGGCCCACCCTAAGAAAGGATCTTGTATATAAAGTTAAATTAAATTCTTTTGATTGAGCATCTATGCTTTGCACTTTTTGTTGGTAAATTTTCATTGTTACTGATTTGAAAATTGAATTCAGATTCTTGAATGTAGTATTGAATTAGTTTGGTTGTGAAATATCTCATTTCATTTTTTTATTGTCTGGTCCAATACTTCAGGTGCTTTCTGATTCCGAGACCGTGCGGTGGTTGAACCATGCAGTTGAAAAGATATGGCCTATATGTATGGAACAGATTGCTTCACAGAAAATTCTCCTACCTATCATACCTTGGTTTTTGGAGAAGTACAAACCGTGGACTGTTGTATGACTTTACCTTCTGATTTATTCATATATTGATTGCTCCAATTGATTTGGGTTGGTCATTTAGTCCAAAATGCTCTCATTTTTGAAGACGTGGGTTTTTCATAGTATTTCGGTCATATATTGATGTACTTTACTCCTGGGGTGCAACTTTTAGCAGAGTGATCTTTACAATGCTTTACTTCTTAATTTGGCATGTAAATAACTAGGGCTTCTCATTTTAAGTTTGATTGTTATTCATCATATTTAGTTGAGTGATCTTTAGAGTTATTTTTATTGAAATTTGTGACACGTGAACAGCTAGAGCAACTTATCATTAATTTTACTGATATCCAAGTGGCAATAACTTTTCAATGTTACATCCTCATTGCATAAGAGCTTTGAATTATTTGGGTAGAATTCTGATTAGGTTTGGATTATATATACAGTATTGATTGAATCGGCGAGATATATTCAATGTCATACATGTCACTATCTTTTGGTTGTAAAATCTTAGTGACACAGAATAGAGATTGTTTGTGATTACAATAGTGTGTTTTGATGGCTTCAGCTGCTTTGTATGTGTGGGAAACTACTTATAACTATTTTTTTGGTAGTTATGTTTTAATAAACTATTGACTTATTGATGATGATTTATTACAGGGCAAGGCTGTAGTTCAGCATCTCTACTTAGGAAGAAACCCACCTATGTTCACAGAGATGAGAGTTCTTCGCCAATCTACTGATGATGACCACTTGGTATGAGTTACTTTCTCCTGCATGTTGAACCAATAGTTTTTGTCTGCTCTTTATGTCTGAGGTTCTAGAATTCAGGCAAGATGAAGTAATAGACTTGTAATAAATTCAGGTTCTGGAGTTGGGAATGAATTTTCTGACAGCTGATGATATGCTTGGAATTCTGGCTGTGAAGCTGAGGAAAAGACTAGGTTTTGGAATCTGGACAAAGTTGCATATTACAGGCATGCATGTTGAAGGAAAGGTATGAATTTGTCTAACTTGTAATTCAAGATGTGATCTTAGGTCCTTTTAAAATTGAGCAAGTTTTGTCCAGGAAAAGCTCATGTGAGCTATATACATGACAGGCATAGAAGCATATGCAGTATACTTTTATGCGGTGCCGCCATGAGAATTAATTTGATTGATCATTGCAACTCCTGAGTTCTGATTATTTAGCAGAACTACTTATAAACACCGCTCTATGTATAATATATGTTAGTAGAACTTTGAACGTTAAACATTGGTGAAAACTTTTCCTTTTTACATTCTTGTTAGAACTCTGACATGTATGTATGTCTTGTTGGTTTTGCCTAATCTGTTTTGCTTTTCTGAAATAGCCTGTGAGATGTTAAATCTGAAGTATCATCTCAGGTGAAAAAAGCTAAAAGCTTATATTACATGTTTCATGTTGTCTTGTCGAGTTGGTTCAGTTAGTGTGAACTAAGAGTGCTTAAAAGGATTGGTCTATGCCCATTGGTGGCGTAATGAACAAGTTTTTGGAAATAAATGTTGATAATGCATGCACAACACATGTGATTTTCTGATAAAGCTGTGATTTTCATATTCTTTTGTAGGTCCTGATTGGGGTGAAGTTCCTTCGCAAGTGGCCTTTCCTTGGCCGTGTGCGATTATGCTTTGTGGAGCCTCCATATTTTCAAATGACCGTCAAGCCTATTTTTACTCGAGGGCTTGATGTTACAGAAGTTCCTGGGATTGATGGATGGCTGGTAAATTTTATCATATATCTTGCAGATAAATTCTTAACTCTCCCGTTTCATATGTCACTCTCTGTGTGTCTATTTATCCCTGACTTCCTTATTTGTTTATTCTGCCTCCCAGGATAAGCTTCTCGCCATTGCCTTTGAGCAGACACTTGTTCAGGTATTATTTGAATTTTTGACACTCCACATGTACTATTCATTGCCATCTAATGGCTTTGTGTTACACAGCCTTACATATTACCTGGCGTTGAAAGCAAGACTTTAGACCTTTGTTGTTAGGCCAAAGGGCTACTGGCCTAAGATTTCCATTTGCATCTGTTGCAAATTTCAACTTTGATAAAAATATTTCAGTTATTTCTCCTAACGTTGGTGTTTCATACCTTCCAAGAGGAAAGTTCCATTTGATCTAGTAAACAAAATATAAGCTCGTTCATATGGTTTGATGAAGAATGAGCAAATAATGGGACTTTTTTGGCTTTGATAGCTTCATATGTGAGCAAGATGATTCCGAAAATGGTGCAAATCTAATTATTTATATATCTCTGCAGCCTAATATGCTGGTTGTTGACATGGAGAAATTTACTTCACCAGAGCCAGGTAAGGACCACAGAAATAATTTTCAGTATTTCACAAAACTTATGTTAATCAAATTTCATGTGGCGTGGAGGGGAAAATTACACACACACACACACACTCTCTCTCTCTCTCTCTCTCTCTCTCTCTCTCTCTCTCTCTCTCTCTCTCTCTCTCTCTCTGTGTGTATTTCAATTAAAAATACGTGCTCATGTGACAGAAAATTGGTTCTCTGTGGATGAGAAGGAGCCTGTTGCTCATGTCAGAATAGAAGTCATCGAAGCATCAGACATGAAACCCTCCGATCTAAATGGTTTGTTCTTGGTTTGCTAGTACAGCAAGGTTGTTTTACCAACACAAGATAGGCGTTAAATGAAGATCTTTAACAGATAATTTGGTATTTTCAGGATTTGCTGACCCTTATGTGAAGGGTCAAATGGGCGTTTACCAATTCAAAACGAAGATACAAAAGAAAACGCTGACTCCAAAATGGCATGAGGAATTTAAGATCCCCATTATTACATGGGATTCACCTAATGTGCTAGCTATTGAAGTTCATGACAAGGACATATTTGTTGATGACACCCTTGGGTTTGTTTCTGAACTTGCTTAATGTATTATGTTTTGTAGTGTGCCTAGGTCTCTGCAAAGCCTTTGCAAATAAAATCGCTGTAGAATCTATTAGAGGAATACCAACTAAGAGATTAGTTGATCACAAAAGCACGAATTAAAGGACTTTGGAAGCTTTTCACCTTGTTGTGCTTCAATTTTTATATTCAATTATTCTGTAAGTGCTGTTTTATTTGTACGATTAACAGACTCTTCTTCTGTATCCAGAGACTGTTCCATTAAAATCAGTGATCTTAGAGATGGCGGGAGGCATGACATGTGGTTGCCTCTTCAAAACATTAAAACAGCAGGGAGGCTGCATATTGCAGTAACTGTAGTAGAAGATAATGGGAAGGTACCTTTTCACTTCTTCTCGACTAGTTCTACTGATTAGGCCCATTAGGAAATGAAAGCAAAGAGATCGATAGTTCTAGTTGCTTCATAAATTAGAATGCAGTGCTTCCACAGGATGCTCAAGCGTGCACTCAAGAGTTTGACTTGAGCTTCTTTCATACACAGGGGGATGATTGTCCAGATATTCCGGAAATGCTAGATTTGGAAGATAAAAGAAATTCCTTTGCCAATGACACTGCTAATAAAAGTTCCTTCTCATCTGTATCATCAGAGAAATCTCCTAGGGTGGCAGATCATTTTGAGCCTATTGATATAGAAGGGCAAAAGGAAACTGGTATATGGGTCCATCATCCAGGAAGTGAAGTTTCACAAACTTGGGAGACTAGAAAAGGAAAGGGTCGAAGACTTAATACCCAGATTCATGGGGAGGCTAATGGTACTAACGGTCGTAGTTCAGTGGCATCTGGAACCCAAGTAAATGATGGCAGCAGTACTGATGAGAATCCTGAGGATAGACATCCAATGGCATCATTTCGCCGGGGTCTGCATAAGATATTCCATAGGAATTCCAAGAAGGAGGATAATTCAAGCAGCTTTACAGAGGCTGTTCAAACCCCTCGTGTTAATCTAAGGGCAATTAATGAAAAGGAGGCTGGTGTAAAGTTTGTTGTGGAAGACAACATTTCGGTCTCTCCTTCTGGTAAAGTTTCAAAAGAAGGGGCTTTAAGTTCTGGAGAGAGTGGTCCCGATAGCCCAGGAAAGGGTAAGGTGAAGAGTTTCTTTAGAAATGCTGAAAAATCCGTAAAGCGTGCACTTTCAAAGAAAGGTTCTAGAAAGTCTCAAGCTGATTCATGTGCAGTGAGTGAAAGAGAAATTATAGAAGGTTCCAACTCTTCTGATGACGAATCTCTTCCTTCCCCCCCATTTGTTGAAATGATACCTGTCGCCTCCAGGGATATACCTTGTGGCTCCGTCAATGATTCAAGTAAACCAGAGGAGGTTGTGGTTCAGCCGGTAATTGTCACGGCAGTGGATGCTGAAGGCCCAACGGAGAAGGTTGAACATGAAGAACTCGTACACCCAATGGAGAAGGTTGAACTTGAAGAAGTCGAAAAGGTGCACGAGGAGGTGGACAGCCCTGGAAGAAATGGCGATGGATTGTATGAGCCGTTAAAAGTTGAAGCTAGCTGATGGATATCTGAAGAGAAGGGCATGCAAAACTATCGCAGACTGTTATGAAAGAGAGCTCATACTATTCCACTTGTGGCTGAATTAGCATGAAGTATTTGAAGTTTGAGAGTATGGCTTGCATGTCCAAGTCACATGTTGATGATGTTGTACAGTTCTTGTATGAAACACTCACCCCAAACAGATAGTTTGGTTTTAGGGTTTGGTGAATCATGCAACATTATATTTCTACCTCTTTTCCACCCTGAAAAGAAACTTCTCTACACAGTTAGGGCGAAATGTGGTGCAGCTATTATTAGGCTGTATTATTTGTAATTATGTTGAGAAATATGTAAAGTTTTGAGTTGAAAATGTTGTTTTATACACGCGAAGGAATTTTTTGTTACTAAATTCCAAATTTAATAATGGGCTGAAGGAGTCATAAGCCATCATAAGCTTTTTTGAAGAGGAGAAGACTCCTTAAATTTTATTAAACCCATCTCGACGAGCCCTGTATATGAATGTCTCGTGGTGGCGAAATGTAAACTCTATAGGGTATAGCCGCGCGGCTAAGGATATACTGGCTATACTTTTGAAATATTCAATTTACAGAGTATAGCCGAGCCGCTATCCTTATACTGTTGGAAAAATTCTGTTTAACTAGTATACCTGCGCGGCATTACGGTTGGAATTCCTATTTACGGCGTATAGCCGGGCGGCTATACCCGTTGTTTTTTGAAAATTTTCTATTTATGGAGTATAGCCGGGCGGCTATACTATTCCGTCCGGCTCTACCTTTGGAATGTTCTATTCTCTTTTTAATTACTTTCAATATTTTAATTAACTTCATAAATTATATTACGTAACAAATAGTATTTTATTTTTATATATTTTTCTTTAATAAAATATGTAACTACTAATTATTCACTAGGTAAATAATAATTAAAACATAACTACTAATTAAAGTGATTAAAAAGAGAAAAGCAAATTATGATATTCACAAGGTATAGCCGCGTGGGTATACTTTTGAAATATTCTATTCACAAAGTATAGCCGGTCGGCTATACTGTTGGAAAAAATGCTATTTAAGTATAGCCGCGCGGCTATACCTGTTGGTTTTTGAAAATTTTCTATTCATAGAGTATAGCCGGGCGGCTATACTATTGAAATATTCTTTTTTTAGAGTATAGCCGCCCGGCAAAACTAATCTCAAGGAGCTCTTGAGGCGAATCACTGAAAAAACTCGCAATGGCAAGAGGAACCAGCAGTGCTTGGGCATAGCTGCACATGAATTTCTCCACCCACCTTTGAGAGAGGAGCTTTTGATGCCCCTTATTCTTTTTCAACCTATCATGAAAGAATAATATCACTATTTATGAAGATTATAAAGATCATGCAGGCAGGAACTAAAGTATAGACCCAAAAAAGACCCTTTTTGGTACGCGCCCCACGCGCGGTCAAGTTTTCTGAGTATTTCAGATCTGCGATTTCGTTTTTGACTCCGTCGTACTGGAGGCCACGGTGGCTTCCAGGTTTTGTTCTTAATCATCTGTTGCTGGTTCTACTTGGGGTACACCCTCTTTGATTATGGAGGAAGGATCGCCAGGGGTTTTCCTTAAAACTTATCGTTCAATGAAGCGAGTTCGGGTTGGAGATGAGTGCGCCACTGTGTGCAATATGGATGATCAGCCGAATCCCTCTATGATGGAGCATGTGATGTCTGAATCTGAACATGGTCCTGTGCCGAATTCAACTTTTGGAGCTGAAAGCTTTCGTGACAAATTGATGAACAAGGTCAGGTTGGAGAAAAATGTGGGAATTGATATCAGTTCCCTTGATGCTGATTATGATGATTTAAATGATGAAGAAGATGTTCTAATTTCTCATGGAGAACGTGGGCCAAGTATTCAATTCTCTAATCGGGCTATGGATCGCTTTTGTAAGCCTTGGAGAAATGCTCTGATTATCAAATTGTTAGGTAAATCTCATACCTATAATTATATTCATGCTAGATTACAGCAGAAATGGAGTTTGAAAGGGGCATGGAAGTTGATTGATTTGGTTAATGATTACTATATGGTGAAATTTGATCTTGAAGAGGATCTAAACTTTGTTCTGACTAGTGGTCCTTGGATCGTAGCGGGACAATATCTGGTAACGCAGAAATGGAGACCGGGTTTTTGCCCAGCCACTGCTCATATTACCCGTATGGCAGCCTGGCTCAGGGTTTCGGCTATTCAACTCGAGTGCTTTGACGTTTGGTCCTTGAAACGGATTGGTAATATGCTGGGCAAATTATTAAAAATTGATTCGCTGACCACGGCCCAGAATCGTGGTAAGTTTGCTAGGTTGTGTGTGGAGTTAGATTTAACTAAACCCTTGGAGGCTTTTGTACAAATCAATCAAAATTGGTACAACATTGAGTACGAAGGTTTGCCTGATATTTGTTACCATTGTGGAAGATATGGGCATAAACGAGAAAATTGTGAGTTGGGAGTTAAGGTGCCTGCAGATGTGAACACTGAGAGTACAATTGGTGATGATTCAGATAAAATGAAAACTGGTGCTGCTGGGGTTAGTGTGAATGATCATTTGGCTGATTCTGGTTTAAGAGGTCCATGGATGAATGTTCAATCTCGCAGGCGACCTAAGCTTGATTTTAAAGCCTCTAGTGGTAAGGGTTTTGGTGCAAAGGTTAAGGGCTCACGTTTTGATGCGCTTAGGAACCTTAGTGACAATTTTGGAAGAGATGAGGCGGCTAGTGATGTGTTTGTTGAGCAAGACAAGTCCAATTTTAATAGCTCATTTCTTCCTGATGTGGAGCATGGCAAGAAAGTATGGACTAAAACCAAGAATGCTACGCCTGTGTTTAGAAGTGCTTTGAATGATATCTCCAATAAGCCTTTTGAGGGGAAAGCCCCTGGTGATATGAGTTTCAGGAAAGGTGATGGTCCTTCAAAAGTGTCTTCAGGAAAGGTAACTCGTATTGGTAAGATGGTTGTTCAGGGAAAGAAAGTTGATTGTTCTAGCCCTGTTAATGATCAAATCACTAGTTGGGTCACTGATCAAAAGAGTCACCATGAGAAAGGTGTCTACATCTTTGGTCATCAACCGCCTAATATAAGTGAGAAAGCTGCTAGTAGTGTGGGGAGCACTGATTCTGAGGGTGATAAGGATACGTTGAACTCTAATGTTTCTGATAGCTTGTGTCAAGCTGATAAAATGGATCTTTTGGAAGGTCAAGCTATTCTATGTGGTGAGAACTTGGCAGGCAATACCTTCAACGATGGTGGAGGTATGACTGTTGGTATTTAATAAAGGGTTTAGCCCTTGGGGTCCTCTTCCCTTTCTACTTACTTTTATGAATATTGTCTGCTGGAATGTTCGAGGTGCTGCTAGCACAAAATTCAAGACTAATATGATGGATTTGATCCATTCTCATCATATGGACATCTTCTTCATATGTGAGCCTCGTATAAGCGGTGGTAAAGCTACTTCTATTGCTCAATCCCTTGGTTTTTCTAATTTTGAAATTGTGGATGCTACTGGTTTTTCTGGTGGTCTTTGGTTGCTTTGGGATGCCACTAAAGTTCATGTTGATATTTTGGGGACTTCAGACCAATCTATTTCTGCTTCTGTGGCTTGGCCTGGCCAGTCTCCTTGGTTGTTTACAGCTGTGTATGCTAGCCCTTGTGGTATTAAAAGAGCAAAGCTATGGGAGTATCTAAGTTTTATCGCTGATTGTCAACATTTGCCTTAGTTAATTGCTGGTGATTTTAATGAAATGTTGAATGTGAATGATAAGCTAGGAGGAGTTCCTGCTTGTAGATTGAAAGGTTTTAGAAGCTGGTTTGATTGCAATACTATGGTTGATTTGGGTTTCTCGGGCCCTAAATTTACTTGGAATAATAAGAGAGTCTTTGAAAGGCTTGATCGAGCTATATGTAATTTGGAGTGGAGGGGGTTGTTTGCTGAGGCCACTGTGAGACACCTACCAAGAACCATGTCGGATCATAACCCTGTTAAGATCTGTCTCACTTCGTGTTTTTCAGCCTCCCCTGCCTTAAGGCCCTTTAGATTTGAAGCGATGTGGCTTCATCACGAGAAGTTTAATGATTTTATTTCTGAAGCTTGGGGTTCTGATGATGGTACAGCTATGGAGAAGACTTTTGCCTTAATTGAGCGTCTTAAACATTGGAATATCAATGTTTTTGGACAGTTGCGCCAAAGAAAAAGTTGGTTATTGGCTCGAATTGCTGGTATCCAGAGAGCTTTATGCAAGGGGCCTAATAGGTTTCTTAGTAATTTAGAAACCTCTTTGATTGATGATTTTAATAATGTTCTTCAGCAAGAAGCTGTGTTTTGGCAACAAAAATCGAGAATTACTTGGCTACAAGATGGTGATAGAAACACCAAGTTCTTCCACACTACTACTATCATAAGAAGGAGAAGAAATAAGATTGAAAGGTTGAAGAATGCTAATGGTAGTTGGATTGAAGAGGCTAACAGTTTAAAAATCTTGGCTGTGGATCATTTTTCCAAGCTCTTTTCTACTACTTCTCTTGGTGACTATGTGATTGATCTCCCTAACCTTTTCCCCCCTGTTGATGTGGTTGATCTGCATGGTTTGGTTCAACCAATTAATATGACTGAGGTTAAGACTAGTCTTTTTAATATTGGTGGGCTTAAAGCCCCCGGTGTAGATGGGTTCCCTGCTTGCTTTTATCAGAGTCAGTGGAATCAATGTGCTGATGATATTTTTCAAATGGTGGTGAATGCTTTTAAGGAGTGTCGAATCCCAGAGAAGCTTAACTATACTCTAATCACCTTGGTCCCTAAAGTTGACAGCCCGCAGACTATGGTGCATTTTCGACCCATAAGCCTTTGCTCTACCCTTTATAAAGTTATTTCCAAAGTTTTGGTTGCTAGATTAAGACATATTCTGCCTCATATCATCAGCCCTAACCAGGTAAGTTTTGTGCCTGGTAGGCAAATCACAGACAACATCCTTATTGCTCAGGAGTTGATGCATAAATTTAAGCTGTCTAAGGGAAAGAAAGGCTTTATGGCCTGGAAAATTGATTTGTCTAAAGCTTACGACAGATTAAATTGGAAGTTTGTTGAGCATGTGTTGGTGGAGTTAGGGTTACCTGGTTCTATCACTAAATTGATTTTGAGTTGTATTTCTACTGTGAGGTATCAAATCTGCATGAATGGTGAGCTTACTGATCAGTTTCTTCCTAAGAATGGCATTAGACAAGGAGACCCTTTATCTCCTTATCTCTTTGTGATGTGTATTGAGAAACTTTCTCATCTTATTGGGGATTCTGTTAAGAAAGGAGTGTGGAAACCTGTTAAATCTTCTCAATCTGGCCCAGCTGTTTCTCACTTATTTTTTGCAGATGATCTGGTTCTCTTTGCTGAAGCTAATTCTACTCAAGCCAGGGTGCTAAAGAGTTGTCTGGAGAGGTTTTGCAATGCTTCTGGGCAAACAGTGAATTATGATAAATCTGTTGTTTTCTGCTCTCCTAATACTAGGAAGGAGACAGCTAAGGAGGTAAGTTTGATTTGTGGCTCCCCTCTTACTGAGGACCTTGGTAAGTATCTGGGCATGCCTATGTTGCATTCTAGAATTACTAAATTAACCTATGGCTGTTTAATTGATAAAGTGCATAAGCGGCTTGCTTCTTGGAAGTCAAAGTTTCTTTCTCTGGCTGGTAGAGCAACTCTTATACAAGCTGTCACTTCTGCTGTTCCAATCTATGCTATGCAGACCTCCAAGTTGCCTGTTAGTGTTGGGCAAGAGCTGGACAAATTAAATCGTAACTTCTTTTGGGGTGGCAGTGAGAAAAAGCTTAAGATCCACCTCTGTCAATGGGATTTAGCTTGTCGTCCTAAGCACAAGGGGGGTTTAGGTTTTAAAAAAACTACTGCCACGAATAAAGCCCTTTTGGCTAAAGTTGGGTGGAGATTACATAAAAACGACAAGGGCTTATGGGCTAAGATCTATGAGTCTAAATATCTTAAAGGGAAATCTGTCTTAGATTCTTCCTTGATGTTTCGACAGGATTGCTCTACCACTTGGAAGGGTGTTATGTATGGGGTGGAGTTGTTAAGGCAAGGTATAGGTTGGAGGGTTGGTAAGGGGGATACTACTAAATTTTGGAAAGACAGTTGGCTTATTGATGAGCCTTTGTTGAAGCATGATGGGGTCTTGCATATTGAGGATATAGATTGCTCTGTCTCCAATTTTTTTAAAGATGAGTGGTGGGATCTGGATAAATTACGAAGAGCTTTAACGGAAGATCTTGTTCAACATGTTGTTAATTATCCTGTGGGTTTTGCTAGTAATTTGCAGGATTGCCAGATTTGGAAAGGAACTGCCAATGGAGTCTTCTCTGTTAAAACCGCTTACAATATGTTCTTTAAGGGTCCCTCATGGCCTGATTATAGTTTCAGTTCTTTGTGGAAACTAAAGATACCTCCTAAATTGAAGATCTTTGCTTGGCTTACTGCGCAAGGTAAAATTCTATCTAATGAGCAAAGAGTTAGAAGACAGTTGACTCTTGATGCTTCTTGTGGTGTTTGTGAGTGGCCTATTGAAACTACATTACATATTCTTCGTGATTGCTATAAGGCTAGAGATATATGGAATACTGTTTTAATGCCTCGTCATCAGGGCCATTTCTTTCAAATGGATTTTCTGCCTTGGTTTCAGACTAATCTTCTCTCCCAGGCAGTTTGGTGTAGTAATATCCCCTGGAGTCTGGTGTTCATCTTTACTTGTTGGTATGTGTGGAAATGGAGAAATCACCAAGTTTTTCAAGGGGATGAAGATGTGTCTTCTGATCCTAAACAGCTTATTGTTCGTGCTGTCCATGAGTGGTTTAAAGCTTCTCATGTCTTGAGTAAGCATAATCATAAAGTCCAGGTTGATCTAAAGTGGGAACCTCCTATGTCTGGCCAGTTCAAGTTAAATGTTGATGGGTCTAGGAGGAATGGCTCTGGTCATATTGGTGCTGGAGGTGTTATTAGAAATTCCTCTGGAGATTGGATCAGTGGCTTTGCTGTGAACTTGGGGAAGGGGCAAATTCTTGAGGCAGAAATATGGGGATTATTTTTCGGGTTGAAGCTTGCTATGGACAAAGAGATTAATAACCTTTCTGTTGAAATGGATTCAGCACTTGCTGTCCAGTTGATCCAGAAGCAGGGCCTTATTGATGTTCATCCTCTTGCTGCCTTAGTTGCTAGTTGCTGAGAGCTGATGCATAAGATCAACTGCTGCAGTGTTTATCACGTTTACAGAGAGAAAAACAGTGTTGCTGATTGCTTGGCGACCTGGAGCTATAACTTAGACCTGGGTTTTTATATTTTTGTTGATGCTCCAGCTTGGATTGGGCCTAGTTTGATTGATGATTTGTTAGGAATTACTAGATCTAGGCTTGTTCCTACTGATTTGCTGGTGTAGGTTGTCTTCTGGGGTTTTTGCCCCCTTTTTTTCATCAAAAAAAAAAAAGATCATGCAGGCGCAGTGCGTGTAAAATGTGATGGATGTAAAAGGAATGTAAACTATTCGCATTAGATTTTTGAGGTTTTGCAGAAATAATCTCTCCCAAAAATCAACAAAACATAGTCAGCGTTATATAACTTAGAAGTACTCCATCCAAGGACACGATATGGCAAGTGTACAGACAAAAAGATGGTTCTTCACAGTTCACATTGCAATTCGACACTGAAATGAATCAAGACATGTTAACATTGTCAAATACAAAAAATAACAACATTGAAGCAAGCTAAGTTGAATCCAATTACAAGGACTAAATGAACTAAAACACAGAACAGTATAAACTGCAAAAAACAGAATAAAAAAATTTAGCAATTTGATAGTAGAAAAAACAAGGTAAAAAGTATACATGGACAGAAATGGCAGAGTCCCAAGTCGGCAGTAACCTGAATTGTGAAATTAGCATAATTAACCAAAGTAAAACTTGTTAATGAGAAACAAAGGCACAACTCAAACTAAATTAAGAATCAAAGCACCACTTGCTAGAAAGATAATTGGAAGAAAATGATAATTTCGATATTCATTCATTAAGGAACAAATTTAAACTCTCTACCTCTAATTTAGATTATCACTTGTACTTAAAAAGGAACAAATTTGAACAAAACATATTACGTAGTAACCTAATTGGGTCCCCAGCGTATATGAAGTTATTGCCCATATCACTCACTTCAGTCAGTTTGCTATTAAATTTCAACAACCCACACAAGAGATTCCAGAGACAAAGATGAATATAGAGTAGGGTGTGTGCAGAGGATTGAATATAGAGTAGGGTTAGAAAAGTAGGAGTAGTGGTAGGGGGAAGGCGTTGTAATTAGGTTAACTTTAAAAAAAATATGTATATGTTTTTTAAATAATTATTCTTAGTTATAATATTTAATTGACGAAAGTACGATTAAACTTAACAGAAACTTTAACAGAGTTAAACATAGATGGTGAATTACAACACTTTATAAAGTTCAGATGGTAATAACACATATATCCATAGACGGAACCACACTAAGGGTTGTAGCCCAGTGTGGTTTTTTCAGGAAAAAATATAAAACATATATATTTAACTCGTTTTCAATATTAGCCCAATATATTAACTTATTAAAGCCCAAAAAAGTCCATTTTTACTTATTTATAAATTTAGTTGGAGGGCAGCAATAAAAATACACATCAAAATAGATTCACTTTCAGTTATGTTATTCAACATGCTTTCATTTTGATCATATGAGTTTTTCAGTTGCATTTAATATGTATTTGTTTTTGATTTTTGATAAAGAGCGATAATATTTTATTGATAAGAGGAACAGAAACAAGTATAAAGCCACTATGATGTTAAACCCTATTTGGTTTATGTTAAAGCTTATTGAAAATTAGTTTATGGAGCTATGAACTAGTTTTGTTTATATGACTTAATGTTTATTTTTATTTACAGAAAGGCTATAGAAATTGTAAGTACCAAAAAAAATAATCATTAAATTTAAAGGTAATGCCCACCCGTTGAAAATTCTTGGTTCCATCTTTGTACATACTTGAAAATGCATGTGGTATTTAAGCAAATTTCCAAAAAAAAAAAAAAAAAACATAACTTCTAATCAATGGAAAAAGTCATGGCTTGATGGATGTTGATGGAGGTAATTTAGGCTTAATGGAGGTGACCAATAATTTCTTCAATCCGGCCAAGGTAGAGCATCTAGTTTTTCTCCAAAATTTACATTCCAACAATCCAAATCCATGTAATGGACAAATGTTGGCTTGCACTCGATGGAATTAAAAAACAAACCCACAAAAATTTCACGGGATTTGTGCAAATAATCATATTAGAAAATCCTCATGGCATGCCCATTTGTATACAAAAATAGAAAGACAAAACATAGAGAAATTACCTCATAAACTTTTTTTTCTCTCTCTTTTTATTATTTACACGCGTACTTGGCGGGTCTTCTACACGTGGCGCCTAAAAATTAAGTTTAAAAGTGCCAACTGCTTCAAAAACGCTAACGCTCTTTCATGACATGTCTCAACGATACATGTTCATTCATATCATCTGCTTCGTGTTGTGCCATCACCTTTCTGTGATTCTCTCTCTCTTCTCTTTGCGTTACTTCCCTCCGGTTACTTCAACGGTCACCCCTACGACACCGTTTCAGGGGTTGGAAGGAAAACTAATCACAGTCGGAAAGGGTTGCTTCCGTTTTTGCACATTGGTTTCTATCTCTCTCTTTTTTTGCTTTCCCGATTTTGTCTTTCTGGGTTTTCTTTGATTTGGTTAGCCTTCTCTGTTTTCTTGTTAAATATTTGAAGGGTGTGAATGTCTCATTGTTGATTTTCCTTTTCCGGGTTTTGGTTCATTTATGGCGTTTGATGATTTCTTCAGTTCAAGTTTCAATATTGGGATTTTCCTTTTTCTAAAATCTCTGATATTTGACTCTGAATCTGTGACTTTTTTTTAAAGCCATTGGAAGAAAGTTTGGTTCTTTTTGTTTCTGTGGGGGGATGAGGGGGGTTAGGTGTTATTGTAAAGTGTAAATTAGAGAACCCAGCAGAAAACATAAACTGCAAAGTGGTGCCTTTTGGATTGAAGAAGAAGATATGGACATAACAGAGGTTTCAATAATACACCATGTGGGAATTGTGTTATCTGTGCTTTGGTTGCTTTCTCACTTCAATTGCTACCACCCAGTTGCCTACTTTGCCTCTCTGATTTATCTCTACCTGGTAAGGATCACTTCTCTTAGATTTTTGTTTTCATTCAAATTACAGCTAGAAAGTAATTAAGCTTTTTTTCTTTAGGCAGGGAGTTAGAATCATGTACATTATAGTTTGCTAGATTTGTCTGCTTAGAGAGTATGAGTTGCTAATTAAGGGATGTGATAATTTACGATATGTAATTTAATTTGGTAAGTTGCTAAAAGGGATGTGCAATTACAGTCCTTAATATGAACTTTCGTCTACTTTTGAAAGGTTCACGAGCAGTATGTTATGAGATTGCGGAAGAAACTACAATTTGAGGAAAGGAAACAGGCTAATCAGAGACGGGTAATCTTCACTTTTTCTATTGTGTGTTTCTGGTTGTGGTTAGTATTTTTCATTTATTAGTCCTCCAGGTGGGAGGGAACTTCAAGTAAAAGAGTCCATGTTGAATCTTTATAGCCATTTCCAGAAATGTTCTTGGATATGACTAAAATTAAAGTCTTAATTTGAGCATCTATATTTGTGACTTTTTGTTGGTTAGTATTCATTGTTACGTATGTGAAAATTAAGCGGGCTTTTTAAGAATTTATTAGTGAATTTGCATGGCACTACAATACTTCATTTAACTTGTATTGCTTTTTCCAATACTTTAGGTGCTTTCTGATTCTGAAACACTGCGGTGGTTGAACCACGCAATTGAAAAGATATGGCCTATATGTATGGAACAGATTGCTTCACAGAAGATTCTTCTCCCCATCATACCTTGGTTTTTGGAGAAGTACAAACCATGGACTGCCGTATGACTTTAACTTCTAACTTATTTAAATCCAATACAATGGTTTTGATCGTTCTGTTCATTTGGATAATGACTTGGTGCAAAGTGCTCTGTTCTGAAGACTCTTGGATTTTATTTATTTATTGTGTATTTATTTCAAATTGATGTACCCTTTAGGTGCAAATTTTAGCTGAATGATCTTTAAAGCTTTACTTCTTAACTTTTGACATGGGAACATCTAGAGCTAATGATATTTAATTTTGATTGTTTTTGAAGTGGGATCTACCTTTCGTTTTCTATGTTTGCATTGTTGTAATTTCTGGTATGGTTACCTTATTTACTAGCTTATATGTATTGTGATTGAACGAGATTGTTGAGTGATCTTGAACCATCAATGAATGTAATGCTTTATTTGCTCTTAGTTGAGTGATATTTATATTTTTATATTTTAATTACTACGTAAGTGGCAAAAACTGCTTATGTCGCATCCGCATCTCATATGAGCATTCAAATTTTTTGACATAAGTATGACTAGGTTTGGATTATATTTATTGTAGACTAGAGGTTTTTCTTTTTTGTGTGTATACCGTAGTGTCATTTTGATCGTTCTCCCGAGTAGATGGTTCATTTCAGCTGCATGTATGTGTGGGAAACTACTTCTACTTGATATCGGGTGGTTATATTTTGATACACATTTTGAGTTATTAATGGTGAATATATGTTCGCAGAAGCAAGCAGTAGTTCAGCACCTTTACTTGGGAAGAAATGCACCTATGCTCACAGACATGAGAGTGGTTCGCCAGTCTACTGATGATGACCACCTGGTATTCTTTACTTTCTCTGGAAATTTTGGATCAATCATTTTTATGTGCTCTTCTCAGCTGCATTTCTAGAATTCAGGTAAGCTAAAGTACTACATTGTAAATAAATGCAGGTTCTGGAGTTGGGATTGAATTTTCTGACAGCTGATGATATGATTGCAATACTTGCTGTGAAGTTGAGGAAAAGACTGGGTTTTGGGATGTGGGCAAAGTTGCATATTACAGGCATGCATATTGAAGGGAAGGTATGGACTTTGACTAAATGTAGGTTAAGATGTGATCTTAAGTCATTTGAAATTTGAGTGAGTTGGGTCAGGCAATATATCTCATGCAAGTAATCTTTTTGCTAAACATGAAATATAGATTGAAGATATGCATAATGTTCTTTATACGGTGCCTCCATATAAACTAAATTTTTGATTGATCGTTGCAACCCCTGAGTTCTTATTAGGTAGTGTAACTACTTGTAATCTGGAAATATGTAAGATATATGTAAGTAGATGTCCGAGTGTTTAAACAATAGTGAAAACATTTTATGGAAAATAGAATGTCCGGAATGGCTTGCAAAAATGACTTATATGTTCTGAACAAGTTGTGTTTTTCTTTTTCTTTTGTAGGTCTTGATTGGAGTGAAGTTTCTTCGCAGGTGGCCTTTCCTTGGCCGTGTGCGGTTATGCTTTGTTGAGCCTCCATATTTTCAAATGACTGTGAAGCCTATTTTTACTCATGGCCTTGATGTTACAGTACTCCCAGGGATTGCTGGATGGCTGGTATCATTTATTGACGCTGATAAATTTGAACTCCCTTGATTTCTCCCTCTCTGACTCTGTGTGTCTCTCTGATTTGCTCTTTTCTTTATTCTATTTCCCAGGAGAAGCTTCTTTCCATTGCCTTTGAGCAGACACTTGTTGAGGTATGGATGTTGGACTTTGACCCTCCTTTATGTAATTCTCTCATATCCAAAGGGCTATGCTGTAAACAGTCTTTCATATGTTGGCAACACGTTTGTTAGAGTGTTGTAAATCTAATTTTTCATTATCTTTGCAGCCTAATATGCTGGTTGTTGACATGGAGAAATTCGTTTCGCCGAAGTCAGGTAATTATGGATATATTATACATATGCAAACATGCATGTATTTATGTATTTATGTATTTTGAAGAACCTTGTATAAATCTTTCCTCACATTAGTTTTTCATGAAGAACAAAGTTTAACCTGTTGGGCCTAAATTGTAGTGCTTTCAAGTTTCAATACCTCAACCATCACTGGGGAAGTTTATTATTTTGGCGTAGTAGCTTTGTCACTCTAAAGTAGTTAGTTTTGCATTTTAAGAACTAAGGTTCTTTTTCCCTTTTTCCCTTTAAGCAGCTTAAATACCACAGCAGTAATAATTGGTTTTTAAAACTTCGAATTGTATGCAGAATATCTTCCTTTTGGAATGACAAATGTCATGTGATGTAAGGAGATTATTGTTACCTTCTACTTCCCTTGCATCTAGTCTCTTGATAAAAGCTCCTCTAATTCCTTACTACAGTTGTTCTTTTTAACTTCTGTAATCATCATACTCTGTCTCCGTCTTTCTCAGAAAATGTGTTTCCCAAATGTTTGAATTAATAATAGTGTTCATTTGATTGACAGAAAGTTGGTTCTCTGTGAATGAGAAGGAGCCTCTTGCTCACGCCAAAGTAGAGGTTATTGAAGCATCTGATATGAAAGCTTCTGATATGAATGGTTTGTTCTTTTCTTTGTTTGCTGGTACACTGATGTTCACTCACATCATAGTCTGTTTAAAATTATATGTTTAACGAATAGACCTATTCTGTCAGGATTCTCTGACCCATATGTGAAGGGGCAATTAGGCCTTTATCGGTTCAGGACTAAGATACAAAAGAAAACTCTGGCTCCAAAATGGCGTGAGGAATTTAGGATCCCCATTATTACATGGGAGTCACCTAATATACTGGCTATTGAAGTTCGTGACAAGGACCGATTTGTTGACGATGCCCTTGGGTTTGTTTCTGAACTTTTGAATGTATTATGCTTCCTTGTGTGCTAGGTTTATTTTAATCCTTGGACAAAGTACTGTTATATTTATTAATTGATAAGTTGTCACACAACACGAAATGAATGACTTCGTAATTTTAGTTGCTGACCTTGCTGCTACTACAAAATTTTCCATGTTACTTTTTTTTTGAATCTCTAATTATCTTGTCAACCAATTTTAGTATGTTGGTTTCTGGTGTCTGCTTACTTTGAATTTTGTTTATTACCTTTTTGGCCCTTAATATCCTTTTGAACTGTTCTGTAAGTGCTGTTTTAATTGCAGGACTAACTTACCTCTTATTCTATATCCAGTGAATGCTTCATTAACATTGCTGATCTTAGGGATGGCCAGAGACATGACATGTGGTTGCCTCTTGAGAACATTAAAACAGGGAGGCTACATCTTGCAGTAACTGTTATTGAAGACAATGTGAAGGTACCTTTTTACTCTCTCAACTGTGGTTTACACATTACGAAATGAAAGCAAATAGATTCGTAGTTCTAGTTGCGGTATAGGCAATGCTTTCCACAGGTGCTCAAGTGTGCATTCAAGAGTTGACTTGAGCCACTTACATATTCAGGGGGATGATCATCCAGTTGTCCAGGAAAAGGTAGATGTGGAAGCTAAAAGAAATTCCTTTGCCAGTGATGCTAATAAGAGTAGCTTCTCATCTGCATCATCAGAGAAGTCCCATAGGGTGGCAGACAATTTTGAGCCCATTGATGTTGAAGGCCAAAAAGAGACTGGTATATGGGTCCATCACCCAGGAAGCGAAGTTTCACAAACTTGGGAGAGTAGAAAAGGAAAAGGCCGACTCCTTGATAACGAGATTCAAAATGATGCCGGCAGCTATAATTCAGTCATATCTGCAACCCAAAATAATGATGACAGTGGCACAGATAGAAATCCCGGGGAGAAACGGCGAATGAAATCAGTTCGCAAGGGTCTAAATAGGATCTGTTCGGTGTTCCACAGGAATTCCAAAAAGGACTTAAGTTCAGATAGCTTTAAAGAGTCTGTTCGTTCTGCACATATTAATCTTAGGGCAGTTCATGAGAAGGAGATTGGGGTAAAATTTATTGTGGAAGACGACCTTTCTGGACCTCTTTCTAGTAAGCATGGTGAAAAATCTACTCGGAACATAAAGCATTCTACAGGGAAAGATTCTGGAAAGTCTCAAACTGGTTCTTCTGCAGTTACGGAAGGAAATTTTTTAGAAGATTTTTACTCTTCTGATGATGATCCTCTTCCCAAACAAATTGTTCTAAGAGAAACTGCAGTAGATGCTGAAGGCCAAAAGAAGAAGGTTGTATTGAAATCTTTCTGATTGGAAATACATTGTGGCTCAAGCAATGATTAATTTAACTAAAAGGAGCATGCGTCACCTCTGGTTCTTAAGCACTGTTGTAGCACTGTTGCTTGTCGCATTCTCGTCCTTTCTTAGCTCTGTGATTTCAGACTTGCTAATTGTGCAGTTGACAAGGTACTGTCGCAAGGTGTAAGGGATTCCCATTTGTTTTCATAGGTAGCCTTCCCTTTTGTGAGGTTGATTCTGTTCTATTTCACCAATGCTTCTTTTGGTGTACATTCTATCATATCCGGTGAAGAAAAACAGCAGGCATGGAGCCCAAGAAAGAAAAACCATGAAGGTGAAACTGTGGAAAAATTTCAAGATACCGGCTCAGGGTCGTATTGGAGGACTCTTTTTATCACAAAATTCTTTTTGGGTAGAGGGAATTTGGCTTTTTGACGCTCTACAGACCTAGACCTTCATATGCTTGTCCTGTTAATCTTTTAGCATTCCTAGTTTTGTTATGTTGATTTGGAAATGCTATGAAATTATTTGCAACATTGGTTTGTTTTGTTTTTTCTGTAAAGAAGGAAAATCTTGTATGGAAAATTCTTTCATTATTGAACATGCAAAAGTATATAGTTTCATTTTTGAGATGGTGATGAACCAAGAACAATGATGATCTTTTTGTAGTTGCCGGTAGAATTAGACAAAATAAAACAAAGCATACCACAAAACAGGACAGCAAACACATCTCCCAACAATATAGCACTGCTACAAAAGAAGCAGCTCAGAGTGGAAGAGAGAAAAGGGCCACTTAAAATAGGGTTTAAGCAATCTAGTAACATTAGAAAAGAAGCCATTAACAAGTATAATTTACATCCTCTCATCAAGCCAAAGGATATCCTGAAGTCGATCCCCATCAGCTGAAGAGATAATGAAGCAACCATGCAGCCATGTCTTTGCTACTGGAAGCAAGGAAATCTGTAGTTCCAACTCATTTCCCAGAAAGTATTAACATTCATAATTCATCTCTGTGACATTAAAGGACAATAATTCTGAACCTATTTCCCTTAATTTCAATATGTTATGAGATGAAACACTCTTCAGCTTTTTCCATTCTGTAATTTCGACTCTCAAGCAGGACTTGATATCAAAGTGATTTTCAACTTACATGAACTTCAAAATCGTTTGAAGAACCCATAAGCAACGTCACCAGTCATCCACTTTATGTGATTTAATTATCTACAATTTCTTCATAGGAAATACAACAATGGCTGCTCTTCTCTGAAAACATGCTTTTGAGGATCTGCCTCCACATCCCCATCTTAGGAAGAAAGCCTTGTCTTATCATCTGCTTTAAAACCCAATCCACATCCTGCACCAGATTTTCTTTGCACAGCCCATGAATCAACGCCTTGTACGATACAAAACTCGGGCCAACGCCCTTAGGGATCATCCAACTCATAAACTCTTTGGCCTCAACAAACCTCTGTGCATCAAGAAAACAATACAAAACCTCCTGATAAGACCCTGCATTTGGATCACACCCCTTGCCTCTCATTTCCTCCAAAAGCTTAATCCCCTCTTCAAATCTCCCCTGTTTCCTGAGCCCCGCTATCAATATATTAAACGTGATGGTATCCGGATCTATACCCTCATTTTCCATCCTCTTTAACATCCCAAAAGCTTCATCCACCTTCTCATTGACACACAAACCATGCATAAGTGTTGAAAAAGTTAACGCATTTGGTATACACCTTTGCTTAGGAAATTCATCGAGCACCTTAAGTGCAGCATCCAATTTCCCATACTCGCATAGTCCCTTCATGAGTATATTAAGGCAACAAGCATCAATCTCAATACCCAGCTTGGGAGCCTCCAAGTACACCTCATGAACAACATCAAACATCTTGGTCGAAACGAGCAAATGCAGCACAAAGTTGAATGTTTTCACAGAAGGCCAGCAACCATAGTTGGGCATATCATAAAGGGTCTCGATGGCCTTGTTTATAAGACCACCCACATTGCCATAAGCCTTAATAACAGTGCGAAAGAAGTTGTCAGACAAACGGCATTTGCTTTCGGATTTGATCCTGGCCATGACATTGTCAATGGCGTCAAAGAGGCGGGCTTGGGCAAGCTTGTTGACCACCAAAGTGTAAAGAGCTTCATTGGGTTTGTAGTCTTTGCGCTTGGAGTAGTGGTCCAAGGCTGTGCGGACAGAGTTGGGGTCTCTGAGGGACGTGAAGACTTGCAAGACTTCATTTGGGGCTAACCAGTCTTTGTGATGCAGCCTTTTTGGGATATCAGATGAGGAAGATGATGGGAGTGTGGAGAAAGATGGGTTTTTGATGAAGGTGGAATGAGTTAAGCGAAAAAAGATTGGATTTTTAAGTGTTTTTGTAGATCGTGAAATCATGTTCTTTCTAAAATGTTAAGACTAATTACGGTGTGAAATCTTCCAACTTCTTTGGCTTAGGTCTAAAAGTTTTATTGGAGGGCATGACTGTTCAGGTGGGTAAAATACTCATGGGGCTTGTTGGAGAGAGTCATGCTGTTGTGTTGCTTCGGGTTTTTGGTTGTCTGAGGTTATGGTGATGGAGAATGAAGGAATTAAAAACGTGTTGCATTCAAGAAAAGCTTCATGCGGGTTAGCTCACGTGGTGAGGGAAGTTGGGGACATGGGTAAGATTAGGATAGGTCAAAGGAATCGATCCACCTAGGTTGTCATGTGCCATATGTATTGGTATTAATATTGATAAACAAGTTTGCTGTAAAACTAGAAAAAGACTCCCAACTCTTCTGAATCTGTCACCAATAATTTTATTGATTTCAATATTAGATATACAACATTGTCTCAATGGACCCTATAGTATCTTTCATTTCTTAACTAATGAAACTACATCTTTTATGCCAGTGATTGCATGATCTACTGATATCCGCTGCATATGTATAACAATTCCAAAACCTATAAAGATTTGTCAATATAATTTGACTGTACAGAATATATACTAAGAATCATTCAGGGCCAATAAAATCATCTGTTCTTCTTCTTCCCTGCAAGAATTGGTTGGATTTGTAAGTGCCTATTGAAGGCCTCGTTGAACAGGAAACGAGTCTGGAATGCTGATAAAATCGGAAGCCAGGAAAAGACAGCAATAGGTGCAAAGAGAGCAACTCCCATTCCGTAATCGTATGTTTTAGCAAGTACTCTGGTGAATTCCCACAATCCAGTATTCTCTATCAGGGGCCTCACAGCTTGTGCAAACTGAACCAACAAAGTTATCAGTGAAAGAATAAGCAGGAAAAAAATGCAGCCTGAAAGAAAATAGATCTATATTATCATAAACTTACCAATATCAAACCCCACCCTGTTGGGAAAAATGCTAGAGAGCAGACAAGTATGTCCTTCCAGGATAATTTACATACGAAATAGAGAGCAAGTATGACAGAAAGAACACCCAAGAAGAGGAAGGCTTTAAATAGCCTAAACACTAGGTGATATCTAGCACTGAACTGTTGCCTTCCAAGGTTCACTGCCTGCAAAGGATGACGAGTTCATGTGAGAGAAGCCAAGTAGATAAGTTGAGTGATCTCAAAGGAAAATACCTTCCAAAATCCAGACCATATTAACAATAAACCAGATTTTTAAAAGCAAAAACGAAGAGGAAAGAAAAGACAGATATGTTCTCCCTAATAGCATCTTAAATATGGACATAATTTCTAATAGAAGCCAATTGTAAGGTTTACCTTTACTATAAGGAAAACTGCGAGGATCACCATCCATGAAAGCAAATAAACCAGAAAATTCCTGCTGTTTTGGGAGATGTCAAGGTGGTAGACCAGACCATACTGATATAGGAAAAATCGAACGGAAAGGAGAATTTCAAACACCCTAGAAGTCATCCCTGAACGACGAAGATGGGCTTGCTCATCTATCCACCAAGACTGCCAACTTTTATCTTGTTGAACTCCAATGCCACCCTGTTGTCTGATCCACTTGTTCCAATCTTTCCAGTCATCTACTATCTTCTCCCAACTGAATCCAGAGGGATTAAAAAGAAATGGAGCGAACAACCAAGTGATTGACATGAACCAAATTGAATAAGTGATCAATACATATGCCATGTTGCTCTGATAGGACCGCCTAAACAAGTCATAAACAGTCAACAGGAGCAATAATTCGAATCCTTTCACAAAGTGGCTTCTTGAATATAACCTGTAGTTCTCAGTGAAGCTAGCATGAAACACAACGACCTTACGCCCAGTGGGTCTGTATTTAGCACCCCCATGCAGAATTGTTCGGCCATAATAATGAATTTTTGTGCCAAAGGAGAAAGTGAAGAAAACAGAAGCCAGCTGCAATTGCATCAGGACAAAATCTTTAAGTGCATTAAGGAACCCCTTCTCAAGTCCAATTTCCATCACCATTGGTAATCCTGTTAGTAGTCCAAGCTGTATAAATGACTGTGAGGCAAGAGCTGTTTCCAAGGATTGTATGTTCTGCAGTCTAGCTTCAATTATAAGCGCTTTTTCCAAGCCACTAAGGACAAGGTATAACTGTCCGTAGAGGAACACGTAGATTCCAATAATTGACATCTGACAGCAGAATTTCAGATCAATCACACCCCATGTTAGTTGAGTGGCAAGAACTTCAAAATAGAGCATTCAGAATAGAGGAAACAGCAATAAATAGATGTAACAAGACATATGTGATAATAAGACTATAAAGAATATCTACCATAGATGTATTGACTCCAGAAATAGAGATTGACATTGTACATGAAAGAATATATTTTATTAATTTACTCCATAGAATTTGTAGTTTGTTGACCTAAAAATTTTATAAGAAAAACAAAAGAATTTTCATCTTGCAATTTTCAAATGATCATTGTCAGTGACTGATATGACACTATGCCTAAAACCAGAGAAATTTATCCTAATAGCAACATAAATTTGTTTAGGGGTTGAAACAAATTACCAGGCTACTAAAGTAAAACCCAATGGTTGTGAAATAACAAGATAGCATCCGGAAGAAGTCAAACTGACGTCCAAGGTGGTATATATCACGGCTTAGAGTTTGTTCACTGTTTCCATTAGCAACCTTAGCTTCAAACTTCGATATCTGGTTTAGACTTACGTCACGCCCCTTGCCAACTTGCATGTACTCATGATAAGTTATACATCCCCGTCGTAAGGTACAGTTAAATCCTACATCATATCCGATGTAAGCAGTTAGAATAAACATTGAAAGTATAGGAATATGATTTCTAACATGAACAAATCCTACCAGCAAAAACATCCTCGCTCAGGTTAATTGTTTTTGATGCTTTGCTTATGCCACCTCTTGTGATGTGAAATAGCCTGTCAAATACATCCGGATGTCCATAATGGAACCGTACCCTATTTATTAAGAATAAATAATACGAATGAGAATGTATAATTATGAGCACTAAGATCTGTTGGACAACAAAATATTGTCAAAGGACCAGATACAACGAATTACTCTAAAATAGCACTCTGGTGGTTTGTAAACACACAACTAAGTACAACTAGCATGAGTTACCAAGCGAAATTTTTTGTGGGTCCTACATTGGTTAAACTAGGAAAAGTTACGCAAACCAAACTAAATTTCACACAACAGATAGATAAGCAAGTGCACATGTGTTCATACATACAGATGCCCTCAATGTGATTGTAAAATGAACTCAGGAAACAAGGTATTATTACCTGAGTGGATTAGCAAGAAGCCTTTGACCAATGGTGACGAAGCTGGTCTCTTGATAAGACATGAACCATGCAAGAGAAGAAACACTGCAATGTGCGGGAAAATAGAAGAATCAGCTTAAAAGTTAAAAAATCACTGATTTGACTTCTCACGGGTGAATGCTAGAATAACTTGCTAGTAAAACATCTGCAGGGAGTACATCTCGAAGCACAATACCTATCTTTTAATCTTTTTCAAAGCATAATACTTCCCAATGTAGCTTATGTAACTGAACAAATGCCAAATCAGATTTCCTATCATAAGGCATGCACTCATTGAGTCACATCTGACATAATGTGCTAATCAGAGTTTATAGGATTAGAGGACCTAACCTTCCTGTAAATACGTGTTCCCTCAAACCAAGTAGTGCAGGAGGTCTCCGTCCTTGGTTCTGAAGAAATTCTTGCAGAAGATTTCTCATTTTGAGTGCTTCTTCCAAATAACTATCCTATAAATCCAGATACTGTAAGAGAAACAAATATGAAAGTGACTAATCTTTAGATACTGGACAAGTAGCCTACTTGATTCATATCAATGGTTTGGAGAGCTTCACCACGAGTGAAGATTATTCCATAATTCTGGTTTTCGGGCTTCCCTTCTCCAATAGTTGGTGGACCAGGAAGCTTTATGCGATATATTTCCTATGAATAACAGCAACGCAGATGACGTACTTTATTGGTTGAATAAAAAATTACAAGAAATGATGGCAGCTGCATTGAGCATTTGATATAATAAACACAACTCTAACATTTATTTCCATTAATAGAAATGCAAATCCAATTATAAACAATATAAAATTGTGTGTTTAGACAAAGAGGTTCCAAACTACTCTTCTTTTGATAGGATATTGTAATGAATTTCCTTGATGCATATGTTGAAAAAAAGCAATTGGAAACGATTATAAACAATATAGAAATTTCCTGTTTGGCAAAGCAGGTTTGTATAGTAACTTCTGTATCTTTGAATTCTAACTCCTTCCTAGCCCAAAAAATGGACTATCTAGTCCCAAGTGTTCAATAATTTCTATTCACTGGCACATTAAACTCATCCGATTACTTTGTTAGTTTGTCAAAGGAAGTTATTAATAGACATTATAGAACAGTACTGCACATTGCTCTATGAAAAATAGATACGCAAGCTAGCTACATAAATTAATGGTACCACATTTCTAACACTTTCCAATTATGTATCATAAGTTAGTCCTTACCTGATCAAAACCATTGACAGCTTTAACCAATACAGAAGAATAAACTTTGCGAGGCCTGTGCCTGTTTTCCACCATCTCTTCTTTCTCCTCAACGTAAGCAACACGCAGAGATGGGTATCTTCAAGCAATAAATTCTAGAGTCATATGACTTCTAAATTATATTTTAAAAGTTGTGTACTTCTGCAATAATT
The DNA here is from genome assembly GCF_000346465.2 of Prunus persica. Classification (NCBI taxonomy): domain Eukaryota; kingdom Viridiplantae; phylum Streptophyta; class Magnoliopsida; order Rosales; family Rosaceae; genus Prunus; species Prunus persica. Next base: position 8,701,590 of record NC_034012.1, on the reverse strand, counting down.
CTTTTCTTTCCTGGTAGAAGAATACCTTATCATCAAGTCAATAATGTCTTGTGCATGTGGATCTCCAGAAGCTTTTTGTGATCCAAACAATTGACAAGAAAGTACATATGTAAATTTCATGTCTGCTATTGCATCTAGCTGGGCAGATAACACACGATTTCTACTTTCAACAGCATCATAACCTTCAAGAATATCTGGATCAACAGAATAAGCCACATGGCATATAAATGCTACTCAAAACTTCTAACTAAAAACTTCATCAATGTCATTTGGCATCAGAATGGACAATAATTAAAGAAAATATATGGCATAGAATTTCGAAGTGGTATAGTAAACATCAAATGAGAATACCCATTTTCCAGATTCAAGAATACAAACCTTCATCTTCAGCCACATCAAGGAATGCTTGTAATTTTAAGGCTTCTCTATAGTACATCATTCCTCTAACTGTTACAACCATATACACGAAACTGGAGGTTATTAAAATGACCAACTGATCTACTGGGTTTAGATTAATAACAAATCTTATGAAGCACCTGTTCTGCTTAGCGTTTGGCCCCGGTAAGAAGCCCAATTTCTAAGATCTTCCTCCTTGCCTTTATCTTTCAATCCATCCAAGTTTTCACAACCCATGCGCTCCAAAAAGTTTTTCCACTCATCTAAGAAATATGAGAGTCAATTGCTATGAGATAAGCCAAACAGTTAGACCACAATGTAACTAAAACATTCACTAAAGTAGTAACCTGGAAATATTTTTTGCATGTAAAAGATGATGGAGACCTCTCGTTGGCTTGAATGAAGCTCCTTCATTGAAAAATTAATATCCTCCATGTAGTGTGGTGTCATAACACTATATCAACAAAAAGTTAATCAGATACAAATGATGGGATTGCTTAGAAGATTCTAAAAGTTTGTATGATTTCCATTCACCTCCAATTGTTTGTTAATGTTAATGTCACCATCACAATGTTCCTACGATCAGTAGCTATCATAATATCATAAACTAATGAGGAATATAATATGATGATGGAGTTATTTAAATCTTATCATATAAAACATAATATTTATTTTTCTCCTGATGAATAATATCATAATAGATTCATTCAACTAAAACAAATGAGGAGGACAAAACAAGTTATATAGCTTGAAGTAAAGGTACGTAAAGAGGAGAAGCCACCCCTATCAATCAAAGACTCACTAATTTAATCCCTTTAACTCTATGAACTTCTAAGGCAATTCGGAAACTGTCTATTGACTTCAATGACCAAAAAATTTAACAGATGAACTAAACACATGGCTGAACGAAAGCAAAAATGAATAGAAATTCCATCGAGAGAAGAAGCAAGACCAGAATGGCAGCATATTGCACAATTTGGGTGCACTGGGCATATTCATAAAGAGAGAAGTGGCAAAAAATGATATGCGTCTCCGAGCCTCTAAGTTCGTTGGAATGTCCATTGCTGTATCTTTGACAGTAAGCAATAGATGAAAACGCTTGATCTGCAATTGAAACAGTTTAGTTATTATAGGTCCAGTGCTTACATGCAAATCCAGGTGTGTGTTTCATATTGGTTATATGTAGATTTATACGATATACTTACATGCTTATGTGTAGCAATATTAAGCTCAGACATGTTTGCAAGTTAAATATGGGAATCATGTTGATTATTGAACCTTAAAACTGATGGAGTGTTGGAATAAATAAATCGTTCACATTCTAATAGCTAAAACTTTTGTGGACCTGGTAAACTAACGAAACTTAACAGAGAGAATGGTAGGAAAACATCAATAAAAGTGAAAAGAGGGTAATGAATATCACCTGCTCATTCAAAGCAGCACTGTCTGGCAAAGGGAAATGGATGGAACTCTTGCTATCAGCAGACCCAAAAAGTTCTGGTTCAATGCGTCTATTAAAATCAACAAAGTCCATGTCGATCTGTTGGAATGAGTATAGCAACTCCAATATCCTGCTTGAATACATGAATAGTTGTGATGTGCACCAAATGAATTTATCTATTCCAGGAATAAAGTTTGAATACACCAAACCTGAAGCCACTAGTCATCATATCATTGGTTACAAGCTCAAATATATCTTGGAGAATTTTGATAACTTTACCATGATGGTCTTCATTTCCCTCAACCTTACAACATTTCATACAAAAGATCAGGATGGCTTAAAGTACTGATTTTTATAAAGTATGTGATCAACAATAACACAATGACTTTGCAGGAAGTGGAATAGTCACCAGAAGTTCCATTAACTCAATACATTTGGCTAGAAGAAGTGGAAGTTCAATCATCCTAAAATCCTGAAGAAGAGTTGATCTTGCAATGCTTTCTTCAATTTCAGTAAACATGGCAGATACAATCCTGATTCCAGAAAAAGAAAAAGAAAATATTCAATTTACAACAATGATATACATTAGAAGTGGGATCAGAATGCTCATGACTCTCCATTACAATTTCCTACCGATGGTTAAAGGACAAAACACACACTGCATACGGGCACACCCAAGCACACACACATACATATATTTGTGATATGTCCCTACCTTTTTTCAAGATCACCAACAACGAGGATTTCAAGGATGTACTTCAATGATTCGTAGCACTCCTTCACAGCACAGTACATGTACTCATCTTTTTTAATTTTTCTGACAAGAATCTCATCCTTCCCCACGAAATCCTTTGCAATACTCAATGCTGTTGAAAACTAGCATGCAGAGGAAACATGTTTGGACATGAACCAAAAAGAAAACAAACTGAAAATATGAAAGATTTTGAATATAGAAGATACCTTATTTGCAAGAAGGAAAACAGGCCAACGGACTATGCCAGAAAATAATTCTGATGACATAGGCATTGTCATCAAATCCAACTCCCTATTTTAGAAAATAATCTTGTAAGGTATTTCTTAAAGCTTTGCTGAAAAACACATCAGTACCAATTTAGATCACCTGTTGTTTATCAAGTCCTCCGTTCGGAAATTATTGATAATTTGGTTCCACACTAATACAAACTTGGCAACACCATTTTTTTCAGTCTTTGACACCTGAGAAAATATGAGATTTAGCAAGCGATTCTTCATGGAATTTGATTTAATGAAACAATTAAAGCCTCATACCTTTATGAATTTATTGTGAAAGAAGCCTGTTTTTCTCTTTTGACCATTTCTTGATGAGGGTGGGATAAGGGAAATATTGAATGCAGAAGGCAAACTGTGAAACCGACTTCTCAACATTCCTAAAGTCCGAATCTAAAGTACAGAAGAGGAGTAAGACAGGTACCAAAATGCCTTTCAGGGAAAAAAAAGAAGCACAACTTACCTCACCAAGGTGATGCAATATGCCATAGACTCCACCAAAGAGTGTGCAGAAAACAGAATACCATATCTGAGTGTCCATAAAATACACCTAATAGATAGAAAATAGAAAAATTGCACATGAGTGTCTGGTATCAAGTTCAACAAGTATACAAATAAAAGTAAAACTTCTCCTACAGTATGTTACAATAAAAATTAAAATTCCATTATGTTCATCTTTACTTTCTTATTGAACGATATTTTTAATCTCAGCTTGATTTCATTTCTAAGCATGGATTTATGATGTTAGCGACCAACCTATTAAAATTTACTTCTATCCATCTGAAAAAACAGAATGTTGAACATCAAAAAGAACTACTTTAAATACTTTACAGAAAACTTACAACTATTATTGGAGCCCATACAGCAACAATTGCACCAGCATTACTCTGAACTGCAAGAGAACAATTTTTTTATATAAATATAATGGAAAATTTTCAACTCCCTGTATTGATGATGTACAAAAAGATGGTAAATACCTTTTGGAAAAAGCTCATGCCACTCATACTTTTTCACACCAATTTTCATGATCTGTTTTGTCGGTTCTATGAGTGGTTTTATCTGCAATTTTCCATAGGCCATGGTAAACAATAAACATTAAGAAAATTATTTAAAAACATATTTCACATTCAAAGTTGTGTGAACATTATTTCTTCTACAACCCTTCTATTTTCATCATCAAGCAAACTCTAGAATCCAGTGAAGTTAGTACCCACCTCAAAGTAGTAGCTGAAAGAAAATTTGCTCAGTAGTACAAGTACCCAAAACAATGTATACCTATGTAGTAAGAAATAAATTACATTAGGGCACAATAAATAAAGGAACAAGGTACCTGATAAGAATTTATAATAGGGTTTGGTATACATACTTCAACACTGAAAGTTGGCTTTCTTGCATCCCACGCCCAATATATAATCCAGGCTACGTGATCAGGAAAAAAAAAAAAATCAATATATCCACAATGTCCAAAACCAAAAGTGAATTTGTCAGGTACATGAGATAAACCATATCTAGTCAACCCAAAATTAGGCATATATAGCAACAGTTCTTCGTTGATCATGAGCACGGTATTTACCCCCAAAACAAATCTTTTAGAATACATTTATGGCATATAATTTTGACTATGCCACTCTTTGAAGCTTGCAACTTTCATATGTTCAAGAAAAAAATAAGTCAACTCGGATTGTTGTCTTTAATGTCATCAGTTCATAACCAGTAGTGTTATTAACTTATTACAGAGAACTGAAAAAAAAAAAAAAAAGAAAAAAAAAAAAGCCAGTATGACTGAGAAAGATTCTATGGTAGAAGTATTCATTGCAAGATCAGATTCAAAATCATCAAAACTTTCTTCAAAGACTGATCCAGAAGTAAAATCAAGTGGAAAACTACATGATAAACCTACCTGTGTCCACCAAGACAAAATGGTGCATATCCGGTGATTTGAGATCTCGATGTATTTGCGAATAGAAGGAACCAAAAATAACACCATCTCAACTGCATTAGTTGTCAAATAAATTGCAACTGCAACCATATAGGAAGAGAAACACCACTCTTGAAGCCAGCTTTCATATCGTGTGGGATAACAGGTATATTTTCTTCTAGAATTAGCATAATATACAGGAAGAATTATAGTCCATATTACTGCAACAACCAGCTTCATAACATGTTTTAATTTTTCAGAGAACTCCATCGTTTGTCTGGCTTTCCATGTAAAGCCAATGTCGAGTATTGCTGCAATCCCAACCCTCTATTAGGTTTCCATTATGCATTTATAAAAGAACTTAAAAACAGTAATATTCAGTTAATAAATACCCTAACAAATCATAACAAGACTATGTCAAAAACATGATACGGCTCTAGTGATTCTACTTTAAGATATTTGTTCAATACTGTGACAGTAACAAGATAAAATCATACCTCGTATGAGTTTAAGAAATGCAGATGTAATGAATACGCTCATGACGTCCTCAAGTATAACCTTGTCAAACAGTTGAAGTGGAGATTCCAATTCATGGCATGCCATAATGATCAATGCCTACAAAGCAAAAGAAATTAATAAGCAACACAGGAAATCATTGTAAGAAGGAAGCAGTTGGTAAAGAATTCATTCTAAATTTTAAGTGCACCTGAAGTGAAAGAATAAAAAAGCTCCACATTCTGTCAAAGCTTCTGAAAATTTGCCAAAACGAACGGACTTCTACAAAATTTGTTTTCCCTAACCATTTTGGTTCACGATCTTCTTCTTTAGTTGCCTGGTATAAAAGAAAAACATGAGAGAAACATGAAAAATAATCAAAATATGGATTTGTTAACTCATAGGATTGTAAACTTTAAAAATCAGTCTACAATTTCGCAATGCTAGGAAAACAGAAAAGTGAAGACAGAACCCAAGAAAATTGCCTACTTGCTTGTCCATTTCTGGCACTCAATAGTACACAAGCCAAGTGCAAAAATAGATTGTTTGCCCTTATTTTTCCATGCACCAACATTCCATTAAATTGTATCCACCAAAGAACAACAATTTCAAAGTAGTCAGAGTAGCATATATAGTCCAAGAAGCAACATTAATGTTAACTCCCATGTGTGAATGGTCCATTTACAAATATGAGTAGAAAATTTGATGAAATTCAGTACAAAACAAATAGCCTCTGTTGTCATACTATAGTTATAATATTATATAAGACAACATTCTAAGTCAAATTAGCGCATCATATGAGAGAGATAATCAGTTTATGTAATATCCATTCTCTTCAACAACTAGAAACACTAGACTTCGAAATTCGGTTTGAAACCGTTAGGGAATGGACCAAAAATGCACATCAAGCTAAAACATTAATATCTCCCATCACATGCAGCCCCATCCTGCACACGGAAAGGCAGGCGGAGACACATATAGGCAGCCTCATCTTGACCTTGCAAATTAACAAATAAGTGGGGAATGGGAATGAAGTTTAAACATAGGACCTCCTCTTAGGACTAGAGCTTGATACTATACTAAACAACCGCTGGACCCATAAACTTAAGCTATTAGAGTGAGCAAACAATGTAAATCAGGCTAACAAGTGTTACCTAAAAGCTACTCGTGTCTGATTGGATCTTACTATGAAATAACAAAGCACTCTAAAGTAGATTTTGAATTTGTGTACAAAAAGAAAAAGACCAGGTTTATAGATACCTATGCAAGACCTCTTAGAGGAAAACATGGTCCATAGTTTCTTCAACTAGAAAGAAACATTGGGTAGCTATACACATGAATACTTCTTAGCAAATTCATTTGATGTCCATGCAATTCATTATTCATTAAATGCAATCGTGGAACAAAAGTGCTATTTCAGTAATATGATTGCAAACTGATATATACCCCCACTTCATCTTCCTCCCCATCTTCCTTCCTTCTTTCTTCTACAGAACCAGTGGATGCTGAAGCCTTCTTAGCCTTGGGTTTCTTTGAAGACGGTATGCAGAAAAAATCATGGTCTAGACGCATGGGCCAACCTATTTGGAAACAATCAGGAGACCTGCAAAAAGATAGTTGATTTACAGCCTCATGATCCTAACTCATTGGAAGCCAAACTTAGATCACATGCAGCAATGTATACACACACACGCACACACACACATAGATAGACAGATAGATAGACCAAGTTGAATTCTGACCAAAAATACTCATTCAGATCATCATAGTTTCTCCATGTGGAATGGTCAGCTGTCCCACTTTTGCTTTTTTTGGCTTCCTTCAATTTCATTAATAAGTAACAGATTAGCTACAAAACTGGCTCAACTGAAACCATAGGGTGCATTCACACAGTACCTTTTTTATAACCGTGTATATAGGGGTAACCACATTGTTAAGGAAAGACTCAGACTGGCCTCCATATGCTGGCATGACTTTCTCCCATGATGTCAAGCTAACAGCGCCAGTTAGCATACCATGTAATTCATATGCCATCTTCAAGAAAACAAGAAAATAAGTAGTATTAATAATAAAAATCATGCATACACTACAGAAAATAACTCATAATGTGAAATATATGTTAAGATGTTTTTGAATGGGCTATATGAACATGAAGTCTAAATCAGTCTTATGGAGCTACTAAATAATAGCAAGAGACCGTAAACTTACATGGTGAAATATATAACACAGACACTCTGGCATGAATCGCAAATTTGCAGCCTCCCCCCATATAAGAAGGTAAAGCCCTAGATACAAAAGTTTATACTGTTGGGCTTCTTGTTTCACATAAGGCAACCTGCAAATGTAAATAATGGAATTATAGTAAGGGGTTAATCAACATAGTTTAGGTAACTAGAATTGGTGAAATAGAAGCTGTCACAAATGAAAAACAGACAAAAATGCAATTATAGTAACATACAATCAGACGAAGAATGGAAGAGTAAAAGCAGAAGATTTAAGTTAGAAATGAATCAGATAGCAGACATTGGGTCAGAATAGTAATCATCAGTAGAAAGAGAAAAAAGAGAAAGAATATTTCATTGGTTGGTTGATGATAAGTGGAAACTAGATCATTTAATCTTACCAGATGTTGCTTTTCCTACCCAAAAATTTGCACCAGTTTGTATAATTTTTAAAAAATTTCCGTAATAACTCATCCACTGAACCATCTCCTAACTGGCATCATAAGAATAAGAAATATTAGTACAAAAGTGAAAAGGAAGATAGTATAAAACCAAAACGTATAAACTCCAGCAACATAAAAACCTTTAAGACTGATGTCTGCTTATGGGTTTTCCGTATGTGAATGTTAGCAAGGAGTAGAAGTAGATGTTCCCTCTGATTGGCCACATTTCCCTCCTGACATAAGACATCATATGAATCAAATTCTGAAAGTAAGAAACACAGATCGCAGCAGTACATGTCTAATTGGCCAACTGCTAGTACAGATGTTATGTCACACCATACAACTTATTGTAGGAGGGGAAGTAAATTAAACTAAAATTTTGGAATAGATTACCTGAAATCCAAAGCAGTACTGAAGAAAATCAAACAAATCAATAAAGTCCCCATGTTTTTGAAAATCATTGGCCGAAGGTATACCACGAATATTGCGAATAGCTGCTACTGCAGCTTTAATCTGTATCATTTCATTAGATTATTAGCATTTTCATCCTATTTTACAATTCCGCAGGCTTTCTGCACTATCATGTACTGATATGACCACTTGGATCATTACATATAAGTATAAATTACAAAGAAACAAGAACGCTTTAACAGCATCAGACCTCAGGTAGTTGCATGATTGCTTGCTGACTATCTCCAGGGTCAAGTGGTAGAATATTATATGGCACAAAGAGATCATTAGATTTTGTCTGGACGCCACCTCTATTAGCAAGCGCCTGTGGGACATATAACCAATAAATATGATAAATAAGAAAAAAAAAAACATTTTGGGATTAAAAAAAAAGAAAAAAAAAAGAGACAAAAGCACTGATTTTGTCATCATAAAAGATGTGGGAAAATTAAGAATGCTTAAAATTTTAAACAGAAATGAGAAAATACCTGAGGACCGGTTGTATTTGAAACTGTCTTTAGAACTTCAAACAATACAGAACCAATTCTACGTGCATCTATCAACTTCTCCCTGTGACTATTCAGATCAATTGCCTCAAATTAGTTGTGCTTAGCAGACAAATCTATTAAATACTTTAATGCATTAGAAACCAAATGCATATCCCGATATATATACATGTGTGTGTGTATGTGTGTGTGTGTGTGTGTGTGTGTGTGTGTGTGTGTGTGTGTGTGTGTGTACATATGGATGTATTTACCTATTTTCTAAATGAAATGCTCCATCATGTTTAATGATGTACTCTTTGTAAGCATGATAAACACGCCTCAGTTCACGTATATCACTCATTTCCTTTCGTTTCGTTATTGTAGTTTCTTCATCCTATAACCCATTGAAAAAGAGAGAACATTTCAAGAATGGTAAGAAATCATTATTCCACACCTTAAGAAATCAACTTTTTGCTTCCACAAATACTGCTAGGATAAAAAAACAGTTAACAGACATGGGAAAAATAAGGTACACATCAGACTAACACAGATATATGAGAGAAAGGAATTATCAAAATTGGAAAACATAAACTACAGGTAATGATGATATTGAGAGAGAACTTAATCATAGAATCCATGGAAACATACAAAAAAAAGATTGAATATTTAATGAAGAAAAAATTTATTTAAATAGGTTTCTAAATATATTGCACATCATAGTGATTTCAAATCAGCTGGTAATCACAGGTTTTGAGCCATGAATAAAAACTTCATAGTACCTATTGTAGCACACGAACAACATTATTGTATGTTAACTTTTATACATTGTTGAAACAAGTTCCAATCAACTTTTCAGACAATCAGTTAATAGACATGTGCACCGTATCTGTTTAATGTTGTCTAGCCTCTAAGGCTCTGACTGCTAATTTGAGTCTTTAACTTAATCCTACTACATACATGCAAGTTATGCAATTACCCTGTTAGCAACTGCATATTTTTGTATAGTATACTACAACGTGTGAAACCACCTGTTCAAGTCGCTGGAGAAGGGAAGTTTTGAATTGTCGAACACCCCGGCCACTCGAATTGCGGTCCATATTATGTGCTATTTCAAAGGCATGAAAGCGGCCTGCTCAATAAGATTCACTTAGACAATGTTAATGGCTCATGCATTCATTTGAACTCACAATGAATCACATTTGTATAGCATTGGGTTCTGCAATCTTTGGGAAAAGATGTGTTTGAATTGGAAATTAAAGGAAAAGAAAAGGGAAAGAAGTTTCATTTCAAAATGAGTGCAAACCCTTATTACTACTCGAAATTTAAATCAACAAGATCATTTCCTTCAACCATTTTTCCTATCATCTCTGGAAATTCCAACTTCCTAAGAAACTGTTGATTTAACCCTGTAAATTGAGATGAATGGCTATACCTTCTTTGACTGTTCAGGATGGTAAGGTAATTAAATAAACTGAATTTCTGCAACCAAAGTAGAAATCTTTAACACCCAAAAGAACAAAAGTACTACTCAACGTTCTGTTACAAAAACTTTTGGCCCAGCTTCACATTTTGGTGGTTAGAATCAAAATTTCCCTTTTGGAAAACAAAGAATCAAAACTTTCACGAATTTAATTTGTATCATTTCTCTAAGTGGCAAAATAGAAGATTAGTTCAAAGAAAACTTTCATCTCTGGACATGGAGCTGGAAAATTGCAATCAACATCTCCATTGTGCATATCAGCCAAAATATGAGCACTCAATGGACTTATCTAACATGAAACCTTCATCCTATAGTTGACAATTAAAGCCATTTGACTGACTAGCTAGTTAAGACTAGAAACCTCCAACTTTATCAGAAACAAGCTCACCCCTTTAAAATCCACACCTTGTAAAACAAACCCAATTCAACAAAAACTCAACTTTAACAACTTACACAGGTAAGCAATACGAGGCTCGTCGCTTTCGATCAAATTTGCAACACGAAGAAACCTCTGGATTTCAGAAGCCAAACAGGCAGGCAATCTTTCGCTCTCAAATGGCTCAGGAACATGATTGTGTTCACTTCCAGTGCCCATGGTAATGGACCTTGTGATGGGGCTTTTCGGCTCTGGTGTGTCATCTTCATAGATAGGCTCTGCAACCACAATCTCAGACATTGTTCTGAGCTCAAAAGGAATGATGGGATTGTGAACAAGGGAGAATATGACATGGGTTCAGAGTATATATGTGGGATCTTCTTCGCCATGAGTTGCTTAATGTGGTCAGCTTTGGTTATGGGTATGCTTTTTTGCTTTCTAAAGTGTCGACTGCAAAGAGGATTTGTGATCTTTTTGCTTTTGCTTTTGAAGCTGTGATTTGCTTTCCCCCTGTTTTGAGAGAGAAGAAAGTGACAAAGTGAGAAGGCAGAGAGGGAGTTTTATGAATTTCGTTTGAAACTATGTTCTTTTTCTCTTCTTTTGTTAAAATGATTGTGAACTCTTGATTACACGTGTTTTCCTTTTTCGCGCGAGTAAATGAATCCAAAGGTTTTTATTATTAATTATTTTTCAAATTAATATTCTTAATACTATTGCAAATTAATATTCTTATTAACGAATGACTAATGAAAAAAATTGTGCGGGACTGATTTTGCTACACATGTTGTAGAACATCCGATTAAAAGATTACATTTGTTTAAATTTGATAATTAGTTTTTATATCTAAAAAACATGTTATCTTTTAATTATACTGCTTTACCATTTTATATTGTCATTTTTGTTGTTGTTGCCAAAGTTAGAAAAAGGAGAATGAAAACTCACATATACGGATACTATAGAAACTTGAACTCAAGACCCCTTGGATACACCAAAGATTTAAGCCAATCCAACTACTAATATCTCATTGGTACTCTACATTTTCACTTGACATGAATAATCTTATACGTAATGAGTTATTTTTTCTCGCACACAAATCACAATTTGACATGCACACTAGAACCACCCACTGAAAAAAGAAAGACACATTTCCATTTCGTTATCCCATTGTATGATGGTGAATGTGTGATTATTATTAATTTTTACATCAATTATTATAGTTTAATCAAACATAACAATCAGGGACGGATCCAGGATTTCAAAATGACGTGGGATAAATTTACCTTACATACAAATCCATTGAAAACTCAACGGTACGAGTAAATTTCATTGATAACAAAAAAATACACGAGAGACATAATGAGTATTACCCCTCAAATAACACTTATATAAATTGCGCTATTCAAGTCTTCACAACATTAGAATCACTAATTATTGATTCATTATCTATATTATCAGCAAATTCTCTTTCAATATGAAGTAGCATACAATTAGCAAGAAACTTATCACCTATCTTATTCCAAAGTCGATTTTTAATAAGTCTCATACATGAAAATGCTCATTCTGCTGTTGTTGTAGACACAAGAAGAATTAGCACCGAATGAATCAATCTATCAATCAAGTAGTATGTTTATGCTAATTTTGTTCTTTTTATTTATTTGTTAGTCTGTCTAGTCCTAATAGGATTAGTTAATAATATTTTATTTAAGTGGTTAGCCTAGTCCTAATGAGATTAATTAATAATATTTTATTTAAATGACCTAGGCTAGAATATTAATTTAGTCTATAAAAAAACAAGCTGCCAAAACTTTAGCCCAGGTTAGCATGTTAGTAGGTACGTGCCTGATAACAACTGCGACATTACATTTAGGTGAACTATATTATTATTGTCTCAACGTTGGTTCTCTAGCGTTACTCAATAAGCAATCGCACCTCAAGGCCACTAGTAGAAGGTGTTAAAGAATACATAGAGTCCAACATCAGAAACTTAAATAATTAAAAAGTCTAATATAATAAATGGTTCCACTCCTAATAATACCGATGTCTTTTGTATAAAATCTCAAACCTGCTAAATAGGTAGTTAAGTTAGAGATAATATCAATATTGCTAGTAGTGGGCCAAATATCTGTACCTTGAGATCTTAACATAAGGTAATATAAAAATCGTATTTACGGGTATATTCCATCCCAATCAAAATCAAGTTGCAAATAATTAGTCTGTTCACTTTAAAGCATCCTTCAAAAGCAGTACATAAATTTTATTTTAAAACTAAAAGGCAGTCGAGCTTGATGCATAATTGTGAGTGCTGCAACTTTCCTTTACGTCCCAAATAATTGCTGGAAGTCATCAGTTCACATAACATTGTTTTTATCTCTAGTATTATTAGTTGTCTTCCAACACAGCCGACGAGAAGGCTAAGCAAACCCAAAACAAGACAAAGAGACAACCTATTCCCATAAAGCTCCCTAAATAAAGCTATAGGGCTAATAAGGAAGGCAAAGGCATGAAGTAATGTTATGAAAACAATGGCTATAATTTGATGGTCGAAAGGCAAAACCTTTAAAGAGGGCAAAGCTTCTACAATCACTTTTTCATTGGACTAAAAAACCAAATGGTTGATGGCCTATATGGCCATGTTCACGGTTGGTAGGCATTTGTTATTCTACCCTTGATTGGACACCATATGATATGTACGTCCAACTTTAGCAACTTACGATCCATTCTTTAGTTATATTTTCCATCTTGATACTGTATTTATATACAAAACAATACGATCTTTTAGATATGTGGGGTTGAAAATGAGGCTTTTGGTTGGTTCGTGGAAAGGGGGACCTAGAAATGGAAATCATTTTTGTTTTATTTTTTATATTAGATAACTTCAAGCTTTAGAAAGATTTCATGACTTATGGGAAAAGGAGAGAAATAATGAAATCATTCGTCTTCAATTTAACTTAACATAATCTTGTGCTATTGAGATGAATTAAGCCGATGCATAATTTTATGTATGGTGAATGTTTAAATCTCTTTTATTAGAAAAAAAAAAAATGTTAAAATTTCTTGAACTGTAATGTAAAGCATTGCAGTTAGTGATGTTAGGAAGCAATATGGTCCACCATATGTGTATCTATATTATCTAGATCTTAGATGAGATCAGTAGGAAGAGATAGTTGGCCGAGGAAACTGATGGGTGGCACAGAAAGAAGGAAATAGTCCCAAAATCAGACGTTGCTGGATCAGTGGTTTGGCATCAGCAAAGAAGAAAAATTCAGAATTTTTGTAAAATGAAAACAAAATGATTATCAAATAAACCCTTAATAATTCAAGTGTAACAAATTATTTATCGATCTATCTGAATAATCTAAATAAGATCAAGATTTTTATTTAAGGAATTTTTGTAATCAAGATTTTTTACTTCGAATTTTAAGGAATTCATATCATAGAATTTATAAGATTTAAAAGAACCACATGAATTTAACTAGCGCCCCGAATAGTACAACCAAGACAAGTGTGTACTGCAAATAATATTCCACCCCGAGACCTATAGGCCCCAACTTTTCTACTACCCCAAGACTCCAAAGTGCATTCATATTGAAAACAAGATGAAGAATGCTTATATTAGAAAAAGCTGAAGTTATAATCCTCCAATGGTGCCCTGCAACGGCAGTTTCATAACTCAAGCCCACATGCGAATACCCAATGTTTTTCTTCTGTATGTAGAACCAAATTGCACTGCATATTCCTATAAAACAAATAGTGGCTGGTTTTCCCAAGACCTCAAAAACCAATGGCCTACCGATCTATACCAAACCTTATACTATACTTCCTAAGGATGCTTCAAGCTCAATCATACAATCTCAATAGGACAACTTCCAGCCACTTTTGCACTACCAAACATGACAAGTAAGTTGTACCATTAAGTGCCTAATGTCAGCTCGTTCTCTTCATAATCTTCTTTCTAATAATTTGGTAACCAATACGCACGCTCAGGTGAATATAGTACTTGGAAATTAAGAAAAGAAATTGCATAAAACCCTCTAAATAATATTAATTGTTCAACTATAAACTTTTCTAACAAAAAAAATTGTCAACAATTTGCACAAAATATTATTCCAAATAAGGAGGAATTACAAAAAAGGAATTAATTTTGCTCAACGTCCAGGTAATCCTCTAAAAACCTAATAAGTTGATCATCAGTACTTGTGCCAAGATGCTCCTGCTGATCGTACTGTGCAAGCAAAGTTGGATTAACCATGTCATCTTCACCCTCCACATCGTTCGTAAGGTCCAAAACCCTAAGTTGATCATAAGTACTTGGGCCAATATGGTGCTGCTGATCATCATGAACATGTTGGGCTTGGATTTCTCCACGGGGAGGCACGTCTTCATGATCTTGTAGTTCTTCTAACTTTCTTTTGCCCGATGTTTCTTTCTTTCTAACAAGACAAAGAACAATTGTCTCTTTGTTCCGCACTCGTAGTAGAGATTCATCAAGTTGGAACTCATGCATGATCCATCGGTCATCATGGGGCGAGCCAGGGTTCATGTACCGAAATCGTTTTCTGATGCCAATATCACTCCCACAAGCACGTATTTTCTTGCCGGAGTCTTCTCCTTTCCAAACTCCGGTACCGGCAGCGCCAACTGTTCTGCAAAACCGCGTGCCATTTGGAGTCTTCTTCTTGAGTGTGGTGAAGACGTAGATGTCTTCTTGATCATCTGGTGATGAGTGGTGGAAATCTCTCCATATTTCCCATGGTTCTTTTGTACCGTAGAGATCGCAGTCAGGAACAATGCCTATGGGATAGTCCTCTCCGTTGAGTCTGGGGAGAAGGTAGTGAAGAAATAGTTCTTCTTCTGAAGGCCTGAACTTGTAGCCCACTGGAACTTGATAATAGCCACCCATGCTTGTTGTAGAGTGATGATAGAGAAAGTAATGATTGTGAAAATGGTGATCAAGTGTTGGTGTGTATTTATAGTGGTCATTAGGGTTGAATTTCTTGCAACCCAAGCCCATCAGTATCCGAATTATTTGGGTAATGATTTTATGAACCAATCATGGCTTGACATGTAACATGGATTGAGATAATTAAGCGCAGGTGTCTTTTGTTGCAGATAATTAAGCCCAACGAGAATAAATAGCTACCGCCATATAATATATTTTTCTCGAAATATGGAAACTATTTCCACCAAAAATAAAATATAAGTTATATACATGGTTAATTTTGGTAATATTTTTTTTGTTGTTGTTGGAATTTTGATAAATATTTAGAACTCACAGTTGAGAGTTGCAGAACTTTTATTTATGGAAGGAAAACAAGGGCTTCTTTGTTAGAACTTCTATTTTATCTTTATCCACAGAAAATAATTTTTTTGTTTTTGTTTTTTAATTATTTGCATTTTAATGTCTTAGATAAAGATAAAATTTTGGTTAGATGAAGATAAAATTTTAGATTGTTAGAAAATTCAGCCATAACGACGAACCAAGTCAACCTAGAATCCTAATTCAATTGGGAATTGTTATCAAAATCAAGCAGGAACAAAGATTACTACTTTGTAATGTTTTTAATGGAGAAAGATATTTTATTTTTCGGTGTGTTTTTACTCTAAATTAATAAAACATAAAATAATATTATTGTAACCTATATTGCAGACATTTTTCATGAGTTGTTCAGATTTTGATGGCTGAAATGATCATGTGTACAAAAACGAGAGATTTTTTTGTCTATTTTTCGGGAGTTGTTCAAATTTTCTTTAATTTTACCGAGAACTTATCCAAATTTATTTTAATTTTTTCAACTTGAAAGGAATTACAACCCTATAGTATATCGAAAGATATTAGTTGGTGGGAAAAACCAACATATATATGTTGATCTAGTTATATGTAAGGAAAGAAAAGAAGTTGCATTCATTTGTGAGGGAATGGTGGTTATAGCGTTTAGAAAGGGGTACAATTTAGCCCATTTTTTGGAGAAAACTTAGTTGCAACAAGATATAGCACTGTTTTACTATTCTCATACAATAATGTTTATGCATGCCACGTGAAAGTGTAAATGTTATCACGTGTGTCATACTGTTATTTGATGGGATAACAAAATGCTATCTCCTTTTTATAGAAGTCTTTCTCCTCGCCATGGGCTTTAGAAAACTTAGGACTGGCCAACACTATTTTAATATCGCAACGTTATATTATAATGGCATTTTTTAGTTAGTAGTTTTTTTAACTGAATTATAAATGCAATTTTAGAATTTCTGAAAGAACAAAAAAAGACAAACAAGTTTACTAGTTTTTCAATGTGGGATAAGTGGTCATGAGTTTTTCAAAGTGGGATAAGTGATCAGAGTGGCAATCCAAAGCATTACAGATTCCATCTAATGGCTATTAAGGTCTGTATGAAGGGAAAAGACACAACCAAATATTCCATGAAGGAAATATCTTTTGTAAAGTCCAGTGAAAAACGAGTCCAACAAAGAAGGAAGGAAATATTTTTTGTAAAGTCGCGTTTTTTATAATTAAGTCCATTGATCGTTTCAATTTTGGTCAAAGATTTGGAACAAAATAGGAAATACCAAAAATGGATGGCTATTTTATTTATTTATTTCCTTAAAAGGAAGGATCTGAATTTAAATAAAAAGATTGTAATACCAGGTTTTGAAATTTTATCTTTTATTTTGACCGTGTTTTTGACATTAAAAAGATTAATTTGGGGAATTATTACACGCGTAGAAAGGAAGACAAGTCTTTGTGTATAAAATCCGATCCCATTTTGCATGCCTTGTGCCAATCATATTTCTATTTTCATTACTACACAGACACTAAGCTTAGCCCGGGTTCACCAATTGCTCATGGCTATGCTCATCACAAACCAGGGCCAATCCATCTGCTTGGCCTTTTTTCTTGTGTTAATTTTAGCCTTCTCCTCCTCTCAAGCATCTTGTAGTCGCCAACTTTATGGTGAAGACAAAATCATGCTCCAGAGATTTGAGGAGTGGATGGCTCAAAACGGACGAGTTTGTAAGGATGCACAAGAGAAGGAGTTGCGCTACAACATATTCAAGTCCAATGTGGAATTCATTGAAGCTTTTAACAAGAACAAGGACCAAAGTAACTACCGTATGCATTTCTTTGCCGCATACTTTCCTTCCTTCCAATAACACATTTGACTATTGATGGGATTCTTGTTCTTCTAAAGGATGTTGCTTATATGATCAAGGTCTGTTAGCCTGAATTGAAGCTTGAAAACCTTGATGTCCCCAGACAAACGCTGTCTCGAATTATTGAGTTAAAGAAATTGTTGTAGGGTGAGAGGCATGCATAGCAAGAGAGGAAACGATATTTTTGAAAAAGAAATTCTGAAGAAATTTTGAAAAAATGTAAATACTAAAAATATAAGGAGATGTCATTGGAATTCTTTTAAACCAAAAAATTAGAATAATGGAAAATTGGTTACAGATGCAATCTAATGGCTAGGAATTCATGCAATAATTTTTTACGCTTTTGTTACAGATCCTTCAAATTTACGTTAAAGAGTTTTTAATTTTTAATTTATTTTATTTTATCAAATACGTTAAAGAGTTGGACCAAAATGGGATAGGACAACAAATTGGCCTTGACGAAGGATTACCATTAAATTTGTATATTTCCCTTTAAAGTAAGGATCTGAAATTAAATAAAAAGATTGTACTCAGGTTTTGAAATTGTATATATTTTATGTTTTTGATATTAAAAAGATTAAGGCTTTGTATTGAAGGACTTTATTGTTAATTGCAAATTCTCTACCCTTATTTGGCGAACAACCAAAAAACAAAATTATAGGTAAGGGATTTTTTTTTTTTTTTTTGGGTGTCTCTAAGATAAAGGAAAAAAAATCTATCAATATGCGGAGTGTGTGTTCGATAGGCTTTTATTTTTATTGTCGACACGAGTTTCCCACGTCGAAAATGTTAAGCCTTGGTTAAATTCATTACAAATTAGTTTTAGGCTGGATACTGTAATTCTTTTATACTTACTTTTCTTGTCATCCTTCGGTGCTTCGTGATTTGAAATAGTATATTATGCATAAGGAAATTTTTAATTGAATACACCCCCCTTAAAATGTGTTTTTGACAGGTTGAAAATTTTGATTAAGTTCGTTTTTCAAGGGAGACACTGCCGAAATTTCGGTAGAAGTCCCAGCTCTCTTTTCCTTTGTTTTAGGGGAAGAGGACGTTTGAAATTAGTAAGTGCGATTGATATCGGTTGGATGTCAGAAATACCACAAGATCCATCACGGATTCCGACGAATTCGGGTCCTGTCATTTTATTTGTATTGTTATATCTTGGTTTTTTCAAGCTTTATCTTTTTTTTTTAAAATTATTCTAAGTTTGCAATTTTAGTTGGGATGCATATGCCAGAGTTTCTTCGATTTTGCGTGATCCTTAGTGAAGGCATACCAGATTGTCTTAATTTTGATGTTTGGTAAAATATTGGTTTTTCACTCGATAACTTACTGGTAAGTTATAGGCTTTTCACTCCATCACTCACTTGACGGTTAAATATTGGCTTTTCACGCTATAACTTACCGGTAAGTTATTAGCTTTTCACTCCATCACTTACATGATGGTTAAATATCGGCTTTTCACGCTATAACTTACCGGTAAGTTATAGAGTAAAAGCTGATATATAACCGTCATGTAAGTGATGGAGTGAAAAGCCTATAACTTACCGGTAAGTTATAGGCTTTTTACTTCTTCACTTATAAGACGGTTAACTATTGGCTTGTCACGCTATAACTTACCAGTAAGTTATATGCTATTCATTCCATCACTTACATGACGGTTATATATCGGCTTTTACGCTATAACTTACCGGTAAGTTATTGGCTTTTCACTCAATCACTTACATGACGGTTATATATCGGCTTTTACGCTATAACTTACCGGTAAGTTATTGGCTTTGCACTCCATCACTTACATGACGATTATATATCGGCTTTTACGCTATAACTTACCGGTAAGGTATTGGCTTTTCACTCCATCACTTACATGACGGTTGGATATTGACTTTTCACTCCAGCCTTATACAGAGGATGCAATTGGTAAGATTCTGGACATCACATCAGATGCCAAGAAGAAGAAGTTGAGATGTCTGAAGTGGCAAAGCATTTGTTGACCAAGATTGGTGTTGATGCATCCTTGAGATATGCTATCCATCTCATAACAGCTTCTGCCTTGGCATGCCAAAGCAGAAGGGAAATATTGTGGAGATGGAGGATATTAACCGAGTTTACCATCTGTTTTTGAACGTAAAGAGATCAACACAGTACTTAATGGAGTATCAGAGTCAGTATATGTTCAGTGAGGAAGGTGATGAGGATGATACCAATGCCATGCAATCTTGAGAGATTCCTTGCGCCTAGGAAAGACTTTGTGTTTATTTCTGTATCTTGGTTTATTGGTTTTAGGCAGCACTGGACTTTCTTCATGGGAAAACGGCATTACTGCTCTTGTACGTTTTGATCCTGTTTAGAGTTTTGGAATTTTATGGTAGTTTTGTGGTTTTTCCATTTGAAGCATGAATCTGTAATATTTATCCACATACAACAATGTAGCAGGAATAGTCTCATGACTTTGATATCTAATCTACTTTAATCTAGGATTTCCGACTACATCTTCCTCTGGGAGCCTTAC
Source organism: Prunus persica (assembly GCF_000346465.2). NCBI lineage: Eukaryota > Viridiplantae > Streptophyta > Magnoliopsida > Rosales > Rosaceae > Prunus > Prunus persica. Next base: position 8,681,194 of record NC_034012.1, on the reverse strand, counting down.
AAGTTACAGAACCTTCGCTTTAATCAATTGTGATTCGTTCAATCCAAGTCTGGCCAAGGGAATTGTAAGGGGTTGTTTAATCAATTGGCAAATTTCAGTTGTTAGTCCAGTTTAGTTTGTAATTCACATCTTCCCTCCTTTCTCATCTCCCCGAGATGCCGATTGCTGAGTAAAAAAGTGGAAGAAAATAACACATACAGTTTTTGTTCGTCAATTAGTCTCAAAGTCTTGTATGCATGTTAATTATGATAGAATGTGAATTGCCAATCATTAACTAGGGTATGCTTTGTAAAGTAGAGGATAATTGTTTCTACAAGTCTGATGCAACTCTATTGAAATGAACACCGATTGCACTCTTCAATCCTTGGTATATTTCATTTTGAATTTCGAAGAATTATTCGTAGAAATTAAACAAAAAGTCACAGAATTTTTTTAAGGCAAAAGCTGTTTCAACCACATGATAAAACATTGCTTAACATATAGCATAAATGCACTATAACACAACTTACACAAGACATGATTTTCTTTTCTTATCCTGTAACTCTAGTTGTGAGGGTAATGTTGCTTGCATAACAGTATTTTCATCTCAGAGGCTAAATGTAACCTCTGTAGCTCCTCATTCTGATTTTTCGCCTTCTCTTTTCGCGCTTTTTCTGCATTTATAAAGGCAAACCACATTCATCATGCTCCATGCGCTCCCATTGGTTTGCAAAAGTCTTCCTTGTTTAGTATTCAACCTTCTTTACGATGTTGTCTGTGAGGAGCAAAGAGGCTTGTAGGAGTTGGTGCAGTAGATGAGAACCCAAGAGAGGGCCTAACATGCTATGATGTTGGTGCAGAATCAGATGCTTACCGCTAAAGCTCTCTGATTACTTCAAGCTCCCGAGGTGAGGTGAGGTGGTGACCAGTGTTCAAAAACTGAGAACAAATTCTCTGAAAACAGTGGGTCAGTGACCCCTTTTGCTCCTTTGTGCGTCCACCCTGCAAGCGTTCATAAGTTGCATGTTACAGCTAAATATTTATACCTTTTTTTGTAGGTAACACACAATTTTATTTTGTCTATTTTTGTATATGACTTATAGGTAGTCTTCTAATTTATGTTCCTAACTTAGAGACAGTCTTCTAATTTATGTTCTTAGGTTATAGGTAACATGATTTATCACCAAGTTTTTTTCGTTGCTAATAATAACACTATTTACCAGTAGGTCAAGTACATGATTTAATGTGGGTGCTTGTCTGATTGATTGGTATAATAAGTGCATATTTACTTTTTATTGATTAAATTGTATTTTATCTATATATTAGGAATATTATGAATGAAAGAATTCAAAATTCAAAATTTAAGAGCAATCCAAATGAAATGGCCCTCAAATATGGATTGTTCATCATGTGACTTTTGGGCTTCTCCCATATGTATTGGAATGGAAGGAGAGTCATCTTGATTTTTGTCCCAAATACTTGTCGTAAATAACATAAGCATGTTTTTTTTTTTTTTTTTGGGTAGCGAGTAACGTGAACATATCATGTAGAACAAAGGAAAATTAAGCCTCCACCCTAAACCCTGATTAACAGATAAGCTTTCCCCAAAAACCGATCAAGCCTCCATGTGGGCTGTCAAAGAGTCAGGTGGGAGATCAAGATTGGATCAGTGAATTGCCGGATGCTCTTCTTTGCCGCATTCTTTCCTTCCTTCCAACAATGTGGGCTGTGAGGACCACCGTTTTGTCTACAAGGTTGAACAATGTATGGACTTGTGTTTCCAATCTAGACTTCGCCGCCGAAAATTTTTGTTGTCTCCGCCGTCGGCATTTTGAGATGTGTATCGAGCGTGTACTTCACTCTGGTGACGCATCAGGCACAAAAAATTTCGTCTCAGTGCTTATGGTTTTAATAGTGACTTTGCTCGCATTGACGATTGTATTTGCAGTGCCATTAGGCGTAATGTAGTTGAACTTGATCTAACCATTTATACCAGTGATAAAGGATGTCGACGCACTTTCTCGTTGCCTAGAATAGCGTTTTTAGCTGCAAAACACTCAAGGTTTTGAAACTGGGTGGTTCAAGCTGTACATATAAAACAAATGCTCCTCCTGCTACAGGGTGTTTTCCAAGTCTCAATTCCCTGGAATTATTCTTTGGATGCAAGAGCCCTCGTCAATGCCAATATTGTTTTCTGGGACCATTATCAACTCTTATAACCACTACTACAAAAAAGCAAAAAGACGACGGTAAATCACCGTCGTGTATTCGGTTTTTCAATGGTCGTGGAATCCACCGTCATCTTTTCCCTCATAAACCACGACGCTAAATCACCGTCGTTGTTAAAATATACAACGTCATCAAAAAATACAAAACGACGTCTTTGTACTGCAAAAAGATCTAAAAAAGCAGTCGAGGATGAGAATAGACGACCAACTCTCTAATAAAACCGTCGTTAAAAAGGAAAAATATGACACATATTAAGAGAACAAGGCCGCAAGATAGACATACAACGACGAAAATAATAATACGACGCCGTTAAATATCATTTTCACGACAATAAAAAATTTGACGTCTTTAAATACATTAGAAGACGACGTTATTGATACCTACTACGTCGCATATATAAAAACAGCAGTCGTAAAATTAATTTTCCACTTCGATTTTTCGATAAAAGATGACGTGAAAATAGTTGTCAGTGTCATTATTTACGACGTATGTATTTATATATTAAACGTTGAAAAACGAAACAACGTCGGTTACAAATATATGAGAGTCGTATTACAAAATTTATACGTCATATTTTCAGAAACAAACAACGACGGAAAACAATAAAAACAAACGTGTTTAGTCTGCTAAAGTTCTAGAAAATAGTCGAGGATGAGAATAGACGACCAACTCAAACAAATCACCGTCGTTAAAAAGGAAAAATATGACACATGTTAAAAGAACAAGGCCGCAAGATATACATACAACGACGACAACTAAAATACTACGCCGTTAAATATAATTTACACGACAAGAAAAAATATGACGTCTTTAAATACATGAGAAGACGACGTTATTGAAATATACTACGTTTCTTATTTACAAACAACCGTCGTGAAATAAATTTTCCACTTCGATTTTTCTAAAAAAGATGACGTGGAAATAGTTGTCAGTGTCATTATTTACGACGTATGTATTTATACAGTTGACGTTGAAATGCGAAACAACGTCGGTGGAATTTATATAGTCGACGTTGTATTTATATCTATCATCATTACTCACGACGCACTTAATAATATAGACGACGTTGAACGTCTAAACAACGTCGGTTCCACAAAAATGAGAGCCGTATTACAGAACATATAGACGGCGTTGATTATGATGAGAGCCGTATTACAAATAACGTCGTTTAATTGTTATTAGACGGCGGTTATAATGAATTTCCGTCGGAATTCATTTCGTTCCTCTTCGTTTATAAAAGAACTTGCGACGTGGAAAATGTATGATGACGTCGTATTTTTTAACGTTCAGATTATATATCTCGTTTTTTAGACGTCGGTATTATGGGATTGGAGTCGTGTTATTTTGAATTACATGGCGGTTCTTAATCCTTCCCCGACATGATATCCTGAATAATTGCTTCACAATAGCGTCGTGGTTCTTCATTATTACGTTGCTTTAAGACGTCGGTAAATATGCTGAATAACTGGTTCACAATAACGTCGTGTTTTATTTGAACGTAGAAAGTGCAGAAATCACATTACAATATATTACAAAATTAATGTCATACACTGCCAATTACATAAGCTTCATTCAATCCATATATCTTCACACCCATCTCGAATATTTTGACCGCCTAACTCACCCACCAGTTCATCAAATGTGTCAACATTTGGCATCCCTCTAGTAAATGGCTCACACTCAATTATCACATCACCTAAGACTTCATCACCAATAACATCATTATATTCTCTATTAGGCATTGATAACACTACCGACCAACCACGATGCATCGGGTCGTCAACAAAAAATATTTGTTTGACTTGAGAAGCCAAAACAAATTGGTCATTCCTATGTCCAATTTTACTCAAATCTACAAGGGTAAATCCAAGTTCGTCGACTACAAGACCGGAACTATCTATCCAATCACACCTAAAGACTGGGATTGTAAACTTTTGGTAGTCAAGGTCCCAAATTTCTTGAATGACACCATAGAAACCCATATTTGAGAGAATTGGGTTTTTATCCTTGGCACTAGCAACTTGCATGGTATGTGCAAGTAAATAAACTCCACTATTTTGAGTTGTCCGCACATCATCTTGTGCCTTGATATTGAATTTAATACCTTTAATAAGATAGCTCCTATATAATGGCACTGACATGTTTGGACCAGCTGCTAGCCACCTTAAATTTTCTGATACGCCATGATTGTCTTCCTCAAGTTCACTTTGAACCTGCAAATTAATCATATCTTAATTCAATCTAACATATAAATAAGAAGAAAATTAAAAGAGAAATATGTTATTCAACAACATATACGTATATACCTTGAAGCGTAGCCATTGAATGAAAGTGCTATTGTGCTTATCCTGCAGCCACTTTGTTCTCTTTCTAAATTTTGGATAAGCAATCTTGATGTGGATCATATGTTGCCTACATGACACGAAAAATTCAAGCATTACGGTCCCAAATATAGAAGATAAACATAAGAAATAATTTAAAATGGAAACTTAAAGAATAAAGCTCATACGTACTCGATATAAGGTAGGACTTCCTCCGTATTCTCCAAGACATATAGATGTGCTTGATTCAACAGGTCCTGATCAACTACGCTCACTGTGCAACCTGATAATGGATTTGAAACTCCCATCTTTTGGCTTGAAGGCACTCCAACTGTACTAACATCAGATAAATGCTGAGTACAAAACTCTACCGCTTCTTCAGCTATATACCGCTCAGCAATGCAACCTTCGGGACGAGTACGATTCTGAACATACCCCTTTCAGCACTTTCATATATCTTTCAAACGGATACATCCACCTAAAATATACTGGCCCACATAGACGAACTTCTCTGACAAGATGTACTACTAGATGAACCATGATATCAAAGAATGAAGGGGGAAAGTACTTCTCAAGCAAACACAGAGTAACTACTACATCTTCTTCCAACTTATCTAGCTTGGAAACATCAACAGTCTTTGCACATATAGCATTGAAGAAGAAGCACAAACGAGTTATTGCATACCTTGCAGGCTTCTCCAAAACAGAACGAATTGCCACAGGGAGCAATTGTTGCATTAAGGTATGACAATCATGTGATTTAAGGCCAAGAAGTCTTGAATCTTGTACAGATACAAGATTTTTAATATTTGAAGAATAACCTTCAGGGACCTTCATACCATAGAAAGAATTGCAAACCTCTCTCTTCTCTGCTCTTGACAAATTCCAAGGCCCAGGAGGCAAACGAGTACGTCTTTCTCCATACTCGGGTTGCAAATCAGTTTTGACCCCCATGTTCAATAAATCTAATCGAGCAGCAATCCCATCTTTATTTTTTCCAGGGATCTCCAGCAATGTACCAATGATACTATCGCAAACATTCTTCTCAATGTGCATAACATCTAGGGCATGCCTCACAGGAAGGTATTTCCAATACTCGAGATCAAAGAATATTGATTTCTTCTTCCAACAAACTCTGTCACCATTTTCAACCATATGCAGCACTTCTTCTCCGGTTAATGGCTCGGGAGGTATGCCATATTCAGGTTTCCCATTAAAAGCTGCACGTTGCCTCCTATATGGATGATTGATTGGTAACCATTTTCTATGTCCAATGTAACAAATTTTGTGGCCATTTTTCAACCTGTGACTAGGTGTATCATCGCCGCATATTGGACAAGCTTTATATCCTTTAACAACACAACCAGATAAGTTTCCATAGGCGGGGAAATCATTAATTGTCCACATTAATGCAGCTCTGAGTGTAAAGTATTCTCCATTATGTGCATCATACACTCCTCTAATCCCAACCCACAAGGATTTTAAATCATCAATCAAAGGCTCCAAGTAGACGTCTATATCATTTCCGGGTTGTTTAGGACCGGAAATCAATAAGGTTAACATCATGAACTTTCGTTTCATGCACAGCCATGGAGGGAGATTATATGTAACTAAGATAACCGGCCAACAACTATACCTGCTACTTAGAGAACTGTGGGGATTGAATCCATCAGATGAAAGAGCCAATCTCAAGTTTCTCGGCTCATTACCAAACTCAGGCCATTTATTATCAAGAAGTTTCCAAGACGGGGAATCCGCCGGATGAGACATCTGACCGTCAATTGATTTTCTAGCAGCATGCCACCAAGTCAAACTCTTAGCTGTCTCATGTGATTGAAACATCCTTTTAAACCTTGGAATTGGGGGAAAATACCACACCACCTTCGCTGGCACACCCTCTTTCAAGATTGAATCTTTGCCTTCCTTCCACCTTGAGATACCACAAGTAGGACAATTAGTTGAATCCTCATACTCCTTCCTATACAAGATGCAATCATTGGGGCATGCGTGCATTTTCTCATAACTCAGCCCTAATGCACACAAAGTCTTTTTAGCCTCATACATGGAGGTTGGTATTGTATTTCCTTCTGGAAGCAAATCGCCTTGAAGTATCAATAATTCTGTAAAACAGACATCACTCATCCCATGTTTTGCCTTCAAATTATACAACTTCACTAATGCCGATAACTTCGTGTACTTTCTACAACCAGGGTACACTGGTTGATCTCCATCCCCAATCACATTGGCAAACTCATACGGATCCGAACCAAAATCACCAAAATCATTATCATCCATATCAATTTCTTCAGACACAAAACTGTACCTACTATGGCCATCATCTTCTTCAACATTTCTACTAGCATTAGTAGTTGCTTCCCAAGGTTCTCCGTGAAATGTCCAATTCTTATAGCTTTGGTCAATTCCATTAAAGTATAAGTGATCCCTTATAATTCCAACCCCAAACAACTTCAAATTAACACATTTAACACATGGACAACGGATATGTGTTGTAGTTAGAAGATTTTCTACAGCAAAGTTCAAAAATGCTTCCACCCCAAATTCATATGCCTTCGATCTTCTATCCGAGTGCATCCATGACTTATCCATCTCCGACACTATAACCTATTATCTATAATAAAGTGAAAATACAGGCAATGACCATTACTATAGCAGATTATACAATGATCTAATCGCAAGTAATACACAACAGAGACGACGGGTTTTAAACAAAAACAGACGTATTTGGCATATATAGACGACGGATTTTCAACAGACGTCGTCTATTATAAGTAATACAAACGACGGTTTATGAAAAAATCGTCGTGTATAAGTAATACAACGACGGTAGTTTAAAAAAACCGTCGTGTAATCGTCGTCGTATGCCTTAAAATTCGTCGTGTCTCAGTTTATTTTCAAGAACACAAAACCCATGAAGAACACAACATATATATGAAACCAAGCAAGAAACCAACATATACATGAAACCAAGCATGAAAACAATAAATCCATTCCCAATTCAACATAACATATGGTGATTAAAAGATACGACAAAATTAAATCCATTCCCAATTCAACATAACACATAATGTAATCCATGAACCCATTAAACAGAAAATCCATGAACCCATACCTATAAGCACATTATTAACAGATCGCAAAGCATACACATAAAACCCTTTAACAAAACAACCTAATATCATTCAATGAATTTACAAGGGGAAGATAGGGTTTGTACTTACAGGTTGGACGAGCTCACAGATTCGACGGAGCCTGGAGAGTGCAACTTTTAATTAGAGCAGAAGTGAGAGAGCGAAATGTTATGTCGCGCGAAATCTGAAAATTTTCGGTTTCAGGGTTCAAAGTATAAGAATAAGAGCCAAATCTAAAAAAATTTAGGTCGCGCGAAAATTTTTAGAGCTCGCGCGTTTTAAAACGTCGAAAGAAAAACCAAGGCGAAAGTTCTACAAGTACCGACGTAAATTTAATATTCCACGACGGAAACTTCATTTTTCGGATTAAGAACGTAAGGCCGTTCATTTTGAAGCTTCATTTTTCGGATTAATTTTAAATTTATTTTGAACTTTTTATATAACGACGACTGAAAAACCACGTCGGTGTTAAGAAATTAAAGACGTTGTAAATTATATAAACCGACTTACATATTAAAATGACGTCGTTTAAAGCGTAAACCATGTCGTATGTTTTTCTGTACGACGTACAATATGTATTCCACGACGCAACCACCGTCGTTAAAAATTAATACCCTAAACCCATAAAACTAAATTATACAATTTAAAAAATTAAGTTTATAAAAGGTTTTATGGTTTTAAAGCCTAACATATACCCTAGACTACCCAAAAATTATACTTTAAAAATAAACCCCAATAAATAACAACCCTAATCTCTAAACCCTAGACTCTAAACCCTAAACCATAAAACTAGAAGTGATTTTATGACTCATCAAAACAATTTTGTTTTGGATGGTCATTTTAAAATTTTGTTATTCAAAATGAATTTTTTCAAGGTTTATGTGGAAGAAAATATATCAATGACTTCATAGGAGTTGACTTTTCAATTTTCTGATTTATTTTAAATTTATTTTGAATATTTTGATATAAAAATAATAAAATATTCTTACCACAACAACAAACCACGTCGGTGTTAATAAATTGTAGACGTTGTAAATTGTAATAGACTACTAAGTCGTTAAAATGACGTCGTTAAAATGAGAAACCATGGCGGCTATTTAACTATACGACGTAAAATATATATTCCACGACTTAACCGCTGTCGTTACATAAACGTCGTCGATGATACCCTGAATCCTTAAGAAATTGAAGATGTTGTAAACCATAAACGACTCAATTGTTCAAAGAACGTCGTCTAACTATATTTTTACGTCGTATTTGTTTAAAACACGAAACAACAAAATACGACGTTTTTTGACTTTATTAGGTCGTTGGAAAAGTATTACACGTCGGTTAAGCAATTTGTATGTTTGTTTTTTTTTTAATTTAAGAAAACCTCAACAAATTTTTACATTACATATTATAGAGAAAATTTGTACATTATACATAAATATCAAGTGTTCAATAATTGCCCTGTTTAATAATTTGGAAAACAAACTCTGCCCATTCATTCCGGACTTCATCAATGGCTTCTTGGGGGTATGAAGCTTCCTGGTTTCCCTTGGCATACTGCATAAACAATGACTATTAGGGTTTATAAATAAAAAGAAATTCATTCACAGACGACGATATTTTTCATAACCGACGTAGTATATCCATTCAACGACGTTAATTTTACATGACCGTCGTTGATAATACAAAAAATGACTTGAAATGTATGAAGGTAATTTCTTCTTACCTTATTCTCAAACCCCAAGGAAGGATCCATGATGATGTCCCTCATGAAGCGCATCACATAGTACCCGCATTCGACATTGCTGGGTTGCTTTGGTGTGCCTGAGAGAGTTTTCCAAATTACATTTTTACGTCCTGCATGGGCTATGTGGGTATTATATATTTTTAAAGCACTGTTCACGATGTTTTTGGCCTCTTCATCGACCACACGATTTCCTGGCAGAGGATCCAGAAAATAGACGGTTTCTCTCTTTGCTCTTACAATCAGCAAAATCCAATGACGGCTGCACAAAATTAATATAAAAACGACGGTTATTTACAAAAACGACGTATTATAATATTTCACACGACGAAATAAAGTAGCAATCGACGACATTATAGCTGTCTCACGACGATAAATAACTACCGACGTGGTTAGTAGTTTCAAACGACTAAATAAAATAAAACACCGACGTGGTTAGTTTATAAGCTGTCATTTATTGAAAATCATAAAAACAAAATCCTAAGGAGACTAACCCTGGATTGTAAGGCATCATGAAAATCTGTTCACCGTCTGTCTTCTGAAGTCGAGCTGCTACGAGTCGTGATCTTTCAGTTATTGTGCCAGAGTTGGCACTAACTGTAGCAGGGTCGATAAAGCCAACCATGCTGCACATATTGGCTTCTTTCAAAACATCGTGTAAGTACCTAAATACATAAAATAATATAAACAAGTCAGCACAAACAAACACGACGGTTATGTATAAAAAAACGACGTATTATAATATTTCACACGACGTACTGAAATAGATGAGGACGTTATAATATATTTATCACGACGGTAGTTAGTTAAGACGACGTGGTTAGTTAGTTAAGACGACGCAATATATAAACCAACGAGGTATTATTTTAGAAGTACAAACCTCATATATACAGCCAATACAGTAGCTCCAATTTCTTCCATGCCTGCAAATTGTGTAATATCTTCAGGCAGGAGGAAGGTATCGCGCTCACCACCAAACACCTCCTTATCAATTGTAAATTGGAGTGTCTTATCCTCAGGCAGGAGTGTCGTTTCCACAAAATGACAAAGGGTTTTTAAAGAAGATGGCGCCTCCATATTTGAATAAGCACCAACTTCAATAACCTGTTTAAAGAAATAAAAAAAATGACGTGGTAATTCAATAAAGACGACGGTTTAAGGAATAAAACGTCGTCTTAAAAGTATTTAAACGACGGTGAAAAAACTGTCGTGGTAATTCAATAAAGACGACGGTTTTATGAATAAAGCGTCGTCTGAAACCATTTAAACGACGGTAAAAAAACCGTCGTTTAAATATTTTATTACGTCTTAAAAAAATTCCGCCGTCTAAGTTTTAAACAAACGACGGATTAAATAAAAATATCGACGTCTGAAATTTTGAAAAACAAATAAAAAAGGCAAAGTTATGTGAACATACCTTGTCGTCATGCTTTTCTTCATCTTCTTTCTCCTTTTCTTCTTCCTTCTCTTCATCTCTTTTTTCTTCTTCCTTCTCTTCATCTGGCTGATGTTTCCCCATTTTGGCAGTATTATCCTCCAAATGTAGGGATCTCACATCACCTCCAGAGCAGCTAGCTTTGTCAGACATTGGATTTTTGGGGCTTTGGCTAATTCTTGGTTTAAGCATGCTTGGATCAAAATTGGGAATTAATTGGGAAAGCTGACTCAGGAAATGCTCCCTCTCAGCCTCTACCAATTGTTTTGTCCTAGCCTCCATCCTTAAGGCCTCTTCCCTTGCCTTAGCCTCCATCTTTTTAGTCTCTTCTTGAAGGAGAACTCTTAAACTGTCCTGCAAACGGTCGTCAAAGCTCACCCTCTGTGGTTTGGGCAAATTGAAATATTGCCTTGGGGAAACACCAGCACCAACTCCCCTCACTCTGCCTGGATGCTCGGGGCCCAAAGCCATGGTCAGCACATCATTGCTGCCATCTACTCTGACTTTGCCTTCCGAGACTTGTTTCTGCAATTCATCCTAAAACAAAGATAAACAAAAAAACACACGACGGTTATTTATGTACAAACGACGTATTATATAATTTCACACGACGCAATAACGTATAAACCGACGTTATTATAACCGACGTCTTATGCTATAATTAAAGAAAACAGAGTAGTGATTCCTATTTAGACCGTTAACGACGTTTTAAAAAAAGTTTCGACGTGATAATATCATTCAAACGACGCGAAAATGAACCACCGACGTCTTAACGACGTGGTAATATCATTCACACGACGAAAAATATAACATACGACGTAATAAGAATAATTCACAGTTTAATAAAAATTTAAAACAGAGTGATAGTAGGCTTACAATTAATTTTGCTTTCTCTGCCACCTTTGGATCAGGGATGTTACCATGTTTGTCCTGTCTAGCTCTCTTCCATAAGGTAGATCGATCAATTTCTACCCCAGGCATGGTTTCCTCCAATTGATCCTCCAATCCAGCATATCCTTTTCGAGACAATCGATGATTGTACTCGAGTTTCTCCCTAATCTGTGCATGTTGAGAATACACAGACTCAAAATCTTTGGATAGCCTTGAAGCTACAAAGGCATCCCATTGTGCTTTCTCTATGAATTTATATGTTTCAGGGGGTTGGCTTAATTTCTCCCTGTCATTGGTGTATGGAAGGATATAATGCCTCGTTAGTGTAGACTTGAAATCCTTCCATTTCTTGGAAGCAGAAGCTAAAACAGAGGTCTTGCCCCCTTGGCCTACGACAAAAGCCATGTCAACTGCTTCCCAAATCTGCTCCTTTATATCCTTGGGGATTTGGGACCATTTCTTGTCCACAAGTGGGATCCTGGAGCGTGCCAACACACCAATATACGACTGCATCTCAATATGTGCTTGGCCAACACCTTTCCCCCTTTTATTGTACTCAACAATTGGCCTCAGTTTCTGAAGCTTTCTCTTCACAACACGAGGCATTGTGCTCATACCTCGACCAGTCTTTGAATCATCAGAGATTGTTGTCTGGCTGGTTGGTTCTGTCTCAGCAGATGATGAAGCAAACTTCATCTTCTTCGAAGACTTCATCTTCTTCGAAGACTTCATCTCCTTCGAAGACTTGTCTTGAGGAGCTACCATTCCAAGCTTCTTGGAGCCAGAATCCTTAGTTTGTTGTTGAGAAACCATTTTAACAGACAAAACTGCAAGTGAAAATATTTCAGGAAAACATTAAGAACACAAACGACGGTATTAAAAAATACGACGTATGATATGATTTTAGACGACGCAATGAAATAATCTCAGACGTAATAAATGTTTAAAACCATTATTTATATAACGTCGTGGTATATATGTTCACACGACGTCAATAGTAATACACCGTCGTAGTAAACTATTATTTATATAACGTCGTGGTATTTATGTTCATACGACGTCAATAGTAATACACCGTCGTGGTATTAACATTCACACGACGTAAAACAATAAGATATTTTGTCGTCTATATTAGATACCAACCCTAGTTTCTTTTTCTTTATATTTTATCAAATAAGGGAAAAACAAAAACCATTGTTCAGAGAAATCAAACCTGCAATTAAACAAGCATATAAAAAAAGACTATTATTTTAAAAACAACTTTGTCAATTTTCAGACGACGCTAGAACAACTGACGAACCGTCGTGGTCTACCGTCGTCTTATTTAGTTGAGGTAGTTGTCTTCAAAGTTGGAAACTTTCCCTCTTTGTCTGTATATTTTATCAAACTTGGAAAGAAGTAAAATGATTTTGGCCAAAAAAAAGGTAAAAAGATTTTTCAAACAAAAAACGTATGAGCATGCAAAACAATAACCAAAATAGTGAAAATGAAAGCTTACCTTTTGCGTGCAATGAAAGCAAGAGGAAGATGATCGATGTTTAAGTTCAAGGACGACGAAGAAGACGAGAGGAAGACGATGAGAAACTCTGACAATGCTCTGACAAGGAAAAGAGACGAAAAGGTTTCTCTGGAGATTGAAATTTTTAATCGGGTTTGGAAACAGTGCATGTGTAAGTCCAAAAGTTGCTTACATATAAAACCATTTCAAAAAAATAATACGGCGGTTACATTTAACTACGTCGTTTTTAACTAACACGACGCAATATTTTTCGTTCGACGTGGAATCATTTCATTTAACGTCGTTAGGTTTAATATAACCGACGTGGATTTTAATTTTTAAATTATGAATAGAATTTTTTTTTTCCCGTGACCTTTCAGTTTATTTTTCAATTACAGTGCGTTATAAATAGAGTTTTTTTTCCGGAGGAAATTTAAAACGAAGGAAATTAATATTCTGCAATATGTAAAGTTTCTTTTTTGGATGACAGATTTAAATAAAATAAGAATATAAAAACAACTAATGTGTAAGTCAAGTAGACGAAAAGTTGCTTACATATAAAACCATTTCAAAAAAATAATACGGCGTGGAGTTCTGTAATATACGTCAGTCATACCGACGTTGATTTTACAATTTAAACGACGATTTTTTGGTAAGGACCGCCGTTGGTTTTAAAAATTTATTCTATAAATTTGTCGCTTTCATTCATTTTCGCGGTTTACATTTAGGGTTCCAAGTTCTTCCTCTCTCAGAGACACTGTCTCTCACATCTCAAAGACAATAATTTGGAGGTCTTTCTCAAAGAGAAATTGAGCTTACATTTAGGCTAGTTGACAAGAAGAAGCTTGTCAACTAGCCTTCTCACTTCCTTGATCAAGCCTGATAGGACACTTAGTGCTTCTGAATACTCCTTGCTTTCCATCAAAAGAGATGCAAGCCTGGCCTCCACTCGCTGTCGAAGGAAAGTTCGCTTCTCAGGGAAATCTGAAGATCAGATGTGCCTGATCCTCTGCTTGATTTTTTTGACTAAGAAGATCCGTCAGATTTGTGATAGCCTCTTCCTTTACGTAAAGCTTCAGAAGAAGAAGATGGGTTTCAAGAATGCGATAGAGAATAGAAATGGCTTCAGATGGCTTCTAAAGCATGAGCAATCGAATCAGTAGTTGCTGGGAGATATGATGAAGACATTGTCAATGCTTTGAACTATACAAGTCCTGCAGAAAGATAAAGGACCAAACTGTTAAAGAAACTGAAACAACGGCGGTTTTCTGTTCTACCGTCGTCTTTTCTCGTCGTCTATATAAAGGTAAGATGGCGGTATATTTATAATTACCGACGTAGATTATTTTGTTAAACGTCGTAGAACTATACGAGAATGACGTCGATATATTTATATTTTCCGTCGTTGTACATTAATTTAATACGGTGATATTTTGAATTTTAAAGCCGTGTATTTGTTTGTAATTATACGGCGTCTTATACGAAACCCTCGTCGTGTTATTTTATGAGTAAAAACGGCGGTTTTTATTGAAATCGTCGTCTTTACTTTCTACGTCGGTCGATTCATAACTTCTGCCGTTCTTTGTTGGCATTGATTTTACACTGCGGAAATCTGTTTCAAATAGACGTCGGTTGTTTAATTAGGTACGTCGTTGTTTTTGAACAGCCATTTGAATCTCCATTTTTTAGTTGTCTAAGGTTGTATTACACGACGGTGTTTTTAGAACCGTCGTCTTTTTAAAAACCACGACGGTTTTCACTTAGACCGTCGTTGTTTTCTGGTCGTCTTTTTCACTTTTTGTAGTAGTGAACTAATGTTTCTTTACACTGTATATTGCAGTTACTTTACTCTTTGGCAGTAAAAAATATAGAACGAAAGAAATTGTTGTGGGGTGAGGGCCTGCATGCTGGTCCATTTTCAACCTGTTCAAAGTTGGACAAGTTGAATGAATGAAAGACTTGTACCCATTCCTTTCTTCGTTTTCGCAATACTATGTTATGGGGCCTCTCAACTCATTGTCAATTAGTTTGGGGATGAATATTCTAGTTTTTTCACTTATGCCGACAAATAATTTGGCACAGCTTTTGGTGGATCCCATTGAAGCTCTTCATCTTCTTCATTCAATTGAAAGATTCCCTGACAATAAAAGATTTAATGAAATTATGAGAATGTCTTGTTGGTATGATTAACTTAGCTCAAGTGTGTACACATCTTACATCTTCCAATAAGTAAAGATCTTCCAAATTAGGTGCTTTGTCCAGCACCGCTGCTATTAATTTCCAGTAATTGCAACCTGCGAAAACCGCCTTGAATAGGTTCAAATTAGGAAAAAGGGGGAGATACCCAGCCTTCATGGAAGATACAAAGTATTCATCATTCAAAAACTCAAGCACAAAGTGCCAAAGGATCAAAAGATAGAATAGTAATTATCCAGACATAGAGATATGTGTATTTTTGATTCATCGACAATCTACAAGATAGGCTCTATATGATGGTAATAGTCCGCATCAACACAAAACGCAGAGGTTATATATATATTATTAATATTGTAATTTTTATTTTGCACTTTCAGTTTGCTTTTCCTTTTTCTTTTTCTTTTTTCCTATTTTTCTTTTGTGACCTGATGTAATAAGGCATAATTTGTTCTTATTAGTCTTCTTTTTCGGATGCTATTTCTTCATGCTACCTTTTGCAAGCAGAAAATACAACTTCAGGCTTCAGCTATATATTACGCTTTCTATTGATAAAAACAACAGATTTGGCTGTCCAAAATCATAAATACTATATCAAATGAATACAGAAACTGTGTGTAAAAAGATTTGGGTTTTTCACATATAAACCCATTTTATCTATACTTTAAAGAAAAATAGAAATACACTAAGAACTAATCAGAAAATGGCAAGTGGCTAGCTGAGTTTTTCTCCAATTAGCGTGTCGCATTTTGTTTGTAAAATACATTCGAGGTTTTTTTTTTTTTTTCTAATTTAATTTGCAGGGGGGATATTCCTCGATGGGTTACACATTATTGCTCTACCAAGACGTTGTTATCTAGTCTCACATCAATCTACATTTAATTTATGTCATCATTTAGCCGACAAATGGCAATGAATTAATAATAATACTTTTTTTAGAATAAGTGATAATTTTTATTAAAAAATAAAACAAAAGTACAAAATTTCTATATGCCGAATATGAGTAAAGCTTCTCCAATGACCAATTTTTTTTTATAACATGAATGAATATGGCATCAACATATGTTTACATTTTTCTCTGGCTTGACTGTTATCAATTTCAACATTTTTCTCAACTCTGCTCTGTTATTTTAAATTTTGTTATGATCTCTGCTTCTTCTTTTTTTCTTTTTAAATTTTGTTATGATCTCTTGAATGTAGTTGCCACGCAAACTGAGATATGTTTAATGTAGTTGCCATCATGTGGGGCAAATAACTTGGAAAGAAGCTGCAGATAGAGGTCTAAATCTGGCAAAGAGGTTTGGTCATTTGAAGGTGATTCAAATGTGTTAAACCAGGGCTTGGAAGGTAAGGTTAACAATGGCTCTTGGTCCAATCTCCCTATCATTCTGGAAATTACAAGGCTTGCTGACAGTTTTCAAGAAGTGGAATGGAGTTGGATCCCTCGTAGCAACAACAAAGCTGCTCATGGGGAGCTAGAATTGGCTTCAGAGCGGTGGCGCAAGTTAGCTGGGCTGAGAGGCCACCACCGTCTCTTTTGGGTGTGCTGGAAGCGGATGGTCTTACGGGGCCTCCCATCTAATGTTTTGATTTTCGGTCCTTTGTCAGTCTCTCCACTTTGCTATCTTTGGCGCTGTGTGTACTGGCTAAGTTTAGTTTGCTTTGTTTCTGTGGGTCTTTCTTTGTATGCGCCCTTCTCTTATTAATTAAGTTATCTTGTTTTAGAATTCTAATTACTACCTTTTATATAGAATAATTATAATATGGTGGAATATGACAATATATTTTAAAGGTATGAAATATATTCAATACCATGCGACATAAACTACGAAGAAAAAGAGGAAAGCTCTATCAGACCAAAAAAGGAAAAAAAGAAGAGAGGAAAGCTCTATAAAAGCCTCTACACTAAAACCCTAATTAGCAGAGAGACGAAGCCTCCATACTTGATTGCCCTCAAATTCAGATTAGGGTTCACATGGGAGATAAAGATTGGATCAGTGAATTGCCGGATGCTCTTCTTTGCCGCATACTTTCTTTCCTTCCAACAACGATATGGGCTGTGAGGACCACCATTTTGTCTAAAAGGTGGAACAACGTATGGACTTGTGTTCCCAATCTCGACTTAGACTGCGGAGGAAATTTTGGTTACCATCACTGTGATCATGATCGTTTTGCCATGTTTGTTGATCGTGTACTTTGCTCTCGTGACTCATCAGACATCAAAAAATTTCGTCTCAGGACTTGTGTTACTGACTTGGCTCGTGTTGAGGGTTGGATTTGTACTGCCGTTAGGCGTAATGTAGTTGAACTTGAACTTGAACTTGATGTTGGAGAAAAATACACTTTTGTGTTGCCTAGAAGCGTTTTTAGCTGCAAAACCCTCAAGGTTTTGAAATTGTATGGGTCACTTTGTATTCCTTATGCTCCTCCTGCTTCACGGTGTTTCCCAAGTCTCAAGTGCCTCCTTGTTTCAGTTAGAAGTCCTGGTTGTAAGAGCTTAATGGAAAACGTTTTTACAAACTGTCCTGTACTTGAAGATTTGAGTATTTCTTACACGAATCTTCTTGAAAACGATGCTCCTATTTATAAGATGAAGGTCTCTGCGCCTGAACTGAAGACGTTGAGAATGAGTTTAAGTGAAAAGTATCCTGGGGAGAATGTTTTAATTGATGCTCCAAAGCTTGAAAAGCTTGATGTCCAGACACACTTAGAGGGTGTCTCGAATTATTCTTTGGATGCAAGATCCCTAGTCAATGCCAATATTGATTTCGAAGACTATTATTTTGCAGACCGAGCTTCCCTTCCCAAACATGCAATTGCGCTTTTGGCAGGAATTTCCAATGTTAAATATCTCTCACTCAAAACTTCTTATTTAAGGGTAATTAAGCACTTACGACTCTCAACTCTTGTTTCTTTACACTGTATAGAATTTACTTTAACTCTTTGTTTCCACGTCGAAAATGTTAGGTCTTGCGTTCATAATACAATGTTATTGACCTCTCAACTCACTGCCATTTAGTTTTGGTCTGGATACTCTAATTCTTTTCATCCTTTGGTACTTTGCAGTTTGAAAAAGTCTATTATTCAAAGGGAAATTTTAACTTTGTGCTTTGAGTTTTTGAATGATGAATACTTGTATCTTTCTTGAAGGCTGGGGAACTCCCCTTTTTTCCTAATTTGAACAAATTGAAGGTGGTTGTTTACCGTTGCAAATACTGGGACTTGCTGGCAGTGCTGCTGGAAAACGCACCTAATTTGGAAGATCTTGATTTAGAAGATGTAAGTAAGATCTGTACACCGTACTTGAGCAAAGTTACACCAACAAGACATTTGACATTCTCATTTCATTAATGTACATATATTTTTTTATTGTTAGGGAACCATGCGGGATGAAAAGCATTCAAAGCTTCACTGGAAGCCACCAAAAGTTGTGCCTAATTGTTTGATGTCGCACCTCAAGACTATTACCCTATGTCCATTCAGGGGACAAAAGATTGATATGGAATTGGCAGAGTATTTGTTAAACAATGGTCATCTTCTGGATAAGATTACACTTTATGCAAGTTATTTTTGGCATACGCTAGATGTAAGGAGGGCACTTCCGAAGTTTAATAGGGCTTCAATGACTTGTCAAGTTGAATACAAGAGGATAAATTGCTACTAAGGCAGGGAGTGAAATTCTGAGGAAATGTTTTTGCCTCTAGAGATTGAATTACACTCTATTTCTGCCTCAGTGTCTTTTGAGCATTTATTTAGTATAGCGTTTCTTCATCTCGATCTTCCTCTTGATCAGTTCTTCTAATAAGGACAACGTACGTTGGATCCCATGAGTTCTTTTTTCTTTTTCTTTTTTCTCTTGGGGCTAACATTGTCATGCAATTAATTATATGCAGTTTCCTGCCATTAAGAGAATAATCCGACTCAATAATAAACATGAGAATAATCACCAATTCATTCAGTATCCACTACTAGAAAACTTCTTCATAGGCCACTGATACACTCGTGGCCTATACTAATGTCAACCACAATCTATCTATGACTAAAGGGACTTGGCTACGGCTTGACCACAGATCACATAATTCTCAAAGGGCTATACCACAACAAAGAGTGTACGCGGCCTATAAGTCGCGCACCTAATTCTCAAAGGGCTTCAAATACTTGTCACGCTGAGTTCAACGATGCTACATTACAACGCAGCACACAAGTAGCATTAATCAATCTCCTAAATGGAGTTGTTGTACTAAAGTAATTAATCCCCTTGAAATTGCTTATAATTGTTTTATTTTTCATAAAATTGTATACCAATTCCTTTGCTTTTCTTTTGAAACCTAAAATTTTACCGTATTTATGTATACCAATTCCTTTGATCCTTTTTTATATGATGGGTAACCCACTCTCTCATAGAAACATTATTTTTCAAAGCAGAATATATAG
Organism: Prunus persica; assembly: GCF_000346465.2. NCBI lineage: Eukaryota > Viridiplantae > Streptophyta > Magnoliopsida > Rosales > Rosaceae > Prunus > Prunus persica. The sequence goes on along the minus strand of NC_034012.1, from coordinate 8,661,330 downwards.
AATAATGGAAAATTTGTAATGCTTTCGAATTCAAATGTACAGATGGGCTAACAATGCTTTGACGTTATTGCACTTAAAAAACAACAATGCCTTGAGAAATTTTTTTTTCTTGGGGCTAACGTTGTCCTTTGCTCAGTCATACATGATTGAATCATATGCATTTTCCTGCCATAAAGAGCTATACGCAAGCTCCTCTAACCCAACTCCATAACTAACATGACAATAATAGTCATCAACCAATTCAGAATCAGCCGCTGGACAATCCATCTCATACTCACAACAAGAAGAATCCATATACCAATTCATGTCATCGCTTGGTGAGCAAGCCACCTGATCCACATCAAACCATCCCACCTGATCAAAATCAACTGATGATGACACTGAGCAATCCTGACCGTCCAAGCCTCCTACAACGTTCGACAAGTTACCATCTTCCACATCTTGGACGGTCGATTCGGAGTCCATTGTGCTTGGAATGTTGACTAATTCTGCCTCTAGAGATTGAATCACAATATTCAACCTCTCCTCATCTCGATCTTCCTCTTGAAGTTCTTCCAATAAGGACTTGAGAATGGCGCCGTCGGATCCCATGAGTTCATCAACTCCCAAATCATCATCATGATCATGGTCGTTCATGCTTGCATAGTTTCTGATCAGTGCGGTGCTAGAACCCATTTTTACAAAAGAAGTTTTTGTTGTCTTTAAATTTGTAGAGAGGAAACAATTGAAGCAAAGAAAGGCCTGAAGGAAAAAGCCAGTTGCTGAAGAAGTGAAAGTACTCCTTATTAAAGATTGTATATTGCTATATGACTCTCTCGAAGAGAACTAGGCCTTTAAATATAGGCATCTCACCACCAGGATGACCTTCCATTGTGGACCAGCTAATAATGTTGACATGAGCAAATAAATAATAATTGTTTTCTTACCAAAGCATTTTCATGTTAATATTTGCCAGACTCTTAACATGTTATTATAATTGTTTAATTTAATTATGCGGATTCGTACTTGAAGTTGTGATTCGAATTGACAGTTTAATAACATAACATGTTATGTATATATTAAAATTAGCATATTAATTATATGGTCAAACTATCAATCTAAACCGCTAATATATTAGTATCATATGATTTTTCGTTAGAATATACAATATTAACAATCTGAAAATATAATATAATGTAAGATGCATAATATAGAGTGGACCACTTCCAAATTTGTACCTCTAAAAAAAATGTCCCATTGTCGAGTCTTAGGCCTTTCCAGCTTTCAAAGCAACCACACAAATGCGATTTCCATAGCTATAATAATGCATGCATTGAATATGGCCCAAACAAGGTACGGGCAGAAGAACAGAACGACAGAACATATATATCTTCACTGACGGATCACCAAAGAACAATAATAAAGCAATAAGGGTGGTCAGACCTGTGACTTGCACCATACAAAATGCTTACACGAGGGGATACATTTTTTTCGATTCGTTGCTTTAGTGATGTGAAGTTTGAGAGGCTCTTGATGTTTCAATTTCCACTTGAATAATTCATATGTACCAACTAACTATACATAATTGATAGATGTTACTAATTTTAATCAAGAATCTTTCAAGTGGGGAATTGAATTACATCTGATATTGAACATTTAACATCTCCATCACATGTTGATGTTGGGTTTTCTTTTGACAAACATTGGATGAGTGATGAACAAGTGGCTTCGACACAAATAATAGTGAGGGGTTGATGCATGCCCATTTTTCTTTTTTTCTTCCAAATCTTGCTTTGCAGCACATGGTGCCACCACCCCATGTTTGGTGGTGTTTAGAGAGATTTAGATCCCAACGTTTATACAAGTACTTGTAAATTATAGAATGGATGGTGGGTGAATGATCCCCACACCATGTGGTTATGTCCTTTGTCCACCAAATTATAATGGACCAACTTTTTTGAGATCCCCTATCGATTTCCATTCACCTTTGCTGTGGTATGTGAATAAGAGAGTTGGAATTGATTGTAAGCAACGCATGCGCCTTCCTGTCATGACAAGAGTACAAAATCTGCCAATGCATGAAACTACAATAATGTAATGAATTAGGTTTTCTTGTTTCACTCGAAAATTCTAATACTCGCAATCTCTTGTAATCCCTCATTCTACGTGCATTGTATAAACTAAACAATAAAAAGAAAGAAATTATTTGGATACGAGGTTTCAAGTTCTAACTAAATGGTTAAAAACATTTACCCATACATCTGAAGTCATATATGTTCAATTTCCCCCTTTTATGTCACTTGTTTTGAAAGAAAAAAAAAAGTTAATATATTGAGGGCGAGTTGTTCACATCCCTTTTTAGCCAGAAAAAATCATAATTCAAGCTACATTTTTTTTTCCGGAAATTCTTTAATAATTTTTACCTGAATACTGTTTTTCCAATTACTGTTGTCATTGCTCACACAAATGGCCACATTTCCTTAAACCACACAAGCATAATTAATTTTGGCCACATATTATGTTTGTAGTGGAAAAAATAGAACACAATGACGTGATATATACTTATTTGTGGCCACTTTACCATGAATATACACTGTGACCTTTGTTAGTACCAGTGTCAAATCATCTGTGACCCATTTCGATGTGCTTTCTAGTACTAATCCATACTCCTACAGTAGGGACGGCCCTACTTTGGTGCAAGTGGCACCACCGCATAGGGCCTTTGAAATTTTATTTTCTTTGTGTTATATAATATTAATATTTTAACGATTGTATATACACTCCAGCGTGCTACATATTGACAGAAAAGTGTTTATAGCGGAGCTAGCTTTCTAGCTCATGTCACTAGATACAAGGGCCCTGCTTCGAGTGCTTCTAGTCTCATTGAAGCCATATACGCTTTTCTTACAAAAATAGAAACACATGAATATATAACCCCCAAAACGTTTTCTCCTCCCTCCCCATCATGCTAATTCATCATAAATTAGCACGATAGAGTATATATTCGATTCGTTGCACGATAGAGTATATATACGATAAATAACTTTCACTTTTAAAAGAAGCCAAAATGGACAAAAATGCCCTTATTTATTTTTGGATTTCCTCAAGAATCCTTTACATTTGCATGTCTTTGATTTGAAAGTTGATGGATTTTTCTGTCTTTTTTGGAAAAGTTTTGGCTTTTTCCAAAAGTGAAAGTTTTTTTGTGGCTAAAACCTAAATTTACTTAATTATTATATACGATCGTTTTGGGGATATACAACGATCTTTTTTTTTTTGAATTTTGAATTTTGAATTCTGATTGTCAGTACATGCTAATTTATGATGAGTTATGACATTAAGTTATGAATTTTTTTTTAAAGTATTTTTAGTTTAAGTTTCGCACAGGTCCCTCAAAATCTCATGAACGACCTGTTTGACAGCTATTCCTAAAGTGTGATTAAAGATATTTTCTTGCACTTTGCTTAACCTTTGGGTCACACACACGACATGATGCATGTGTATCCAAAAAATTAAAGAAAAAGTAGGGCAAGTTGGATAAAAACGAATTAGACAAAATTAAATTTCAAACTGGTTGTGTTAAAGGTATTGTTGGGATTGCATTCTGTCATCTCAAAGCATCTTATTCTTGATTAAAGTTACGTTTTCTTGGGTAAATCCACAAGTAAAACTTATTTTGTATTTAATTAGTTGTTAGGGATTTGGCAAGGCCAATTGTGCTTTCTTTCAAATAAAGATATCGATCAATTAATTATCTCTTGATGATCTCAACTTGTAATTAAGAGCTTCTTTTTTCTTCTTCTTTTTTAATGAAAATTAAGAGACGAACAACTTTGTAGAGTTTGCAAATAAAATGTTACGTGCTAATTAATATAAAACCTCAACTATACATTCATCCTTGTATTAATATATGTTTCCTGCCACAAATTCTGATACCCATTTTCCTCAAAGGGAGTGGTCGTAGACCCTCCAAAATTACTAGACGAGCAATCGATCTCATCATCAAGGCAAGAATCCATGTACCAGTCAACTGATTCACCAGTACCCTCCTGAGAAGAAGACCCTATTTCCATATCAATCCAACCGAACCCAGCTGCATCTGTTCCAGGGAAATCACCACCGCTCACATATCCCACATCCAATGGCTGAAAATCCTCTTGACTAATGCCACCAAATTGATGAGGATTTTCCATGAAAATTTCATGATCTTCACTAGTAGTAGGGTCCAGTTCTACTTCTAGAGCACGGATTAGGCTGCGCAATCGCTCTTCGTCATGATCCTGATCACCTTGTGTTTCTTCCAACAAGGACATGAGCAGGGCATTGCTCATGTTTGATGAGGTTCCAGCTCCAGCTGCTCCAGGAAAGTGATCATTCATGTCCATGTTGTTGTTCATGCATGACCAGTTTTCAGCTAGCAAAGAAGCCATTTGGACAAGAGAGATATTCAAATTGATTAGAAAAGAAAGAACTGAGGAAATGCAAAGCAAGTGTAGAACTTAGAAGCTATAACGCCTAAATGGCTTTGCAAGTGGTGGTGTGGTATAATTAAACGAGTCAGGGGCCTTATAAGTAGGAGAGTCGTGTCATGTGGCATATTCCAAGGAAGACAACTTATCATAAAATAGACCCACCATCACTTATCTTCTTTATAAAAGATATATGCCTTCATTTTAAATTAAAACCTTGGTGTGTTGGAGGGACTTTGAAACATAAAATAAAGTTCTAGATGGTATTTTCTATAGTATTTTTGCTGACTTAATATAATAAGTGATGTTTATTAGGTTAGAGAAACACTTTTGTAGTGATTCTTAGGAAAGCGCTTACCAGGAACCTAAAAAAGCACACGTACATCTTTAATAAAATTCTTTTATGAGTTTTTAACAAACAAACAAAAAAACGTTACTTTTGGTGTGGCAGTAACATCGCCACGTGATATTATCAATTTATGTATATTATCGTAACTCGTGTTTTGTTTTGTGATATTAATCGTTGACTCATATTATAACATGTAAACTAACAATTTTATGGGGTGGTATCACGATCAAATTCAATGATTTTTTAAGAAAGATATCGTGGAGTGAGAAATTTTACTTATCTTGTCAACCCAACTATCCTATTTGATTTATATATTAGAACTCATTATTGTTTATTTAAATTATTTTAATTGATTCCACTTAGATAAGAGAAACGATTATCTCAAGCACACTCGAGGGCTATTAGTCAAAGATTTGGTTGGAGAAAGATGCTGAAGAAGGCATAGATTATCCCAATTAGCTAGATTAGTAAAATGTGATTGACCATCCAATACGCTAAGGTGCATGTGGTGCCACCACATCACTTTAGGTGGGATTTAGATCCCCAAATCCCCTCATCCTCCATTAGTGGGTTGTGAATGAACCCCCACCCAAAGCGATATGCTTCCCGACAAGACACCAACACAAGGCACCAGCCCAATAAAGCCTAATCATTCTGACTAATTTAACCAATATTATTATTAAGCAGCTCAATTATTCGTAATCTTGATTTGTCATCCATCCACCTACTCCTCTAAATCAAGAAAGGTCTAATTTATGGTTGAAGGGTTTAGTCTGCCAGAATTGAAATTTGATGCTAAAGCAAGCAAATAATGAGTAACTTACATACCTTCGTTATGTTACTAAACTGTTCTACCATCGAAAAGTTATACATTTTCGCAGCTCATTCGAATTTGGTTTATTCAACATGTGATGTGTGATGTGACTAATACTCTTTTATTGACAAACTCAACCAAGGACATAAAGAGGAATGGATAGTAGTAGTATAAATATAATAAATCAAACATTGGGGTAATTAAAATCATTAGACTAACCCACCTAAAAAACATCACTAATTGATTAGATAAGCAACCAGATCTTATATATGCACATGTTCTGTTTGTGCAATGCATGCATGAGGTCCAAAAATATGTTGATATATAAAGAAGATGGCCTGGTGGGAAGTATTTGCATTTGGAAATTTCCAACAAAAAGAAAAATTAATTATTTTATTAGAGTTATTTGCTTAAATGGTCCTTAAATTAATACCTAAGTTGTATTTTGGTCCATCAATTAAATTATTTGTTCAAATAGTCTACCAACTCTTAATTGGTGCATTGGTCCTACCGTTATACTTTATCAATATTGCCATTAATTTGAGAGTTAAAATTGTCAATCTATACTAAAATATTAATTAATTAATTAATTAAAACATAGTAAAGAGTTGTTGGACTATTTGAAAGAATAATTTAGTTGAGGGACCAAAATATAACTTAGGTATAAGTTTAAGGACCATTTGAATAAATAACCCATTTTATTAAGTTCTAACCCAACTCTGATATTAATCGGGTCAGAATTTTTAAGCCCATTCAAACTCCTGGGTGTAAAAAAATGTCAGCAAACCCATGAAAACAAAGGGGTTGGGCTTTTTGGGCAAGTCGTCTAGTTCAAGTTGATTAGCATGAACTTTACTCTTGCCCATCTGATTGATACAAGTTTGCTAATTGAGATATGTCAAACTATAACATGCCAACCAAACTCAAACCAACTACCCTTTTCTATAAGCGCTTGCCTAATAAGATTCACTGCTCGTACTTGTCTACTGAAGCAGGTTTTAAACCCCAAAACGTGTCCAAAACCAGAAAAGCCAGCAGCTTTCTTGTTTACTGCAATTCCCAAATCACTCAAAGTGGAAGAAATGGTGATATCAAACAAGCAGAGTCAGTATTCAATCGTATGCCGAAGAAGAATACTATTTCCTGGACTGCTATGCTCACTGCATATGCTGAAAATGGCCAAACTACCAAAGCACGTAAACTGTTCGATGAAATTCCCGAACGAAACGTAGCATCGTATAATGCGATGATCACAGCTTATATTAGGGACCAGTGTATGGTAGGTGAAGCTTTTGAGTTGTTTTCTAGGATGCCCGAGCGTAATGAGGTGTCTTATGGTGCCATGATCACAGGTTTTGTAAAGGCGGGGATGTTTGACAAGGCTGAGAAGCTTTACTGTGATATGCCAGTTAATTGGCGCGAACCGGTTTGTTCAAATGTTTTGATAAATGGGTATTTGAAGGCGGGAAAATTTGAAGAAGCAGTTCGAGTTTTTGAGGGAATGGTAGATAGCAATGTGGTTTCTCAGAGTTGTATGGTTGATGGGTATTGCAAAATGGGAAGGATTGTTGATGCTAGAAGTTTGTTTGATAGGATGCTGGAGAGGAATGTGGTTACTTGGACGGCAATGATTGATGGGTATATGAAGATGGGGAATGTCAAAGCGGGGTTTGAATTGTTTTTGAAAATGAGAAGGGAAGGGCTAGTGGAGGTCAATAGCACTACCATGGCTGTACTGTTAGAAGCTTGTGGTAGTTTCGGTAGATATGGAGAAGGGATTCAGATGCACGGGTTAGTTTCTTGTATGGGATTTGACTATGATGTGTTTTTAGGAAATTCTTTTATCATTATGTATAGTAGATATGGATGCATAGATGAAGCTTCTAAGATATTTAATATGATAAGCAAGAAAGACATTGTTTCCTGGAATTCCTTAATTGTTGGTTACGTTCAATGTGGTGAAACTGCAAAAGCTTTTAGTCTGTTTGAGATTATGCCTGCAAAGGATGTAGTCTCATGGACGACCATGATGTCAGGATTCTCTAGCAAAGGGATGACTGAGAAAGCCATCCAATTGTTCAGAATGATGCCTGAGAAGGATGATGTTGCATGGACTGCTGTAATTTCGGGTTTTGTAAATAATGGGGATTATGAGGAGGCTCTCCGTTGGTTTATTGAGATGCTTCAAAAGACAATCAGGATCAATCCTCTAACTTTAAGCAGTGTGCTCAGTGCTTCAGCCAGTTTGGCCAGCCTAAATGAGGGGATGCAGATCCATGCTCTTTCATTGAAGATGGATATGGAATTTGATTTATCTGTTCAAAATTCTCTGGTATCTATGTATTCGAAGTGTGGGAATGTTACTGATGCCTATTGGATCTTTACAAATATCTCTACCCGCAACACTGTTTCATTCAACGCAATGATTACTGGGTATGCACACAATGGGTTTGGGGAAGAGGCGCTTAACTTATTTAGGAGCATGCAGAATGAAGGTTGCAAGGCAAACCAAATCACCTTTCTAGGTGTTCTTTCAGCATGTGTCCATGTGGGCCTAGTAGAAGAAGGATGGCAGTTTTTTAATTCAATGAAATCATTACACGATATAGAACCAGGACCTGATCACTATGCTTGCATGGTTGATCTCCTTGGTCGGACTGGTTTGCTAGATGAAGCTGTCGATTTGATTCATTCAATGCCGTTTGAGCCCCATGCCGGGGTTTGGGGAGCTCTTCTCAGCGCTAGCAGGACTCATTTATGTCTTGATCTTGCCCAGCTTGCAACTCAGCGCCTAATTCAATTGGATCCTGATGATGCAACCCCTTATGTGGTCTTGTCCAACTTATATTCTACTCTGGGGAAAGTGAAGGATGGAAACCAAGTGAGGATGACCAAAAAATCAAAGGGGATAAGGAAGAGTCCAGGCTGCAGCTGGATCGTAGTGAAGGACAAGGTTCATTTATTTCTTGCAGGAGATCAATCCCATCTGGACTTACAAGAGATCAAAGTAATGCTCTGGATCATAACGATGGAAATTGGACCGCTGGATAGATGATGATCCTTTCAAATGTTCACAGTACAGACAGTAATATTATCCATCTTATCAATCATCAGGGGTTTCCCTCAGCTCTTATGCTCAGTAACTTGGAACTGTGAGCCTTGTTTGGAGGGAAACCGGGTTTGTCGGGGCTTTGTCTTTACTTGTTTTAGGAATTGGATACTTGGAGAAAATGAACACAAGAAAAAGGAGAAGTAAAAGAGATTATTATATCTTGTTAGAATGAAAATGATCTGCTTTCCTAGACTTGGTTGGGTGAGGGGGATATTTTGGTATGGTTTTTGGGCAAGATATCTCTTCTTCTGCGTCCACAATAGCAAAGGTAAATAAAAGCCAACACTAACACAACCATTACTTGCTGCGTTCTCTAAGAAAGATACGAGTAATGTTTTCATTTTGATAATTAAAACTTATCAAATGATTTCTTTCTTTCTTTTTGCTATGAGGCTTTTTTCGTTTATAAATTATATATATACCCCTGGAGTAGCCAATTTCTTGGTCTGCTAGAAGAGTCAATTGCAGAAGCGTTTTTAAAACAACCAGAAAAGCTTTCCCTTCTTATTTTTCTTTTTCTATCAAAGAAATATACTCTCCCTCCAATTGTAAAAGGCCATCACATTCGACCCCAAAAAAAATAATAATAAAGGCATCACATTCTCTTAAAATCTCCCCACATCACAATAAATTACTTTTTATTTTATTATTTTTGTTTTCTCCAACAAGATCAACTTTCTTCTAACGAATATGCGATATGAACAAGAAGTAAGAAGCCATTTTTATAGAAAAACTAACCAACTAGATATATAATTTTTTTGATCAACCTAATCTATACAAGCTTGTAAAATATAAACCTCTAACAAAATAGTAAAAGGAAAAATATTACTATATCCCTGATCAACAGCCCCCTCCGCCTCCACACCCACCACCTCCTTCTCCTCCTCCTCCTCCTCCACACCCACCACCCCCCCAACCGGCATCGGCACTAATTAGGATAACTGTAGTTGCCACGCCAACATTGCTGTGGTCAGCTCCTTGACCCGATGGAGGCGTGACGGTTTGTTCCTTGTTGGCAGTAAGGCAGCAGGCCAAAATACATAGTAAACACCCAACAACAGACATAACGGCTATGACAACAACTGATTCCTCCATCGTCTCTTGACAAATTTACATATAGAAAAAGGGTATGTCGCGAACTCTTTATATATACATATGTTGCATGTTGTAATAACGTTCTTATCCAACTATGGTTTGGTTCACAGTTATTATGGGGTTGTCAGAATCCAAGTAAGAAAATAATTCAATTAGTACTAGTTTTGGTGCCTTCAGGATTGTAATAAGAAATTATCATGCACCTTCAACAACTAGGCCCCACAACCCCCTCCACACCCACCACCACCACAACCTCCACCCCCACAACCGCCACCGCCACAACCTCCACCCCCACAACCGCCACCGCCACCACTAGTTACGACAGCTGTACTAGCCACAGCAACACCAGCTCCAGCCAAAATAACCATGCCACCATCCTTGGTTCTGCTACTGCTTTGATTAGTAACTCTGCCTCTTTCAACATCGCCGCGGTTAGCTGGTTGACCAGAAGGAGGCACCATGGTGGCTCGTCTTGTTTGGTTGTTCTTGTTCTTGTTCCTGCAGCAAAAACAAACACACGTGAAACAAATAACAACCCCAATCGCAGAGCCATAGGCCAATAGTGCTATAACATACGCTTTCATTTTTTCACAAGTTTTACACATAGAAAAAGGGTAAGTGGCGCACTATTTATATCCACATATTGCATCATCTTAATTGGTTGGACTTTAGACATTTTCCGGGCGCATTTTGTGCTTAACATAATGAATACTTGACTTTTTGGTGCATAGAAATTTCTTGGCATCTATCATGCAAGCACAGAGAGGTATTATAATTAGTAATAAGAATTATGCACGAAGGTTCACATTATTATTATTATTTTCATAGAAAACCTAGTGGGAAACTTATTTGAAACCTCCTCATAGACATTCCATACTGGAGAATATTGTGAAGTTCAGGTTTTAGGTTTACCTGATTAAGATAGATAAGACACCAAATTTAATTATTATCTAGAGTGTTCCCATGTCAACCCCTTTTCTATTTTCACCCCCTTGCTAAACACAAGAGTGATGGAGAGGCTTACTGCTTAGAGAGGTTTGAGTTTGATGATCGAAGAAAAGGGGAAATTTTGTTTTAAAAGATAATAAAAACAAGTACTAGAGGACATCAAATTGGCAATCCCATTCTATTGGACCCTTGTGGTCCAAGAGACTTGTGGTCATTCACCCTTAGAACTAATCTAAGGGTTCATAAAGTGCTAGTTTAAATTTTCTTTTACTTTTACTAATGACATATTAATTTAACTTGAACAAAACAAAAGTTAAAAACCAAAAAACAAAAAAGTCTCACAGTAAAACAAGTTCTATAACCCCCAAAATCTTTGAAAGTGTTCTCCTTCCTCCCATGGCGGCGATTGAACTTGAAGGCTCCCAAAACCAAGCTCAGTTTCTTGCTCCCCTTCACTTTTGCACTCAATTTTCTTATTTGAAATCATAAATCTGAGTGGTTCATGAACCCATATTCGGGAAATTTTGTCTTTTTTTTAATAATTTTTTTTAAATACCATAGCCGCGCGGCTATACTCTTTACATAGATACTATGATTTTTTTCTTTCTGATTTTTTTTTATCGATAAATTTAGAACATTATCCATTATTATCAAGCCATTACCCGAGTCTCTATTGTCCCCTTTTTAGTTTTTATTTTTCCACAGTTATTACCCGTATAAAGAATTTAGCATTCACGTTTAATACTTGTATTGTACACATACGTACGTATTTTTCATGTTTAATACACTTGATTTTTTACAAAATTTTCAATAATACACACATAATTCACGTATTATACACATAATTTTCGCATAATATTGAATAAAAATAATATATTTTTAAATTTTTAAATCTACAAAATATATATACCGAAACTAGCAAATTAATATCTATAAAGTATAAACTAATGCAACTAGAAGGGTCCTTTTTTTATAAATTATTTTTAATAAATAGTATAGCGTGCGGTTATACTACGATTTTTATTTTTATTTTAAATAGTATAGCCAGTGAACCCTTAACGCGTGCGCACTAGGCCCCCCCTTCTTTTTTTATAAATAGTATCACCGGGCGGCTATACTTGGGATTTTTTTTATAAAAAAAGTATAGCCGAGCGGCGTTACTATAGTCCTTATTTTTTTAAAAAAAAATTATAAATAGTATAGCCCGGCTATACCTTTTTTTGACACGTGAGTGCTAGGCGATGGGCAGGTTTTTATTTTTTTAATAAATAGTATAGCCGCTCGGCTATACTATTTTTACAAGCTAGTCCTCAAATAGTATAGCCGCACGGCTGTAATCGGGATTTTTTTTAAAAGAAGAGTATAGCCTCCTGGCTTTACGGGGGTCTTTTTTTATAAATAGTATTGCCGCACGGAGAAGGGGGGAGAGAATGTGAGAGTTTTTTTTAAAAAAAAAATTTTAATGTTATTTAATTATTATTTTACTTCAATTTTTAATTTTAAATACTTAAAAAAATTTAAATTAAAGAGTTAGTTATGGTTTTTTTTTTTTTTTTTGAGAACCTTTACTATTGAGAGGGGCGATAGCATATTAAACTCACACACATTACACGGATGCTAGGACTCGAACCCAGAATCTTGCCTGAGGGAGTAAATACTCCAAACCACTATACTAGTAGGTCCTTTGCGAGTTAGTTATGATTATAAGTATGGGAATATGTCAAGTTATAAGAAGGGTGGTTAAAATAGTGATAAAAAATGCTCCCTTTTCTTTTTTTCTACACACACAGATGTTGCATGTTGTAATAACGTTGTAATCCAACTAGAGTTTGGTTCACAGTTATTATGGGGTTGTCGGAATCCAATCAATTAGTACTTAGTTTTAGTGCCTTAATTAAGGATTGTGATATCTAGTTCCAAAATACCTACTTCAAGAGAAGAGATCAGGCATTTCTCCGTTCTGGGGTTGCTTGGAGCTGAGAGCACCTTTTAATAGTTTCTTATAAATTGAAGGGTAGTAAATGTCTTTGTTCTTTTACTTTCATTTATTTTTATACTAGCCCCTTGACACATGCTAACGCATGTGCCAATTGGTTTTCTTTTTCTTTTTTATTTTATTTTTAGAATTAATAAAAGATAACAGGGTAGTTATGTTCCATAAAAGTAGGACCTATTATCTTATTTTGTTTTTAATTTTAATTTTTTTAATATTAAAAAATGTGAATTTACCATATTATCCTTATTTATTTAATAATTTCAATTCTTAATATTTGAATTAACAAAGGGCATTTTCTGGTATTTTGAATGTTTCACCATTCTCTGCCTTTTGCTTTATATTTTTATATTACTTCATTTACTTAAGTTTATAATGTAAATAAGGAAATACCCCCCATTTGGATTCAAATAAAAATACTAGAAAATCAAATTCCCATCAAATCAAAATATGAAAAATTGATTTTAGTGCAAAATAGGATTTATGCTAAAAATGATGGCTCATTAAGTCAATATATACTTCATAATAAAATCCCATAAAATCAAGTTTTCTTATTTGATGTGTAAGGAATAAAAGCCGCCAAAAATTATCTTGAGAAAATAATTATTCCGAAAAACCATTTTTCATACTTAGTCAATATTGCACCTCTACTAAAAAAATTCTGGGTCCGCCAGTAACTGCACACCATCAACAACTAGCGCCCCCAACCCCTTCCACACCCACCACCCCCACAACCTCCACCGCCACCATCACCACTAGTTAATCACGACAGCTGTAGTAGCCAAAGCAACACGAGCTCCTGCCAAAATATCCATGCCACCATCCTTGGTTCTGCTACTGCTAACTCCGCCTCTTTCAACGTCACCGCAGTTAGCTGGTTGACCGGAAGGAGGCACCACGGTGTTCTTGTTCTTATTCTTGTTCCTGCAGCAAAAAACAACACACGTAAAACAAATAACAACCCCAATCGCAGAGCCACAGGCTACCAGTGTTATAGCAATCGCTTTCATTTTTTCACAAGTTTACACAGAGAAAAACGGTATGTGGCGCACTATTTATATCCGGGCGCATTTTGTGCGGAACATAATAAATACTTGACTTTTTGGAGCTTAGAAATTTCTTGGCATCTATCGTGCAAATTAATTTTCTTTTAATGACTTTATTTTTATGATCGTCAATTAATTAATCATTAAGTTTGGCCAAAAAAATTTTTTAATTAATCATTAAGAGTTGAAAATATAGGCATGCCAATGAATTTATTTTTATGAAAATTAAGTTATTTGGCTACAATGAACTTTTTTTTTCTCCTTGGGGAGTAAATTTCACAAATTGGAGGAGATCGAGTTGTGATTATCATAATAGAATCAGAAAATATCAAGTGTGTAATATTTAAATGGCAATTAGGCAACAGCAAAACATGTAATGATACAAAACGTTGTACTATAATACGTTTATTTAAACTTCAAAATCAAATTAAGCACATGCTTGATCTGTGATGGATCAACTGATATGCAAGTTGTGTGACAACAAATAATTCAGCCCACCATAACAAAACAAGCCAAGTTTCTGAAATCGCTCGTTGATTTTATTCTCCAAATAACAATAAAATTTAAATTAAAAAAATAACAGAAAATTAGTGTACAACATCTAATCAGCTCCACAACCACCACAACCTCCGCCACAGCCCCCGCAAGCACCGGCCTCGCTGTCACAGCCACCACAACTACCTCCGTTAGCCTCACTAGTTACGGCGGCTGTAACAGCAGCAGTAGCAAATGCGGCACCGGCCCCTACCAAAATCACCATGCCACCATCTTTTGTTCCATTAGTCCTGCTTTGGCGATGAACAGCTTCACCTCCTTCAACATCGCCGTGACCTCGTTGAGCCGGAGGCGGCGTTATGCTTTGCATGACGGTGGATGACCTTCTGGTCATTTGCTTCTTCTTGTTGCCTCCGATGCAAACAAAACACAGACATATAACGGCAGCAGCAGCAACGACTGCCCCGAAGGCTATGAGGGTTATAGCATATGGCTTCATGATTTCTTTTTTCCATATGGAAGAAGGGAGTTTATAGCACACTCTTTATATCTACATATTTTGTAAGCTTGGGGTTGGAAGTTGGAAACCATGCTTCAGCGTTTTTGTGCGGAAGCTTACAAGTTGGCATTCTTTACTAACACTTGTTTTTGTTTTTGTTCAAGGAAGGAATGTTAAGATTAGAGTCTCCGACAATGGATGCTGAAATAAGAACACTATTGAAGATTTGAAAAAACAAATTAATATTGGAGCTATAATAAGCCCCACCCTGATTATTTTATATTGGACCATATAGAAAAACACTTTAGTATATTACAGTTTTATCCCTTTATTTGAATTGTATAATGGGAAGCAAGCAGGCTTCCGCCTAGAAGTACCAAAAGGTCCCTACAAAAAGTCTTTTGACTCCATTAAAACAGTTGTGGATAAGGGTTTGTTGAGAGAAGCAGTTAACAAGGTTGGAGACGAGGACTAGGTTTAGTGTAAGTTTTACAATAATTGCTAGTGTGAGAGACAAGAAAAATTCAACACAAATGAATAAACTCTTAATCCATTTTAATGTCTCAAATCCGTTGTTAGTACGGAGATATTTAATGTTTGTTTACCCCTACCCAAATCATTTGTATAAAAATAAAAATAAAAAATGCAACCTCAACATCCTCCTCCACCCTCCACCCTCCCCCACCCCCACCTCCTCCTGCCCAACCCCTGCCACCGCCAACATCACTAGTTATGGTGACTACAACAGCTGGAATACCCCAAACAACACCGGCTCCTGCCAAAATATCTGTCCCAATTATGAGAATGTGAAAGTAAAAATGTCTCACATTAGAAAGTTAAAATACCTTGCAAGGGTTTATAAGGAGTTGGACTACGCCATGACGAACATCACCACTAGATGTTGTGGCTGCCGTGGCTGTCATGGCCAAAACAACACCAGCTCCTGCCATAATAACCATCCCACCGTCCTTAATCGCTTGTTTGCTTTGCTTTTTATTATTTCTCTTGTGTTTGTCACAAAGGCTGCACACATAAGTGACACTAGCAATTATAAAGCTGCACACTATGAACAACATCCAAGCATATTCTACTTTCATTTCTCTTCAAAATTTTACCAGCGTAATGTTAAATTAATTATTATATAAACTTGAGGAAGAATGCGTGAAATTTCTTTTATAAGAGTAAGTTGGCTTTTTGGTGCATTGAAAAGGAATTTGTAACCAGGGGTGGCATTGGCATGGTACAAGTAGCGCCACCGCACAGGGCCCACAAGTTTTTTTTATTTTATATTATATATAATATTATAAAAATTGTATATATACCACCGCACAGGGCAACACATTGACACAAAAGTGTATTTGATGAAGTTGGTTTCCAGCGCATATCCCTTGGTACAAGGCTTATGTTTGAGTCTAAAATCTTTCTTCCACTCAACAAAACCAAAAAAGAAAATATTCATGTCTTCTTCTTTTTCTTAAACTCTTTTTTTTAACCGAACATACTAATATTTAACTTTATCAAATGAAAACATTAAAAAATTTATGAATTTGATTTGTGATTGTTATTATATGCTAATTGATGATGAATTTTAATTATAAAAAATTGGTTTATGACATTAAGTCATAGAATTTTTATTTATTTTATAGTATTTTCATATTAAATTATATAAGGGCTCCAATTTAAATTTTACATAAGGCCCTCAAAATCTCAGGACCTTGAACTTTAATGCACCAAAAAGCCTTAAACTACACATTCAGAAACCAAAGAGTTGATTCTTCCTTTTAAAAAATTGGGAATGTTGTTTTCACTCTTGCAATGGTTTAATGTGAAATACTTTATTTTTATTTACACTTCATTTTACAGAGATATATCCCAAACAACTTATTCTAAGAAACTTGTTGTAGGGGCTTTTTTCTTCCGGTAGCTATAAATGGGCTGGGTTGTCGTAAGGAGCGAAATTGATAAAATTATCTCCTGTGCTTGAGTTCAGAGATCAAGCCCCAATAATGCTTCGAAAAGACAGTAGGGTCTTAGGAAACACCTTGGTTACCTTCACCAACAAAAATAACAACAGCTTACAAATAGATTTTTTAGCTTGGCATGAGAGGCTTGTGGCATGAAAGTAAAATTGTCATGAGTTTAGCACTGAAGAGAAAACTAAGTGTTCCTGGAAGGGGGGAATGAGGTATTAAGGTGAGAGATAAGGGTTTGTAGAAAGGTTTGGCTGAGAATGAGGGAAAGAAAGAAGAATGGGTGGCTTAAGTATTTTTCCTGCAGCTTGACAGAGGCTTTGTCAAATGCTAGAACAGTCTACCATAAGAGGGAAAATGGGGGAGAAGAAGGAATAGAGCACGAATTTGCTGGGTTTTGATTGTTGGGTAGGAGGTGCTTCATTTATAGCCGCTGGAAGCTCTCCTTTCCCAAGAAACCCTAATGGTTTCTATCCAATTTGGCCAAATCTTTCCCTTCCTTTCTCCTCTCCTCCCTTGACTTTTCCCATCTTGGTGAAATTCTCTCTGCCCATTTGCCCAAAATTAGGGATTTTTGGGAACTCAAGGCCTTTTCCCCCAGCTGTTTCAGTGGGAGACTCCTATTCTCAGCTATTTCCCTTTTTTTTCCTTCCTCATTCCTTGGCTAGATCTAATGAAGGAAAGAAATGGGTATACACGCTGTTTCGAAGGGTGCCTCTCCTTCTGGCAGCCTGCCCTCTAATATCCCCTGGTCCTTTGGATGTTTTTGCTTGAAACTTATTCCTTCCCACGTGCTGGAGCCTCCCATCAGCTCTGTGCATGTGGACCTCCAGGCTCCCTTTGTGGCTTTGTTCTCCAGCCAAATGCTGGGGCTTTTGCTGCTTCTTATTATAATTGTATGGGCCTTCTAAGACAGCAAGTTAATTCATCAAACAAATGGGCTAACCTTATCAAGCATTGAGCTATTTTAGTTGGGCTATTTTGGTTGAAGTAATGGGCTATTTTCTCTCTCTTATGTTCACCCACATGTTTGGGCTCAAGAAATGGACTTGAGTTTTGAGGCTCCCAAGCAACCCTAGATTTCCATTTCTTGGCCCATCAATGGGCCTCATGACAACTTGTTACCATCCATACCACAACTCACTCAAGCAATCCCCGGGCATTCGAGTGGCTTGGCCTCACTTAGGCATGTAGCGTGGTTGGGTGTGCAATAATGATTTCCTGCTTGGCATGCTTTTAAATTTATCGTCCCTGAAGAGGGACATGACGTTTAGTTTATCATGGGCTTGTAGAGCCAGTGTATTTTACAATCTTTATCTCAATTCCTAGTATGACGGATTATTTATTTGGGATGACATGTGGACTGTGACTCGTGCATAGTGGACTTTCGTGTGCTCCAAATTGGGTCTTTCTTAATGAGGCATCGTACTAGACCGGGAATTTATTCAGGCCCAACCGTGGATTTTTTTGAGCCTCAACACTTTGTAACGTTTGATTTCTTCAAAAACAAATAGGAAAGCTTTTGCAGCTTGACCAAAAAAACAAAAAAAAAAGGAAAGCTTTTGCAGTAACAAAGCATATAAATAGAGCAGCTTTTCCGATCGGTAGAGTACAGAAAGGAAATTCCTAGAAGCTTTTCTTCTTCAGCTACATTACTTCGGCTCTGCTCATCAGGACCAAAATTTGTAAGTTCCTAAACTTACTCTTTCCTTCTTCTGGGAATTTTTTTAGAGCTTTTTTGTCAGCTAAAAATTATGGGTCTGGTTTTTAGTATTTTTTTCCCTGATGGGTTTTTTTTTTCTTTTTTTGGGTTTGGTATGAATATTATGACGTTTAGGGTTCTTTTTGCTCTGTTCTTTTTAGTACTCTGCTTTAAGAACAGCTCCCCTGTTTTTTTTTTTTCTCAATTAGTGCTGAGTTTTGTCTCTATTGCTTTTCTCAGGTGGTATAACTATTTGAATTTGCAAGACATGGATAACATACAAGATATCACACAAGGGATACACGAATTGAAATTTGAAGCGATGGCACACTCTTTTCCTGAGGAAATCATACAAGAGATCCTAATTAGGCTATCCGTTAAATCTCTGATCAAATGCACTTCAGTCTGCAAGGCATGGAGGTCCATGATCATAAACCAAAGCTTTATTCATGCCCACCTCAACCCAACAGTGGACTTTGCTAACCGGAATGACATTGACCTCCTCCTACTCCACAGAATTTCTGGAAGCAATAGCCTCAACTACCACCAAAACACGTTCATTCACAAGGTGAAAGACGAGGTTCACTCTGTGCATCATGATAACCAGGCGTTTGATGTGTACTCCAAGATCGAATTTCCAATTGCCGCAAAGAAAAACTACGGCAATTCACATCTTCGTGTGGTTGGCACTTGTGATGGGCTAATTTGCCTTGCGGATGATGTCCCCTCTTATGCTTACAACTTCATTATATGGAACCCAGCCATTAAAAAGTCAGTGACCCTTCCCATGCCTGGTATTACTTATGAGACGCATGGTGGGTACGATGCTTCTATTGGGTTCGGTTTTGATGCTACAACCAATGACTATAAGGTTGTGCGAGTTGTGACTTTATTGGATGAAGATGATGAGACGCCAACTCTAACTGAGGTTTATTCCCTAGCCACCGGCACATGGAGCAGTCCTGCTTGTGTTTCTCCTATATGTCGAATAGAAATGGCTGCATCCAGTGCTTTTGTTAATGGGGTTCTTCATTGGCCTGTAGTCTGTCAAACAGATGTTGATTCTTACTATATTATATTGACATTTGATCTGGGCAAGGAGGTGTTCGGTCAGATACCTATGCCGAAGATTATTCAATGGGATTTCAATTTGGGATTGCAATTGTCTGTTTCAGATAACAAAAAATCTATTGCTTTGTTCATGAGGCCCAACAATCGTGAAGATTTCTATACGGATTATGGGCGTGAAGATTCTGTTCTTGATATATGGGTGATGAAAGAGTATGGCAGAGAGGAATCATGGACCAAATTGATTACTCTCAATCCACAAGGTCCAGAAACAATTTTCCTCAGCGCCTTATGTTTTAGGAAGAGTGGGGAATTACTGTTACTGCTCAAAGAAAAAGAGAGGCAGGAACTGTTATCACTAGACCTTGTGAGCAAACAGCGTAAACTTCTTGGGATTTCTGGATATAAATATTGTACTGGTCATTTTTATAAAGAGAGCCTCCTCTTACTCGACAAGAGCGATGCAGAGTCATACTAAGAGAAAGAAAAGGTATTGTGATTATTGTGCTGAGAGCAGAACATTTCAATTCTTAAGTTATGTTCATTAAAAGCATGATTGGTGACTAAATTGCTGTGGGATGTTTCTTATGTCAGACTTGTTGTGGGTTCCTTCTTTTAGCTGATTGTCTTTCTCGCTTCTGTTGGTAGAACACAACTTGTGACTAAAGTCAACACAGCTCTCATGGAGACTCAATTTGGATATCAAAAAGTTAAAAACAGTGTAATTATAATTTATAATAATATCTACTAAGCTCTCATGTAAACACGATTAGACTGGTCTTTTATGTGCTCTTAGTCTTAGTCAACTTGGTATGACTTTAGACATTGTGACTGATTGCAGCTACTGTAGTGAAGTCTGTGTATTCAGTTTGCATGGTTTTGTTTGCTGCTTTAATCCCTTTTCCAATGTTTTCATTTGTACATTAGTTTCTTTTCCAATTTAGCTTTCATTTGTGTAAGCATGAAGAGGAAGTTTGATTTGCACTCCTGAAGAAGTACTGGGAAAAGTTTCATGACAAGTGATGTCAACTCTAATGCTTAACAATTGATTAACGCAGCACTTTTCTTGTTTTCTTTTGTTGCAGAGTTGTAGTGCAGTAACGTTGTTTGCCGAAGGTGCCTGACGTGCCTGATGCCTGATGTGCGTCAACGTCCGTTTCTTGTTATCTATCTTGCTGATGTATTTTCGTTTTCTTGTTCATTTTTTTGCCGATTTGTACGGCAGTAGCGTCCTATGCCTGATGTTTCTGTGTATTTACTTGGCATGGAACTTGTTATCTAGTAGTTCTTGCACTATTTATTCTTCAGCTTTTGGGAAGCTTTAATGGAAGTATCTAGTTACAAATTTCATTTGCCTTTGCAGTTCTCTGCACCAGTTTCCATGAAATGCTTTTGCCATTTTCTTTTCCATTTTTATTGCGTAGTTTTCCCTGAGCTGAACAATTTACAGCAGAATTCACTTTTAATTGAGTAATGAAGGTGACTTGAAATTGTACCCTGTTTTAATTAACTGCATGCCTGCAACATATGATGGTTGTCTATTTTTGCAATTGCATTCGTTTGAAGACCATTTTTGCAACATTAAACTCAACCCCCATTCAACATTCGACTCAATAATAATGATTTTTAAATTTCATTAAAATTCCCAGAAGCTCGGACAAAGCACCTTGTTTCAGAGGCTAGAGCTGTTTCAGCATTTGAATTAAGGACTAGTCTGCTGTAAGAACATTTTAATTAGGAGTTGAAATCTCTTTTACAGTTTTTTATTGAATGATTTTCCTATAGGGATTTAATTAGGAGTGGAAATCAACTGGATACCATATGCTTGAAACTATAGTCAAAACAAGGCAACATCAAGCATGTAATAATATACCAAATGCTAACCTATATCAAAGGTTTATTCGAATTTCAAAACTAAGTACTAATTATATGACGGAGGAATTAGACCCATAACTACAATACAACAAGCCGATTAAGTACGAAAATCCCTATTAACCTCCACATCCACCTCCGCAGCGGCCTCGACAACCACCACCACTAGTGACACTACTAGATGCAAACTATGAACAACGTCCAAGCATATAATCTGGTTTCATTTCTCTTCACAGTTTTACCAGCGTGATGATATACTGGAGGAAGAATAAGCTGGCTATTTGGTACATTGAGAGGCAATTTGTAACTTTTTTTTTCCTTTCTGATGGATTTGGATTGGATTTTTGTACTTTTAATTTTCCGACTAAAACTTGTATATGAATGTTACTCTGCTGTAAGAACAGCTCCCTTGATATTTTGTTTTCTCAATCATAGCTGAGTTTTGTCTCCATTGCTTTTCTCAGTTGGTATAACTATTTGAATGTGCAAGACATTGATAACATAAAAAATGTCAGACAAGGGATCAAATTGAAAATTGAAACGATCGCACGCTCTTTTACTCACGAAATCATACAAGAGATCCTAATTAGGCTACCTTTTAAATCTCTGATCGCACGCCTACCTCAGCCCAACAGTGGACTTTGCTAACCAAAATGGCATTCACCTCCCCCTACTCCACATAATTTCTAGTAGCTGTAGCCTCACCTACTACCAAAACAAGGTCATTCACAAGGTAAAAGACGAGGTTCACTCTGTGCATCATGATAACCAAGCGTGTGATGTGTACTCCAAGATCGAATTTCCAATTGCCGCAAAGAAAAACTTTGGGAATTCACATCTTTGAGTGGTTGGCACTTGTGACGGGCTAATTTTCCTTGCAGATGATATCCCCTCTTTTGCTTACAACTTCTTTATATGGAACACAACCATTAGAAAGTTGGTGACCCTTCCCAGGCCTGGTATTACCTTTCGGTCGAATGGTAGGAACAATGCTTCTCTTGGGTTTGGTTTTGATGCTATGACCAATGACTATAAGGTTGTGCGACTTGTGACTTTATTGGAGGAAGATGAGCAGCCAACTACAACTCTAGCTGTGGTTTATTCCCTAGCCACGGGCACATGGAGCAATCTTGGTTGTGTTTCTCCTGCATCTCTAATAACAAAAACTGCAGCAGACGAAGAAGAAGCTTTAACAGAGCCATCAAAGTTCCTCTTGAGAAATGAGGGCATGGGCGGAAGCCATCTGATTGGAGTAGCTTGGCCACGAGATCTCCTCGAATAGTAGTTGATACAGAAGAAGTGCTATGCCAGAAGAACTCTACACAAGTGTGAGCAACAACTGTCAAACTTTTTGTTGGATAAGTGCATATACGTCGAAAGATACAATGATTTATGGACTCCCAAATCTGCCAACAAACAAGTAAGATTTTGCTCAAAGCTAGAGAAACTGTGATATGAGCATTGTAGTTAGTTAAACAATTCATTAAGCAATCCTGAAAAGAACCTCTTTGGCCAATAATTCTCAACACAGCGCCAAACAGAAGCTGCAAGAGGGCAATGCATGAAAAAGTACGAATGAAATTCCTACGTGTTTTATTCGGCAAAATTTGTGAAAAGTACAAATGAAAAGTTCGGCAAAATATATACAAGCTACAGAAGAATGAGGGGTCAAAATAGAAATAAGACTTCATTATGGCGATAAAAAGAAATTTTCGCATAAATTGTTCCCGGGAAAGCTTTTCCAATTCGTAAACCACCCGATCAACCAGAGATAAACCTTATTCAAGCTTTTAATCAGGGACGGAGATATAAATAGAGAAGAGAGATGCATTAGGGTTTCAGCCGACGCGTTTCTTCTTCCACACTATCATGTACGGAAATGAATGTCCTAGAGGCTAGAAAGGGTTCTACTCCTTTCTTCTTCACTCTTCTTCTCTAACGTCAGCTCCGTTTCTTCGGCTCTGCTCATCATCAGGACCAAAAATTGTAAGTTCCTAAAGTTCATCTTTCCTTTTTCTGTCAATTTCGAAAAATCGGCGCCTAGGCGCTAGGCGGCCGCCTAGGCCGCCCCTGGGCGGGTCGGGTATTTTTTTTAAATAAAATGATGGGCTTGGCTTTAGTGTTAGTTTTTTTTTCCCTGATGGGTTTGGAGTTTTGATTGATGGAGTATAGATTGGGTTTGATTTGAGAATTATGACGTTTGGGGTTCTTGTTGCTCCTTCCTATTGGTACTCTGCTGTAAGAAACAGCTCCCTGGATATTTATTTATTTATCTCTGCTTCTTTTCTCAGTTGGTATAACTACGTGAATGTGCTGGACATGGATAACATACAAGATATAACACAAGCGATGCAGGAATTCAAATTTGAAGCTTTTCCTGAGGAAATCATGCAAGATATCCTATTTAGGCTACCCGTTAAATCTCTGATCAATTGCACCTCAGTGTGCAAGGCATGGAGGTCCATGATCATGAACAAAAGCTTTATCTGCGCCCACTTAAGCCTAACAGTCGATTTTGCTAACCAGGATGACATTGACCTCCTCCTACTCCACATAATTTCTTGTAACAGAAGCAGCACCTACGGCCACAAAACGATCATTTCCGAGATAAAAGATGAGGTTCACTCTGTGCATTATGATAACCAGGCTTTTGATGTGTACTCCAAGATCGAATTTCCAATTGCTCCAAAGCAAGAACTGCGCAATTCTCATCTTCGTGTGGTCGGCACTTGTAGCGGGCTAATCTGCCTTGCGGATGATATCCTCTGTTATGGTTACAACTTCTTTATATGGAACCCAGCCATTAGAAAGTTAGTGACCCTTCCCAGGCCTGGAGTTACCTTTAGGACGCATGGTGGGTATGATGCTTCTATTGGGTTCGGTTTTGATGCTATGACCAATGACTTTAAGGTTGTGCGATTTGTTACTTTACAACATGAAGATGAGGGGCCAACTGTAGCTGAGGTTTATTCCCTAGCCACTGGCACATGGAGGAGTCTTGGTTGTGTTTCTCCTGCATGTCGAACTGATGGAGCTGCATCGAATGCTTTTGTTAATGGGGTTCTTCATTGGCCTGTAGTTGGTTACACAAATGATGATTCTCGCTATTTTATATTGACGTTTGACCTGGGCAAGGAGGTGTTCGGTAAGATACCTATGCCGAAGATGAGTTGGAATCCCAAGTGGGGATTGCAATTGTCTGTTTCAGATAACAAAAAATCTATTGCTCTGTTTATGAGGGATAACAGTTGTAAAGATTTCATGATGGATACTAGGCGCGAAGATTCTGTTCTTGATATATGGGTGATGAAAGAGTATGGCAGAAAGGAATCATGGACCAAATTGATTACTCTCGGTCCACAGGGTCCAGAAAGACTTTTACCCAGGGCCTTATGTTTTAGCAAGAGCGGGGAAGTACTGTTACTGCTAACAAAAGAAGGGAGGCAGGAACTAGTTTCACTAGACCTTGTGAGCAAACAGTTTAAAAATCTTGGGATTTCTGGATATAAATATTGTACTGTTTATTTTTATGAAGAGAGCCTTCTCTTACTCGACAAGAGCGATGCAGAGTCATACTAAGAGAAAGAACAGGTAATGTATTATAGTGCTGAGAGCAAAACATTTCAATTCTTTGTTTGCCAGGTTTTTATGTTGATTAAAAGCATGATTGGTGGCTAAATTGCTGTGGGATCTTTATTATGTCGACTTGTGTGGGTTTTTTTTCCTTTAGCTGATTGTCTTTCTCACTTCTATTGCTAGAGCACAACTTGTGACTAAAGTCAACTCAGCTCTCATGGAAACTCAATTTGGATATCAAAAAGTTAAAAATAATATGATTATAATAATATCAACTCAGCTTTCATATGTAAACACGGTTAGACTGGTCTTTTATGAGTGCTTTTAGTTTTTGACTCATATAATATCAAGTTGGTATGACTTTTGAGGGGGGACTGATTACTGCTATACTGTAGTGAAGTTTGTGTATTCAATTTATTGTTTGCTGCTGTAAGAGATTGTGCTATAGTTCAGGCTTTAATCCATTTTCCAATGGTTTTCATTTGTATAATAGTTTCGTTTCCAATTTAGTTTTCATTTAAGGAGAGGAATTTTCATTTGCACTCCTGAAGAAGTACTGGGAAAAGTTTTCATCATGACAACTGATGTCAACTATAATGCTTAACAATAATTGATTAGCGTAGCACATTTCTTGTTTTCTGTTGCTGCAGATTTGTAGTGCTGTAACGTCGTTTGCCTGAAGTGCCTGATGCCTGATGTGCAGTCACTCCCAGTTCTTGTTATCTAACATGTTGATGTTTGTTGCTGATTTGTAGGGCAGTAGCGTCCTATGCCTGAAGTGCCTGATGTTTCGTTGTATTTACTTGGTGTGGAACTTGTTATTTGTAGCGCTGATATGTTTTTTTAAGTAGTTCTTGCACTATCTAGTCTTCAGCTTTTGAAAAACTTTAATGGAACTATGGAAGTATCTAGTTAAAATTTTCATTTGGCTTCGCAGTTTGGAACTCTGCACCATTTTCTATTAAATGCCTCTGCAATTTTCTTTTCATTTTCATTGCATAGTTTTCCCTGAGCTCAACAATTGACAGTAGAATCCACTCTTGAGTAATGAAGGTGCGGTGAAACATTAACTCAACCCCCATTCAACATTCTTCTCAGTAATGAACACAGATTATCTAAACTTTGAATATATAAAAAATCTCCACTATTCACAGCCACCTCCACCTCCTCACCCGCCACAACCTCCTCCACGACAACCACCACCACCATCACCATAGGGAGCATGATCACTAGCTGTTGTTGCCAAAGCAACACCAGCCCCTGCCATAATAACCAACCCACAATCCTTAATCACTCGTCTGCTTCGCTTCTGTCTCCAAGCATATATTCTGGTTTCATTTCTCTTCACAATTTTACGAGCATGATGATACATTATTTAGTATATACTTGAGGAAGAATGCATGAAATTTCTTAACTTGAGTAATGTTTTCATTTATAAGAATAAGTTGGCTATTTGGTGCATTGAAAGGCAATTTGTAACATTGGTAAGTGTACGTTTTAAACCTTTAATTACACATTCAGATACCAATGAATTGATTTTTCCTTTAAAAAAAATTGGAAATGTTGTTTTCGTTTTTGCAATGGTTTGCAGTGGTTTGATCTGAAATATTCTTCCTTTCCCTAGCACAAGATCCTGTAAATACAAAAATAAAAAATTGATTACTGTAGACGAAACTCAATAGTGGAAGTTAGAACCTGTTAATACAAAACTAAAAAAATTGCTCAAGAATTTTTGCATGTGATGACTTCGATTGCTACTTTAGCATAAAAGTGGAAGTTAGATCAAGGGCTGAACCAAATTCCTAATTAGAGAAGTATGCTGCACATCCATAGTGGATGTGTGGTTCAATCCCTATCATATGGTCAATCACTTTAATATCCTGCTTAGTTATAAGTTCACGTTACAAAGCTCGGCAATATTGAAACTTAATGTAAATCCTCATAAATATTTGTATCGTTTAGGGTATTTTCAATATGGAATTCTAGCTTTATGGCCCAAAAAACAAAATTAAAGAAACAAATTTTATTTTTTTTTCCAAAATTAATACAAAAAACCTCTCATGAGGAAAGGTCGTCAACATAGATCTATGCCGGCGAAATTTGCTGGATTAGCAAAGTATAGCCGCCCGGTTATACTATTTCTTTTTAAAAAATTTAAAAATCCGAGTACAGCTCGCCTGTACTATTTTGCCACATTACAACTTAAAATTTTGTGTATAATACGTGAATTTTATGTGTCTTATTGAACATACGCACGTACCTATATAATACAATTTTTCCAACATTAACTGAACCTCCATTCAACATTAGCAAAGTATAGCCGCACGGCTATACTATTTCTTTTCAAAAAAAATTAAAAAACCGAGTCTAGCCGCACGGCTGTACGTTATCAAAAAGAGTAAAGCCGTTCGGCCATACCATTTTTTAAAAAAATTAGGAAATTTTTTAAAATGCGGTATAGCTGGCCGGCTATACTATTTATATACATTAAAAAAAAGACACCCTCACAGCGCCTATGCGTCACGTGTAAAAAAAATTAATGCCAAGTGTCTATAGCCATGCGGCTATACAATTTTTATTAAAAAAATATAAATCCTTGTATAGCCACTCGGCTGTACTATTTTGGCACACTACAACTTAAAAGTTCAGCCACTATATTATTTTTTAATATATATTATTTTTATTCAATAATGCATGTGAATTTTGTGTATAATACGTGAATTTTGTGTGCCTTATTGAAATTTTTGTAAAAAATTATGTGTATTAAACACAAAAAATACATACATATATGTATAATACGAGTATTGTACATTTGGTTTTCAAAGACTTGGGCCTTGGGGCTCTTGGACTCTGGGAAAATGTAATTAAGACAACCAAATGAAATAAGTAATTTATTTTTTTAATGTCCATTGAACTTCAAGTACTTACTATTTATTAAGTCATTTGTGAAATCAGTAACATATTTAAATATTGACTAAAGTAATAATAATCAAAACATAATTACTAATTAAAGTAATTCAAAAAAGGTAAGATATTACTTTATTAAATATATTAAATAAAAGAAGTTGGCCCAAAAAACAAAATTAAAGAAACAAATATTTTTTTTTCCAAAATTAATGCAAAAACCTCTCCCAGCGGAATTTGTTGGATTAGCAGAGTATAGCCGCACGGCTATACGAGCTATACTATTTCTTTTCAAAAAAAAATTAAAAATTAGAATTTTGTGTATAATACAAGAATTTTATGTGTCTTATTGAAATTTTTATACCAAATACTTGTATTAAACACAAAAAATACATACGTATCTTATACCAAATACATGTGTCTTATAAGGACTGCGACGTGTCAAAGACAGTAAAGCCGGGCGGCTATACTATTTTTAAAAAAAATTAGAAAATTTTTAAAAGCCCGGTATAGCCGCCCGGCTATACGATTTATATATATTAAAAAAAGGACACGCACACAGTGCCTGTGCGCCACGTCAAAAAAAAGTAAAGCCACGTGTCCCTCCCTCTGATCCGTTAGGGTTCTACTCTTTTCTTCTTCTCTAACGGAGCACAACGAACGAGAGGCTGCATCTGGACCCAAAACTGTAAGTTCCTAAAATTTCTCTTTCCTTATTCTGTGAATTTTTTAAGAGCTTTTTTCTCCGATAAAAATGATGGGTTTGGCTTTAGTGTTTTTTTTTTTTTTTTTTCCTTATGGGTTTGGATTTTTGATTTATTGAATGGAGATTGGGTTTGATATGAAAAATATGACGTTTAGGGTTCTTGTTGTTCCCTTTTTTTAGTTTAAATTTTATAGTTTATGTATATGAATGTTACTCTGCTGTAAGAACAGCTCCCCTTGATTTTTTTTTTCTTCAATTATAGCTGAACTTTGTCTCTATTGATTTTCTTTCTCAGTTTGTATAACTATTTGAATGTGCAAGACATGGATAACATACAAGATATCACACAACTGATATACACATTCAAAGTTGAAGCTTTTCCTCAGGAAATAATACATGAGATCCTATTTAGGCTACCAGTTAAATCTTTGATCAATTGCACCTCAGTGTGCAAGCCATGGAGGTCCATGATCATGAACCAAAGTTTTATCCACGCTCACTTCAGCCATACAGTCGACTTTGCTAATCAGAAGGACATTGACCTCCTCCTATTCCACAGAATTTCTGGTAGTGGGCGCACCATCTACTGCCACAACACAGTCATTCACAAGGTAGAAGTCGAGGTTCACTCTTTGCATTATGATAATAAGGCTTTTGATGTGCACTCCAAGATAGAATTTCCAATTGCTCCAAAGAAAAAACTGCTCAATCCACTATAATGGCTTTTGATGTATCACTAGACCTTGTGAGCACACAGTTTAAAAATCTTGGGATTTCTGGATATAAATATTGCACTGTTGATTTTTATAAAGAGAGCCTCCTTTTACTCGACAAGACTGATGCAGAGTCGTACTAAGAGAAAGAACAGGTAATGGTTTTCAAGAACAGTTTAATTATTTGTTTGCTAGGTTTTTATGTTATGATTGGTGACTAAATTTCTGTGGGATCCTTATTAAGTCGACTTGTTGTGGGTTCTTTGTTTTAGCTGATTGGCTTTCTCGCTTCTGATGCTAGAACACAACTTGTGACTAAAGTCAACACAGCTCTCATGGAACTCAATTTGGATATCAAAAAGTTAAAAACAATGTAATTATAATAAATATCAACTCAGCTCTCATATAAACACGGTTAGACTGGTCTTTTATGTGCTCTTAGTTTTTGTCTTATATAATATGGTATGACTTTAGATGGTAGACTGATTGCTGCTACTGTAGTGAAGTCTGTATTCAATTTACATGTTTTTGTTTGGTGCCGTAATAGATTGTGCGGTAGTTCATGCTTTAATCCCTTTTCCAATGTTTTCATTTGTACAATAGTTTCGTTTCCAATTTATATTTCATTTTTGTAAGCATGAAGATGAAGTTTCATTTGCACTTCTGTAGAAGTACTGGGAAAAGTTTTCATGACTAGCGATGTAAACTCCAATGCTTAACAATTGATTAAGGCAGCACTTTTCTTGTTTTCTTTTGTTGCATATTTGTAATGCAGTAACGTTGTTTGCCCAAAGTGCCTGATGTCCATTTCTTGTTATCTATCATGCTGATGTATTTTCGTTTTCTTTCTTTTGTTGCCGATTTGTAGGGCAGTAGCGTCCTATGCCTGAAGTGCCTGATGTTTCGGTGTATTTAGTTGACATGCCTGATGTCACTATTTATTATTCTTCAGCTTTTGGAAAACTTTAATGGAACTAATGGAAGTATCTAGTTACAAATTTCAATTACCTTTGCAGTTTGAAACTCTGCACCAGTTTCCATGAAATGCTTTTGCAGTTTTCTGTTTCATTTTTATTGCATAGTTTTCCTGAGCTGAACAATTGACAGCTGAATCCACTTTTAATTAAGTGATGAAGGTGATTTGAAATTGTACCCTCTTTTAGTTAACTGTATGCCTGCAACGCCTTCTCCAATGGCCCTCATTCGATTGCAACTTGCAAACAACATATGGTGGTTGTCCATTTTTGCAATTGCATTGGTTTGAAAAAACTGCTCAATCCACATCTCCGAGTGGTTGGCACTTGTAACAGGCTAATCTGCCTTGTGGATGATATCTCTGCTTATGGTTACAACTTCTTTATATGGAACCCAACCATTACAACTTCTTTGGACGCATGGTGCATACAATGCTTCTATTGGAGTAGAGAAATACTAACGTGACTTACAAGGTTTGTCTTCTCCCTTGCATTGCATTATCCGTTAAGAGCTGATATGAGTTATTTAGCAATGGTGTGTATTGATTTCAGGATCAACAATATGAGTTCCCTTGATACTGGATTATGAAAAATGCACCCGTCATCTGACTTGTAAAAGCACAATAAAAGCGGGCATAAGTTTCCATAAGAAATTAAACAAAAGAGACTTTCTTGTTGGTTGCCCAAAACAGTGGAGATCCATACTCAAGTGGGATGTCATTGAAGAAATATATTTGCTTGAATGCATGTGCAATGTGAAGAACATTTATGTCTTTGGGTGTTTTCTTATAAAGAACATATGGTAATTCCTCACCATCTTTAATCCTTCTAAACAAACCCGCATTACCCGATGTTGTCGCCTCATTCTCCAAACGATCCATGGTTTTGAACTCTCTCAAACTCGCTTAATGGAGCACATAAAGCAGCAATGCACTGTACAGGATCGTTTGTGAACCGAGCATAACATCCGAGGCAATAAATAAATCTACACAAACTTGGTCCTAATTACTTGTCATGGAAACACTATTATATTCGGTCACATTTTATTTTTACTAGTGTACCAAAAGTAGAGGTGTGAAACGGGTCGGTTCAGCACGATATGAGTCCAACTCATTTACATATAGTACGATACGGTCCGAAAATAATTATTAGTGGGCAGTGCTAGGCACGGCACGAAAGCTTAGATCATATTGAAAAATTAAGTTCAACAAACCAAGCCTGCCCGCAACTCGCTATATGCCCTGCCTGAGCCCAAACCTGACCCAAGCCCACTCTAAGCCCGACATGAACCCACTTAATTAATTAGTTTTTTATTTTTGTAATTCCACTCTCTAATTCAAATTTCCTTTTTTGTCCTTCTTTGGTCGACAAGACAATAAGTCACTTTCCTTTCCTGATGAAATTAGCAAACAAAAATTGGGTTTAGTTGAAATGGGTACGTTTTGTTTGTTTTTCTGGTATAATCTGTCTCCCAGAAAAGCAAAAAAAAATTGTTTAAAGTTATTAGCAAATAAATTATGTTTTTTATTTATATTATTAAAGCAGCCATCTTTCCAACATAAATTTTGAAGCCTGAACTCAAAAAACACATTTCTTTAAACATAATTTAAGCTATACTTTATGTTTTTTTAACTTTGTTTCAGTTAATGAAGTTATTTTATTTTTTGTCCCCAATTTTTTTTTTATAAATATTTGATCCCAAAAAACAAAAACAAAAATATTAGAGAGAAATTGTAATAAAATAAAGAATGGGCCTGGGTTTAAAAATAAAAAAAAAACACCTAATGGCCTTGTGGAGATAAAGTTACATTACAGAAACCAAGCGTTCCAAGAAAAAGAAGGGGTCAAAATAGAAATTAGACACAATTATGGCGAAAAATGAAAATTTCGACAATAAAAAATTGTTCCCGCGAAGCTTATGCAGTTCATAAACCCATAAACCATAGATAAACTTTCATCAAGCTTTTAATTTGGTACGGAGCTTTAGACGCAGGCAGGCAATCTCAGGCTCAGCATATAAATAGAGAAGAGAGGTCCCTATGATCTGTTAGGGTTTGGGCCGACGCCTCTCTCTCCCCTCACTATCATGTACGGAAAAGAATGTCTTAGAAGCTAGGGTTCTACGCTTTTCTGCTTCACTCTTCTTCTCTAGCACAGCACATGCACAAGAACGAGACGCATCCTCAGCTTCGGCTCTGCTCATCAGGACCAGAAATTGTAAGTGTTGACTTGTTCTTTATTGGATTCCTTATTGGATCCACTTTGCCTCTCCACTTTAGTTACTTTAGTTTGTCTCCCTCCACTTTAGTTTGTCTCCTTTGTCTCCCCTCCAATTGTGGCGCCAATTGTGGCGTAAATCAAGGAGTCAATCTCCTTATATATATTGCTGTACAATTGTAATTAAGGATTAACCTTTTTAGAAATCAAAAGAAAAGCATTCTTTCTTTTTGGTATCAGAGCTAGCATTCTCTGATTGTTTTTTTTTTTCTCTTCTGCCGTGTTCTTGATCAATTGCAGCGAGCAATTGTGAAGTTGTTGTTGCCCCCTGTTTTGTTAGTCTGTCCGTATTGTTCCAGAATCCCATCAACGCTGCAGGTTTTAGGCTATACCGACAGCAAGAGAGATGGCTGAAGAAAGGGGAGCTGGTTCTCAGATTGTTCCAGCGGCCGCTCCAATTATGGTGCAGTCAGAGAATTCAAGCTTTAATATTGGTATGGTTTTGGATGAAAAGAACTATGATTTATGGGCTCCTCTCATTCAAATCCATATTGCTGGAAGGAAGAAGATGGGATATCTTCGTGGGTCTATCAAGGCACCTAACGAAGATGATCCTAAATATGATGATTGGTTCTCTGAAGATCAAAAAATTAAGAGTTGGCTTTTGTCTTCAATGAAGCCTGAGATTATGAAACGGTACATTAGGCTGTCTACATCGAAGGAGATTTGGGACTCCCTTAAGGCAGCATACTTCGATGAGAATGACGAGGCTAGAATTTATTCGTTGAATCAGAAGGCATCACGTCTTCGTCAGAATGGCCGACCTTTGGCTACCTATTTTGGGGAGCTAACTGAGATTTTCCAAGAATTGGATCACTTTAATAAAGTATCCATGGAGTGTGAAAATGACATCAAGGTGTTTCAAAAATCCACTGAGAGACAATGAGTCTATGTGTTTCTTGATGGTCTCGATGATGGGTTTGATCAGGTGCGTGGAGAAGTGCTATGGAAGGATCCCCCACTTGGCCTTCAGGCTTCTTATGCATATGTTCGTCGTGAAGCCGATCGGAAGGAAGCAATGAAGACGGAGGTTGACAAGAGTGAACCCGCTGCCATGGCAACAAAGGCCCGTGGGTCACCTTATGGGCCTAACCGAGAAGGGTCACAAAACCGGCCAAGATAAACTCGGACTAGCCAGCCAAGCCGAGATCGTCCTCAAGGTAAGTGCCCACACTGTGGCATGCCAGGACACTCCAAGAGTCGCTGTTTTGAGCTGATTGGATATCCCGAGAATTGGGATAGGACCCGTGATCCTCGGTGCAACAAGTCTCGAGCCTCTGTTGTAGAAACCAAGAATGATTCGGACCAAATCGCAGACAAGGCATCTGCCATGATTGCTGCGGCAGGTAGTGATGGTAAGGCACTAAGTACCTCTACTTCTGTTATGAATAATACATGGATAATTGATTCCGGAGCTACTGAACATATGACTTGCGATTCTAGACAGGTTCCATCACTAAAAACATCAACACAAACCGAGGTCAATGTTGCTAACGGTAATGTCGTCCCTGTTATTGGGGAAGGCACTGTTTCCCTTTCTAAAACCATGAAACTTGACACTGTTCTTGTGGTTCCCTCTTTAAATTATAATTTGTTGTCTGTTGCTCAAATAACCCTTGCCTTACAATGTTTGGTTATTTTTTGGCCCTATTTTTGTGTTTTTAAGGACATCCGGACGCGGAAGACGATTGGTTATGGTATTAGAAGAGGAAAACTTTATTACTTGGAATTGACCACTAGTAGTTCTAGCTTGCTGACTCAAGCTCTTTCTGTTGATGATTCTCATGGGGATACTAATAAAGTGTCGGACATCTGGATGTGGCACAGGCGCCTTGGGCATGCTTCCTTTCGCTATCTACATAAGTTATTTCCTAGTTTGTTTGTCAAGACTGATGTTTCTCAATTCAAGTGTGATGTTTGTGAAATGGCTAAGAGCCATCGAATCTCATTTCCTCCCAGTTCCAATAAAAGTATCATTCCTTTTATGATCGTGCATTCTGATGTATGGGGACCGTCAAAAAAAATACCTACTCTCGGTGGTGCTCACTGGTTTGTTACTTTTATTGACGATTGCACCAGAATGACTTGGGTTATTTTGTTAAAATCGAAAAGCGAAGTTAGTTCGGCCTTTCAAAGGTTCCATAAAATGGTTGCTGTGCAATACAATCGGAATATCCAGGTTCTTAGAAGTGACAATGGTGGTGAATATGTTAATATGGAACTTCGTTCCTTCCTAGAACTGCATGGTATTGTTCATCAGACCACGTGCCCATATACTCCTCAACAGAATAGGGTTGCTGAACGCAAAAATAGACACCTGTTAGAAATGGTTCGTGCTTCGCTCATTGAGGCACATTATTGGGGAGAGGCGCTAACGTCCGCAGCTTATCTTATTAATCGTCTTCCTTCTCGTACTATCAACTTCCATACACCATTTCAGGCGCTCACATCTCAGACTAGCAGTCCATCGACTCCCAATCTTCCCCCACGGACCTTGGGGTGTGTTGCTTTTGTTCACCTTCATCCCCATCAACGACATAATAAACTTGAGCCTCGAGCCATTCGTTGTGTTTTTTTGGGTTATGCTACTACCCAGAAAGGATATCGTTGTTATCATCCTTCGAGTAAAAAGATGTTTATTACTCAGGATGTGATTTTCCATGAGAATGAAATATTTTTTGGATCCCCCACGTCCTCACTTCAGGGGGAGTACAGAAGTAGTGAAGTTCTGACCCGAGATAATACTGAAGTTTTGACCTTTGATTACTCTCATGTGGCTAGAAATGAGCTGCATGAAGAGCAACCGTTGCAGTCATCACGTCTGGAGTACACAGCACCTAGAGAAGGGCAGCAGTCCACGTGTCATGGTGATCAGCTCACGACATCTGGCGACGGGCAGCAACCCGTGTGCTCTGGTCATCAGTCTACTGAGCAGGTCCCTGAGGAGCAGCAAACATTGCAGGAGGAGGAAGAACATCCTTTTCCTTCCGATGTTATATCAGATCCAAGTATAAACTCATCTTATCTTAATTCTCATAACCAATCGTCTTCTACACCGGATGCAACTCCACTCCGTCGCCTTCCAGAGCGTATTAATCGAGGTATTCCCAAACCCACTTACGAGGCAGATCCTAAGTGTAAACACAAGTATTCCTTGAGTGAGCCAAATTCCGATTCAAGAGTGAGATACCCACTAAACAATTATGTGTCTACCTATCACCTGTCAGAATCAAATAAGTCATTTGTATATCAATTATCTACTGTATCTATTCCTAACAGTGTGCAGGAGGCCTTAGCAGATTCCCGCTGGAAAGATGCAATGAACGAAGAATTAAGATCGTTGAAGAAGAATGCTACCTGGGAAATAACAGACTTGCCAGCTGGAAAGAAGTCCGTGGGATGCAAATGGGTTTATACGGTCAAATACAAAGCAGATGGAACGGTAGATCGCTTTAAGGCAAGATTGGTGGCAAAGGGGTATACACAGAAATATGGCATCGACTACACTGATACCTTCGCACCAGTGGCAAAGATTAATACAGTTCGTGTTCTACTTTCCTTAGCAGCAAATCTAGATTGGTCTTTGCAACAGTTCGATGTGAAAAATGCATTCCTCCATGGAGATCTAACTGAGGAGATTTACATGGACCTTCCACCAGGGCAGAGTGATCCGGACATACAGAAACAAAAGGTATGTAGGCTCAAGAAATCATTGTATGGATTGAAGCAGTCTCCAAGAGCCTGGTTTGGTAGATTTACCAAATCCATGAGAGCATTCGGGTATATGCAAAGTAATTGGGATCACACGTTATTCCTGAAACGCAGGAATGAAAAGGTTACAGCTCTCATCGTATATGTGGATGATATGGTGGTTACTGGTAATGATCCTGTTGAGCAAGCAGCCTTGAAAAATTATTTGTCCACAGAATTTGAAATGAAAGATCTTGGTTCTTTGAAATATTTTCTTGGGATTGAGGTGTCGAGGTGCAAGTCTGGGATATTTCTATCACAAAGGAAGTATGTTCTTGACTTGTTGAAAGAAACTGGCATGACAGCGTGCAAGCCAGTGTCTACTCCGTTGGCCGAAGGAATGAAGTTGGGTATTGATCAGAACCAAGGATCGATTGATAAAGGGAGGTATCAAAGGTTAGTGGGAAGATTGATGTACTTGGCTCACACTAGGCCGGATCTTGCTCATGCCTTAAGTGTAATTAGTCAATATATGCACAATCCGGGAGAACAACACATGAGTGCAGTTATGAGAATATTGAGTTACTTGAAAGGAAGCCCTGGTAAAGGAATTTTATTTCGAAGAAATGGGCATTTCAGAATTGAGTGCTATACGGATGCTGACTGGGCCGGATCAACGGATGATAGGCGCTCGACATCCGGGTATTTTACCTTTGTTGGGGGAAATCTAGTAACATGGAGAAGTAAGAAGCAGAATGTTGTATCAAGGTCAAGCGCAGAAGCCGAATTTAGAGGCATGGCACTCGGTATTTGTGAACTCTTGTGGCTTAAGTTTCTATTACAAGATGTGGGGGTCAAATGTGGTCAGCCGATGAAGTTATTTTGTGATAATAAAGCTGCTCATGATATTGCTCATAATCCAGTGCAACATGATAGGACCAAGCATGTAGAGGTTGACAGGTTCTTTATTAAGGAGAAGCTAGATAGCAAAGTAATTGAGGTTCCTCCCATAGGAACGGACGATCAAGTAGCAGATATTCTCACTAAGGCGGTTTCGAGTAACAAGTTCTCCAGGTTTCTAGACAAGTTGGGCATGTGCAACATCCATGCACCGACTTGAGGGGGAGTGTTGACTTGTTCTTTATTGGATTCCTTATTGGATCCACTTTGCCTCTCCACTTTAGTTTGTCTCCTTTGTCTCCCCGCCAATTGTGTTGCCAATTGTGGCGTAAATCAAGGAGTCAATCTCCTTATATATATTGTTGTACAATTGTAATTAAGGATTAACCTTTTTAGAAATCAAAAGAAAAGCATTCTTTCTTTTGTAAGTTCCTGAACTTTTTCTCTTCTTTTTCTGGGATTTTTTTAGAGCTTTTCTGTTTCTTATAAGAATGTTGGGTTTGGATTTAGTGTTAGTATTTTCCTGCTGGGTTTGGATTTTTGATTTGTAGAGTGGATGTTGGATTTTATCTGAAAAATATGACGCATCTTTTTCGTTTTTGATTTGTAGATTCGATGTTGGTCCTCAATACTGGATCTTTTTAGTTTTAGTTTTCTCCTGAGTTACTCTGCTTTCAGAACAGCCCCATGATTTTTATTTTTATTTTATACTCAAATATAGCTTCTTCTTTTTTGTTTCTATTGTTTTCTCAGTTGGTATAACTGTCTGGATGTGAAAGACATGGATGACATACAAAATATCACACAAGGGATGCACGAATTGAAATTTGGAGAGATGGCAGGCTCTTTTCCTCAGGAAATCATACAAGAGATCCTAATTAGACTGCCCGTTAAATCTCTGATCAAATGCACCTGTGTGTGCAAGACATGGAAGTCCATGATCATAAACCCAAGCTTTATTCGCACCCACGTCAGCCCAGCAGTCCAGTTTGTTAACCAGAATGACATTCACCTACTACTCCACAGAGTTTTTGGTTTGCAGATGACCACCTTCTTCGGCCAAACGGTCATGTACAAGGTAAATGACGAGGTTCTCTCTGTGCATTATGATAACCAGGCTTTTGACCACTACTCCAAGATAGAATTTCCAATTGCTACCCAGGGAAAAAAGCACAACTCATATATTCGTGTGGTCGGCATTTGTGATGGGCTATTCTGCCTTGCGGATGATATGTTCCGTTATTGTTACAACTTCTTCATATGGAACCCAGCCATTAGAAAATTAGTGACCATTCCCTGGCCTAATGTTAGATTTGATACCCATGCTGGGTACGATGCTTCAATTGGATTTGGTTTTGATGCTATGACCAATAACTATAAGGTTGTGCGAGTTGTCACTTTATTGGATCAACGTGGGACACCAACTCTCGCTGAGGTTTATTCCCTGGCCACTGGCACATGGACCAGTCTTGGTTGTGTTTCTCCTACCTGTCTAACAGATGGACGTGCATCTAGTGTTTTTTTCAATGGGGTTCTTCATTGGCCTGTATTCTGTAAGACAAATGGTGATCTTTACTATTTTATATTGACATTTCACCTGGGCAAGGAGGTCTTCCGTAAGATGCCTATGCCGAAGATTATCAAATGGAAATTCGACTTGGGAATGCAATTGTCTGTTTCAGATAACAGAAAATCTATTGCTCTGTTCACGATGGATAACAGGTTTGAAGATTCTTTTCTTGAGATATGGGTGATGAAAGAGTATGGCATAAAGGAGTCATGGACCAAATTGATTACTCTTGGTCCACAAGTTCCGGAGAGACTTTTACCCAGGGCCTTATGTTTTAGGAAGAGTGGTGAAGTACTGGTGCTTCTCGCTGACAAATCAAGGCAGGAACTAGTATCACTAGACCTTGAGAGCAAGCAGTTTAAAAATCTTGGGATTTCTGGATATCAATATTGCAATGTTGGTTTTTATAAAGAGAGCCTCCTCTTACTCGACAAGAGCGATGCAGAGTCTTACTAAGAGGAAGAACAGTTAATGTTATTATACTGTTGAGGACAGAACATTGCTTTTCAAGAAAATTTTAATTCTTTGTTTGCCAGATTTTTATGTTCATTAAAAGCCTGATTGGTGAATAAACTTCTGTGCGTTCTTTGTTATGTTTTGACTTGTTGTGGGTTCTTTTTGTCAGCTGATTGTCTTTCTTGCTTCTATTGCTAGAACACAACTTGTGACTAAAGTCAACTTAGCTCTCATGCAAACTCAATTTGGATATCAAAAAGTTGAAGACATTATAATTATAATAATATCAACTCAGCTCTCATGTAAACACGGTTAGACTGGTCTTTTATGAGTTCTTTTAGTTTTTGACTTACGTGACAACAAATTAGTATGACTTTAGTCGGTGGACTGATGATGCTTGCTGCTACTGTTATGAAGTTTGCGTATTCATTTACATGGTTTAATTTGCTGCTGTAATAGGATTGTGCAATAGTTCATTCATTAATTCCATGTCCAAGGTTCTCATTTGTAAAATAGGCCCTTTTACAATCTAGCTTTCATTGATGTAAGCATGAAGAGGAAGTTTCGTGCTTAAGCATTGATTAACCTAGTACTTTTCTTGTTTTCTTTTGTTGCAGATTTGTAGAGCCGCAACGTCCTCTACCCGACGCCATTCTCTTGTTATCTCATATGCTAACATATTTTTGTTTTCTTGGTTATTGTGTTGCAGATTTGTAGGGCAGTAGGGTTGTGTGCCTGATGTGGTGGTGTATGGAACTTGTTATCTGTAGTGCTGATATGCTTTCTGTAGTAGTTGTTGGACTATTTATTCTTCAGCTTTTGAAAAACTATAATGGAACTATGGAAGTATCTATCTAGTTACTAATTTCATTTGGCTTTGCACCAGTTTAGATGCTTCTGCAGTTTTCTCGTATTTTTTTGTGTAATTTTTCCTGAGCTCAACGATTGACAGTAGAGTTCACTTTTAAGCGACAAAGGTGGCAAAATTATACAAGCTACCAGAAGAAGGGGTCAAAATGAAATCAGACAGGAATTATGGCGATAAAATGAAATTTCTACAACAAAATTGTTCCTGGAAAAGCTTTTGCAATTCATAAACCCTCAATTATAAACCCAAAGATGAACCATAGATAAACTTTAATCAAGCTAAATCCTAACCCAAATAAAATATGAAACTTAAAACTAGAATTCTGGAAATCTGAAAAAGTAGAAATCTTACTAGAATTTGAAAAACTAGAGAATCTAGGAAACTAATAAATTGGGTTTAGTTGAAACTTGAAACCAAGAAACAATAACAACAAATAGCATCGACATTTCCATCAATCGCTCAAACATTCCAATACAAGTTTTGAAGCATGAACTCAAAGCATATTTGGTTAATTTCACATTCAAATTGGCATAAGTTAGCTGCTAATGGACATCAAAGTTGTGTTGTACAATTTATCTATGTGGAAAAACTGAAAAAATGTAAAATCAAGCAATCTCATCAAGACAAGTTTAGGGTCCACTTTTCCATTTCATTCATTTTGATGATCAATGCTAACCCATGCCATCTTGGAAGTTAATGATGTTAATTATCAGGCAATTTTGAATTTAATTATAAACCCATCTCACATGTCTCTCATCAATGCTAAACCCATGCCATCATTTTGATCAATGCTAAACCATGCCATCTTAAAACATGTTATTGTACAAACTCTATAAATTCAAAGCAATATGCAGCTCCCTGGAACTTACAAACAACTTCCCAGCAGTAAGCAATAAGCAATACACCGTTTCGTCAATCGATCAGCCATGGATCCGAGCACAAAAAACCGCATTCAAAAAGAGCTTAAAGATATTAAAAAGGACCGTAACCCTTTGTACAAAGCAGTAGATACAGTAAAAGATAACATTTATCATTGGCATGCCACAATTATGGGACCTCCTGAGAGCCCATATGAAGGAGGTTTTTTTAAGCTTGATATTGAATTTCCCTCTAGTTATCCATTTCAGCCCCCAAAGGTGAAGTTTATTACCAAAGTGTACCACCCAAATATCAATAGCAATGGAAGCATTTGCCTCAACGTCCTAAAAAACGAATGGACCCCTGCCCTTACCATCCCTAAGGTGTTGATCTCAATCATGTCCTTGCTGACTATACCTAACCCTGACGACCCTCTCGACAAGGATGTCGCCCACGTCTACAAGACGGATCTACAGGCCTACAACGCCACTGCAAGGGCATGGACTCTCTGGCATGCGCAAAACAAATAAGATGGACGTACTCTCAATCAACTCTTTCCCAGCTTTAGAATAATACCATGCATGCATGTATGCTTAGGGTTTAGAATATGTTTAGGCTATAGCCATTAATTTAATTATGTTGTTTAGAATATTTTGCCACCATCAATAATAAAAGAGACTCCATTTTCTATGAGTTCATGTTTATGTTCACATCTCAAATAATTCTATTGGATTTCATTGCGTTTCATATCATTCGGTAAAGATATCGCCACGTGTACAATCATGGACCTCTAAAAGAAGTTGTAAATACCCCCAAAAGATTCCTAGAACCACAATAGTGCCACTGGTGTATAAGTATGATGAGCCCAATTGTAAATTCAAGATATTCTTGAGGGCATTTCTCCATCACCTCCTGCTTCTAAATTCTCCCCTAAATCATCCAAACAAGTCCTATAAACTTGTGGACCTAAGACGTTGATGCTCTTCAGCAACATGTACCAACCTCTCACAAAAATTACCATATCTCTCTGTTGGGGATACAAATACATACAACTTTCCCATATCAAAAACACACACACAACTTTGACAACTCCATCATGGCTGCTTCTAGCATGTTTAAGCTATCATTTTTCTTGAGCCTTCTTTCCCATCTGAACTTGGGTCTGTGGCCACAAACTCATAGCAGCTTGGCCATATTTCCACCATCATGTAACAGCATAGAGTGCCCAAGCTTTGACACAATTGAGGTTGGCAATGGCTATGAAGTCCGTCGATACAATTCGAGTGAATGGATATCCACTTCTCCAATTCAAGATATCTCTCTTGTTGAAGCCACCAGAACTGGCTTCTTACAGTAAGTTTGTTTTTCCTTTTTTATTGTTCATGTATTCTTGCTAAGCTAGAATTATTATGGGAATGGCTTAATTCGAAATGATTATTGTATGTGCCGCTGTGCCGGTTATATATAATCTCTCTTTTACAACATGGGAGTTTCGTTGTTAGATTTTATATGATGGGTTTCACATGTATGTTGCGTAAGAGGGAGGGAGGTGATACAGTCAGATTCTACGCAAATTCAATTGAAGTACTAATTACTCTCACAAGGAAACAATAATTGATCAATCACAATAATTGTACTGAAGAAATGAGGGAACTTTGGAATTTTTGGAGTTCATTGATGATGGTTTTTGGTTTTTTTGTCACAGGCTGTTTGAGTACATTCAAGGGAAGAACAAGTACGGAGAGAAAATAGAGATGACTGCCCCAGTGCTCAGTGAAGTTTCACCAAGCGATGGACCCTTTTGTGAATCTTCATTTGTGGTGAGCTTCTATGTGCCAAAGAAGAACCAAGAAAACCCACCACCAGCAGAAGGCCTCCATGTCCAAAAATGGAAAACCACATATGTTGCAGTGAGACAATTCAGTGGGTTTGTATCAGACGACAGCGTTGGAGAAGAAGCTGCTGCCTTGAAGGCCAGTCTTGCAGGTACTGTTTGGTCTGCCGCCATCGAGAAAAGCCATGCAGCTGATCATACTTCAGTTTATACTGTTGCACAGTACAATTCCCCATTTGAATTTGATCATAGGGTGAATGAGATCTGGTTGTCCTTCGATTTGGAAGACGGCGTTGCAGTATAAGAGTGAGAAGAGAACAAAACCACCATGCTTTAAGACCTCTAATCTCTTGTTGAGATAGGCATTGTGACGGTGAGTAGGTGGCTAAAGTTTTATGGTGGGGAAATCCAAACCTGCTAATTATCAGTTTATTTCTTTTTGTAGTGAGAAATGTTGTGTTACACAGTATCAAACTATGTTACAGTTTTACACAGAATAAAAGGCTACTTTACTGTGCGGAATTGTGGCTAGTCAAGTTGCCTTAATTTGTAACACTAAATGAAGCTTAGAAGCAGCAAATATCCAATTAGGGAAAGAAATTTCTGGTTATATGTGGCGACGTAGTTCATATCTGGCAACGCAACAATGGCTTTTAAGGTTCATAAGCAACTCCATTGAAATCAGTATAACCGACATTTGACATCAATTCCATCCATGCTAGACAAAAGTCATGGAAGGAAACAAGTCCCACGACAACGAAACAAACTTTTCCTACTCTCCATGAATACCAACAATTCCAAGATTTTATGAGCTCTAAAAGTGAGAGAAATTTGTTTATGTGAAAAAGATATTCAAAGAACAGATTGAAGCGAAGGAAAATCCCGGGACTTTACAATTTTCAGCGATAATTAGATAGCTAACAAAGAAGATGGTTACATTTACTTGTTTTAATACGAACTACATGCCCCAATCAACAATACATTGAAAACAAAAATTTTGAGGCACAGCTCCTACCAGACTAAATCACCTACTTAATCAGTTGTACTCATGGATTAAAGTTTACAATGATCAGACGTTCGGTCGAGAAAGTGTACTGGGTTACTCCCATATCTTACAAAAGTGCTGCATTTACTATCTGGAGGGTGTGCAGTCGGTGAATCACTGACCTGTTTTGAATAGTTTCGATTCTGTACTCTGTCAATGGGATGGGTTGACAAGTACGAATCCAACAAAAGGCCCTTGTCCTTGGAAACAAACCTAGTGTTTGGCCTACTATTTGAAAATTTTCTGCATGAAACAGAACTGCGAGAATACTCTGGAGCATATAAGGTGTTGAAAATTGACGAGATATTGCCTGCTTCAGCATAATCTACTGTACTAAAAGAGTCTCTAGTACTCTCAGTTGTGAAAGAGGCCTCATCGGAACTTGTAAAAAGGGACCAATCGCTTGATGTAGCATCAGAGAACTCCACGCCGATGGGCTCACCATATGTCTCCGTCATTGGGAAAACATTCCCATTAGAACTCCTAAAGATGTCACTGGAGGTACTATTGGCAAAGCTATTTGTGATTTCTGGCCTGATATCATCTGGTAAATGCACTGGGCTAACAAATTGGCTGCTGTGTTTGCTTTGACCTGGCCTTGACTTCTGAGTTTTTGACATGCAATGGTTTTCAACGTTTGGAACTTGCTGCCTAATAGATTTTCCAGTGAATGCTCTTTGAGGGCGGGGACAAGACCTAAGGACAAAAGAAATTTCAAAATTCGAAGAGAGCTTGGAGGATTCACAACAGATAAATGAATATATGGCACAAACCACACAGCAAATATCCATTGCAAACCACATGGCATGGACACCACCAACTGAACC
Organism: Prunus persica; assembly: GCF_000346465.2. Classification (NCBI taxonomy): domain Eukaryota; kingdom Viridiplantae; phylum Streptophyta; class Magnoliopsida; order Rosales; family Rosaceae; genus Prunus; species Prunus persica. The sequence continues at coordinate 8,616,721 of NC_034012.1, read as the reverse complement.
CCTCTTCACACTACCATAGTTGGTGCTATTTAGTAAATGCTAATATATTCCAACATCTAATTATGTAAATGCTAATTAAAACCCCAACAAAAAGAAAAAGGTAAGGAAAGAGATCATAGAGGATTTTTTCAACCTCAATAAGTCTTACCTCATGTAAAATAAAATATATGCTCCTTCCATCATAACCTGGCTCGTTGAAACGGGCTGAACCTGTTTACGAAGCTTCGTCAACTTTAGGACCAATTAATTGAAGAAAAAATAAAACAAAAAACATACACTACAATCACTTGTTTGTTCGAGATATGTACGAAGGGGAACCATGTCAATACTCAAAAGGCATAAACGCAAATGAGAGATTCCTTTCCATTTTGCTTATGGAATAAATTGCAAGTCCACTCCGTCAATTGTTGTTGTGAGTATAACATAGAGATTTCATAAAGAAGTACCCCTTTATTTATAGTGACCAACAGACCTAATTACAACAATAGGGCTTCTACAAAATTATAATTTATATTTGAAGGGCGTTAATGTCTTATCAATTTCATGACATTGATAAATGGAGGCTCTATCACACATTATATTTTCAGCAAACTGGGGATTCTTCAGTATACAACCATACGAGCATTAATGTGAAGAACAATGGAGGACATCGTGCGTTTGAGGGGAATATTTTTGTCATTCAATGAGACAACAGATCATCTTTCTTTTTCTGCAAAGTTCTCATTATGTTCTTAGGAAGAATAGGTTTGAAGTAGATCTCACAATCTTTTTTTTTATTGTCCTTGAACCTAAAAACCCAAACTCAAAAACCAAAATGTTTCATAAAAAATTGGACAAGGAATGACAAATACATAATTTTAATATTGAATGACTGACCAAAGAAATTGAAGTCTAAATATTATGTTGGTCTTTTGGCTTTGTGAAACTATAATCAAAATATGGGCAGGAAGAAACAAAACACATTCACTCAGTAGGTAAATTCGGAATCAACCCCTTCTTTTTTTTTTTGGCAAATGAAATTTCAGTCACTATGAAAAGCTCCCCAAAGCCTTGCACTGAAATGTTAATGAGGAAAGGCATTTACCTGAGTGTCATCTATCCTGAACCAATTGCCTCGCATGTCTTTCACATATGCCACATAATGTCCAGAGAAAGATGCATTCTGCGTATCCAAATGCACCACAACGGCATAGAGCAAGTAAAGTGGAGGAATGTCGCCCTTCCCAGTCATAAATGGAACCATATCCAGCATGTCCGGAAAAGTGATGCACTTATTTATTTTCCCATATTTTCCCTCCTGAGGAAAAACCAGCCACGATTTAGTAGTCCAGCAAGCGAAGTAGTGCCAAGAAGAAAAAGCCAGGAAGCCCTACAATTATCTAGCAGTAAGGTGTCAACCCTGAAACTCTTTTTTATGGGTAGAAGTTGGAATCACAAGATGACTAGGATTTGAATTTTGACCTGCATTTGTGTTTCAGTGACTTAAAGTGATAGTCATAAAATGCTGTTCATTAATTCAACTTGATTACCACTCCTGCTTAATACCAAATCAATTAAGTTTCTAAAACCTGGATACGGTACAATAGCAGCTTTTATAGTTCCCAAAGAAAGTTGAAAATCACTGGTTATATAGGCTTTAGAAGGCACCCACAAACACCTCTCAACGCTAAATCATACTGATACCTGAAATCTCTTCAAGACAATTGTCAGGATATTTGGAGCTTCGTGTATGCTCAATTGCTTCCTGGCTCGAACATATGCAGCACACCTTTTTCCCCAATAATATGAGTTTGTAAGTTATTTAAGTTGTACTGTAAAACTAAAAACTTATACATTATTTGGGATCCAAAAATACTAAAATAAGGCCATCAAACCTTCCGCATCTGTACATGTTTTCTCCATCCAAATCTTCAGGGGTGGTAAATTGAGTCAGTGCATCCTCAAGTGACTCAACCCAACCAAATATTTCTAATGTTAGATCCATGATGTTTTCATATCGTTCCGACTCATGATGACATCTCAAACACTTGACCTGGTGGCATCAAGATTGATTCATCCATGATTAATGTGGGCAAAAACTAGAATAAATTTTTTATAAAAAAACTACTTAAAAAAGTAGTTTTATGGAAAGATGATTCATGACCAAAAGAATGTGCAAGTACGCAATGAGCACCTTTGATCTGAGGTGCCCACCAAATGTATGTTGTATAAAAGTTGTTTCTTGCAATCTGGGATCAACCTTGTTTTCACCACCTAGCCCCTCCAAGCATATAGATTGCATTGATGTAATTAGAAGCCTGGATAAAGACAGCATCATATACAAAAATTCCTTCATCAAAATCTGAACTTTCAATTCAATAATTTGAATTTCCAAAACTGAATATAACATGGAAAGTTGGAGACACATGCAAATGCCAGAACATCAGTGTCAAGAAAAAACACATAACTGGAAAACTTTGACAGACCTTAAAAATTCATGTGCATCTTCCTGACTTCCATCGCCAATTTGGCAATTAATACTCCTCATGTGAAACAGAATTCGGCTAGGAGAAAGGGGGCCCCCACTTTCTCGTAGCATCATCACATGTTGCTCCAGTTCACACATGAGACACCAGTCTTTACCACAACCTAGTACAATACCATAAACAAAAGTGATTCGCATGTGTATTCAAACAAAACACCACCATCCAAATTCATTGACTAATTTAAAGGGATATGAGAAAAGGTAAGTACAGGCGCTTGAATGTGATCTACGAAGCAAATACATAATGAGAGGCTTTGTGCAGGTTAAGCACTGCAAGACAGCATTTGCATAGCAACTGCAAGAAAAAAGTTTTAATAAAATAAAGTGGCATGGAAGATTCAAAGAAAACACATAAGCTCATGTTCATTCTTTCACGCGCATAAAACAATGCTTGGTCTTTCTGTTACAAACCCAATAACCCAGAGACACAGCAAGCCAAAATATAAAATAATTAACGGTTGGGTCTTAGGACTTTATTCAGATGAATCCCCTGATCAACAACCAGTCTCCATCTCCACACAGTACATTAGTCATCTTTTAGTCAAACTTTATCTCTAGTATCACTTGTATATAAATTTTTATGTATTAAAAAAAAAAAGTAAAGGTCGTTATAAGAAATCAACATCAAGAAAGTACGGGAAGGTTATGTACACGATCACGTGGAGGAGTTGTTCAACTCTATTCCTTCAATGGATAAAAGCTGTAGGTGCAAAAGCAAGCTCAGGTTATGAAATCGCTTAGCCGTTAATTAATTAAGTAGTAGTGAGGCGTCGGTACGGAGTTGCGTCATTTCTATCACGTGGATCCCATTTTTAAGCTCATGACCTAGTAATACCATACATAAATTATCATACTTTACCTGTTCCCACAATTCAAAAGGCCTCGAGGTGATAAGTCAAAGACTTCACACTGAAAGTACTTCACAAACTCATCATAAGGGAACAGGACCTGAGAGTCAAAGAGCATATATTAGTGACAACGTGCATTCAACTCAGAACACAGAAGAATAATATAATGCATGGAGGAGGGGTTGTAAATAACTCAGGAGATCGTCCATTCAACAAATGAAATGGGGATTCAATGAAACAGAGAATAGACCTTCTTGGTTTTGTGTCGATAACCATTGACTTCAGGGGCATCCTCTCTGGTTATGGTTTTTGGCTTCTTTAGACCCATCATCTTCATGATCCTTAAGTTTGCAATTCCGTTGCTCCCCTGTGTGGTGGTATCTCTCATTCTAGCTACTTCTGCATCACAAACATAGAATTATAGGAACTATACTGTACAAAATATGTTTAAAGAGTAGTGGTTTACTAGACTGACTGGAATCTTCAGCAATGCGTCCCTGCGTCTCTATCTCTGAGGAATACTGCTCTCCAGAGACTTCCATTGTTGATTTGGGCAATTTAGACACCTTGGTCCCAAGAGAATACGGAGCTCTTTTAGCCTTTACGCTGGCCTTCAATGCAGTCATTTCAGTACATTTGTACTCTGTTGTTTCAACATTGGATGCTGTTTCCCCTTTAAGGGGATTTCCTCCATTCGGAATGAAGTCCAACCCAATTTCATGCACATCTGTTCCGCATTTGGAAGAATATGACAAGGATGTTAATCCAGAGTTGCTTCTTGATTCATATATGTTGCCATGTTGACTTTGAAACATATCATTCTCCTGCACTGTATTTCTTGAAGTAGCTTGTCCTTTTATATAATTGTCAGAAATATTGAAACTTTGTTTCTTACGATTTTCTTCCTCTGATAAGTGAGAGTCAAAATTTCTTAACTGCAACCAACAGTTGAGCATAATTATTAGACATCAAACACAAAAAGGAAAGAAAGATCAAAGATAACAAAATAGCAAAGTGATGCAAACCTTATGCTCCATAAAAACATCTTTTGATGAAATAACATTAGAAGGGGTTGATTGGGTAGTCCAACCGCAGGATGCTTCTTCAGAAGAATCAAATGCAATTCCAACTTTTTTTCTGAACAGTTCTCTGTTGGATTTTCGGGAAACCCGCTTTCTCTCCAGCATGGGGACTTGAGAGGGATCAACTGAAGCACAGTCAACCGTAGCAGCAGGGACACCAGTGCTTATAGAAGGATACATTATATTATCAGCTGGTGCTTCCTCAGCCAAAATCTGCTCCATCTTACACCCAAAGTACTGTGAATTGATGCTGTCATTAAGTAAGAACTTCTCATGAAAAGATTCTCCAAATGAGACAGACTTAGGGGATGAGCTTGAACTAGTAGGTTCCAACTGCAGGCATTCTTGCCTGTGAACTTCCCTCCAATGAATTATTTGACATTTCCCAGAACTGCATATAATTAGTGTAACCGTTTAGAGAAAAAAAGATCATGCTGCCCCTTTAGAGTTCATAATGAGAAATCTTTTTTAATAAGCAGTTCATAGTGAAAAATATGTATCACAAGCATTTGCATCCTTCTATTTTTTTTGTTCTCCTTTATTTCATTGATTGCGCCGAATTTGGTACAATACAACACAAGGATGAAATACCAAAATTAGCTACTTGACTTTAGTTAGCTGAATGCTGCACACCTTTTTTCCCCTTTTCAATTTTTATGTGAGTGCTGCATTCTAAGTTCCCATTCACAGAAAATATTGTCCTTGTATATCTCCCACAACCTTAATATGCTTAAGGTACACTATCAAATAATACTTAAGTTCACTGCATGAATAACCACCAATTCTGTAGTGCATAAATCACAATGGTTGGAATACTACAATTTTAAATTAAGTTTCAATTTCCTTTACTGGAGAAGCAATTTTTTTATTGAAAAAAACAAGGAAGAATCCACTGACAGACTATATGTCTTCTTGCTGTAAAATTAGAGCGTACCAATATCTGACAGACTTGCATCTAGAGCAGCGGGTTGTAGCTGGACTAAAGCATCTGGCACATGCATGAAGTCCATTCTTCGAAGGAGACACAGGAGGAATAACATCAGCAACAGCCATTGCTTCTGCTCTAAGTGCTTCTTCTGCAGCCAGTTGAGCAAGCAAACTTACCCTCTCTCTCTTCTTAGATGCCTCACTCCATTTTCCAAGTAAAACGTAAGCAACCAAAGGCAGCACAACGAAAACCAGAAACAGGGCAGGTATATCAGCTTCCCTTGGCTCAAGCATGTCCTCACCAGCATACTCATGTCCAATACCCCGTCAAAATCACTAACCAGGAGATGATCTCTTCAAGTTAGAAAAGTTCAAGTAAGTTGACATCTGAGTTGGCAGCATGAAATGCAAGATAGATCATATTCCACTGGGACTACCACTCAGACCTGTCAAATTTTCAGATTCATATTTTTACAAAATGTAGTTCCGGTTGAAAACAGAACTTCAATACTGTATTTTACTTTTTAGTACAGAACACTATAAATAATTACAGACAAATCAAAGAAAACCTGATTAAATTCTGAGCCTTGATTTTAAAACAGATTTGTTCATTCAACTTTAAAGTAAAAAAAAAAAAAAGAAACAGGATATAAGAAAAATTGCTTGTCCAAACAATAACAGAACCAATGTGACCCGTAATAGAATCAATGTGAATAGCTACAAATCTCTCCCATTTGAGCATACCCATTATTCAAAATGGAAATCTAAGACAACCCTATTTAAGAAATCCATCTAGTTTTCTCAATCTTTGCCATTAGCATGGAATACTGCTAACCAAATCCCTAACAAGACCCACCAGTTCCTTCCAGTAGACTTAAATTGACCAATAACTTCTCCAAGTACACTACTTTGACAAACATACTCTTCTTTAATTGCAGAAACCAGCAAAGAAATCCTCTCATTTGAGTTAAATGAGAAAACAAAAAGGAGCCCACTAGATAACAAGCAATGTAAATCTGAGATTCAAGTGCAGAATAGTGAAAACATTTAAAAAGTACAGAAAAATAAAAAATGAAACAGCAAGAAGCATACCTCATGCACAAGCAAGAAATCTAAGCAAAACTAAATAAACACTCTGAGCTGCCTCTCCTTCTCCCTCTCTTCTTCTTCTTCTGGAAAGAAAAAAAATTTGATTCTTTGAATCCTCAGACGGTAAGCTCAAAAACAAGCACTCTTTCTCTGTTCTGCGCCAGTCCCCCCTTTGCTTCCCTTCACACTTCGTACCCCCTTCACACTACACTTTTTAACACTAAGAAACTCCCCCCTACATCCTCAAAAACCCAAACCAGTGTGTGCTCATTGAGACCCTCAACACGTGGCTCGAACCCATTTGGTACTAAGCCTGCAGACGCGGGGCCCGCCTGACCCATGTTACAGAAAAATGACAAAAGCTGATTGATTGATTGATTTGGAGCCGTAGGATCTAGACTGCGGGTGGACTAGGGAGGGAGGTCAGGGTCAAAAAAATGTAAAAATGACATAATGGGGGTTAGAGGGCGGGACCCACCGGATGATGTTCCCAATAATTTTTAACAGGGGGCCACGTTTAATGGTCGATTCATGAATTGAGAAGAGGATAATTGTTTGCAGAGGCAGAAGACATCATGAATTTTAAAAAAATGAGTGAGAAAAAGTACTGCGGTTTTGAATAAAATATTGATTTTTTTTCGTACTAAAATAATAAATAATTAAAAAAATATTTTATTTTAAATTTCAAAAAATGTTGGGCGACTGGTGTCTGATGACTTGTTTGGGGGGTCGTGATTTTAATGCCTCAATGTCAAATTTGAGAGAATATGACCCCCTCCTTCTCCTCCCCCTCCTCCTTTTGGAATAATAGAATTCTTGTCTTGTTCCCGGATCTCTAATCTCCATGCCCTATGCATCCAATTCACAACCCGTGCTACTTTTAACTTCGGTTATTCATGGCATTCAATACAATCCAATGTCATGTCTTTGCAGAAAAATTTACATATATTTCGAAATGAGTAATACATATGTCATATTAAGTAGCAGTAGCGGACCTATTAAGGCGCAAGGATATGCAACTACATCTTCCTTCATTAGAAAAGTCATTATAAGTTTTATATATTGCACCTCAGTTCAACCTGAGAGGTGCACTCTAGGTGTTCGACGAAAAGTCTAAACGAAGTCAATAATAAGTTTCTTTTATTAATCTCATATCATTTTTACAATGTTTTTCAAAAATAAATATTACAAAGTTATCACATGGGAGGTTTACGAAAATGACATGTGTTGATTATGCAAAAAAGTAATGTGTAATTTAAGTATGAATTATAACTCTAACCTAACCATGATGGGTTTTGAATCTTTTTGTAATTTCATCATCACGAAAATGATACGTGTGTTATTTGGTTTGATACTCCTAATTCTGGGCATTTGATTTGAACATAATCGATGGTTGGAAAATGAGACTTGTTTCCATATTTAATCGATGAGGGTAACATGCTTGTATTTATTAGTTTGACGCATCCACTGGAGAATTGTTCTTGTGTCCTTTTTAGGGTTGCCACAATTGTTTTGGTGGGTGTCCGTATAGCTTTATATGGAAAAATGTTGACTTGTTTTTTGAATTCCATAAAAAAATTTACTCGGATGGGATTATGATGCTTTCCCAAAATGACAAAGGATTTCACTATTGTTCGTGCCAAAAATGCTCCAACTCCTAAAGCGAAGATGACTGGAGTAGAAGAAAGTGCCGGCAGTCCGATGGACACTGAGGCTGTACCAGAATCAGCAATGGCTGAAGATGGTTTTGGTCCAAACAACTATTAAAACAGTAAGTCTTTAAAAACAAGGGAAAATGCTACTGACCACCAAGCACTCTAAACAGTAAGTCTTTAATGGATGGCCTTATTGTGTTGTTGTTCCAAGTTGGTTTGCCTACATGTAGCTAATTCGATCATACATTATCCATTAAAGAAAATCGTCATTTTTTAAAGAAGAACTTGCATATCACAGGGATACCATAGTTTTGCTATTCTCAACTAATCACATTTTATCATGTGAAAAAGTTATCACGCAAAACAAAATACGATTTATCGAAAATAGTAAAACGGTATTATTCCCGTTATATAGAAGTTTTTCTCCATTTTTGGTTGGGATAGATGAATGGAATATTAAATACTTCACCCAATAAATCATTTGGAATTTAAAAAATAAAAAATAAAAAATAATTGGGGAATGTATCACTCTGGAGCGGCCTCCTAGGCCCATTACTAAGTTTGTAGCTAAAGGCTCCTGAGGTCCAGTGGCCTTACTGGGTTGCTTCTCAACTTTCTTTGTTTGGGCTTTCAAATTACTAGATTAATAAATGTGATATTCTTGAATTTTAACATAACTAGATGAATAAATCATTTAAGATTTATAAATTTGTTAAATTTCCTTCTTCTTATAAGAATTTATTATATTTCTCCGCATACAAATTCAAACTTTTTTTTATATTGTTATTTTATTTTTATGATATTTGGGAGGGAAGTGAATCAAATTTAGGACTTTGAGTGTCGGATAAATGCTCTTAACTAATTAAGTTATAAGTCTATTCCTATTTTATTTCTTACTTCTATGATTGGTTACTTTTTTTTTGTGCGATAGAATACTCCCAAAAAACACTCCTAGAGCCTTTTCCACTTTAAGGGGAGAGGAAGCCATTCTTCTTCCTACCCTACCCCAACACAACCTCCCCCCCTCCCTTTTCCCTATTCTCTTCCTCCTTTCACCTCTTCCCCAACCCTATTTGTCTTAGTTTTGTTATGATTTTCATCCAACCATTATAGGCGACTGCGGCTCAGCGTCGGATCTTCACCTGCATTTCGGTTCGGATCTCCACCATCATCTTTTTTGCAATTTCTTTATGTTTGGAATAAGTTGCATAAACTCTTTGGGTTCTCTGTGTAGTTTTTACCTCTCATTTTGTGAGAGTTTTTCATCTCTCTTTTATGAGAGCTTTTCATCTCTCCTTTGGGAGAGTTTTATTTGTATTGTTATGGCTTGGTTTTTTCAAGTTTTATCTTTTTTTTATTATTCTAAGTTTGCAATCTTAGTTGGGATGCCTATGCCAGAGTTTCTTCGATCCTATCTGATTGTTAGTGGAAACTAAGGGTGGGCATCGGGATCGGAAAACCAGAACACCGAACCGAACCGGTGAAAAAAAACCGGTTGACCAAAAAAGTCAACAAATCGGACTAGAACCGGTCCGAACTGATTTTGATTCTAGTTTTACACGGCACCGCATCGAACCGGACCAAACCGGACCGGTCACATATATATTTTTTTATTTTTACAAAATTTTAAAATCTAATGCCATATTTTAAATTTTATAATCACTATTTTTCCAAGTTCAACTTCAAAAAAGTTCTAAATATATGAATTGGATTATTTGTTAATTTTTAAGTCAAAAAAATAAGTTTTTTATTATAATTTTTTTTATAAAAAAATATTTTTTTTGAAAAAAATTAAAATTAAAAATAAATTAATAATCCGGTTCAAAATCGGACCGAAACCGATCAGAATCGAACCGGCTAGTTTTTGAAATTTTTTTCTCCAAATCGGGCCGAATTGGACTGGTTAAATAGTATCGGTTTTGATTCTGATTTGAGATCAGAGCCGGACCGGGCCCATTCCTGGTGAAGACACACTAAATTATCTTAATTTTATATTAAACCATTCCGTTATTGTAATTGCCCTTTTGTGACTAGTTTGTATTCAGTTTTTTTTTTTTTTTTTGTTAGCACACCTTAAACAAGATTTGAAGCCCATCTCATATGTTCTAAATGCTTAAAAATATATATATATATATATATTATATAATATAAACATACCACGTGGGAATAAATTTTTGGTGAGCATATGGGAATAAATAAAATATTATTGGTGAACACATGGGAATAAATGAATATTTACTCATTCATTTGTTCCAGTTTAATAAAGAGGGAATGAAAGTGCCTGAGGATCCATCTCACCGTTGAACTTCAAGTACCAACTTCTTTGCTTTCACAATGCCTTTTCCAAAAGTAGGAGAATTTTCAAAAAAAATTTGTTGTGATGGAATCTACTAAAAAATATAAGTTCTAAATAAAAAAATCATCCATGCATTATGCAATTCTTAATTCTAACATTTCTAGGAGTCGGGCTCGGGTTTAATAAGTTTTACTCATATCGTCGAAGTTCATAAAAAAATAATTGAAAAAAGAAAAAAGAGTTGAAAAATCTGAAAGCTAATTAGTTTATAAAAATAGAAGTAAAAGTCTTACTTAAAATTTACGGAAATGAATCTAGCTCTAATGCTAGCATTTATTCAATCACAGCCAATGAATTTAGCCTGAAAAAAAAACAAAACAGAAAATTCAATTTCAATCCCAAATGAAAATGGAACTATACACCCGGAAAAACTGTAAGCAAAAACCAATGGCCTGCCAGTGGTTCCCTTCAATTATTCAATCACCATCACCAGTCTCCAACTCCAAAACAACAACTACAGCATAAACACTTCAAATCCCACCTACCCTTTCTCTTCTCTGACCTCAAATCCCAAAACCAGATACACCCCCGTCGCCATGGAAGAAGAAGACGAACAAAACCCACAACAGAGAAGCTACTGGAGCAGATGGAGCAAACACGACTTTTTCCCGGAACCCACATTCCAAAACTTATCTTCATACAAAGACGCACTTTCCCACACTCCTTCTCGCCTCAAAGACCGTCTTCTCCACCGCTCCTCTGACTCCTTTGAGCTCCTTCAGCTCCCGAAACAGAGTGAGAATCGCATGAAGCGTTGCCTCACTTGGTGGGACTTGGTCTGGCTTGGCTTCGGCTCTGTTGTTGGTTCAGGCATTTTTGTAATCACTGGCCAGGCAACCCGTGATGCTGGGCCTTCCATTGTTCTCTCCTATGCCATCTCTGGTTTCTCTGCTTTGCTCTCAGTTTTGTGCTACACAGAGTTCGCTGTTGAAATCCCAGTTGCAGGCGGGTCCTTTTCATACCTTCGAATCGAATTGGGAGACTTTGTGGCTTTCATAGCAGCTGGGAATATTCTGCTGGAGGCCCTTGTTGGTTCAGCTGGACTGGGTCGTTCTTGGTCTTCTTACTTTGCCAGCATGATCAGGACTGATGACACTGACTTTCTTCGAATTCGGGTAAAATCTTTGCCTAATGGTTTTAATCTCTTAGACCCAATTGCTGTTGTGGTGCTTTTGGTTGCCAATAGTATTGCAATGAGCGGGACAAGGAGGACTTCTGTGTTGAATTGGATTGCTTCTATAGCTAGTGCTTTTATTATTGTGTTTATAATAATTGTTGGGTTTGTTCGTGGCAACACTGCAAATTTGACACCCTTTTTCCCATTTGGAGCAGAGGGTTGTTTCAAGGCTGCAGCTATTGTGTTCTGGTCTTATACTGGTTTTGATATGGTTGCCAATATGGCTGAGGAAGCTAAGAAACCCTCAAGGGATATACCAGTAGGTTTGATTGGTTCTATGAGTTTGATCACAGTGGTTTATTGCTTGATGGCTTTGGTACTGAGCATGATGCAGAAATACACTGAAATTGATGAAGATGCCGCTTATTCGGTTGCTTTCGAAGCGATTGGCATGGATTGGGCTAAGTATTTAGTGAGTATATGTGCCCTCAAGGGAATGACTACGAGCCTTCTGGTTGGATCTATGGGGCAAGCTAGGTATACCACTCAGATTGCAAGAGCTCATATGATTCCACCCTGGTTTGCTTTGGTTCACCCGAAAACCGGAACCCCTATTTATGCTACTGTCATGGTGACCTTAGTTAGTGCAGTTGTAGCACTATTCACTAGTCTGGATGTGCTGTCCAGTGTCTTTTCTTTCAGTACGCTCTGCATTTTTATGTTTGTGGCTATTGCATTGCTTGTGAGGCGGTATTATGTTAAGGATGCGACACCGAGGAATGATTTGGTCAAATTTCTTATATGTTTGTTTGTTATAATTGGCTCTTCTATTGGAGTTACAGTTCTTTGGAATGCAGACAAGCGGGGGTGGATTTGGTATGTAGTTTTTGGTGTTATTTGGTTATTGGGGACTTTGTGGATGGCATTCCTTCCAAAGCACCGAGTTCCCAAAGTTTGGGGGGTTCCGCTTGTTCCTTGGTTTCCCGCATTGTCAATTGGAATTAATGTTTTCCTCATTGGATCTCTGGGTTATGTTGCATTCTTGAGGTTTTTCATTTGCACTGCGGTTATGGTTGCCTACTATTTGCTAGTTGGTGTACATGCAACATATGATGTAGCTCACCATATTGAACAAGAGTCTAAAACTGAAGAGGGAAATGAAAGTGCAAGTTAAGGGGTGATATGATTGAGGTTTTTCATATGCAATGCAGTAATAGTTGCATTGTATATGCAACATATGATGTGGCTCAACAGATTGAACAAGACTGGAGAACTGAAGAGACCAATTAAGGGGTCCTGAAGCAGGTAATCGACAATGTTTAGGTTTTTTCTTTTTTTGGTCTTAATTAATGTTTAGGATATTGCTTAAGAGAATTTGTGAGTACAAATTGCTTTGGAATGTGTAGTTTGACAGACAATGTTTCACTTCCTCCATCACTCAATATCATTTTTCATATTCTTGTAGTTTCAACTACAAATTTTCTGAACAAAGTTTTTCAAATAAGTTTTTCTTCAACCTAATTGAATCTGTCTTGGAAAAGAATGTACCCTTGTTATTACATCAGTCCATATTGTTCCACATAACATTCGACTTTAAGTCAATTCCTTTTAAACCATTTGGAATGAACATATTAGTAGTCAGTGCAAGCACACTATCTTTATACGTTTCCAAAAGTTACAGTTATGTCTGTGTCATATCTGCGCTACTTCGTATAGGTATGTTCCAATTTTATGTGCTGAGGTTTTAGGCGCAGAGGGTGAAGAGGTGCAATTGTCTCGTACAATGAAAAACTTCCAATTGCTTGAATTGAGAGTAGTTTTAGCCAGAAAAAAAAGAAAAAGAAAGAAAAGGTAGTGCAGAGCAGCCCATATCCAGCTGAAATAGAAAATAAGGCATGGCTAAGACAAAATGAGGAGAGGGAAGCACTTGTGGTTCTGGTGGACAAAGTAGACCTCTCTTTGACCAGGGTAGTAGGTATATGAACTGTTAAGTAGGCTGCACAAGGAGGAAAGGTCGTCCAGCTTTCGTTCTTGGAAGACACTGGTGTGGCAGGTGAAGTGAACGGACTATGAAACAAGGATTTTTATTTTTATTATTTTTTTGTTGTTGATGAAATGAAACAAGGACTTCAGATAAAGCGAGAAGTAGATATAAGGCATGGCTTGAAACAAGGATTTTAGGTCAAGTGAGAAGTAGATAAAATGCAATGACTTGAAAGAGGAAACAGAATGAAAATGATAGAAACATTGCAGGGCTAGATATGCTTTATAGAATAATAGATTAAAATTTATGCATATCATAGCTCCTACATGCATAGGCAATTGACCGTAGCACTTCTAAAAAGATATTCGTGTGTTACGTAACTTCAGTTGCGTCGGTAGGAAATTCGAAATTGGCACAAAATGGAGTAAGATATCTTTATGACATTTTTTTCTCAGAAGATGTAACAAAGATTCTGGTTGAATTAATGTCTCTACTTAGAAAATTTGCACGACAGATTATAAAGGCTCATGTAGACTTGATTTGTGGTGGCTTAACTGGTTTGACAGCTGAATTGGGCTGCTGCATACTGGACAGGTTTTCTAGGGGCTGGGCCATTACAGGGTTGTTTGGTTTTGTGGTTTCGGGCCTTTAGCCCAAAAAAGAATAAAGAATTTCTGTAAACATCTGCCCAAGAGAATTACAAGTGATCACCTGCAATGGGGAGGTATAAACGATTGTATATTTGCATTACAACCGTGAAATGCAAGTTTATATGCACATGTGCATCTTTTTTTTACATCTCTTGTAGATGGGGCTTATATAAGAAAAAATGAGAAAGTGTAGACAAAAGTGAGCAAAATCAATTATACATCTTCCCCATTAGAACAAAAAACACATTTACAACTCCCAAGAGGTTACACTTACAATCAATTTGCTCTGCGAAAATGTTAATGCTTTTTTTTAAAATAAAAATAAAATTTTTAAATAAATGCATTAGATCAGCTCCTTATGCATTAAGTTATAGTTCTTCTTCATCCATTAACTCGGGTCTTTGCAACTTGGTCTAAATCTAATGATGGGAGACTGTCAAAGACAAGTTTAAAGCTAATTGTTATGACACGCACTCATATTATCATCTGATATTATTAATTCACATGTTATAATATAAGAAAAAGACATATTAATAGTAACACATAGCAATATGACGACCACACCGAAAGTTACTCCTAATTGAAGACCCAAGTAAAAATTGAACACCCGAGGAGGCAGCATTTAAAATGTGTTGGACAAGACCTTGTTGATAAAGATGAAGGATTGGGTCTAAAGGGGCTTCATCAATATTCATATGCAGATAAATATATTAGTAGTCATCACGCGGCAATCAACTTCTCCTTTTTGACCACCCCTGCATTGTTCAATTTGTCTCTGTCGTTCTCTCTCTCTCTCTCTCTCTCTCTCTCTCTCTCTCTCTCTCTCTCTCTCTCTCTCTGTGCATCTTCTTTGACCAATTAAGAAGAATCTTTGCATTATTTCAAATCGTTTAAATAATTTCCAATTTATGAGAAAACGAATATGTTGTTTTCTATATGGATGCAAATAGATTTCATGAAGATAAGTTTATATTGTGAAATTTGGTCATATGCCAAAAGTAATATGCTTGGTGCACAGTTTAGATATGACTAATTTCCTTCCACTTTTTCATAAAGCGTTCTTTTCTAGAGAAGGACTTGAACATGACTAAAATAAAATTCTACATCAACTTTCTGTTTCATGCCAATTTCTTCTTATTGCATTTCTCACTTCTTCTTTTTTTTCTTTTTTGTGCTTTAAAGTATATTTGTGATTGAAGACGAAAATAGTGAATGAATCCTTTCACTATATGCATTAAAGTACATGCTCTAACACTAAAGCTATTTCTACTTATCGTCTACCTTATAACTCTTAAATTCAAAGTTAAAAACTATCTCCACTTATCGTCTACCTTGTAACAAAAAATCTACTCTAAGAAAGATGGCGAAATTGAAATAAAAACCTTCAAGAATCCAATGATGCATTATTTTTTTTGTATTAAGTTCTATTCATGGTCAACTAACTTTGTTCATTATATTATTCTTTTATTTCAACTTCAATCAAGAATCTTCCATTAGGACATAAACTAACTAATTATCAACTTTGTTCATTAATTTGTTATATCTTTATTCTTTAATAATAATATTTCATAAACTAATTTTTAATATCGTATTTCAAGATTGACCAACGACCAATTGCCCTTTTTGACCATAAGCAGCCTGTGAACCTTTCTACCTAAAAACATATGCGATCTCAATCTCTTTCTCTGTCAACTGAATTTCAGTGACAAGTGCACACGTGGCATGAAAATAGCACATAGATTTTACACCCATTATGGTCCAAGCTTTTCCATGAGTATTGACTAGAGAGAAATTAGTGACCCCCAAGCCATTTTGGATCGTTTATTTAAAGAATTTCGTTTTCGTCCAGTATTTGGCGGGATATTACATCTGTGTGGAGACATCGGCCCCCCACACATACAATTCTGGCTCCACCTCTATATTAATTGGCCCTATATAAATACTTTCTAGTAAAAATTTTAATTGACTTCCATTTCATGGGTTTCAAGTTTTTGCCTACTTCCCAAACTTGTACTTCATTTTCTAGGTCATAATGATTTATTTGATCACATCTTATGATGAGGACAATGCTTTTTTCCTTGTCCATAAGAAAAAACTGATGTTTCTTTTTTATTGTAGCTCAACCACAAAGTGACATGTATCATCTGACTTGGTTGAAATTGCCTTGTTATACTCGTATCGTATGCAAACACGACATCGGCACTTCATTTATAATGATCGAATACCTCATATGATGTGTACTAACCATTTATTTATACTCGTCTAAGACATCATATGACATGCACATCACTGACCTTTCATTCACTCATCTAACACCTCATATGACGTGCACATCAACACAGCGTTGACACCTATATAACTCTAATCTAGCATGTACATCACCATGACGTGTTGGTACTTTTTTTGACCTCTATCCAACACATACTTTCTTGACACTTCTCTGACAATTTCACGTAACCTATTGTCATAGTCTTTGACTTCTATCGAAGAAAAGTGAATGATATAAACAAAGAAAAGAGAGTGAAATTTCTGATATTGCAAGACACATTTGATTTGATTTTGTTCAATTACGGTTACTTAGAATTGAAAATCTCTCGCACAATGATTTAGAATTTGGCCTATTGATGCTTGTTTCCTATTTTTAGAGGGCTCTTAATTTATTTCTAATTTGAAGTAATGTGTTTTTTATGAAGTTATATAGAATTTTAAGTTTTACATATTTTCTGACAAACTATCTTTTTACATAATATACTGAAATTGTAGTCATATTTATAGTCTTACGGTACCAATAGTTTGACAAAAGAACATTATTTTTCTTAAAATGTATTATATACGTGTTTGTATTGTGCTGCGTATCTATGTCGACACAGTCAAAAACTTTTGGAGCTCTTGCACTTTGATTTATGTCTACATCAACTGAGTCAACATCACATGTTCATATGAGGAAATCTCACTGCGCAAGAGCGAAGTCTCTGCTAAAATGCATAAATATATATATATATATATATATTTATATATGTAAGGCGGCAGCAGCAGCAACAGCAACAGTAGCAGCAGCATGATATATAATTAATTATGAAAGCATCTCAGCATCTCAGCATCTAAAGGGAAAAGATATAATTGAGTAGAGAGAGAGAAACGTGAGAAAATAATTGTGCGAGTGATGTGATGGCATTGAAATTCCTCGTGTCATTTTCCACCCTTAAAAATCTAATGGGTTTTTTTTATTTTTTTTATTTTAAAGGAAAGGGAGAAGGAGAAAAGGGGTTTTGAGGTCTGTTCATTTTTAGGGTCCAAGAAGCTTCATCCATAGAATAGAAACATAGGTCAAAGCTGAATCTTCTTCATTTCCTTGAACATGGGTCACATCAAATTTGCAGCACGCAGATGAATGAGCTGTTTTCTGTCCAAATTATCGTAATGTGAAAAAGCCTATAGTTTTGTGTTTCATTCTTGAACGCCCTCATTCGTTGCATCTCTCTGTTCAAATCAACTAACAAATTATAAATATTTTTTATTTATAAAAAAAAAAGAACGAAAAAGAAATAAGGATTTTACTCTGTTTAATGTCTGCGATCATGATAAATAATTCTTCTTCACTTTTTATAGAGGACACATTGATCTGTCTGCAGAAGTACTAGAGACCCTAGTTTTAAGTACACTTGATCGACAAAGAAAATATTTCCTGGGATTCTGTATAGTACTAAAACAGACCCGTATATAGTACGGTGAATAATTTCAGCATTATGAGATTTTTGTTTTTTAATACAAGCAATAGTCGAAACTACATGGGAAAAGGATTTCTCGCACACACACACAACTATAATGTTATGGGGATTTTAAACTCGAGACCTTTAGTTTGTAAATAAATATTATTTTTCACTAAATTAGACCCCGTAACAAGAGATTTTGAGTTATAATACAGTTTAGTAGGATATTTAAATGGCCATTTGCACATTATTTAATTAATTATTTGCTTTGTTTTTATTTTGGTATATGCTCACATCATTTAGCACCGAAGGTCCTAAACTTGGCTACATTCATTCTTTGGTTCAGATCCATTCAAATTGTCATCCATTCAATGATGCAAGAAGAGGTCATCATTCAATGACCGAAGAGGAGGTAGATGAATATAATTTGGATACTCCAGCCTGAAAATTTTGAGAAAACATCAAACACTCTTCAGACTTTAGAGACATGAAGAGGTGAGAAATGATAAAAGATAAGGAGAAAACTATCCTCTCTCTCACTTACTCATCCGATTTAAACACTTCCATTATATAAAATGCTAAAATGATATGGAGAATGGCGTTATAACCGACTAACTTTTAAGTGAGACTGTAATATCATTACGTCATGATACACTCAAATCATGCTATTTATACATCACGTAACGATATTTCTGTATCCTACAATAATTTTTCCGACCAATGACCACATCATTCTTAAACTTCATAATCAATTCATTAAACTCATTTGAAACAAGATTAGGCATATTTCAAAGAAATTAACATATGGATAGAAGGAGATCCTAAGTGGGGGACATTATTATCCATCAATGATATGATAAGAAGCATCTGAAGTGAGTGAGTAGGAGAGATATGAAAGCAAGCAAAGCGTGTTTCGGTGTGTGATGGGATATATCAGAGAGCGAGTGAGAGAGAGAAAGAGACAGGAGGAGAGAGGTAGTGTTAGAAGGAGGGCAAAATAGTAAATAGAAAGAGAGAGAGGTAGTGTTATCAGGAGGACAAAATAGTAAATAGCAAGAAAGAGAAAGAAAGAGAGAGGTAGTGTTGGGAGGAGGACAAAATAGTAAATAGCAACAAAAAAAAAGCCAACCTGGCGTGCGACCCTTAATAGCATAACAACTGTGCTGCCAGTGCCACCACCAACAGAAACCCAAAAATAATAAGAACAATATTGCGTACGTAATCAAGATAATGTGTCTGCATTCTTACATTTAAATTCTCATTCCGTATATTAGAATAGTTTAAAATACCGTTTTATCAAAATAATAATGATGATGTATAACACACGACCAAATAATTTAGAATCTTGTAAAAAAAAATATTAGGGAGTGTGTAGAAATACGACCGACAAAAATGAATGCGAATATTATAAGGCCGCGTCGCTCTGAGATAGACTAAAACTGATTGAGATAGAAGCTTACGGTCTCTTCGTGGGCCCTGCCTATAGGCCAAAGCTGATGCCTGGCGCTGCCTATTTCTTTCTTCCAAATTCCAAATCTTTTGTAAGCACGCCTTTCAACTCCAGGCTGATCTTTGAACACGTATCTATATTCTATATGCTTTCTTTTTGTCCCAAAATTGGGACTTTTGGGACGTGGGATCTAATTGTAAACAGAAAACTAGTGATTGAGACTTATAGCTTTAACGGTAGAACATCGCAAATTAGTCGCTTTTTAAATTCATACGAATATACATTTGTATTTCTGAAAGAAACTCAAATTGTTTAATTCTGAAATAAAATCGGAAATTAGGGTCGAAGAACAAAACTTTTAAAACTTTAAATTAAGAACTTGTAGTTCTAGTAGTTTAGAATATATATATATATATATATAATATACACACGAGAAGTTGAATTTAGAGTCATCATTTTTCTATATTGTTTAAATGAGAGTCTATATTTGAGTTCTCCTCTTCTAATGTTGATTGTATCAAAATAATGCTTGATAAAAAAGACAAAAACCTCATTTGTATGAGCTTCTAATTTCACCCATGTTTATCTTGACCTATAGGTGCTTTTCAAAGGAGGTCTTTCGGTTAGTCTTATCACTTTATATATATATATAATTATAAATTAAAAAAAGATAAATAGAAATAGCATGTTGGTAGGGGTCACATGATAATTATCTTATGTGATCTTATCAGTTACAAATGAATAAAGTTTGGATGTACATTCTATCTTTATTTATTTAAATTTTGGTACAATTGGGAACCAAACCCTAATTGTACAAAAGAGATATGGACCTAACAACAACCACAAGTATATATATATATATCATTATGTGGAGGTGAAGATCACATTTTAGATGACAAATTATGTATAAAAACATTGCCCCAAGTCTCAATAAAAAGGAATTTTGAGAGTGAGTATCTTTTTGGTAGTTGAAGTCCATCATAACCGTTTGTGATGGCCATCTCTTTCGTTCCAATCTCCTTCACCTTTTTTGGGATAGTCACTTGCCGTATCCTTGAAAGTTGATACTAAAGTTCAAAGATTTTTCTTCCAAAAAAAAGTCCCCACTAATCTTTTATTTTTGAAAAATTAGTTCGTAAGTTCAAATTTGAAGAGGTAGTTAAAAAAAAGCTCTTAAAATAATTTTCTGTTTTTTTTTTAAAAAAAAAATACTGAAACTTAACTTACTACGAGCATGATTGAAAAATGAGAAATTATTTAGTAGATGTAGATTAGGAGAATAGTACATTGTCATTCATATACCACGTGACGTTTGTTGAATTTAACTTTCAAAATTCCGAGTTTAGAATTTAGATATTAATAATTATGCACATTTTATAATTTGAGTATGTTCATAACATCACGCGGACATGCCACATGATATTGATGTTCCATCAAGAGAGATTTCTTCGCATCTACCCTCTAGCTTGAAAGATAGGTATAGCTAGGAGTTAAGATATGCTCACCCACTACCTATATTTTTCTTGTTCATTTTGGAAATTCAATCTTTTTATATTTATATTTGTCTTCAAAATTTAACCGGGTGTGTTTTCCATATCCTTTTCCAGATGAAATAAAGGAAAACATGTAATGCACGTTAAATAATTTTTCCAATATAATCTATATATTTAGTAAAAGGCAGAGAAAAAGAAAAATCAGATAATAAATCTTATTTTTACGGAACACAACTACTCATTATCTTTTTAAATTCTAAAATAAATTTATTATTAAAAAAAAACCTCTCATAAACGAAGAAGTGCTTCCAGGAAGACTAATATAAATAAAGACACATAATATGAACTAAACAAGCTTAAGGAATATGGAGATAGTTTGCATGCAATCTTAAAAAGTGCAGTATTTAATAATGAAGCAGCCTTGTAAATTGCTCGAACAAAGAGGATAAATAAATTGACACGTAAGAAGATTTAGTGGAAGCATACAATGTAGTAGTAAGAGGTTCAAAATTGATCAATCTTATGAAATTGAGTGGACATCCTGATTATGTTTTTGATCCACAAGAAGATTTGGATAATGCTCCATTACTTTTAAGGATTTTTTTATACTTTAAGTTCGGTGATTAAGAGATTTTATGTCGCAAGTTCGAATTCCATTTTTCTGTATTAATCGGCTTAAACCTATCTTCAAATAGAGGTTATATATAAGCTCTGTTTTTAGGAGATCAACCGTCAGTATGTAAAGACGTGGCCTCATTTATAGTAAGAAGAACAAGAACCAAAAACAAGAAAATATAAGGAAAAAAAGAAGAAAAAAGAAGAAAGAAATGGAGGATAAATATTCAATGAATGTAGCGTACGTGTCCATTTTCCTTTTGATTTATAAATTGACTGTGATGTCCTTTTCAGGGGAGCAATCAGAAAATAGTCACTACTCATTAGATCCCTTGGGAGGGTGATGACTAGACCGGCCATAGCATTTAAAAGGCTGCAGAGTAAAATAACAGTAAGTCATATATTTTATTCTTTTAATGTTTGTAAACTTTCTATTTAAGGTCATATAAATAAATTTTCATTAAAAAGAAATTATATTTTCTTTTTCTTTTTCTAGAGTGTTTATTACATGAAGGTTCCAAGCCCTTTCTCTCTGCTCCCCCCCCTATAAATAGGCAAGACCACTTGCCTCAAACTCAAAGTGCCCCTCCACTCAAGCCATATCAACTTTCTTCGCATCTACAAAAATTCTATCATCCATATCATCTTTCAGCTTCTTCTCTCTTTTACCATAAACACACACACATACACGGAGGAGCAAGAACAACTACTGCAACAATGGTGTTTGTGACTAAACCACCTACTGAAAACTTTTCTTATCCTAGAGGCAGCAAAGTCTCCAAATTCTTTGCTGGAATTCCTCTAATAGACCTTTCAAAACCAGACTCCAAACAGCTCATAGTCAGGGCTTGTGAGGAGTTTGGGTTCTTCAAGATCATCAACCATGGTGTTCCAATGGAATTCATTACCAGGTTGGAATCTGAGGCCATCAAATTCTTCTCCTTGCCGCTTTCTGAGAAAGAAAAAGCAGGGCAACCTAATCCTTTTGGATATGGTAACAAGCATATTGGGAAGAATGGTGATGTTGGTTGGGTGGAGTACCTTCTTCTAACAGCCAACATAGAATCCAATTCCCAGAGATTTTTATCAGTTTTTGGACAGAACCCAGAAGAGTTCTGGTATGCTATTCAAGCACAATCAATCAGAAGTTGGGAATTTTGATTCTTTTTTCCTTTTCTTTTCATGTCAAGTTCTTGATTAAAAAAATGTCTTCTTTTGTCCTTGCAGTTCTGCTTTGAATGATTATATATCAGCTGTGAAGAAAATGGCATGTGAGATTCTTGAACTGATGGCTGAAGGATTAAAGATTCAACCAAGGAATGTGTTCAGCAAGCTTTTGATGGATGAACAGAGTGACTCTTACTTCAGGTTAAATCACTACCCACCATGCCCAGAGCTTCAAGATTTGAGTGCCAGAAATGTGATTGGATTTGGAGCGCACACAGACCCACAAATCATCTCTGTGCTGAGATCCAACAACACATCTGGCCTCCAAATTTCATTGAGAGATGGGAATTGGATTCCAGTCCCACCTGATCATAACTCCTTCTTCATCAATGTTGGTGACTCTTTGCAGGTACTGCTACTTTTTTTTATTCTTTTGGCTGAAAAAAAAGAAACTGTTTAAACAAGTAAAAACAAAGATTCTAATTTGCAAATCAGTTCCCTGTAGAGGAAGATTCCTATTTCCATGTCAGTTCCCTATTACCATGGATAAAATATGAATATATTTGACTCAAAGAACATTCAACTGTTTAGTTTAGATAAACACCACATCCTTGTTTTTATCTTTCATTTATTTCTATTGGGTTTGTTCCAAGTTCTTCTGTTCTCTCATTATCATTCATATTAATCTAATGGGGGCCTTGGTGGGTTGGATTTGCAGGTTTTGACCAATGGGAGGTTCCAAAGTGTGAGGCACAGGGTTTTGGCCAATGGTTCAAAATCAAGAGTTTCAATGATTTATTTTGGGGGGCCACCCTTGAGTGAGAAAATAGCTCCACTGCAATCTGTCATGAAGGGAGAGGAGGAAAGCATGTACAAAGAGTTTACATGGTTTGAGTACAAAAGCACTTGTTACAACACAAGACTGGCTGATAATAGGCTTGGAAACTTTGAGAGAATTGCAGCCTCATAAATCAGCCGCCAGAAACAGAAAAAAAAATTGTCCTACTTGTTTATTAGGTTAAGATCATAATTAGTTCATCAAGTTTTCCACAGATGGAATCCTCTATGTTATATCTCTTCTGTTTCCCCCTTCCCCTACCAACTACTTCCATGTAAACTACCTTTCATCTTAGAAATACAAACATGTTCATGCTTTTTTTTCGGGTAATTTTTTTTAAAAAAATCTATGAAAATAGGTGGATTATTACTTTCTGATCAGTGTGGCCCCACAAGATATTTGTTCATCTTAATCTACAACTGTTGTTTCATAAAGCTTTTAGTGATGTAAAAAGAATTATTGTACTCTTTCAATCAACTTCGTACAAAGCTGTTGTCTCTCTCTCTTTCTTCTCTCCAATAATCAGGTCAATTAAGAATCATGGCCCCTCTTTGGTGGTGCACGCAAAAATCATTGACAAATTTATTATTGGTCTAATCGATATGGTTTAGATAAGCAACAAATACATTCCTCAGTACAATGATTTTGATGTCAGTCCAATTCCTCAGTCCGAGTGCAAATCACCACCACCAATTACAACTCAACAGTCAAGAAGCTGTGCCAGAATGTTCAAGTCCAGCTTGGTTGGAAAAAGACTTTTAATTTTGAACTTACACAAAGAGGAATCTTTAATTTTTGAACTCACACTCACACTAATGATGTAGGCTCTTGGTTTTATGGTTTTCTTTTCTTTGAAATGATTGGAGGCAGAGGTGTTGCTATTCACAGGTGTGAGGTGACCTTGTCCTCTCTATCTTCTCACCTCCTTTGCTAAATAGAGAGTATAGGCATAGATAGCAGAAAAAATCCCACAATTTTAAGTTTGTGGCCCCCCAAACACCAAATCTTTCTATATGGTGCATGAGAGGTAATAGTGAATTCACACGAACACATCCTCTAAAATAATATCTTGAATAAAATCTAGTGGTTCTTTAAACCACTCAACTTTGATGACTAACGATAACAAAGTCTTGATTAACTTATGTGTTAATAGATCTCCAATTATCGTATTATTACTGGTGGTTAATGAACATTGATCCGTGAGATAGATACTCATGTTGCATAGATGCAACGATTTAATTTACTTAACAAAAATTAGGCAACTCGTGTTGCATGAATCCTAGCTACTTGAAAAACCTTTAAATAGTACAAAGGAGTAAAGCCAAGGTTTGCAACCACAGGCCCAGGAGATAAACAACCCAAATTGATAGTCAAGGTTCTGCTCCTAAGAGAATTTTGCAGCCCAGAATGACGTATGGGATGCGCTACACTGTTTGAGCCTCTTTTCGAAGGGAAGAAAGAGACCACGGTTAGGGCCAAGGGTAGGAAAAATGTCCATTGACCCAAAAAGGTAGGTAAATATCTATACATACAATTTCTAAGTCTTAAAAGTCGAGAATGCATTTTATAAATCAAATTATTAAACAAACTCATTGGACGAAAATAGGGATATAGTTGTCACTTACTACATAATGATTGACAACGAGAGATTTCTCTCGTAGAAATTCCACTATGTTATGTTTATAGTGTGTCAATTTGATAAGACATAACATTGTTTTAATGTGCGGTTCAAATTAAATAACAGCAAACACTGTAACGTAGACATCTAGCAATAGAACGATCCTATTGGAGTGAACCATAATCTCAAAACTATGATGGGTTTGTGATTACCATAATGAGTAGGGTTTTGAACTAAAGCAAGGATTGGATTGTAGGTATCAAGATAGGCACAAGTCTAGCATCTGGAAGCAGTTGATTGAGAGAGTCCATTTGGGTGGAGAGTTTGGAGTTGAAAAGCATAGTTGCATTGTTGGCATACTCTGAGCATCCTCTCTGTTTGCCCCCACCCAATGTCCTCTGTGAATCTGTGATGGCACACATCCAATTACTGCTACACTCATCACTCCAATTCTTCTTGCCCCAAGTCCATAAAGTTCCTGTCCAGCCATTCAAACCCATTACAACTTTTCACACAAAAGAAATAAACAGAATTTACTATGAAATTCCCAACTAATTAAGCTTCATAACCAAGCAATGGGGTGACAATTTGTATTAGTAGGTCATGTAATTCAACCTTAACTCGACATGTTTAATTAATCGTGTCAGATGACTCGACGTCAACCCAACCCAACCCAACTTGTTTATTAGATCAGTGTATGCTGGGATATCATAATTGGCTCTCCTGAATGGTGTGGAAAAATATGTATTTGCAATGTCATTACTTCCTGAGCACACCAGGAATATGCTTATCGACAGTATAATCTCTGTTTTGTTTTCTCCAACTGCTGCCTTTATCTTTCCGATGTAACTTTTGAACATCTCTAGTTGATCCGACATTGATAACACAGACTGTTATTTCAAGGGAAAGAAAAGGATTAAATAAGATACATTGATTCTTTTGTAAGAAAAGCAGAATTCTATAAACCAAAACCATACCATTAATTTAGCAGTGAGAGGATCATATCCTGAACCACCTGAGGCAAAACTTACACCAGTGGGGAGTTCTTGGGGCTGAAGATTTGGACTGAGATAAGCTGGCAAGAGCTCCTTGACCCCAAATCTTTCAGCTGGAAAAAAAAAAAGACAATTAGTCTCTATTTTAAAAAAAAAGTGTATAGAGGGTTTTATGTATGTGACACATACACACACCGAGAGACTTAAGAAAAAAAAAAGTAGCATGCCATCACTTAATTAAATGTTACATTTACGTTACCGACGAAATCTGAGGGACCTATCCATTGCTAAACCTTCTGGTTGGTTTTCTTTCGACGAAATCCCTGCCATAACAGAAACACAAAAGTGTAGCAAAGAGGTAGCCACACTTTGAAAAGATTGCGTGACTTCTGTTTATAGTTTATGCCATGTTGGCCTAACCCAAAGGGCCTCTCCCGCCTTAGTAAATAAATTGAATTGTACAATATAATTACTTAATCGTTAGTAAAAATACAAAACAAACCCAACTAAATGATGTGACCTGGCTTATAAAATCTTCTTGGGAAGAACTGGGATTTGTTAACTGATCTATCATGCGTAGAGAGAAATTTTTTTTTTATCAAACTTGGTAATCATATAATTTTGATTTGGGCCGTTCACGTTAGTTGCCCCCTCAGTGTTTTTTTGTGGGCTTTACCCAACTCAACTTAAAATAAATTCCACAAACCCAATAAACATATTTTCTTTTGACAAAATGATGGGATGTTTACAATCAAATTTAGGTTAATTAGTTCCTTCCAACTCGAGGTTATGAGTATGTTATGGCGTTGATGGTGAGAGTAGCTAATCTCCCTTTGAACTTTCTTTCATAAAAAAAATTTAGGTTAATTAGTTTACTTTAGCAAAAGCATATATATATATATATGTATGTATATATATATGTATGTATATTAATGCTGATCATGATAAAGGCAAAGCTACATATAGGACACCAAATAATGTCGATCCATACGATACACATCTGTAATGTGTTTTCGGGGAAGAAAAAGAAATTTTGCAATTTCAAAAAGGTTTACAGGAAGCTTATTGAAATCTCTCTTTACGGAAACTTAACCCTCATTATCTCCTATCTACCTTATCCTACCATATGATCTTGCCCCCCCTACTGGTACTTCTTTTGAGCATATCATATTGGTTTTTTGGAAATTTCTGTTCGTGTTATGCATGTAATCAAATTTCAACATGGGTTGGCTGAGTTTGTAATTCAAGCAAACCCAGAGGGTGCTTCTCAGCAGAAATCCCAGAGACCTTCTTGGCCCACCAGAGTTTTTCCCATATTTTAACTGTGTTTTATATGCATATATAATTCATGCTGCATGCACCTCAGAAATGATTTCCAAACTATCGAAGTTTCAGAAGAAGCATGAATTATTGCTCTGGAAACTTCTAGACACGACTTATTTATAGGAGGCCGCAACTCCTATAAATATCAAACATAAGGGTTAAAATGATAAGATGTTCATGTGAATTCAAACTTTTTATATCCGACTATACTATATATGGAATATTGTAGCAAAGTTGGTAGTTATTATTTGGGTGCATGAGGCAGGCCATGATGTCACCAAACAAGGCTGTATCTCTAAAGAGGAAAGCTTAATTACAATGAAGAATGTGGACTACTAGGTGGATTACACGTAGCTGCTCTTTGGAAAATAACCCTAAAGATTCGGATATAGTCTACTAATATCATAAGAAAATAAAATGCCAGCATCAGTCAAGCACACAGAAACGTGGAATTTTTCCACTTATTAATGAGTGTGACTCTCACTCGAAAATCCCGCAATCATCTACGGCTAAAAGTTGTCCACGCGCCTAGACGATTGACGGTAGCGCGACTATGATTTCAGAATTGGGGACCGCGATTTCTGCTCTCGACACGTAGCCAACCTAATGTCTGCTTTCATCCAAAGGCATTGGAAAATTTGGGGCCTTCAAACGTTTCGGCGGAAAGCAGTTCTTGGCCCTGTGCAGTGAGTCCAATGCACACCGAATTATTTGATTGCTTTTGACACTCAGTAGAGGCCCTGTGGACCACTATAGAATCTCCAAGGTGCGGGCATGAGAGCTGCAGCTTCAAAATCTTCTATTTGGTAGCATCGATCCCAAAATGTATTCTGTTGGGCTGTTGCATGCCTAGTCAATCCTTATGCATGTTGTTTAGTGCCTTCTTCATTATTCTGACACGAAATAATTAACATGATTGGCTTAAAAAAATAGTTTTACTACATGGGGACAAAGTCAACTGGTTTGATCATATTAAGACTTCAATCCTCTCGAGAAAGTTCTAGACCTTTTTTTTTTAATTAAGAAAGTTCTAGACCTTAATTTTTTTTTTTTTTTTACAAAAGAAAGTTCTTAGACCTTAGAATAGAAAATTGGAGTTTAAAAGACATGACTCTTTGATGATTTTGATTGAAACCATATATAGAGTGAGTTTATGACTTCTGTTCCCAAGGGTGAATAGATTAATCGAAGAGGAAATCTGGTAACTCACCAGTTCAAACATTTCTGTGCTCTCATCATCCCTCATCAGTACTGTGGCTTACATATTACATGACGCATATACGATGTTTTGGCCACTCGGCTGCTCACCAAATTACCCATTTATCACCATATTCCAACTATATTCCCTCATCATCTTCTGATTATGAACGCACAATAAATATTTATTAGATTATCACAGTTATGATCATGACCGATTACGATTATAATAATACTTAATAATCATATTAATATGTTCACCAAATGATATGTCAGTACACATGTTAATACGCACACACATACGTATATATATATATAATTTGTGAGAAAAATTGGAAAAAAAAATTTGGTATGTGTACTACTCGTTAGGATTATGCTTGCAACATATATAGTGGTCAAAGTAGACCTAATTAAATATAAAGGAAATCGAGCGTTGTATTTTATAAGATACTTCGTGAAAACGGACCAGATTCAGGAAACAACTTCGGTGCTTTTCTTAGACCTACTGACTGTTGACTATGTGAGTTTGGTATGTGTGGTTTTCATGAGGACATTCTTTGGAAAGGGTGGGTCTTTTGGAAATTTGGTATTATCAAATTAGTCGGCAATCTTTTTTTTAACAATTTTAACTTACCTAATGCATGCCTACTTTTGAGAGAGAGAGAGAGAGAGAGAGAGAGAGAGAGAGAGAGAGAAGAGTCTAGGTCAAGAAAAAGGTAATTCTCTTTTCATGGGGATAAGAATTTGGATACGTACGCATGTATATATCACCCTTTCTGGCGTAGAATTATCCACGTGATAATGAAATACTAATATGATAGTGGATACGGTCAAGACCGAGTACAAAATTGATGTGTAGAAATTAATTAAGTAATGAAAAGTATTGAAAACAAATTGTGGAGTTTTGAGTATACGAAGTCAAGTGTGATTGTGTTGTGATTTGACTCACCATTTGGAATGAAGTTTGGGAGTAAGAAAATAACGTTGGTACAAAAATTCGACGTGTTATCAGAATGTGGACGACGGTTAACAAAGCAATCAGTGAGTTGTCAGATTTTATGTGTTTAAGTCAAATTCTGTGTTATCTATTTCTTTAGCGTTTCTTATTTGATAATGTTTTGTCAAATGCGAAACAAAAGTATATGAATCTCTAGAAAACGAAAAGAAAAAAATAATCGAACATTCATGTATACGTGAATGCATAGATGCACCACGTACGTACGCTGCAATAGAGACTGGTCAAATGTTTTGTTTATATTTTTAAGGGCAAATTAAATCCTTCTCTTTTGGTTCGACCACAAATGAGAGCTTGCTAAGGTAACACATTTTACTAATAATGAAAGAAGGAAGAAAACGACTGGTAACGACTAGTACCTTCCACTATGAGTAAGTGAAACGTGGCAATGTGATGGTTGTCGAAAGGAGGAGCATCTACTTTTGGCAATAAAGAAAAATGATTGTTAGTTCCCCTACTTTTCACAGATTGTGACCTTTCATTTTGCTCTTCAACGTACCAACTCATATCATTTCTCACAATATT
The DNA here is from genome assembly GCF_000346465.2 of Prunus persica. Classification (NCBI taxonomy): domain Eukaryota; kingdom Viridiplantae; phylum Streptophyta; class Magnoliopsida; order Rosales; family Rosaceae; genus Prunus; species Prunus persica. The sequence continues at coordinate 8,586,543 of NC_034012.1, read as the reverse complement.
ATTATTATTGCGCAAAGCCAAACCCACGAAGCACTACTTCAACAAAAAGTTTTGATCAATTCAAGGGTGTTCGTCAGCTTTGATTCTAGTGTCAAAACGTGTCCATGGTAGAGTTTGGGAAAATCTTTTTGATGATTTGTTAGTTGAATGCACAATTGCATTATTTTGAATCGATTTGATTCATGCACATAGGTGTGCGAGGAGAATGTTTTAGCGTCAACGTTGATGTTTTAGGAGAATGGTTTATACAACTTGTGGGCGTTATGACATATTATATCTTATAAAATATAAATTCCTCGTTCATTGATATTATAACATGTAAATTAATAAAATCGTATAATATTACAAAAATGTGAAAGCATATGAACTTTGTAGCCCCCTTTTGCTATATATCGTTATTGACAAAGTTATTAATTTCGTTCATGATTTAGAACTTAGGATTAAAATCCAAAGTTTGACCTCTGTCCAAAATTTAAAAATTTAATCCTAAACTCTAAGGCCCGTTTAATAACCATTTGAATTTGAATTTTTAGTTTTCATTTTTTGTGCTAGAGTATAGAGGAAAAAGAGGGAGAATAGAAGTGAGAATGAGAGTGGAATAAACCCTGAAGTTAGGCATGAAATCATAAATCACCCTACATGAAAAAAGAAGAAAAAAAAATGCCAAAAAAAAAAAAAGAAAAAAAAAGAATACAAGTAAGAAGTATAAAAACTCCGATAAAACAATATGATAAGATAAGATATGTCGAATTCAAACCTTGTCGGCTCTCCTCATTGCAACATGCCAAAACACTTAAAAAAGAACGAATCGCAAATCTGCCAAGTGTCAAAATCTCTAAAGATGATGAGAAATTAAAGGATCGATTGACAAAGAAGCATAAATTATGGCCATTACAAGTTTGCACTTTCATTGTCAAAAGTTGTTCATCAAAGGAAGGTGACTGGCCGCTAAGAGATAGTTTTATGATTTTATTTTCACGAGCACTGTCGGGAAAATGGACGAAACATATGGAATGAAAGGAACAATGACAAGGAAACCTAAGACGAATAATATATATATATATATATATATGTATGTGATATGAGCAGAGCAGTTGAAGGCTTTGTCCTGCGTTATATCACATGCCTGTCGACATAATTACAGGACCATAACATGCATGGATGTATGGCGATCAGAGCTGGGATTTGTTTTGCCTCTTCGTAACTGACAAAGCCAATGCTTTCATTCTGAGAATACAATGGTGACCGTGAGATTAGAGAAAGTTATTTTGTGCGATATCTTTCTATATATATATACACACATACATATATACATTGCCAATTAATTAGGACAATGACCTTAAGACCTTAAGACCTTAAGGGCTCGTTTGGTGGCAAGGAAGGATTGGATATAGCTAAGCACACTAGATTTAAGGCGTGTTGAATGAAGAAATGCTGTACAAGTTGAAGGTATAAGATGGATTATTCATGAAAGATATTTATCTTATATAATCCCCACAAAATGGATATCTACACCTTATAACTTATCCCTTCTAATTTCTGAAAATGAAAAATCATTTACTCTTACCATCATTCTCTTCTTCAACATACTTTAATATAGTGAGTTATCTAATACAATCCAATAATAGGCACCAAACGAGCCCTAAAGGTTTGACTGAATTACACATAATCCGATCCATGTTAATTTTCACCTCCAACCACCTGACTAGGATTATGGATCCAATCACTTATAATTTGCCGTGTTCGTTTTAGTAAGAGAAATAATTCAGTGTACCTATTGATTAGGGGACTTTTTTCTTAGAGCTTCATTTAGCGTGACCCCTCAGTACTAGTGTCACCTATGAAATCTGTCATGGCAAGAGTTTACTATCTATAGCTTATCCTCTTTAGATTTTGCCAAATTATAGGGCTTTTATTTTTACAAGATATATAGTGAGTGAACTAGATTCTTATGTGGATATAGTTTTTTTTTTAATTGAGTGAGCCAAAAGAAATCCCTTGGCTACATGAAAAAGCCTATGTTTTCAACCCAAGAAAGGCCTAGGGGAGGGGAATGATAAAAACCGTTGATTCTAGATGCATAATGTATGCTCATCCTCTCCCTCCCCACTCAAAGACACTTGACATGACAAACACCAACTCAAATGGGACACAAGAAGTACCTACTCAAGCACATACCCCTTTTTTTTTCTTTTCTAAAGCCTATATTCTTTGTATCCCAAGAAAAAAGAGAGGCATCAAATCAAATGTGTACTAGCTAAGCCTAGTTACAAGAATTATCCTTTGTTTGATAATGTAGATGCCATAGATGGAGGGTATAATGTAGCCATCCATTTGCAAAGGGGAAGAATCAATGGCTCCCAATCAAGATCATGTAACATGTTTCATTCAACTGAGTACATAAAAGACATTGCTTCTCACTATAAAAACAAAACAAGACCATGACTTGGAAGAAGAACTAGATAAGACCACACATGCCCTACATACTGATCACCCACAATCCAAACACATTAATGAACAGGAAAGCCCATATCCTCCATCTCAAGAGCCTCTAAATTTTTGCAGAAGAAACCCTCTTGGTTATGAAGGTTGTTTCCAAGCACCCCAAAGCACTCAACTCATATGGGAAAGAAAGCTTCCCCGATATTATTGAGTTTCATATTCATCATAACCCACCCACAACTTTGGTTTTTATGACAAAGTCAAAGACTTGAACAAATTGCTTGAGCTCTCAGTGCTATCATCTCATCAAAACATCCCATCACTTTTCACCTCCTCTCGACGACCTTTGAAATTACTGACTTTTAAAGCATCATTGTTATTGTGGGGATTATGCAGCAAAATCATTTGTGTATGCAACAATTTGTATGTGGAAAACCTTAAAATATTACTCTCAAAAGTCACCCTATGGTCGACAAGTTTTGCAAAGTTGACTAAAAATATCCACACCCAACTCCAACTGAGATATTGATACTGTCATTTAAAATATCTCACTGGTTGAATTGTTTTGCTAGTGTCGTGCTGATTTGATGCTTCTTGCTGCGACGGATTGGCTACTGAACCTAACATTTACCAAGCTACCAATCACAAATTGCCACCATCTTGTTACCCCCATTTGCAACAGCAGTGCAAGTTGTGAGAAAGTATCCAATCAATCAACCTTTTGATGCCACAATTGTGTGCCTCAATCTCATTTCTTAATGCTTAAACGGGAAATAATGAGAGGCCTATTGCAGGTATATGCACTCAATTGCAATTTGGAACACTTTTTTCAGTCTCTGCATTGGATGCTCATAATTGGCTCATTCTAGTTCAGTCTTCTTGATTAAAGGCCTAATGAAGTTGATTAGTTTTAGGTAAACACATTTAACATGATTATCTCATCTCACGCACCTTTTTGGCATTTGCTTGTTTTTTTAATCCAACATCATGTTTCAACAAGAGAAAACAGAGACAGGTTTTAATTACACAATAAACAGAGATATATACAGATAGATATACACTCTGTTGTATAGTCATATTATATACGACATATAGAAGTGAAAGAATAAGGAGAAAAACCAGCTGAGCTCCAATCCTACAGCTACTCCCACAAGCTACAAGCTGGTCCCCCCCAAAACCTCTCACCCTAAAATCTCTAAATACACCCAAAATTACGTACAGTAAAATTAAAAAATTAAAAAAAACAGAGGAGACTCCGGGGGCGTATCAGATAGCTTCCCACAGGTAATTGTCCTCTGTAATTTTCTCTGAACATTTTCAACTGCAAACGGATAATATGGCAGTAGAAATTTCAGGCCTGCTTCTCCAAGTCCTTGGAACTTATGAACGTGCCGTGAAAACCGTACGGAACTCTGGACGGTAATTGAATTGTAGCTTCAATTTTCAAATCCATGGCGTTCACGATTTGCAGCTCCGATTTCCACTCCTTCTCGTCGTGAACGAAGGCCAGAATGTACCCATCGTCCTCATTCTCCGAATTTGGGTCTCTGGGCAGAAACAGAGGCTCGCCTCCGTACTTCTCGTCGCCATAGATATGCTTCTTTACTTCACCAGTGGAGAGGTCCACTTTGGCAAAGCCCGAAACTTTGGGCCACGGCTCGGCCAGAGCCAAGTACGCGAACCGGGTTTTTCTCCCCAGTTTGTTCCGGTTCACCATCCCGGCTTCCAAATTCACATTCTCGGCGCAAATACGGCGCCGTGTCGACTTGCCGGTTTTCAAATTGAGCCGGATTTCGGACAGAACGCTCTCCAATTTCTCGTCGCATTCGTTGAAAATGGAGTCGGCCGGGGTCATGCAGGACCCGATCACAACGACTTCGTCCGTCTCCGGCTCCTCCCACGCGTTCCAGAGATGGAAGCAGAAGCAATCGGGGCAGTCGACCCACCGGATCCCCGAAGCGTCCTTCGCATTCTTGTCGAGAATCCCAAAACGTGACATCTTGTTCTTGTCGTAGATCACAGGGGACCCACCGGTGATCATCTCCTGCAGCTTGAACACCACCTGCTGGTCCGGAATTACGACATACCGTTCTGTGATAGCGAAGTCGTGCATCATGGTGGGCTGGTCAAGATTGATTTCGACGTCGGGGGATTTCTCGCCGTCCGGCGAGAACTTGAAGTACTTCAAGTAAGGCCTCTGAACGACGTCGTAGCTGAGCGCGAAGAGCTCGCCAGTGGTGGGGTCCACTTTCGGGTGGGCTATCATTGTGGACTTGAGCTGTTTATCGAAGTCGTAACGACCGACCGTTTTGAGGTCCCCTGTTTCGGTGATTTTAATGTGATACGGCAAGTCGTCTTCCGACATGGCGAGCAGGCGACCGTTGAAGTAGACGAGGCCGGCGTTGGCGACGCCGATGCCGTGGGTGGGATCCACGAGGCTGAACATGCCGCGCGCGTAGAAGAGGAGGAGGCGGGCGATACCGGAATGGCCGTGGAGCTCGCCAATGGCTTTTGGGAACAGGGGACGCCCGAGGTCGCGCTCCTGCCTAAAACGGTGCGTTTCGGTGAACCTGCAGGCGTAGCTGGCGGCCCCTTCTTTGAATTGCAGGGCGTGGACCATGCCGTCGCCGTCGAAGAAGTGGTGGCCGGCGACCGGCTCGTGAAGTGGGTTGGCACCGTTGCGGACGTAGACGCCTTGGATTGAGGCCGGGATTTTTCCGGTGACTGGCAGAGAGTGTTCAACCGGGTGCTCCGGTACTGGAGCAAAGTTTCCGGCGATTTGGACTTTTGGGTCAGCTGTTTTGGGAAGTGGGTGTTGCTGCTCTTTTGATAGCAGAGCGCTCTCCATTGCGTCCAAGGCCATGGCTGCTGCTCTCTGTAGGAAGTTCCATTGCTGGGGTACTGGCTTTGAGGATTTAGAAGAAGGTTGGGTCTTGTTTTCTTTTGGGTTTGAGGTTGTGGAGGGAGTGAAAAGGGTGGTTGATGAAGATGAGGAAGGCGGCTGATAGGAAGGGGTGTGGTTGGGGATTTGGAGAAGAGAGGGGGCTTGGAGAGAGCAAGTGAGTGTGTCTGGGGTTGATTTTCTGTGAATGGGTTTTCTGCTGAAGAAAATTGAGCTGGAGGAGGAAGAGGGGGGAAAACCCAATTGGTTTGTAGCTAAATTTGAAGAGTATGTAGAAGAAAGGTGGTGTCTTCTAGTAGTAACAGGCTTAACCCATGTGCCTGTTATTGCTGCAGCAGTGGAAGGCATGGTTTCTCTATTTTAGTAAATTAAACAAAGGAAATAAAAAAGCCAGCGCTAGTAAAGAGTAGAGAATGGTGGCTCTTGATTGGCCGTGAAGGGCAAGTAAACTTGTGTATTTTGTGCTTGTTGGGTTGAGAGAGAGAGAGAGATTGTGTGTGTTTTTATGGTCTGCTTTTGGTTTGGGTTTGTAGAGAGAGAGAGAGAGAGAGGGTGGCTGAGGCAGACACTGAGATGGAATGAGAGAGTGTGAGATTTGAAGAAACAGGTGAGAGAGATGGAGTGTATATATAGGGAGGAGAAGGAGGCAGGGAGGCCCACCTCAAACATGTACCAAGAGACCACGTGTTGGATTTACGAGAATGGGTGCTCAATTAGGATTGCCAATAAGTGATCAGAACGAGGTGGTGGGGGGGTCTAGTTGCTTAATAACTTGACACGACCCCTTCCTCTATAACCCTTTTATATTATGTGTGAGCCCTCAATATTATATTACATTCAATTTGGGTCTTCCCTTTTTATATTCATATCCCAAAAAGAAAGTTCCTTACATTTAGAACAAAACCACACTCACATTATCATATTGATGCGTTGCAATGTAGTTAAAAGAAGACATGTGACCGAATCTGATTATATTATGACTTGTAATATTGTCGAATAACAAAAACAGATGAGTTTAAATAATTAAGAATAGCTACTCCTGCACTCGAACTCCCATTTTTCAATACCGTTTGTATAGAAAAATGAATTTGAAATTGAGAAATGAAAAGAGACAAAGTAGGAGTGTTTTGAGTTAGGCTATTGGCCGGTTAGTATAAAAATGAAGAGAGTAATGGAAGTGTTGTTGGGGTTTTTTGAGTGGGTATTGGTCCCTCTCTAAGGACACGTCTTAACCCCGCGTTCTTCCCGCAATCAGAGTCATTCAGGAACACGTGTCGTTGTTTGCAGGTCTCCTCCTTCACCCTGAAAATCTTGGTCGCAATCGAATACCCCACACGCTTACCCTCCTCCATCTTCATCACTCACCATTCTACTCTTTTTGAGTTTTTTTTTTAATTAAAAAAAAAACCATTATAAAATTTGTGAGTGAAATCCATGGTGCAACTAAAAAAATGAATATGAGAAAAGCTAGTCTCCTTTCCTTTTTATTTATTCATTATTTTAATAATGGGCACATTCCCTACTCTCTTGGCATACATACGTCTCCATGAATACAAAGTATATGTTTTTTACCATTGAAGTCAATACAACTTGGATAAATAAATAAGGCCGTGCTTCACATGCATGCATGGTTAGGGTACACGCCACTAACTTGAATTATTTCCACATTCAAAACAGATTTTTAAAAAAAATTCTAATTAGAAAAGGAAAGATGAGAGAAATGAGAGTTGAAAAAGGTGAAGAAGAAAGAAAATATAGGATTTGTGAGAGCACAAATGCTAGCTTTTGTAAAAGTCAAAGAAACTCTGCAGCAAAAAAGAAGAAAGATCAAAGAAATATGTAGTGTGTCTCATTTTGCTTATCTATTTCTTCTATCACTAATTAAAAAGCGCAAAAGTTCTAACCAACTATGTACAAAGTATTTAAACGCGACGAAAATATTCTAATTATCGAACCCCACAATGACGGTAGGGTCGATGAAAAAACAAAATTATTGATAATGCAAGACATGTGTGAATGTAGAGTTTGAAAGTGATTAAAAATAATTGATGTACTAATCGAGAGAGATTTGGAAGTTTTAATTTAGTGCATTTTTAGTAATTAATTTCTTTAAGAAGTCTTCATATGAACGGTAACAAGAGTGCAAGACTGAAATTCGTACCTAACGAAATGAAAACGAAATATAATACAAACTAATTATTTTAAAAACTTGTTCTTAGTCGTTCTAAAATTAATCTAAAAATTCCTAACAAGATGTTCAGTCAATGACTCAATAGATAGGTAGCATTGTTAAAACATAATTTTAATTAAGATAACACAGGTCTTAATCAATTTTAGGTTCTCCCTTTTTCCATATAACTAGCTTTTGAGAAAGAAAAAAAAAACAAAAAAAAACATTCGGGGCACGAAACCTTAATGGGATTCCCATGTGTCCTCCTTATGTCGGAAAAAAATTCAATGAAAAATATGGTTTCCTAATCCACATTTGCAAGTGTTAATGATGGATTTGGAACAGGATCTAGGACCTGCCGCCAGACCAAACTTGTGAGAAATAGACCACTATAATTTAAGGTAAGACTTTGATGCCTTCTTTATCCAAAAATAAAAAGAAGAAGAAAGAAGACAACTTTGATGATTCCTTTTTAGTAACTCTAAAGTCGGTGGTCAGAGGCTAAGACGTATTAAACTTTTACTTAACGCGTTAATCCAAACACCAATTAGCATAACTTGCGGAGTTTTAGTTAAGATTGTGTGAAGTGGAACTCATTATATTTAAATACAGAAACAGTAGGATGAGGATTATGATTTCAAGAAATTATTGTCTGGTAGTTAAATACAGGCACTTAATGTTACTAATTCATTTATATTATAACACGTGAATCTGTTGTATCTATCAGGTGACAATGTTCTTCTACCACATAATAATTTCTTATAGATTTTCTTTATATGCCTCAAATTACTGATTGACACACGCATTCGGCGTTCCAATTTAGTCATTCATAAACATTTTTCATTAATTTTTAAAATATAATAACATCCAAGTTGACACACGTATAAGAATTGTAGGATCAAAAGTAGTCCAAAACGAGTCGGCTGACTAAAATGAAATTCAAATATAAGTTATACACTATTGTGATTAAAAGCCCTTATTTTAAATGATTTACCAGTTATATTGTTGTTTTATTTTTATTGCGGGTAGAGATTCCTTCTTCCATCATCCAGATGATAAAGCTAGCTTGCATAATTTATCTAGAGCATTAATTAAAGAGGCTCTCAACTTCCTAATCATGGGCTAACAGCCACATCCCTTCGTTCATGTTCTTCCACATATAAATTACATATTTTTTATTAGTGGGATTAGTCTCCTTAATGTCATGGATGACTCTAACCTCGAAAAGGTAGAATAATATATAATTTGCCACTTTAAATATTACTTGATTTAATGGAGATGATCTTTTCGTCAGTTGCCATCGAATCTTCGTCGACATTCTTAAGTTGTCTACGTGGCCGCTGATGACGATGATACAAAAGCTGATTATATTTTAATTTAATTATTTTGTTACCCATTTTTTTATTATTATTTGCTCTCATTATATTTTTTCTGTTCATCATTATTCATTTCCACCTAATTTTTAAATATCTAGAAAACTTAAAAAATTTGAGTTTTTTTTAGGCTATATAAAGCACTCTCGTCTGGAAGTAATTATAAGAAGAAGCATAATGCTTTCTCATATATTCACTTTAAATTATTTTAAACGATTCTCTAGAGAAGTATTTTTACTATAATATGGGTTTATTCTTTTTCTTTCTTCTTTAATTCCTTTATGATACATTATATTGTCAGTGCGTACACATGTATGCCATGGTCAGAGATGAATGATAAATTATCAGTATACTTTTTATTTGTAACAACCTTCAATAATCAACAGTAAAAAATGCACAGAATCAATATAAATATGTGTATATATATATATATATCCCAACAATTCAATGTTATATATACTCAACCACCATGCGAGATTCTGAGTCTGTGTTTTATGAGGCACAAGTGCTGCCAACCATTTAGTCTGACTGAAAATCTGGTATGTTCTATAAATCTATCCCTCCAAAGCCATAGAGACCCACTAGTTTCTGAATTATTTCTTCATCCACCTCTATATAATATTATGTAAAACAATGTTCAGGATTTATATAACGACCTGCATTAATTGCACAACATGCATGAGTTCATTTTCAATTAAGCTCTAAAACAATGACAACATTATAATATGCTTTGTATTTGTATTTTTTTTAATACTGCAATTCATAATCTAAACTACTTTAAATTACTCTCAGTTATAGAGGAAGGGAATGGAACTCGACTGCAGTCTGCAAGAGGGCGGACACTTTGCCTTGGCCAACTGGCCTTATTCACATATGCTTATGTGTTTTCTATTTTTTATTTTGAATAAATACCACAAGGTATCCCCACACTCGAAGGATGAGATTAATCCCCGCTCTGGGTTTGGTTTGTCCTTGGCCACAAAATACTTCTAACGGGTTTCGAACCCCTGCTATTAAGGTACTAGTTAGTTCGCCAGTTAAATGTGACAGTTTGCCAACCGCACTACACATTGTGATTGTATTTTTTCTATTTTAAAAGAGGAGGATTTAAATTTAAAACTCCTTTTTTTTGTTAAAAAAAATATTAAAAAGAAAAATACTACTAAATTAATAATTAATGAATTTTCATGTGCATCACATAACGACGACAGTGTGCACATTTTGGAGCACAATCATTAAAAGATTTCATACAATTATTTGGTCATACAATTATTTATTCTTCTTCTTTCTTTCTTTTTGTAAGATTTCTAGATTTAATGAGTTGCAGGGTTGCAGATGAGCACACATGGAATGTGAAACCTGCTGTAGGGTTGGCCAGGATCAGGGGAAAATTGTGATTATAAATTCATATATAATATGGGCATATGATTTTTTTTTTTGGGAGGCTCGTGACCCACGACAAGTGGAAGATTCACATGACATGATTATTTAATTAATTAGTACTCTAATTAAAACTGTAGCTTCTTAATTAATCATCAAGCCTGCGGCTATGACCCTATAACTAACCACAACATGGAGTGAATCGTGCAAGATTTAGGGAATTATTTCAGCATATGATATCTCATAATAAGATCCCCAGTAAACAATTAGCAATCATGGTCATTAATTATGATTAAGAAGAATTAATGGAATATTTAACAAATTAATTGGAAGCTAATCATATATCTATAGCATGGGGTCAATGCTTTTGCATGCTACCACAACAACCAGTGTGAATATTTTTAGGTTACGCAATTAAGATCATGGTCTATCATTTGTGTCATCACTCCGTTCATCATCTTCCACGTGTGCACATGCTGCCACATGCTTCACTTTGATCATTTTGTTTTCCCCCAAGTTGATAATTTTCAATTCATTAGGGTACAAACTAATTAAGGTAAGACTAAGCACACTTTATAATATTTTGCCCAAATGACTTTAAAGGTAAGATTAGGCTAATCTATGTTTTGTACGTAAGAAATAATGCCCCAAAACAATGAATTAATGGTATGTAATCGTATATAATAAATCTTTGATACGTGCTATATAGGAAAGAAAGTGTTGTAATAACATGCATTGTAATTTGTTAAAAGGCATAAACAACATGTCTATTGCAATGTCCAACATCACATTGTTTTACATTATATAAGTTCAAAGTGATTTTTTGAGACAGAGAGAATCGTCAATAGGATCTCGGATACGTTAGTAAATGCTATTAATTATTTTAATTTTCAAATGACATGTGCAACAGTTGACATTATCTAGAGTTAAATTACCCTAATAAAGTCGAATGATCACATGTAAGATAGGAAACGAAAAATGACAAGGGCATGCACTCAAAATGAAGTGCTAAAAACAAGTAATGTAACCAAGGGGGAGATATTTTTTTTGGGGTTAAAGGTGGCTTATAGTATCATGGTGCTAGAAGCTTTACATCTTCAATTATTGCCCATTTCTTTCTAAATATCTAAATATATCTAAATATCTAAATATCTAAGAGCTAGCTAGATAGGATGGATACTCTGTGTATCCTCTGGTCATAGGAATACAACCCAAAATAATAGAAGGAATCACTGGGTCAATTGACTTTACCAGAAAAACCTACCAACTGCCAATAAAAACCAACGAACATTGTACATATAGCTATTATTGGATCAATTAGTGTTAAGTGTTAATTAATCTATCCATGATGTGATTTTCAATGCTTACTTTAGCCGACCCTTCTTGGGATTGCTTTACTTGATTGATCTAAAATGCAAGCAAACATGCTTAATTGCTTTTTAATTTAAAAGGTGCACCAAAAACATACATGGCCCCCCGTTGGAGACACTATTTGGAAAGGCACATGGAAGTGCATAAACAAGTGGGAGTTTGCAGACATGGGGCTATTGCATTTAGGGATGAGAGTGGGCTCTGCCTCTCTCTACAACAATTTGAGCACTGAAACATGGTGTGAGTGAGTGAGTGAGTATCCAATTTAAAACCACGGCCTTAGCAAATATAGAGAGAATCATATCCGCCAAACTGGAAATGGTATGTTGGTGAGGAAACAATGATTTGATGATTTGATGATTTGGGTGGAGGAGGGCCATGGTGACTATAAATGCAAGAAGATATTTCTCTCTATGAAGCTGTGAGATATTTCTCATCAAAAGAAGTATTAGAGTTCAACGGTCTAGTTCAGTGAAAAAGGTTAATGGTCTCAAATTCGAACATCAATGACATTGTGGTAGTGTGTGTGAAAAATCCCCTTTTTCAAGTTTAGACCATTGTTTGTATTTAAAAAAATATATTAGAGAATTAAATAGGCCGCAACATTAAAAGAGAAAATCTTAGAGAGAGAAAATAACTCAATTTTTTTTAGGGGTACTTATCAAAAGATAGAAAATTGATAGAAAAAGAAAAAGAATGAAAGTATTTCCGTATACATAAACGCGGAGCAAGAAAGTAAGTCTTAAACAAGAAAAAGATAAAGTATACGAGAAAGAAAAGAAGAATTAAGAACTAAACCAATGTGATGAGAGTCTTACGGTCCAAGAATTTATGCATACTTTTTTTGCTAATTTAGACCAGCATGCAAGGAATAATGTTGCACTCGGGCCCAACGTAGGTAGAACATTCAAGTTCTTTACGTGCACGCCAATTTGAACTCTTCCATTTTCTACATAAATAAATAAATAAATATATATTTATATATACGTGCATATTATTGCTGCTGCGCGACAAGATCAGAACCAGTAGCACCAATTTGTTTTGGCATGAGGTGGACAATACGTATATGAGCTGGACTATCTGGAACATGCATGCCCATTTCAAAGACTACAAATTCCAAATTGGAAAAGCTCACGTCGAATTTCAAATTCACAATATCTTAGTTGGTGACCAGTCAGCACCCAAACTTACAGACCACTTGGAAACATCACTGACTGCAGAACTTCCCCACCCATACCACTTGTTGCAATTTCCCTTCTTTAACAGAAAATGCCATCTTTTTCATGACCCCATTTACCCTTTTTATGTAATTACATGTGAGTTTCTTTCGTGACTAAACTTGATTGACATTACAACTTATATATGGTTGCGAGGGCTGTCACATATAACCTATTTGAGGAATTCAAATCATCGTATTAGAACTTAGTAAAAGATTCCGTGTTCGAATCTTCCATTCCGCGGATAATTCAGACAGCAGTACACTCTATAATGTTATTCCCACATAATTGGGGTAGAAACTGGATAGGCTGAAAGAGGACAATAATGAGAAAAGCAGGTGCACAACAATAATATGAGGTTTTACCAAGGGTCAAATGGGTTATGAATACTGGGTCCTTTTACTTGTCAGTTTTTTGTCTCCGGGTCCACATTTCTTTTGCCCCGCGGAATTTGGGTTGGGGGTGACTCTGCACAAGGACTGGCTGAGGATAAGGAGCCGATTTGGAAATGGCTAACAAAATGCAAAAAGATTGCCCTACACTTGGGACATGTTTGGGAAGCGTCAAATCATCTCAGATGGTGTGCCCAAAGCCAATGTATCAAATAATTGTCTGTTACTGTGCTTAAAGAAAACCGTACTGGCCCACACTGTGTTGCCAAACAGGCCCTTGACGAGTTTATTTGTTTATTCTTATAACCTGATTTTATTAAATCAATAATTGTTGGTTCTTTTTTATTATTTTTAATATTCATAATAATTCTTTAGATTTTAGAAATTAAACATAATCTAAGGTTTGTGTTTTCTTGTTTTAAACTGAAAGACTGAAAAAAATTTATTCGAAATAAGTGCAATTATAAGGTTATTGTTGGACCTGGAGCAATCAAGTGTGTAGAAGATTAGTTGATAAGAGAGAATTAGAATTCATGATTTAAGGGATTGGGGTGTTCTTAAGAACATTTCTAAGTATAGGTTAAGGTCACATCAATTAAAGAAAACATCATCTGGTGCCGCCACGTAGCAAGATTAGATATTCCAAATCTTCCATAAATCATGGGATTTGAGGATGATTCTCTCAACAATTCCAAAATTAAGTGAGGGCTGCTGGCTTGAAGGGGCAGTATAACTTAGCTACAACAAAGTGTATATATTTCTCTCATCACGTGATTATATGCGAGTTTCGTTATAATGAACATGTGAAGCAGAGATTTCCCCACAGTCAAAATGTACAAATAAATACAGGGATTAAAAAGGGTATAAAAATAAAAATAAAAAAGAACGAAAAGGGAAAAAATCACTATCGGAAACTTTTTACTTGTTGTAAGCTTGTTGATTGTCTAACAATATCGAATATCCTGCAGTGCTGCTGTGCATGATGCCATTCTAATCAAGAACACAGTTACACAAGGACACTCGGAGCACCTGATCATCCTGACACTCGTACTCAATGTCTTGTGCCATCGTCAGCTTTATATCAATCAAGTAACAATGCACATTATCTTCAACAAATATTCCAAAAGAAACTTTTTTTTTTAGACTTTTCAAATTACATATAACCATGTATGTCCAATGTCTTGTTTTGTACCATTTGTGTAAAACCGAAAGTAGTAGGGACATCGCAATTGATTGATATTTATAGTTGGACTCTTCTGAAATAGATTACATGTACGTTTCAAGTTCAAGTTAAAAGGTGATGCGAGATTCAAATTACGGTGTTGAGTGTTGTGATTACTTTTAGTCAATAAAGAATCAGATGTGGGCTTAGTTAAGTTCGTGAGGATGGATGTGTTTTTACTCAGCACCAAAATTCGAATCACTCTCTTTGTAATTTAGATTAAATTAAAGTAAATTATCGCTTGTATAAAGAAGAAAGTATAATAACGACTCTGCATTGAGTGAGAATTTAGCCGGAGTTGGTATCCCATGATAACTTAAAAGGATCTCTTATGATCTATACAAATCTTTGGAAAATACATACAAAAATAAATACTAAAAAAGCATGTTAAATGTGCATGAATGTTGCCGGTGAAGCAATCATTTTGCAAATTTAAAAAAAAAAATTGTTGCACTAAAGAAATGTGTGTTAAAAAAAAAAAAAAAAAGTAAGGGTCGGTTCGTGGACCAACATAGGATAATTCACTGAATCTAAGATCGTACCACATCTTTTTTTATATGGCTAGAGATTACTTAAAATAGTGCAAACCTTATCTGCATATTTGATGTTCCTTTGATTTTCTTAGGCTTAATATAAAACATAATAAGACTTAAAATATCGGTACTTTGAAAAAGAGTTGGGATAGAAGACTATAATAATCACATGAACCGAATTTAGCTCCTAAAAAAAAATTAATGGGCCCATTTTCACATATATTTTTTTTAATGAACATTTCATTAATACTTGAGAAAAAAACGACATATAAAAAGTAGGTCGCAAATATTAATAAATAGAACAAACAAGTATATGTGTCCCAAATGATCATTTTTATTCAATTTGATAAACAAGCGATGTTTTTATTGATTAGATAAACAAAATAAGTACAAAATAACTAAGGTGCCGAATATGAATACAACTTCTTTAATGATAAAAAAATACCAACTTTGTACAAAAGCAATCTCCTGAAAAGTTGGTTTCTTGAACCTAAACTATTATTGTCAAAACTGAAATGGTTACTATATGATGGTATATTATTTAGAGGAATTTGATTGCCAATTGAAAAACAATAAAAGGTAAATATATCTTTGAACTTTAAAATACAATGGAAATGGATGACAATGGCAAAAATATAAAGAAAAAACATAAAGTTTCATTAACACACAAAAATAGATAAAAACAAAAACAAAACAAAAAAATTCTTTGTCACACAAAACATCCTATCATGTTCAGCCAGCTCAACCACCAATTTCCGTTCACATTCTGTGTTCAAAAAGTGTGTAAAATATTATTAAATTATTTACCAGGTCAATTTACATATATTTAATTATTTGTTGTAGAAAAACTACGCCTAAAAAATTTGTATTAACTTAGTAAGAAAAAACTAACGGGATCTAGTTTAGTTGAAAAGAATATTAATTTACAGACAATAGATTTTAAGTTTAAATCTACACAACATTATAGTGAGAGAAATTTTAGATTATCGTCTGTATTCACAAAACTTGGTAATTAAAAAAAAACGAATGGAAGAGTCAAATTGAAGTCTTCTACTTGGAAACATCGAAGGCAAAATAAAAAGCGTTAGGGTTGTCATATTCTTGATTTTGATTAAGGAAATTGACATGCAATAAATAAAACGGAAAGTGACAAACAAAGATTTTCTCCTAAATCTTCTAAAAAAAAGATTTTCTTTCTAAACGTAACAGTCCAACGGCCTTAAACTGCCGCCAGAACACGTGGCAGTTGGCTGAGCGACACGTGGCTGTCCTTGCCAACAGCATGAAAGCAAAAGATACGCCCCACCACTCACCTCTTGACGCGTGTGGATCCGCGTGTTGACCCCTAAGCCGACTTTTGGGCCGACCTTCCATTATCACTAATTGCTTTCTTTGCTAATCACTTGGTTTCTTTTTTTTTCTTTTTTTTTTATATATTTTTTATAGAATATTTGATGCGAGTTTTATTGATGGCTTATGCTCGTACCTACCACCGACCTTGGGTTGGGTCCTTGACTGTGTCCATTGTCATGTGGGATATTTTTGTGGTGCAACTTTCGCTTTGGAAATTTCTAAGAAGCATTTGCGTTGAAGAAGAAGTTGGTGAAGCTAGCTCTCTCTCTCTCTCTCTCTCTCTCTCTCTCTCTCTCTCTCTCGTGATAAACTTGTTATGTTGAAGTGTTATAATTGGTTTACAAGTCATTTTCCCTTGGGTCTATTTTTAGAATTGTTGTATTCTTGTTGTGCCATATCATATGAAGAAAAAGGAGACCCGAATTATAACCCAAAAGGATATTAAGGTATTTTTAAGGTTGGCAATGCTTTATGCGTAAATGAAATTTCATTCACAACCGAAAGCCAAGATACAAAAGAGAATCTGATCATTTTTATAGGGTTTTTAACAAGAGGAAAGGATAAGTCTCAGCTTTATTTTTAAACTTTTTCGAAACTTTTAATTATGTGCTTTAAACGGTCACACGTCTCGAACAACTCATCTTTTATGCAAATAATGTTAGTGTGAAATGTGTGATATCTAATGATTTATTAGGAGATCTGAGTTTTATTTATATTTATTTATAAAGGAGAGATAAGGTATGGCTGATATATATAGATATGAGGTAAATATATATATATATATATATGTATAGAGCTTCCATTGAGGGATCCTTATGAGATCCCTCAAATAAGTTGAGGGAGACCCTTATAGAGCCCACTTCGTATTGTATTTTACTAATCCAAACATCTATTTTGTAGATACTTATTCAAAGATCATCTCTACAAAAAATTACTTAAATTTGATATCATTTGACCACTCAATTGAATTAATGAAATTTTAATATTTTCTTGAAGTATCGTGTTAATTGATTTTGTAGGATACAATTGGATATTGAAACAGTTTCCGATTTGTCAAATTTTTTACTAGGATGATCTATGAATGTAGACTTAAAAAATAGATGGTTTCGATCATAAGGGACCTTATTTGAAAAATTCCTCAATAAAAAGTACTATATATATAGTTGCTAATAAATATCTTTCCTTCAAAATTTGTAAAATTTAGTTGATCTCTTGTTCTCTCATTGTCACAGCTAATTAGATGAATAGAAGACAAAGTGAATCCAAATCAATCATGATCCCTTAAGTGGAGAATTGGCGCCAGTCAGCCCAAGGTTTACTTCTTAGGCCCATTATATGACAAAGCATTCTAGTCCCAAAATTGGTACCTGACGCCCATTAGATGAGAGAGCTCATTTCATCTTAGCTTTACTGCTACTCCAGCTTTACCTTGCACAATATTTTGAAGGCCTCAGTCGGAGCAAAGAGTACTGCCATGATGCCATCCTTAAGTTTTCCATTTATCTCGCTTGAACGTGATCAAGGATTATGGGACGAGTAATTAAACATCCTAACTTTATATTTTGTCTTATGATTTGATTTGTGAGACATCTTAGAGGGCTATGCGGTTTGATTACAATTATATTAGACATCTCATTTTCACGCGCCAAAATATCGAATTTGTCACAGCAGCACATACCTTGAGTATATCGAAAATACAATACCCGAGTTTAAACCCCCCATAAACTAGAGTCATTTAGTTGTGAAAAAAATAATACAAAAAGCTCAACAAAGTCTACCAAATTAAGGTAATTTAGAAATTTGTTGCAGTCCACTATTGGACGACGACGTGCCTAATTTAAGTAGCGTCACATGAGAATTACTTGAAAATGTAGAATTTGTCAAACACAGAAAACAAGTTGCCGGAAAAAACAAACGAAAACCATAATTTTATTTTCTATGTTCTTCATCTATCCAACCAAGAAAGAAAAAAGAAAAGAAAAAGGATGAGACAAAATTGGAAAAGACCAAGACCTTTTGTTATCTAGTTGTTCCATGCACATGCATGCATGTACTTAATTATTGTGGCCTTTATTACATTTCTTAGACCAAGTGAGGAGGGTGGGTTGCATGGGCAAGACCATTCTCCCCTCCCTAATTCCCTCTTTCCTCCCCAGTTCCCCCACTCTTTCCTTCCCAGTTTCCCCCCTCTCACCGAATGTGGCTATTTATATGAGCTTTCAGGCTTGATAATTCCAATCAACCCAAAAAGCCTAACTAGCTAGGCAGTGGAAATGGCTGAACTTGCTGTTCCACTAGCAATGCTGCTAGTTAATAACCTCATCGAAAAACTCAACCGTCCAAGTCCAAGCAACGCAAAACGTTGAAAGAGCCCAGCAAATGTTGAGGAGGATGAAAGCCTATCTTGCAGAACACTCATCAGACCAGATTGATGAAGGCCCCCAAGTGATTCGAATTCGTGCAAAAGAGATCCAAGATACAGTTTACGATATTGAGGATGCTCTTGGAAAGTT
Organism: Prunus persica; assembly: GCF_000346465.2. Lineage (NCBI taxonomy): Eukaryota > Viridiplantae > Streptophyta > Magnoliopsida > Rosales > Rosaceae > Prunus > Prunus persica. The sequence goes on along the minus strand of NC_034012.1, from coordinate 8,567,675 downwards.
TGTGGCTGAGATTCCACATCACTTCCACAGCAATAGATTCTCTCGGATGACGCACGACGTTAAACATTTCCCCTCTGTATTGAAAGCAAGCATAAAGTTATCAAACAAGCTCAAAAAGATTGAAAGAGGAAGCACTTTTTATTCACTTCTTGACCCACCAATTCCCAACACAAGACCTGAAGAAACTTATAATAATTTGGTTTATCACCAAGTTGTTGAAGAAGAAGACACCGTGGGCTTTGAGGAGCCTAAAGAAATACTCATCCAACAGTTGGTGAAAGGAGATAATCCAAGTCCTCTGAAGATTTCCATCGTGGGTCCTGGAGGCTCTGGCAAAACCACTCTTGTAAACATTGTTTATGGGAGCAGAAGGGTGCAAGGATTCTTTGATTGTCATGCTTTCGATGATGTTCCGCGCACCTCTGATTGCCGAAATCTCTTGCTAAGAATGTTGAGCAAATTTGAGGACCGAATGCAAGAACCAGTTGGACATCGTCATCATTATGAAGAAATAGATCCGCGGGACAAATTGAGAAAACTTCTGGACCAAAAGAGGTATGTGGTCGTTTTAGATAATGTTTGGAGCGACCATGATTTGGGATGCATTGTAACTGCTCTGCCAAAAGGTTTGCCTGGGAGTAAAATAATCATAACTACTCGAGCCTCTAATTTAGCTTCTCTGCATGCAAATTCTGCCGAGTATATTCATGATTTGAGTAGAGTGTTATCATGGAAAGATGTCACCAAGCTGTTCTGCAAGAAGGCATTTCAAGGAAATAAAGGCGAAAGTCCAGAGGAGCTTCAAGTTTGCGCAGAAAAAATCCTCAAGAGGTGTGAATACTTGCCCCTTGCAGTTTCAGCTGTGGCTACTTTGCTATCCAAGAAGCCACAAACTCCGTTCGAGTGGGAGAAGTTCCATAATAGCCTTGTTTACAATCTTCCGATTATTGAACAAGTTTGGGTTCCAAGTTACAGGGACCTTCCAATCGATGTACAAAGTTGTTTCTTGTATTTCAGCATGTTTCCTGAAGACTACTCCATCAAGTGTGAGAGGCTTATTCGCTTGTGGGTAGCTGAAGGATTTGTGACCCCGAGAAGAGGAAAAACAATGGAGGAGGTTGCAGATGGTTGTCTGAATGAACTGATTGGAAGAAATTTGGTTGACGTGAATTCAACGGAGATTGATGGGAAAGTAAGGACTTGTCGAGTTACGAGCCTTGTTCGTGAGTTCGTCATTTCAAAAGCAGAGAATTTCATTAATGTCGTGGAATCAAACAGCACTAGTACTAGTCATTCAGGTCAGAAAATTCGACGCCTTTCTGCTCATTATGCTCCTATCAATAATTCGTCAAGAGGGTGTAGAGACTTGAATCGAACAAGTACCTTACTAGTGTTTGGCTCTAGCCAGCCGACAGTGCTTTCCTCTCAACATGACGAGCTTGGAAATGTACTTAAACCCCTTAAATATTTAAGGGTTTTAGATTTTAAAGGTGTTCCTTTGAAGGACTTTCCCAAATCTATTCTTGGCCTCTCTCTCTTAAAGTACGTAAGTATGAGGAAAACCAAAATCAAATCAGTTCCAAGTTCTATAAAGAAGCTTTCACAGTTAGAAACGTTAGATCTTAAGCGAACCCAGGTGATCGAATTACCAAAAGAAATCTATGAGCTCCACAATATGCGCCATCTTTTGGTCAGTCGCGGCTGTGATCAAGATGATGATGGACCTGCCCAAGGAGTGGAGGTGGTTTCCTCAGACAACATCAGAGCTTTATCCGAATTACAGAAGCTGTCACTAATTAAGGTGGAAAACAACAAAGCAATCCTAAATGTTGGGTTTTAGAGAACAAAAGCGTGATTTTATTTATTCAACAATAGATGGGTACAAGGCTTTATAGAGAACCAGGCTTATTGGCCTTCAACAACTAGAAACTGTTTGCTAGGCTTATTGGCCTTTTGGCTTATTGGCCTCTTCTCTCTCTTTTTTACTGGCTATTTGGCCTGTTCTCACTCTCTTGGCGTTGTACAAGAGACAACAACATCTATTTATACACTAAAGCTGCCGCCATTCTCCAAGTCACTACTTTATAATATAATATTACCTTATTACAAGATTTTTAATAGGACTTTTCTAGAGTTTACAATAATCATCTCTTAAAACTTGATTTTGTCAAAATTAGTGAACTTTCTTGAGTTTTCTAATTTCTTCTAGATATTTCTATATTCTTTAAGTGTGTATTAAATTTAACACTAAAAAGCTTAGCAGAGTTAACTGGTCTTAGAAAGTTGAGGCTGACAGATGTCAAAGAAGAACATGGAACGGAGCTGTGTTGTGCCATTGAGAAAATGAAGCGCCTTTCGACGCTTGAAGTGAGATCAACAAAAGAGGAGGAGTATCTTGATTTGGATCATATGAGATCCCCTCCTCGCTCTCTGCAACGCATCTGTTTGAAAGGGTGCCTCGAACGTACGCCACAGTGGATTTCCTAACTTTACAATGCTGTGAAGTTTAGCTTGAAGCGATCAAAACTGGATCCTAAATCCAACCCACTTTAGGCCCTTCAAGCTTTGCCTAATCTGATTGAGCTCAATCTAGTTGACTATTATACCGGGGTGTGGGAGCAAAAATTAAGGCCCAATTAACAAGCCACTTTCCACGAACCCTAAATTTAGGGAGTGGAGGGAATCAAATAACATGATATCCACTACCATTGAGAATAGAGATAAATAAGGGATATGGGACTTGGAGTCCAAGGGTTCAATGTCTATAAAAGGCTAAGTAATCCCCCAGCATAGGGGGAGGGAGTTATGATTGATTTTACTGCAGTATTCATGAACGAGCACTGACTTGAGCGTCGGAGTGTTTTTTTGCAGGTACTCCCTTCCTCACTCAATGGTGATAATCAAAGACGGTGTCTGGCTTCTCAACATGGAAATAAAAAATTACTTGTTGGAGGATCCGAAATTTTTCTCTCCAATAGTTGACACCGTCTGTGGGAACTGTACAAAAAGCCATATGAAGGAGCAAGGGACACTGTATAATTGAAGGCTCACCCGTGCTACAATGGGGGCAAGAGTTGACTCCCCAAATAAGAGAAGAATTTCTAACTCTTTATATCTCTCACAATTTAACGATTGGATGAAAATATTGCATTCTATGTTTGCACTTCTCCATACACACTGAAAGTTTTATGTGAGCATTATCAAAGTCTTTTATTAACATTGCTTATTGCATCATGTAACAAACGGATTGAATTAGGGGGCAGATGCTAAATCCTTCGAACGGGGATATGTCATTCCCACTTGATTATCTACATAGTGTAATATATTGTGGGTGCCAGATTTTAATCTCTCTGTTATTATCTCAAAAACATTAATCATCACAAGGATATACTCGATTGTCATTCTCACGGTCGTACTCATGACAACCCAATTCTTTTGTTGTGAGGAGATGGCGGCAGGCGGTTAAATGCTTCAAATGATATCTTTTCTTATCTCACTTGATTCTCTACTAAAAACCGGGACATAATTAACATGTTTTGGCTGCCCAGATTCTTTATTATCTCAAAGTACAAGATGCAGTTGTTGGTTGAAATGTTGTCCCCATACGTGCACATTTGTCCGACTACAATGGGGTGTTGTGATTTCTAAACTAACAAAGACGCCAGGAGAACAGGGAAACTCAAAGGGAGAGGAATAGCAGCAGACTCTAAACTGCATCTCTTGAAAATGAGGAGCCAGAATGCCAAATTTGTACTTGGATGTGGACTACACAGATAAGAACCATCTCATTCATTTTGATCAGTTTAGAATTAAATGGACTTGGTCGTTCCTCTTTGACAAAAAGAGAAAAACGTTGAGTCACTAAGTTACATGTGTTTCTTTGAAATCTGGATGCCCATCTATCCTGCAAATGCATATCGCATTAGACGTTCAAGCATAATCAATTTTATGTGATTTACTACACTGCATTGGAGTAACCACACCATTTCATTGTGAGAATTGTTTTGTGGACTACGCCACATCATTGATTTTAAGGCATGTGAGTAACAAACTTATATGCCTATCACAAAGTTGCACTGGACTTGCTCGGTAATCCATATAGCTGTATTAGGAGATATGCCCATGTCGCCGCCACACACTAATAGGCCACATAAGTATATATGCTTATGATGGCAGTGCACACGGTGGGCGTGGGTTGGGGTCATCTGTGCGGCTGTGCCTTCGTAGAAATTTCAATATTTGAAATCGCAAGCCTGTCATATCTTTCTTGCTTATGAGAACAGTATGCTCATGTTTGGAATTGCTCAAGTATCGTGACCTCTGAAATCCTTACTTGCACATGATGATTTTGTATACTTACACTTATTGATTGATTGAATGCTGAGAAGAAGAGTTTTTCAAAGCTAATGTTTTGCTCAAAAAAGTTAATGACTGAGAAACGCTTTAATCGCACGCTAGCAAAGAACTATCCAGAAGACAAACAATGCAAAAGTAAGGAGTGTAGGAAACACATGCTTGTCGGTGTGCGTTCAAAGCTTCTAAGCCAATGAAGATATTCAAAATTTCATTTCGGAACGAAGATACAGATAAGATCTTTCTCATTCCTCTGACGTAGTTTTTTTTAAATGCAATCCGTTCTTTGGCAAAGAGAGAAAAGAGGATATATTATGTTTATTTGGAATCTAGGGAAAGTATTAATCATGATGTTACTTGCTGTTCAATATATACCAGCACCTCATCTGATCATTTATGGCTGCTGTATACAATGACCTTGCGCTGGGGGCATCTTCTTCCCGGTGGTTGTGGCTAAAATGGTTTTTAATTGTTACAATGAGTAGAGAGCCAAGAGAACCGCGTGTGATGTCTACACTGTGCAGAAAGGCAGATTTATCAAGGCCAGCGAAGGTGACTGGTGCAATGCCCCTTGGGCCCAAACATTGCCGCCGTTGGAATTCAGCGGGAGCGTCAGGTCCAACCTTTTCCTTTGCAGTGAATTGCATGATTTGCAACAAGCAAATAGCGAAGCTATTAGCATCTGAGTGATAAAGAATGATGATCCTGGTCTTATGACCCATGAGCTTATGGTATGTCTAGTGCGATTTTACAACAGTTAATTTTTTATTGTTGGTGAAGCCCATGGCCTGAAAGGCGTATGATCAGAAGCTTTTAAATTGATTATACACATACTAAGATATTTTACTTATTCCTCTTACATTTGGGAGATGAGAACAGTTTCATTTATGGCTCTATAAAATGCTTGAATTTGAATCCAGTCATATGTTGCTCAATAGCTAAATATGCTACTAACCCTACGTATTGATTCATACATAGGTGAAACTTTAGAGTACATTGAAAATGATTTTTGTTGATGAAATTAACTTTATATTCTTGTATGGTTAGAATTGGTTGACAACCTGTTAAAAACGACCGCATGAAGGCCAACATGCCCCTCTTGACTGCATATGCTGAATAACTTTGTGTGGTGGGGCAACCATTGCACCACTCAGGATAAAAAAGAAAACTTAAAGAGTTTTCTCTATTGCCTATTTCTCTATATGGCAAATTATGAAGTTAGCAAACATGCACTCTAAACTAACGGGGGCATGTCAGTACTCAACTTATGGTCGAAGACCGCTCTTGGCGAAGGCAAAATTCATGTCGAAGACAAAACTTGGATGAAGGCATAATTCAAAATCATGGCATGCTCGTTGTTGAAAGTAGTCGAATACATGATTGAAGAGCATACTTATGGTTGAAAACCATACTCGTCCACATGCTTGTGATCGAAGATCGTACAAGTCAACTCACAAAATTCTACACACAGTGAATTCCCACAAAGAGTATTTTCTCTCTCTACACCTCGAGACACGTGTCCATAAAGAGAAAATGGGGCAGATGTGAGAGCAAAAATTAAGACCCAATTAACAAGCCACTACCCATGATACATATATATATATTGATAAATTGTTGAAAAATGGTTGGTTGGTAGCCCTAGAGCTTTAGTTTTATTTCTTGTTCTTTTCCAACTTCATTTTCAAGAAAATTGAAATTTCTTGCCACCGCGGCGTACACAGTACACCTGCTGTTCTATGTCATAAGATAAAGACAGATTTTATTCCACGCGGATTCAGTTTGGAAGAATATTGTTCACTTAATCAACGTAGGCCAAGCTTCTTCTCAAGTGGGGGTGGCTATGGTTTTGGCTTTCCTTGTCAGACTATTATATCAATGACGATTGCCAATTGGGGAACTAATATTACGAACACCAACTATATTCAACACTAATAATGATATGCTATTTCAATTTGGCATCACCCATTAATCTGAGGGGAGGTGATCACGGTTTGGTGCCCGTAGTATTACTTTCATAAAAAATTAAGTTACAATCCAAGTCAAAATAAGAAATGTAAAACATTAATTGGAAATAATGAACGGAGTGACTTTTTATTTTTATTTTTGATATATGTTTATAAGAGAACAACTTTATTCAACTTTAAAAACATACATTGAAGCAACTGTAAAAGCTAGAGAGCATATAAACGTGACCTCGTTAAAACCTTGCCTTAAAAAACCTCAAAATGAGGAAAATCCGGTCAAGGAAAAAGAGTATCACTGCACCTCCTAAAACTCCAAAAAAAAAAAAAAAAAAAAAGGGGAAAAAACTACAACTCCTTTTCCAGAAGTAAACCCAGCTAAGGAGGCATCCACCCAAAAGAACAAAGACGATACAACTATCAAATACATAGAGCTCAGTTGAATTACCCCACTACCCCACACATCTTATTCTACATAAACATGCCACTACATACCATAAAGACTTCGGAATTCAGTATGCATGTCATGGACACAGAATTCCTCTAGTTTCGTAAGACCCTCTATGCCAAGAAGTAACCTCAGATTCTCACATTTGGACATGGTTAGCTTCTTAAGCACAGGCATTGCCCCATTCTCGACTATCATAAAATTTAGTTGATCAAGTTGTTGGATGCGTAATATCTTTAGCTTCTGGAACGTTTCCACTTGAAATTCTAACTTCTCCCCGGTATAATAGTCAACCAAATTGAGCTCCATTAGATTAGGCAAAGCTTGAAGGGCCTCAAGTGGGTTGGCATCAGGATCCAGTTTTGATCGCTTCAAGCTAATCTTCACAACACTTTCAAGTTGAGGAAACCACTGCGGTAAACTTATGAGGCGCCCTGCCAAACAGAGTCGTTGCAGAGAGCGAGGAGGGGATCTAATATGATCCAAATCAAGATACTCATCCTCATTTGTTGATCTCACTTCAAGCGTCGAAAGGTGCACCATTTTCTCAACCGCGCAGCACAACTCTGTTGCATGTTCTGCTCTGAGATCTGTCAGCCCCAACTTTCTAAGACCAGTTAACTCTGCTAAGTTTTTTAGGATTGTTCTGTTGTTCCCCACCTTAATTAGTGACAGCTTCTGTAATTCGGGTAAAGCTCCGATGTTGCCTGAGGAAACCACTCCCACTCCTTGGGTAGGTCCATCGTCATCTTGATCACAACCGCGACTGACCAAAAGATGGCGCATATTGTGGAGCTCGTAGATTTCTTTTGGTAATTCGATCACCTGGGTTCGCTTGAGATCTAACGTTTCTAACTGTGAAAGCTTCTTTATGGAACTTGGAACTGATTTAATTTTGGTTTTCCTCATACTTATGTACTTTAAGAGAGAGAGACTAACAATAGATTCAGGGAAGTCCTCCAAACGTACACCTTTGAAATCTAAAACCCTTAAATTGACAAGAGTTTTAAGTACTTTTCCAAGCTCATAATCGTCCGAGGAAACCACTGCCTGCTGGGAAGGGCCAAACACTAGTAACGTACGTGTTCGATTCAAGTCTCTAACCCGTCTTGACAAATTGCTGATAGGAACATAATGAGCAGAAAGGTGTCGAAATTTCTGACCTGAATAAGTACTACTACTAGGGCTATTTGATTCCAAGATGAGGACGTCATCTGCATTTGAAATGATGAACTCGCGAACAAGGTTCAAAACACGGCACGTCCTTACTTGCCCATCAATCTCCCTTGAACTCACATGAACCAAATATCTTCCAATGAGTTCATTCAGATAACCATCTGCAACCTCCTCCTTTGTTTTCCTTCCTTTTGGGGTCACAAATCCTTCAGCTACCCACAAGCGAATAAGCCTCTCACGCTTGATGGAGTAGTCTTCAGGAAACAAGCTGAAGTACAAGAAACAACTTTGGAGTTCCATAGGAAGGTCTCTGTAACTTGGATCCCAAACTTGTTTAACAATCGGAAGATCTGAGCCAAGACTGTCATGGAACTTCTCCCACGCGATTGGAGTTTGAGGCTTCTTTGATAGCGAACTAGCCACCGCTGAAACTGCAATGGGCAAGAATTCACACCTCTTGAGGATTTTTTCTCCCCAGGCCTGAAGTTCCTTTGGACATTCGCCCGAATTTGGCCGAAATGCCTTCTTGCAGAAAAGTTTGTTGACATCTTTCCATGATAACACTTGGCTCAAATCATGAATATACTCGGCAGAATTTGCATGCAGAGAAGACAAATTAGAGTCTCGAGTAGTTATGATTATTTTACTCCCAGGCAAACCTTCTGGCAGAGCATTTACAATGCATCCAAAATTATGTCCTCTCCAAACATTATCTAAAACGACCAGATACTTCGTTTGCCTCAGAAGTTGTTTCAATTTTTGCCCCGGATCTATTTCTTCATAATGATGCTGATGATGAAGTACAACTGGTTCTTGCATTCGGTCCTCAAATTTGCTCAACATGCTTAGCAAGAGCTTTCGGCAATCAAAGGTGCGCGGAACATCAACGAAAGCATGGCAATCAAAGAATCGTTGCACCCTTTTGCTCTCATAAACAATCTTTACAAGGGTGGTTTTGCCTGAGCCGCTAGGACCCACAATCCAAATCTGCAAAGGCCTTGAAGTATCCCCTTCCATCGTATCTCCTTCCATCAACTGTTTGATGAGTTTTTCTTTAGGTTCCTCAAAGCCCACAATGTCTTCTTCCTTAACAACTTGGTTATAAACCAAATTATTATAAGTTTCTTCAACTCTTGGGTTGGAATTTGGTGGGTCGAGTGCTTGTAGTGAACCAAAAGTGCTTTCGATTTCTTTGAGGGTTCTTATCAAATTTCTGCTTGCTTTCCATACAGAGAAAGAATGTTTAACTTGGTGCCCCGTCCGAGAGAATATATTGGAATGGACGTGATGTGGAATCTCAGCGCTAAACTTCGCAAGAGCATCTTCAGTATCGTAAATTATATCCTTGATCTCTTTTGCACGATTTTGAATTACTTGGGAGCCAATCTGGTCTGATAAGTGGTCCGCAAGATAGGCTCTCATCATCGTCAACATTTTTTGGGCCTTTGCAAGATCAACATTGGCCTCGCTTGGACGGTTGAATTCTTGGATGAGCTTCTCAACTAGCACAGATGCTTGTTGAAGGGCAAGTTCAGCCATTTCCACTGCCCAGCTGGCTAGCTAGGCTTTTTGGGTTGATTGGAATGATCAAGCCTGAAAAGCACATATAAATAGCCACATATCGTGTCTCCAAAATAAGTGGAATTTTAAAGGAGAAATTTTGAAGGGGGTGATTTCAACATATTTGGGGTGTCTTTATATGTATCAAGTCCCCTTTTAAAATGAGTTATCTCATTTTTATTAAGAAAATACTTCCCTCCCGTTAATAATAGTGTGACATGTGTGCATGAGTTTTTTTTGTTTTTTGTTTTAGTTGAGTTTTTGATGAATTATTTTTATATGTGTCAAACTATAGTTCGCAAAAATGAGGCAAGCATTATCTTTTTTATTACTCATTTTTCCCTCTAAAATAAATATGACAATCAACTACAAATCCTGATTTAGTGCATCTTTTACCACTAATCAAAGTTTAGATTATGAACTAGGTTTGAACAACCATAAATGCATACACAACTAAGTAATATTTTATTCACGGATCCCAAGGTTCTATATTTAGAAGTTGTGCATTTACCCGCATTTCGTGATATCTAGACCATTCTAATAATTTAATGGTCTAAAATACGACACTTCAATTTTTAACTTTTGACACCTATCTATTTAATTAACTTTAACCCTAACACTGTTAACTCTAATTATTATTTTGTTTTTAAAATGATAAATAATGTATTTTTTTTATAATAAAAATAAATAGAGGAAAACCCATAAACCTATCATCAGCCACCCATGACCCACCCCAATTCACGGCAATCCCTTCCCTCCTCAGAGCCAAGCCAACCTCCCCTCCTCTTTAACATCTCTCTCTCTCTCTCTCTCTCTCTCTCATTTTAGTGAAGCATCATTTGCACAATCCTCTATATTTTCCTTATTGTGCTTGGGTTTGAGGAATTTGCAACTGTGCCTGTGTCTAAATTGATGCCTGACTGAGCAATTATGACGGGGCCTTCAATTTTAACCTACAAACTGGAATGTCCTGGTCCATATGCATATCGGTGAGAGGACCAGTTGCTATCCAAATGATTTGGTTCATGTCTTTGTATTCTTGCTAACTGGCGATGTCTTTGTATTCATGGAAGAGAGAGAGTTGTCAACGGTGAAAGGTGGATAGGGGTCGGGGTGGCAGTCGGAGTTGGGTAATGGGATGACTGTTAGGTTTATAATTTTTTTCTTTATTGTTCAGTTTAATTTGTTTATTTTAAATTAGAGCTAACAGTGTTAAGGTTAGATTAATTAAATAGATAAGTATCAAAAGTTAAAAATTGAAGAGTAGTATATTGTACTATTAGATTATTAGAATAGTCTATATATCGTAAAATGTGAATAAATATACAGTATCTAAATGTAGAGGCTCGAAATGCTATATTCACAACCGTGATTGGGATCTTCTTCAATAATGAATACATTAGCACGTTAAATTTTTAAGTGCCAAGGTATGTACTTATTATTATTTTTCTTTTCAATCTCCCTTTATTAGCTATTTATTGGTGTGCAAGTTGCATGCATATATATATATATATATACAGTCCCCTTCTATTGAGGGATCCCTCAAATAATTTTATTTGAGGGACGCCCTTTAGGGTACCCTACAATTCTTTTCCCAATAATCGAAACCATCTATTTTTTAGGTATTCATTCATAGATCATCCTTACAAAAAATTAGACAAATCGGAAACCGTTTCGACATCCAATTGTGTCTTACAAAATCAATGAACACGGTGCTTCAAAAAAGTACTAAAATTTCAATAACTCAATTGAGTGGTCAACTGATATCGGATTCAAGTGATTTTTTGTAGAGATGATCTTTGAATGAGTATCTACAAAATAGACTGTTTGGATGAATGAGATACAATTCGAAGTGGGGCCTACAAGGGGTATTCCTCAAATAAGTTATTTGAGGGATCCCTCAATGGAAGCTCTCTCTCTCTATATATATATATATATATATATATATATATTTTTGCAGAGCGACTTTGCAAGGCCATTTGAAATAATCTGATAAAGAAAGCAACAACCCACCACTGCCCGGTCGCCATTGAAATAATAATCTAACAAGGACTTCGATCTCGATTTTAATATGATAGTTTGGCAGACGCAGATATATAGTTGAGAAGATTCCCATTAACTCGTCCATTTATGTGTGGACAAATTCTAAATTTTCAAATACAAGGGGTGAGAAGCTTGGCCTACAAATGAACAAGTCAACAATATTCTTCCACAGTCAATTCCAATAATTCAGTGTTTGATGGCCTGGAACATCTAGTACACCGCCGCGGTGGCAAGAAATTTCTAAACACTACTGCTAAATAAAATTTGGCCACTTTTATAAATTAAAAGCGTCCCATTTAGTTAATTTTGGCCACTTTTTTATTTATTTATTTTATACAAATAATATTCTATTTTAATATAATATAAATTACGATGAGAGAGATTCGAATTTGAATCAGGTGCAGAATGAAAAGTACATCCGTTCTAGTAAACTTGACTACATCCATATATTTATTGAAGACTTATTTTTTAATTTCTTTATTGGATTGAAGCATGTATGCAAGCATACTTTCAACCGTTTCTGGGAGAGAAAAACGAAGCAATGCCATCCCAGCAAAAAACAAAAAATCATACATAGAAGATTCTCCAATAAGTTTTTAAGTTAAGAATTTGTTACATATTTCTAATATCGGCTATTGAATTACTTGTATTTTGCATATTAAATCTACCAAAACATTCACATATACATTCAAATAGTTTTCATTTCAAGCCTTTTATCTCAGAGATTCACCTTTCTCTCTTATTCCTTCATTCCTTCCCCTCCCTCCTCCCATCTTCCTTTCTCCTCCCATACATTTTCCCCCCCCGTCTATAGTTATACAAGAAAACAAAAGGCAAAAACAAGTGTTACCAAATGCGTCCAAATTTGAAGTTTTCAAATCAATAACGCGTGTGCTTATGTCATTATTCTTAAGTTTCGTATTTTTTTTAAAAGAGAAGCGATGACAGTATAATTTAATGTTTAATTTATAATTATGATATTAAGTTTTTAGGTTTGAAGGGAATGTTCAAGAGTGCTTTTATAGGAAATACTTATGCTTATAAATGCTTTTACTAGAAGAGCTTTTATCAGAAATACATCAAAATAGAATTATAAAAATAAATTAAAGTGCTTCGTTGAAAAGCATTTGCATAAAGCAGTTTTAAACCCATAACACTTTTATTCCAAAAGCAATGTCAAGCAAACCCAAAATTTAGTTTTTATAATTGGTTGTGATTCAAAGCGACAATAAAGAAAAAAATTTTCTATAATCCAATCTTAGTATATAAATATCGTAGACTCTCAATCTAATAAATAAAAATTAAGAAAGCGAAGTGTTGATTCATTGACTGATGTTATTTCAAATAAAACAAAATATGACTTGTCAAAAGAAAAAGAAATTAAAAATTGAACAGTCAAAATGGATGGCATGTTGTATGTGTCTCCGGCTGTGAATAATGACAAAGACCAAGACTTTTCGTTATCTAGCTCCTTGTCATTTCTAAGGAAATCTTGCGTCACAAAAATTCGACTTCTCTCAAGCGATGCCAATCATGATGTTCAATCCAAGAGCCCACAATATTTGGAGGAGTGTGAAAGCCTACCTAAGAGCATCTCTCCAATGACCCCTTTTCCACGCCCCTTGTGCTTAAGTATTAGGTTTTTCCACACCGTTTCCAATGGTTCTTTCAAAATCATGCAAATGAATTTCTTTCCAATAATGGTCCTTTTTCCACACCCCTAACCCTAAGGAACATACATAATGCATTCATATTCGTTCAACAGTAGCAATCAATCCTCATAACCCCTTTTATATCGCTACTACATTTCAATTTCCATACACAAAAAATTTTGGAACTTAAAAAAAATATCGAGAAATTGTACCACAATAGCGTCAAAGGATGACTTCACTTACGTACATGTCCTATAGACAGGGGCGGACCTATTAAGGCTTAAGGAGGTGCAGCTGCATCTCCCCTAGCCGGAAAAACCATTGTAGGTGCTTCAAATTGCCCATTTGCTCAACTGGTGTACATATTACCTTCCATTTTCAACATTTAAGTAAATGCCTTTGTCATTTTACTTTTATTTATTTTTATATTACTCTATTTACTTAAGTTTACAATGTAAATAAGGAAGTACCCCATATTTGGATTCAAATAAAAATACTAGAAAATCAAATTCCTACCAAATCAAAATATGAAAATTCGGTTTTAGTGCAAAATATGATTTAAGCAAAAAATGATGGCTCATTAAGTCAATATATACTTCATACTAAAATCCCATAAAATCAAGTTTTCTTATTTGATGTATAAGGAATAAAAGCCGCCAAAAATTATCTTGAGAAAATGATTATTTCGAAAAATCATTTTTCATGCTTAGTCAATATTGCACATCCGCTAAAAAATTTCTAGGTCCGCCAGTGCCTGTATAATAGAAGAAAATTAACCACACAAAAAAGAACAAGTCTATAATAAATTATTGCAGTCTGTCTTAGATACAATCTTAGCATATAAATGTTCAAATATCGTATGAACTCTCAACCTAATAATTAAAAAAAGTAAATAAACCCTAAAGAAAAAAGTCTTAGCCGCTGCCCTTTTTGGGGTTAGCGGCCTCCTTTCCTACCGCTTTCCTTCTCATTTCATCCTTTCTTTTCTTATTTCCTCTATTTTCCCTCAAGATTGTTAGTTTATTTTGTGATGTGGAAACAGTTGTTGTGAAATGATGTCGTCGTCATAATAAGTCACTGTCTTTTGGCCCACGTACACAAGGACGTAGTTTGGAGCTCTAAAGAAGGGAAGATGTCTGGTTGTGTTGGTTTCGGGTTTAGCCAATGCGGGATTGTGGGTTTAGCCGGTATGGCGCTATGATTTTCTTTGGGTTGTTTGGAATATGTAGAGCGGTGGTCTTGTTTCTTTAGTTTTGTTTTAAACTAATAATTTTCAAAAACTCTTTAGGAGTTTGCTGTGATTTGTTTTCTATTTAGAATTTTTATTTCTTTTTGGCTTTTGGCTTTCGATACCGATTTATCGTTTCTACCGTTGCGTGGTGGATTTGTATTGTAGATCTTAATACATGTGCTTATGGTTGATGGATCGGGGATTTAGTCATTGTTTTAGGTTGTGCGTGATTCTCTCCATATCAATTCAACATGTTGATTTCAAAAAAATAATTAATTAATATATTGTTGTGTTTGGCCACTGAAGAAGATTTACCCATATTCTGCAATAATATATTATCACTTATATTTTTTTTTAAAGTAAATTAATAATTGATTCGTTGAGAGATGGTATTGGCTTTTAAAAAGGAAACAAAAATCATCGAGCACGCCTCAAAGTATAATTTCTCTTTTGTTATTATTATTATTATTTTTTTGCAGTGTCAATATATAGTAATTAAAAATTAGTGGGGTGTTAGTTGGATTGACCCAGACCTTTGGTGTGTTCCCAAGTGATCATGGAACTTCAAGCCTCGATGGTACCAATGTGTGTCAATTTTCCCTCTCACAACTATTTAAAATAAAGGCAAAAAGTCATTTTTGATCCTTGTAGTTTGCCACTTTTACCACTTTGATCCCTATCGGTTCCATTTGATCAATTTTGTCTTTATAGTTTCAATTCTGAGCAATTTAAGGACAATCTCCAATTTTTTGTCAAATTACTTTAATATGAAAGGGCATTTCAGTCCAATCTTGCATCCCCCCTCCACAACAACTCTCTAGCCATCCAAGCAACCCTTAATGTAGCCTTTCTTATGCTTTCAAGTCTTAAGCCCCACTTTATCTTGGGTTCATAATGAGAGATTTTAGGTAATGCATGTAATTAGTTTGTGAGAGAGAGAGAGAGAGAGAGAGAGAGAGAGAGAGAGAGAGAGAGAGAGAGAGAGAGAGAGAGAGAGAGAGAGAAATGTGGTTGTGGAAGGAGGGGATAAGGTGATTGTGGGGGTGGTTGGGTTGTGACTATGGGATAGGGAGTGGGTTGAGTTAGGAGAAGGAGGAGGAGGTTGGGTGGCAAGGGGGAGGAGGGATGAGAGAAAGTGGTTGGGTAGGGGTTGCTAGGTTTTTGTGGGGGTGGTTGTGGAGGGGCTGTAAGTTGGACTGAAATGCCCCTCATGCCCCTCCATATTAGACTAATTTGACAAAAAAAATTGGGAATTATGTGTGAATTGCTCAGAATTGAAACTAAATAGATAAAATTGATAAAATTGAAATTATAGAGATAAAAATGATATAAGTAATAAATTATAGGAACAAAAAATGACTTTTTACCTAAAATAAAACAGCATATGACTTATCAAAAGAAAAGGAAATTGACAAATTGAACAATCAAAACGGATGGCCTCTCTTACCAAAAAAAAAACGGATGGCCTCTCATACGTACGTCTCCCAATGGGAATAAAAGACCAAGACCTTTTGGTTATCTAAGTTCCTTATCATTTCTGATGGAATCTTGCGTGATTAATTATATGTCTTTTAAACGTTGGATAGTCAGGTCCATTTGGGAACATGCATTAATTCGTTTTTAGTTGTAATTAATGAGGGATAACACGCGCATAAAGTAATTTCAAATAGTTTTCATTTCAAGCTTTTATCTAAGACATTCACCTTTTGCAAAGGACCCACTAGTGTAGTGGTTTGGAGTATTTACTCCCTCAGACAAGGTCCTGAGCTCGAGTCCTAGCGTCCGTGTTGTGTGTGTGAGTTTAATATATTATCGCCTCTTTCAATAGAAAAGGTCTTCAAAAAAGACATTCACCTTTTATTTCATTCCCCTCCCTTCCCCTTTTCCGTTCTCCTTCCTCCCATATGATTTTCCTCTTATACAAGACCAAAAAATTAATTAAATACAGCCTTTTTACGATTTCTTTATGTTTTGAATAAGTCACAAAGATTCCGTTGGGCTTTCACACCTGGGCAACCCGCTCTGATACCATGAAAGAAGTTGAGGTTTCACCCCAAAACCAATTGGCAATGGGGAGAGTAGCCCAACTCCTTATAAGCCCTTACTAGATTTCTCAACTTTCCAATATGAGACTCTTTACCTTCACATTCTCACACAACTCAACTTGCTTAAGTTATATCTCATTTATCCGATGATCGAAGGCTTTGTTGCATTGCAACAGTACAAACCAAATTGGAAGGTATTATATAGAATGTGAGCATCTAAACTAATTGCCAATGATTGGAGAGCTCCAACAAAGCTTCTTACTCAAGACTTGTTTTCAATGTACAAACCAAACAAGGGAATGTTATTTTATTTCTTACTCAAGGTATAGAGAGCCATGCCTCTATTTTCATTATGAAATAAATCAAAGTTTTGCGCTTACAATCAACTAAATAAATGCATAGACAAAGCAAATTATATAGCTAATTACATGGGGATCAGTTTGCCCCACATATGCTGTTCTAATAAAAATGAATGTATAAGAGACCATAGCGTTCTTCAATTCAATAGAGTTGTAACCCATCTTCACCTTCAGTTCAGCTACTCTCCCCACTGTGGCCTAAACAAAGAGGGAAGGAAAAAAAAAGGTCAGTCAAAATGTTAACGGTTAAACTTCAAAGAAACGGGTTAATGGCCTAATATTAACAATACCGATATTATCCACAACTTAATCACTTACAAAGTCCGGCAGGTATGAGATTTTATCACAAAAGACCAATGATATTAGTAATTGAACCATTCATTATATTTTGTATTTTATTTAGTCAAGTTTCTGACATGGGACTTATATTCTTCAACATTAATCCCAAGTTTAAATAAAGTGGCTGCAGATTATTGATATGCAGGGTAAAACTATTGCAAGTCATCAACAAAACATAAACAATTTTATACTCACCTCGTGCTTCTTCTCTAGAGTCAATGCAAATCAAGAGAGATTCTGAAATCCAGTGAAGCGTTGATTGCTCCCGAGATAGAAAGAATGAATGACTCGAATGTGCTCGACCACCTGCCCGTCTTCACTGCCCTTCTGAAGCCTAGCAATGAATAGATTGTGCATGTCATATAGAAGCAGTTCGTCGAGTGATCTTAGACCCTCAATGCCGAGTGGAAGTAACTCCAAATTCTGACATCTGGACATAGTCGATCAGCTTCTTGAGCTTAGGCATTGCTCCATTCTGGA
This sequence comes from Prunus persica, assembly GCF_000346465.2. Classification (NCBI taxonomy): domain Eukaryota; kingdom Viridiplantae; phylum Streptophyta; class Magnoliopsida; order Rosales; family Rosaceae; genus Prunus; species Prunus persica. Next base: position 8,550,028 of record NC_034012.1, on the reverse strand, counting down.
CAACCATCGTATTTAGCTGATCAAATTGTTCAATGTGTAATATCTTCAGCTCCTTGAACGTGTCCTTTTTGAACTCCAACTTTTCCCCAGTGTAATAGCAAACCAAATCGAGCTCCATCAGATTAGGCAAAGCTTGGAGGGCCTCAAGTGGGCTCTCATTGGCATTTAGTTTTGACCACTTTAAACCAATCTTGGCTACACTATGGAGCTGGGAAATCCACTTAGGCAGCCTTTCTAGTCGCCCTTTCAAATATAGACGTTGCAGATAGTTAGGAGGAAATTCCTCGTGATCCAAGTCAAGAAACTCCTCCTCGCTCGTTGATCTTACGTCAAGTGTTGAAAGCTTCTGCATTTTCTGAATAGAACGACACAAGTCCCTTCCATCTTTTCTTTCAAGATCTGTCAGCCCCAACTTCCTAAGACCTTTCAGCTCCCCCAAGTCACTTATGATTTTTCTGTTGTTTTTCACCGTAATTAATGACAACTTTTGTATGCAGCACAAAGCTGCAATATTGCCTACAGAAACCTTCACTCCTCTTGCAGCTCCAAATGTCACATAATTCGGGACATCGTAGCAATAGACTAAAAGATGCCGCAAATTGTGGAGTGCATAAATCTGTGCTGGTAATTTGGTCACTTTGGTCTGCTTAAGATCCAAGGTTTCCAAGAATCCAAGCTTCTTTATGGACTTTGGAACTGTTCTAACATTGGTTTCCCTCGGACATAGGTACCTCAAGAGAGTGAGACCAACAACATAACTGGGGAAGTCCTCCAAAGGGACACCTTGCAAATCTAAAACCTTTAAAAATGTAAAGGTGTTAAGAAGCTCAGAGAGAGAACTTGTCTGCCCACACACCAGTAAGGTACGAATACAACTTAAGTCTCTATACCTTGACAAATTGGCCATACTAACGTTATGAATAGAAAGGCGTCGAATTTTCTCACCAGGACTACCACAGCCGCTGTTTTCATCACATGAGACAATGATGAAATTCTCCACTTTTGAGATGATGAACTCAAGGACAAGGTTCAAAACACGACAGCTCCTCACTACTCGTCCATCGACCTCCATTGTACTTGCATGAACCAAATTTCTTCCAATCAGTTCTTTGAGATAACCTTCTGCAACCTCCTCTATTGATTTTTCTGGTCTTCCTATTGATTTTTCTGGCATCACAAATCCTTCAGCTACCCACAAGCGAATTAGCCTCCCACGGCTAATGGAGTAGTCTTCAGGAAACATGCTGAAGTACAAGAAACAAGTTTTAAGATGGCTTGGAAGATCCTCGTAACTTGGCTGCAAAATTTGGCTGATAATCGGAAGATTGGGTACGAGGCTGTCATGTAACTTCTTCCACTCAAGTGGAGTTGATTGTTTCGTTGCTAGCAAAGTACCAACAGCTGAAATTGCAAAGGGTAAACCTTCACACCTCTTGAGGATTTTATCTGCCCACTCCTTAAGCTCGGGCGGACACTTTCCTTCTCTATTTTCAGGAAAAGCCTTCTTGTAGAATAGACTCCGAGCATCTTCCTTTGATAACAAATTGCTCAAATCATGGATGTGCGCAGGAGGTTTTGCTCTCCCGGAAGCTACATCAGATTTACGAGAAGTTATGATTACTTTACTCCCAGGCAAACCATTTGGAATAGCATTTACAATGCCTCCCAAATCTTGTTTGCTCCAAACATTATCTAAAACGAGCACAAACCTCTTTTGTTCAAGAAGTACTCCCAATTGCTCTTCTGGATCTTCATGATGATCTGGTCCCTCCCTTTTGACTTTCGGGTCAAATTTGCTTAACATGTTAAGCAAGAGCTCACGGCGTTTGCTGTCACACAAGTCGCGCGGCACATCAATCCAAGCATGGCAATCGAAAAACCCTTGGACCCTTTTGTTTTTGAAAACATTCTTCAACAGAGTGGTTTTGCCAGAGCCGCCAGGACCTACAAGCGAAATGATGGTTAAAAGCCTTGAGTTATCTCCTTCCACCAACTGTTTGATGAGTTTCTGTTTAGGCTTCTCAAACCCCTTCATTTCTTCTTCTTCAAGAAAGCGATGAGGTGAATGGTTATCTCCCATTCCGGCGGTGCTGGAACTTGGTTGGCCTTCTTGGTCACGTCTCAGAACTTGGTGAATTTTATCAAGAGCTGAAAGAAAATTAAGCTTGTTGTCGATGATGTTTTTGATTGCGGAGGAGAACTCACGGCCTGCTTTCTGTACTGAGGGGTCATGATCATGAACAAAGTCGTGAAACTTCTCAGATAATCTATTGCTATGGAATTGATGAGGAACCTTAAGCATGAACGTGTCAAGAACATCCTCAATTTCATAAGCTATGTTTTGGATCTCTTTTACACGAGTTTGAAGCACTTCAAGGTCTGATGATGATGATGATGATGCTGAGTAATCCCTTAGATATGCTCGCATCCTCTCTAAACATTTCTTGGCGTTTTGAAAATCATCATGGACATTGTGAGTTCTTGAAGGCTTGAGTTTGTGGTAGAGGAAGATTATCGCCTTCTCCGCTACCACCAACGCTACTTGAACGGCAATGTCAGCCATTAATTTGTGGAGAAAGACAAATTTTTCAAGTTCTTAAAGACCTCCACTACTACAAAAAGTGAAAAAGACGACCAGAAAACAACGACGGTCTAAGTGAAAACCGTCGTGGTTTATAAAAAGACGACGGTTCTAAAAACACCGTCGTGTAATACAACCTTAGACAACTAAAAAATGGAGTTTCAAATGGCTGTTCAAAAACAACGACGTACATAATTAAACAACCGACGTCTATTTGAAACAGATTTCCTCAGTGTAAAATCAATGCCAACAAAGAACGGCAGAAGTTATGAATCGACCGACGTAGAAAGTAAAGACGACGATTTCAATAAAAACTGCCGTTTTTACTCATAAAATAACACGACGAGGTTTTCGTATAAGACGCCGTATAATTACAAACAAATCCACGGCTTTAAAATACAAAATATCGCCGTATTAAATTAATTTACAACGACGGAAAATATAAATATATCGACGTCATTCTCGTATAGTTCTACTACGTTATCTTTAAATCGTACAATAAAATTTATCGTCGTATTTATTCATTTTATACGTCGTACCTTTAATTTTAACGGTCGTCTTAATAAGAATTTTTGTTAACAATTTTTTTCTTTGATTTTCTTATCCTACGTCGGTAGATCTACTTAATGACAAGAATTGAAATAACCACGACGGTTTATATAGAACACCGCCGACATAATCAGTTTTGTCTGAGATCCCAAGGGTTACGAAATCTTACCAGATGGAACTCTGTTCCACATCATAATCTTAACAGATGACACAGATTTGCAAATATTGCGTCGTGTTAGTTTACAAATTCTAGAACATTAATTTCCCTCATTTTAAATTTCCTCGGGAAAGAAAAATCTATTTATCACGCTTTGGAATTGAAAACTAAAACTGAAAGAATACGGGAAAAAAAACTCCATTTATAATTTAAAATTAAAATCCACGTCGGTTGTAGTACACTTAACGACGTTTAACAAAATAATCTACGTCGGTAATTATAAATTTACCGCCATCGTAACTTAATATAGACGACGAGAAAAGACGACGGTAGAACAGAAAACCGCCGTTGTTTCAGTTTCTTTAACATATCTTTCTGCAGGACTTGTGTAGTTCAAAGCATTGACAATGTCTTCATCATATCTCCCAGAAACTACTGATTCAATTGCTCATGCTTTAGAGGCCATCTGAAGCCATTTCTATTCTTTATCGCATTCTTGAAACCCATCTTCTTCTTCTGAAGCTCTACGGATAAAGGAAGAGGCTATCACAATAAATCCGACGGATCTTCTTAGGCAAGAAAATCAAGCAGAGGATCAGGCACATCTGATCTTCAGATTTCCCTGAGAAGCGAACTTTCCTTCGACAGCGAGTGGAGGCCAGGCTTGCATCTCTTTTGATGGAAAGCAAGGAGTATTCAGAAGCACTAAGTGTCCTATCAGGCTTGATCAAGGAAGTGAGAAGGCTAGTTGACAAGCTTCTTCTTGTGGACATATATTTGATGCGAGTAAGCTCAATTTCTCTTTGAGAAAACATCCAAATTATTATCTTTGAGACATGAGAGACTGAGAGAGGAAGAACTTGGAACCTTAAATGTAAACCGAAAATGAATGAAAGCGACAAATTTATAGAATAAATTTTTAAAACCAACGGCGGTCCTTACAAACAAACCGCCGTTTAAATTGTAAAATCAACGTCGGTATGATCGACGTATATTACAGAAATCCACGTCGGTAAATTAATAAAAACGACGTGTTAAATAATATACCATGACGCGAGTTATTACTTATGTACTTTAATTTTTGAGTTTACTACGACGGTACCTACAAACTACTGTCGTATTTATTTACCACGTCCGAAGTTAAATGTACCGTCGTATTTTGTAATTTATACGTCGTAGTTATATGTAACCGCCATATTATTTTTTTGAAATGGTTTTATATGTAAGCAACTTTTCGTCTACTTGACTTACACATTTGTTGTTTTTATATTCTTATTTTATTTAAATCTGTCATCCAAAAAAGAAACTTTACATATTGCAGAATATTAATTTCCTTCGTTTTAAATTTCCTCCGGAAAAAAAACTCTATTTATAACGCACTGTAATTGAAAAATAAACTGAAAGGTCACGGGAAAAAAAATTCTATTCATAATTTAAAAATTAAAATCCACGTCGGTTATATTAAACCTAACGACGTTAAATGAAATGATTCCACGTCGAATGAAAAATATTGCGTCGTTTTAGTTAAAAACGACGTAGTTAAATGTAACCGCCGTATTATTTTTTTGAAATGGTTTTATATGTAAGCAACTTTTCGACTTACACATGCACTGTTTCCAAACCCGATTAAAAATTTCAATCTCCCAGAGAAACCTTTTCGTCTTTTTTCCTTGTCAGAGCATTGTCAGAGTTTCTCATCGTCTTCCTCTCGTCTTCTTCGTCGTCTCTGAACTTAAACATCGATCATCTTCCTCTTGCTTTCATTGCACGCAAAAGGTAAGCTTTCATTTTCACTATTTTGGTTACTGTTTTGCATGCTCATACGTTTTTTGTTTGAAAAATCTTTTTACCTTTTTTCTGGCCAAAATCATTTTACTTCTTTCCAAGTTTGATAAAATATACAGACAAAGAGAGAAAGTTTCCAACTTTGAAGACAACTACATCAACTAAATAAGACGACGGTAGACCACGACGGTTCGTCAGTTGTTCTAGCGTCGTCTGAAAATTGACAAAGTTGTTTTTAAAATAATAGTCTTTTTTTATATGCTTGTTTAATTGCAGGTTTGATTTCGCTGAACAATGGTTTTTGTTTTTCCCTTATTTGATAAAATATAAAGAAAAAGAAACTAGGGTTGGTATCTAATATAGACGATAAAATATAAATAATAGTTTACCACGACGGTGTATTACTATTGACGTCGTGTGAACATATATACCACGACGTTATATAAATAATGGTTTTAAACATTTATTACGTCTGAGATTATTTCATTGCGTCGTCTAAAATCATATCATACGTCGTATTTTTTTAATACCGTCGTTTGTGTTCTTAATGTTTTCCTGAAATATTTTCACTTGCAGTTTTGTCTGTTAAAATGGTTTCTCAACAACAAACTAAGGATTCTGGCTCCAAGAAGCTTGGAATGGTAGCTCCTCAAGATAAGTCTTCGAAGGAGATGAAGTCTTCGAAGAAGATGAAGTTTGCTTCATCATCTGCTGAGACAGAACAAACCAGCCAGACAACAATCTCAGATGATTCAAAGACTGGTCGAGGTATGAGCACAATGCCTCGTGTTGTGAAGAGAAAAAGACTGGTCGAGGTATGAGCACAATGCCTCGTGTTGTGAAGAGAAAGCTTCAGAAACTGAGGCCAATTGTTGAGTACAATAAAAGGGGGAAAGGTGTTGGCCAAGCACATATTGAGATGCAGTCGTATATTGGTGTGTTGGCACGCTCCAGGATCCCACTTGTGGACAAGAAATGGTCCCAAATCCCCAAGGATATAAAGGAGCAGATTTGGGAAGCAGTTGACATGGCTTTTGTCGTAGGCCAAGGGGGCAAGACCTCTGTTTTAGCTTCTGCTTCCAAGAAATGGAAGGATTTCAAGTCTACACTAACGAGGCATTATATCCTTCCATACACCAATGACAGGGAGAAATTAAGCCAACCCCCTGAAACATATAAATTCATAGAGAAAGCACAATGGGATGCCTTTGTAGCTTCAAGGCTATCCAAAGATTTTGAGTCTGTGCATTCTCAACATGCACAGATTAGGGAGAAACTCGAGTACAATCATCGATTGTCTCGAAAAGGATATGCTGGATTGGAGGATCAATTGGAGGAAACCATGCCTGGGGTAGAAATTGATCGATCTACCTTATGGAAGAGAGCTAGACAGGACAAACATGGTAACATCCCTGATCCAAAGGTGGCAGAGAAAGCAAAATTAATTGTAAGCCTACTATCACTCTGTTTTAAATTTTTATTAAACTGTGAATTATTCTTATTACGTCGTATGTTATATTTTTCGTCGTGTGAATGATATTACCACGTCGAAAAGTTTTTAAAAACGTCGTTAAAGGTCTAAATAGGAATCACTACTATGTTTTCTGTAATTACAGCATAAGACGTCGGTGGTTCATTTTCGCGTCGTGTGAATGATATTACCACGTCGAAAATTTTTTAAAAACGTCGTTAACGGTCTAAATAGGAATCACTACTCTGTTATCTTTAATTATAGCATAAGACGTCGGTTGTTTATTCATTTCGTCGTTTTAAATAAATAACCACGTCGGTATAACTACCGTCGTGATAAGTTATAATAACGTCGGTTTATACGTTATTGCGTCGTGTGAAATTATATAATACGTCGTTTGTACATAAATAACCGTCGTGTGTTTTTTTGTTTATCTTTTTTTAGGATGAATTGCAGAAACAAGTCTCGGAAGGCAAAGTCAGAGTAGATGGCAGCAATGATGTGCTGACCATGGCTTTGGGCCCCGAGCATCCAGGCAGACTGAGGGGAGTTGGTGCTGGTGTTTCCCCAAGGCAATATTTCAATTTGCCCAAACCACAGAGGGTGAGCTTTGACGACCGTTTGAAGGACAGTTTAAGAGTTCTCCTTCAAGAAGAGACTAAAAAGATGGAGGCTAAGGCAAGGGAAGAGGCCTTAAGGATGGAGGCTAGGACAAAACAATTGGTAGAGGCTGAGAGGGAGCATTTCCTGAGTCAGCTTTCCCAATTAATTCCCAATTTTGATCCAAGCATGCTTAAACCAAGAATTAGCCAAAGCCCCAAAAATCCAATGTCTGACAAAGCTAGCTGCTCTGGAGGTGATGTGAGATCCCTACATTTGGAGGATGATACTGCCAAAATGGGGAAACATCAGCCAGATGAAGAGAAGGAAGAAGAAAAAAGAGATGAAGAGAAGGAAGAAGAAAAGGAGAAAGAAGATGAAGAAAAGCATGACGACAAGGTATGTTCACATAACTTTGCCTTTTTTATTTGTTTTTCAAAATTTCAGACGTCGATATTTTTATTTAATCCGTCGTTTGTTTAAAACTTAGACGGCGGAATTTTTTTAAGACGTAATAAAATATTTAAACGACGGTTTTTGCACCGTCGTTTAAATGGTTTCAGACGACGCTTTATTCATAAAACCGTCGTCTTTATTGAATTACCACGACAGTTTTTTCACCGTCGTTTAAATACTTTTAAGACGACGTTTTATTACTTAAACCGTCGTCTTTATTGAATTACCACGTCATTTTTTTTATTTCTTTAAACAGGTTATTGAAGTTGGTGCTTATTCAAATATGGAGGCGCCATCTTCTTTAAAAACCCTTTGTCGTTTTGTGGAAACGACACTCCTGCCTGAGGATAAGACACTCCAATTTACAATTGATAAGGAGGTGTTTGGTGGTGAGCGCGATACCTTCCTCCTGCCTGAAGATATTACACAATTTGCAGGCATGGAAGAAATTGGAGCTACTGTATTGGCTGTATATATGAGGTTTGTACTTCTAAAATAATACCTCGTTGGTTTATATATTGCGTCGTCTTAACTAACTAACCACGTCGTCTTAACTAACTACCGTCGTGATAAATATATTATAACGTCCTCATCTATTTCAGTACGTCGTGTGAAATATTATAATACGTCGTTTTTTTATACATAACCGTCGTGTTTGTTTGTGCTGACTTGTTTATATTATTTTATGTATTTAGGTACTTACACGATGTTTTGAAACAAGCCAATATGTGCAGCATGGTTGGCTTTATTGACCCTGCTACAGTTAGTGCCAACTCTGGCACAATAACTGAAAGATCACGACTGGTAGCAGCTCGACTTCAGAAGACAGACGGTGAACAGCTTTTCATGATGCCTTACAATCCAGGGTTAGTCTCCTTAGGATTTTGTTTTTATGATTTTCAATAAATGACAGCTTATAAACTAACCACGTCGGTGTTTTATTTTATTTAGTCGTTTGAAACTACTAACCACGTCGGTATTTATTTGTCGTCGTGATAAATATATAATGTCGTCGTTATCTACTTTATTTCGTCGTGTGAAATACTATAATACGTCGTTTTTGTAAATAACCGTCGTTTTTATATTAATTTTGTGCAGCCGTCATTGGATCCTGCTGATTGTAAGAGCAAAGAAGGAGACCGTCTATTTTCTGGATCCTCTGCCAGGTCATCGTGTGGTCGACGAAGAGGCGAAAAACATCGTGAACATTGCTTTAAAAATATATAATACCCACATAGGCCGAGCAGGACGTAAAAATGTAATTTGGAAAACTCTCTCAGGCACACCAAAGCAACCCAGCAATGTCGAATGCGGGTATTATGTGATGCGCTTCATGAGGGACATCATCATGGATCCTTCCTTGGGGTTTGAGAATAAGGTAAGAAGAAATTACCTTCATACATTTCACGTCGTTTTTTGTATTATCAACGACGGTCATGTAAAATTAACGTCGTTGAATGGATATACTACGTCGGTTATGAAAAATATCGTCGTCTGTGATTGAATTTCTTTTTATTTATAAACCCTAATAGTCATTGTTTATGCAGTATGCCAAGGGAAACCAGGAAGCTTCATACCCCCAAGAAGCCATTGATGAAGTCCGGAATGAATGGGCAGAGTTTGTTTTCCAAATTATTAAACAGGGCAATTATTGAACACTTGATATTTATGTATAATGTACAAATTTTCTCTATAATATGTAATGTAAAAATTTGTTGAGGTTTTCTTAAATTAAAAAAAAAACAAACATACAAATTGCTTAACCGACGTGTAATACTTTTCCAACGACCTAATAAAGTCACAAACCGTCGTATTTTGTTGTTTCGTGTTTTAAACAATTACGACGTAAAAATATAGTTAGACGACGTTCTTTGAACAATTGAGTCGTTTATGGTTTACAACATCTTCAATTTCTTAAGGGTTCAGGGTATCATCGACGACGTTTATGTAACGACAGCGGTTAAGTCGTTGATATATATATTTTACGTCGTATAGTTAAATAGCCGCCATGGTTTCTCATTTTAACGACGTCATTTTACGACTTAGTAGTCTATTACAATTTACAACGTCTACATTTATTAACACCGACGTGGTTGTTGTTGTGGGTAGATATTTTATTATTTTTTATATCAAATA